>NW_027555847.1:649055364-649655364 GCF_003287225.1 Phascolarctos cinereus
TTCTTTCTTTCTTTCTTTCTTTCTTTCTTTCTTTCTTTCTTTCTTTCTTCCTTTCTTTTTTTTAACAGATCTGTGAATTACGGGCTAATTAAAGAGGGCAGGCTCAAGGCTGGGCATTCGGAAGCTCGAGTGTATGCCAACTTGGCAGAAGAGGGACCAAGTGCTAGGAAAGTGGCCAGCCTAACCCCGGTGTTAGTAGAGTTGTTGCCTTGCCCCTGTTCATACATGGCTCTCATGAGACATCTGCAAGGTCAGAAAATGGCTCTGTAGGGAGCCCTGGTCCGCAGGCCCAGGGCCCTTCAAATCTGTATTCAAACAAGGTCAACTACTGTCTTTGCTCCAGACCCTCTATTACCCAGACCATCCAAGTTGACTTTGGGGATTTAATGACCTAATTAAAGCACTAGTGTAAACACCCTGACATGAGGTAAAGAACCAGGATCAAGGAGGCAGGACCTCTGGACTCTACTCCCTGCTCTGCTTCTGACTGGCTATGTAACCCTGGGCAAGCCTTCTTCTTTTCCCCACTTCCATCAGATTCAATGTCCTTCTCTTAAAAATAAAGGGATTGGACTGAAAGATCACCTAAAATCCCCTTATGATCTAAGAGGTGGGCTTATTGACCTCTGACTGACTGATTAAGAAAATGAATTGGCCTGTGGGTAGTATCATCTCACATTTCTCAAACACTATGAAGCTCGTAATGTATCCACTGAAAAATTCTTAACGATTAGAGCTTTCCAAAAGTGGAACATGCTATTCTCAAAAGGTATCAAATTCTCCTTCACTGCCATTTTTAAAAGCAAAAATGACCACTTGCTAGATTTCTGGTCAAAGGGATTCTTTAGGGGTATGGGCTGGACTAGATGGGCACTGAAGCCCCTGCCAGCACTCAGCTGCACTATTGTCCTCACAACAATCTCTTGGGGTAAGGAGCACATTCTGATATTCCCATTTTATAGATGAGAAACCAATCCTTAGAGATGGGAGACAGCTTGAAGCAGTATGATTTATTGTAAAGAGACTGGATTTGAAGCCAAAAGGGGAAAGGGAAGGGAATAAGCATTTATATAGGGCCTACTGTGTGCCAAGCCCTTTGCTAGGTGCTTTATAAAACCATTTGATCCTCATAATAACACTGTGAGGTAGATGCTGTCATCATCCCCATTTTACATAGAGGAAAATGAGGCAAACAGAGATGAAGTGACCTGCCCACGGTCACACAGCTGGTAAAGTGTCTAACGCCAGATTTGAATTCAAGCCTTCCTGCCTAACTCCAGGTCCAGTGGTCTACTCATGGTGCCATTTGGCTGCCTCTAAGTCACAGGACCTAGATTTATACCCTAACTATGCTGGTTACTACCTAAATCACCTTGAGTAGTCACTCAAAAGCTCAGTTCCTCATCTATAAAATGAGAGGAGTTAAATTAGATGAACTCTAGAGGTTTCTTCCTCCTCTAAACGTATAATCCCATGAATCATGCTCTTGACCATGGTCACACAAATAAGGTCAGAGTCAGGCTTCAAATCCAGGTCTTTCAACTCCACAAGTCCAGCATGCTTTCCCACTGCACCGGCTATAAAAGCATAAAATCCCATCATCATGAGGGTAGAAAGCTCTAAAAAGACTTTATTCCAACCTCTCACTCATTTCAGAAATCCTCTCTACAGACTCTCTGACTGGAAGCCATCCAGCCTCTAATTAAATGTCTCCACTAATGGAGAACTAAAGCTCACTCCCATAGTACTGGTAAGTGAAATCAAGTCTTATTGATCTGGAATCTGAGGACTCCATTCAAATTAGAAGAATGTCCTAATTTATAAAATATTACTTCCCATTCGTCCCCAGCCTGAAAATATTCACTGGCTCCCTATTCCCTAAAGGATCAAGTACAAACTCATCGGCATAGGTCACCTCTCTGTGTTCACCAATATCAAATTTCTGAGCTAAGTACAAACAGTAGGCTCAATCCCACCTTCTCCTGGCTTCCTACCCAGAATGTTCTCCGCTTTTCTCTCTCCATCCTCAAATCCTTTTCATCCTCGGTGAACGGTTAGTAGGCAGACCTTGGCATTAGAAAGACCTAAATTTGAGTCTAGTCTCAGGTATTTAGTAGCTGTGTGACGTTGGGGTACCTTTGAGCCTGTTTCTTTATCTATAGAACAGAGATGATAATAGCATTCCCCCATAGAGCTGCTGTGACTATCAGATGAGACAAGGAATATTGAGTGCTTTGAAACCTTAAGGTGCTACACAAATGTGAGCTCTTGTTATTACCCAAGGTCCATTTTGAGGGCCACTTTCCACAGGAAGTCTCATTCTAGCCCACAGGCGCCTCCCCCCCCCTTCTATAAACCCACAGCAGGGAGAGAGATTCCTGGGAATCCAGACTGTTCCATGCACCTGGCAATAAACCAACATATCGCTACTTAATATATTCTATGGCTATGTTAACTACCTACCTCATCACATATTAGATCCTAGTGATAACTTCCAAACAAACATAAACTGTTCAAAAACAGGGACCTTATTTCCTCCTTCTCCCTGTTTGCCACACAGTGTCTAGGACAGGAAGATCAATATAGCCTTACTGAATGAAGAAGGAAGGGAAGCAAGAAAAGAAGGAGAGAGGAAGGTAGAAAAGGAAGGAAGAGATGAAGAAGAGGAAAGGAGGAAGGATTAGGGAAGGAATAAAAGAAGGGAGAGGAAGGAAAGAAGGGAAGGAGGAAGGAAGGAAACTTTCAAATACTTTCTCATCTCAAGAACTGAAACCTGCACCATTCCTAAGAGGTAATACAATGAGAAAGAGTCAACATTATCTCCACAGACCATGGAACACAATGAAAAATTCCAATAATTGTAGAGTGGAATATTTCTTTCAAAGAATCATATCCATAACACTGAGTCCTGACAAATTCCAAAGCAGAGGAAGCTGAATTAGCCAAATTTGAGGCTTCTCCCTCCTTTTTTGATCCTAGAAAAGCAGTACATCTTTAACTCTGATAAACATGGTAGCACACTTTCTTGATGATATTCCAAGAGACAATATATGGACAGATAAATAAGATTTCTGGAATTCATCTTATTAACATAAATATATTGTACAAAATCCATTTCTGAAAGTCATAGACCTGAAACCAAGTCGTGGGGGGATAGGTTGAAAGAAATAGGGATGCTTGCACTGAAGAAGAGGGGATTTAGGAAAGATATAATCAATGGTTCAAGCACTTGAAGGGCCCTCATATGGATGACTTTTGCTTGGCCTCAGCAGACAAAAACTAGGAACAATGGGTAGAAATTGCAGAGAGACAAATTTCAGCTGAATGTAGAAAAAAAAATCTCCCTTCATGCAACTCTTCCAAAATTGAATGGGCTGACTTAGCAGAGAGTTCTCTGTGACTGGAAGTATAAATGACTAATCGCTGAGGATACTATAGAGAGAATTCTCATTTGAGTATAGATTGGATTAGATGCCTTCTTGAAATGAATGAATGAAAAAACGTTAAGTGCTGCCCCATGTGCCAAGCACTGAGGTGAAAGCTGGATATTTAAAAAAAAAACCCAGATGGCCCCTTATCTCAAGGAGCTCACACTCTAATTGGAAGGAGATAGACACATAAAAGAAATTCAGCTTCAGGGAGAAAGAAAAAGTCTCGAAGTTCTTAGGAGGCAGGAGATAAGAGCCACAAATCCTTAGAGTACATGAGTAGGTCCAATGACAGTTCGAGTGGACTTCAGGGTATAGAGGACGGACAGATGGTAAGGCCTTATTCCTTCACCAGAAAGAATAAGGTTGGTGACTCTCAGCTCTCCAAGCCAATCAAGCAGCCTGAATGGTCTCTGGGCACCCTAACCTGAGGGAATGGGGGAAGGCAAATGGAGAAGGTATGTGGAGAGAAGGACACCCTCAGTGTTGGTGGGTCTTCCAGTAGAGGCAGGAGAGTTCCTACAACTCTGTTTCTGTCATTCTGTGATTAATCCAATACAACTCATTTTACAGAGTAAATAAATGAGACCCAGAAAGGGGAAGGTGACTCAAGGTCAGTCAAGCATAGTTAGCCAATCAGTAAGTCAATCAATCACAGAAATGCAACTAGAACCTGGGTGTCCTGCAAGTGTTAACAGGCTGAAAAATCAGAGAACTTCTATAGATACAGCATATTTGGATTTCAGTATGGTATTTAACAGTGTCTCTTCTATCCTTATGGACAAGTAAGACAGAACTGGGCTATCAGATTGGTGAGGGATTCACAACTGTTCAAAACAGACCCCAGAGAGGGAAGTGACAAGTCTCACTGTCCTCTGCAACAATTAGACAACATCTGGAATAGTTTATGAAGGCCCAGGTGCCAAATTTTAGGAAGAACATTGACAAAGTAGAGAGTCCTCAGAGAGGTGATCAGGATGGTGAGGAGAAGAGGGGCCACGTGGTTTAAAGAGTGTTTAGCCCAGAGAAGACACAGGTACCACAACTGTTATCTTCACATATCTAAAGGGCTATCCTGGTGTAGATGGTGTAGACTTATTCTGTGAATCCCTGAAGGACAGACCCAGTAGTAGGAAGCTAGAGAGAGGAAGGATTTCCTAACATTGAGAGTCATCTAACAACAGAATGGGCCACACTAAGTTCTGAACTTCAAAGATCAATCAATCAGCAAGCATTTATTAAGCACCTGCTACACATGCAAGGCACTTTGCTAGGCTCTGGGAATACAAAGACAAAAATGAAATCATTCCTACCTTCAAGGAGCTTATATATTCCAATGGGCACAAGCCATACAAAAAGAAAATTTTCAATGGAACTTGAGGAGGGGGGCACTAGCAGGTGAGGAACAAGGAAAAGTCTCATGTAGGAGGTGACACTTGGGCTGAGTATTTTAAAAAGCTGGGGATCTAAAGAAGCTGATAAGAGTATACTCCAGGCATGAGAGATGGCCCATGCAAAGACAGAGACAGGACATGGAAATGTCTTTTATAGGAACAGTAAATAGGCCAATTCTGTTGGATAGAATAGTGTGTGAAGGTTAGTAATGAGTAATAAGCCTGGAAAGGCAGGCTGGAGCCATATGGCAAATGGCTTTAATTGCTAAATGAAGGAGTTTGTATTTGATCCTAGAGGCAATCGGAGGCAATGGAGCTTTCTGAGCTTTGGAAGGACATGGATAGACCTGCGCTTTAGGAATGTCATTTCAGCAGCTGTGTGGAGGAGAGATTGGAGAGGAGAGAGACTTGAGTCATGGAGAATAATTGAGAGGCTGGGGAATTAGTCTGGACAAGAAATGATAAGGTTCTAAATGAAGGCAATGTTCACGTAAGGGGAGAGAAAACGGAATGACGGACAAGATGATGTGGAGTTACAATTGGTAACACTGATTAAATGTGGGATGGAAGGTAAGAAAGAATACAGAATCAAGAATCAAGGATAATTTCAAGGTCTCAACTGTTGATGACTAAAAGGATGGTCAAGTTAAGAAGAGGGGAGGATTTGATGGGAAAGACATTGGGTTTTGATTTGAATATGTTGAATTTATTTTATCTTTGGGACATCTCTTAGGAAATATCTTCTAAGTAGCTGGGCATGTGGAATTCGTGCTCAGAAGAACCAGATATATAGAAATGGGAGTATTCTACAAGTACGATAACTGAAGCCATGGAAGCTGATAAGGTCACTGAGAGAAGGAAGAGAGAGAAGAGGACCCAGGACAGATACTTGAGGAATAACCATGGTGAAGAGACTATGATATAGTTGGTGATGCAGCAAAAAGACTGAGAAGTGGGCAGATAGATAAAAAGAGAATCAAGACAGAGCACTGTCACAAAAATGCATGGAGGGGACAGAATGCATGACAAGTGGGTAGTTGGTCAGCACTGTCAAATGCTACAAAGAAGTCAGGATGAGGTCCAAGAAAAGGCCACTAGACTTGAGAGAGCATTGGTGACTTTGAAGAAAATGGTTTCAATTGAGTAATGAGGTGGAAATCGAGTTACAAAAGGTTGAGAAGTGAGACGAGAGAAAATGGAGACAAGCGTAAACAGTGAACAGAACCAAGAGGATGGGCAGAAGGTGCAGAGGCAAATTTAAACCTGATCAGGGAAAACTTCTTAAAATTAGAGCTACACAGAAGTAGAATGAGACGCCTTGAGAGGTCGTCCCTCCTTGGATGTCTTCAAACAAAACCACAAGTCAGTTATGTTACAGTGGAGAGCTAAACTTCTCAAAGGCCATCTATAACTGATGCCTCCATTTTTGCTCCTCTAATTCTCTTCTTAAGCCCTGTAGCCAATCTGGCTTCAGACCTTATCACTCCACCAAAAGTGCTCTCTCCAAAGTTATGAATGATCTCTTAGCTGCCAAATCTAATGGCCTTTTCTCAGTCTTCATTCTCCTTGACCCCTCTGCACACTTTGGCATTACTGATCACCCCCTCCTCCTTGATACCCTCTAAATTTTCATGACAACACTTTCTTGTGGTTCTCCTTCTCCCAATTGGACCACTCCTCTGTCTCCTTTGCTGGACCCTCTGGCAGATCATGTCCTCTAACCATAAGTGTCCCTCGGACTTATGTCCTGGGTCCTCTTCTCTCCTTCCTCTATACTACTTCACTTGGTGATCACATCAGCTCTCATGGATTCAATTACCATCTCTATGCTGATAATTCTCAAATCTACATTTTCTGCCCCAAACTCTACTGATATTCAATCTCACATCTTCAACTGCCTTTCAGACACTCAAAGTGGATGTCCAGTAAATATCTTAAACTCAGTATGTCCAAAACAGAACTGATGATCTTTCCCCCCCAAAACCCTTCCCACCTCCTACCTTTCCTATTACTATAGAGGGCAATACCATCCTTTTAGTACCTCAGGCTCACAACTTAGGAGTCATCTTGGATTTTTCACTATCTTTCACAACCCATATCCAAGATGCGGCCAAGGTCTGTCAATTTCACCTTTGCAACATCTCTTATATATGCCATCTTCTTTCCTCTAACACTGCCACCACCTTGGTACAGCTATCATCATCTCACACCTGGACTGCTACGATAGCCTCCTGGCAGGTCTGCCTGCCTCACTTTCTAATCCATCCTTCATTAAGCCACTAAAGTGATTTTCCTAAAGTGAATGTCTAATCATGCCACCCCTCTACTCAATAAACTCCAGTGGCTTCCTATTGCCTCCAGGAACAAATACAAAATGCTCTATTTGACATTCAAAGCCCTTCAAAACCTAGCCTCCTTCTATCTTTCCAGTCTTCTTACACCTTACTCCCTGACACATACTCTTTGACCCAATGACACTGGTCTCCTGGCTGTTCCATGAACAGGACACTCCGTTCTCTCAGCTCCTGGCACTTCCCCTGGCTGTCCCTCACTCCTGGAATGTTCCTCCTCCATTAGGACTATTGACTTCCCTGGATTCCTTTAAGTCCTAACTAAAATACTACTTTCTACAGGAAGCCTTTCCCAACCCTTCTTTACTCCAGTGTCTTGCCTCTGTTAATTATCTCCTATTTATCTTGTATATAGCTTACTTTGTATGTATTTATTTGCAGGTTGTCTCCCCCATTAGATTGTAAGGTCTTTGAGGGCAGGGCCTTTCTTTTGTCTCTGTTTGTATTCCCAGCACTTAGCACAGTACCTGGTATATAGTTGGCACTTAGCAAATGTTTATTAACTAATTGGTTGGCCACTGCAAATTCTGTGATTTGGTGATTTCTTGGTTTGAAGAGAGGAAGTAGAGGCAACAATTGTAGATGGCTTTTTCAAGGAGTTTAGTTAAGAAAGAAAGAGAGACAGAAGGATAGCTAGTAAGAATCATGAGACTTAGTGAAGGTTTTTTCTTTAAAGGATAGAGAGGTTTGGGTATATTTATAAGTGTACAGACTGGTACACAGGGAGAGCTTTAATATCAGCAATAGAGAGGGGATAATAGTAGGGGGAATTTTCTAGAGGAAATGGGAGGAAATGAGATCAAGGGTACATGTAGTGGTACTGATGTTTTTGAGAAGGGCTACCTCTTCATCAAAGTAGTAAGCAGAGGAAGAAATAGTGAGCCATGAGGTCAAGGGCCTGAAAAGAGGAGGAGTGTTGTCAGATAAGGACAAGGGGAGAAGAGGGAGCTCAATTTTTCACTAAAGTATAAGGTTCAGCTGAGCGAGTAGGGGATGGTGTTACAAAGGGCTTGAAGAAAGAAGATTTGGAACAGCCTTTGTGGAAAGTGGGATAGAGAATTAATTAAGGAAGAGCAAAAGAGCTACCTTGTTGAAATGAGTCCCCAGTTAGAATTAGATAATGCAAATTAATAGTGGATTTCAGCTCAGTTGCATGACTTCCTCCAGCTCCATTCAGCTACACATGTCAGTAGGGTTGGAGGAGGCAAATGGTAGGTGTATCCAGGATTGTGGCTTGGCAGTGTATGAGCACTGATGGGACATAAGAGTGAGGGATTCCAAAGTAAAAGACAGGGTATGGCTGAACTGGCTCGCTAAGGGGGTGAAGATTGTAAAGGGAGGAAAGTAGTGCCAGAGCAATGATGAGGTCTTGGCAATATAATAAATAGTGAAAAGATTACAGGTGATGGTGAAGACAAAGAATGGGTTTGAGAGGTGTAACGACAGGGAGACATGGAATAACAGGCTGTGATCATTTGAGGGAATGTCTGAATTCTTGATCACAGACACAGAACACTTGCGGGTGATGGCAAGATCGAGGATGTGACTATCCCTGTATGTACCTCAGGCAGAATGGAGGTGGAGGCTGTGGGAGTTGAGCAGACTAAAGAAAAAGGAAGTCAGAGCATCTGAAGGAGCAACAATATATATGTCTGAGGAAAGGAGTTGGTATGAAGAGGGAGATGTGAGCCAGGCACTCAACTCATGGAGAAATGAGGGAAAGTGTCCTGGGAGTTGGCAGATAACTAGCCACCAAGATCTGGATCTTGTGATAAATTTGAATAAAATGAACCTCAAAGGAGGAGAGGCTGCTGAGTGATGCTGATAGAGGGAGAGTCTAGTAATAGCAACAGGAAAGAAAGAGTATTCCAAGTCCACCTCAGGGACCAGTAAGTCAGGCAGGGAAGGCAAGGAGAAAATGAGAGAAGATACAGCTAGGCTTGGAAAGGAAAGCCCAGAGATACAGAGATGCTTCAGGTGTGAGCCAGGGCTCAGTGAGTATTGAAATACGGAAAAATAATGAGAGGAAGGGGTCTGAAATGACGGGACAGGGGCTGCACCTATAATTTCACTGTTATATGGAACTCTTTGGTGATGAAACTCTCTATCAAGGCAACTCAGAATCTTGAAGAGATGCCTAGAGCAGAGATATTAAACACTATGGCACTGAGGCAACCAGATTAAAATGTAATTTGGGAAATATCTAACAAAACAAATAAAAATACAATAAAACATAATGTTAATTAGTGGTTTTCTAAATCACTATGTGGCCCACAGGAGTCCTTATTTATGGTTTACTGGTCCTGTTTTTATTTGAATTTGACACCATGGGCTCTACAGAACAGAAGCATTCAGTGACTATCCAGTATGTCTCAGGGTGGGACTTGAACCCAGGTTTTCCTTGCTTGAAGACTAACTCTCTAGCCATGATACCATACTGCTGGAAGTTTGTTAATTATAGAGAGACAGTTTCAGAGAACTTAGTGGGAGGAGCAGCCAGATACAGATAGGGTATTGTCAAGGGCAGGATTACAGTGGCTGTCCCAACCAATGAGGAGTTGGAATAGGTGACCTCTAAAGTCAACTCCAGTTCTAAATCCTATCCTCCTATGATTACACTCATCATCATCTTGCTCACAAGACCTAATACAATACCCTGCAATTCTAAATTACAAGCAAACAGATTTCAAGCAAGTATATGGAAACACTTCATAATAATCAAAGCTGTCCCAGAGTAGGATGGGCGCCTAGAGTCTCTGGAGGTCTTGAAGACCACTTGCGGTGGGTTAATTCTTGCTCAGATAAGGGTTGGGATACGTGCCCTCTGAGACTCTTTCTAACTGTGAAATTTTGTTTCTCTCTTTTCCTAGTTTTCCCCTAGAAAAGGAAAGGGGAGAGGGAGGAGGGAGAGATCGGGAAGGGAGGAATCAATTTTCAAGATTCTATCTTCATTCCACCTGACTGACTTCACAGTAAAAGGAAAAAAAAATCCCTATTGCTTATCTTGGCTTTTCAACTGTGTCAGCTGCATGGTCCCCACCCACCGTTTCCATTGTGATGGGAATAATTGAGCCTTCCAAAGAAGCCAAGAACAGAACTGCACCCATTCTGGGAGACCCCACATCGCCCCACATCCTATTGTACAAGGCAGTGTTGTTATCTGACTGGTGCAGAAATATAAATTAAGACTTTTTATGCACATTCCACAATTATGCTGCATTACAAGGATCCCTCCTTTCTTCTCCCACCCTGCCATCCCGCCCCTATCTGGCCTAACTCACAGTTAATAATAGCTCTCAATTCCACATCACTTTAAAGGTTCACAAAGCGCTTTCTACACAGGGAGGAAGAGGAACAGGACAAGCGCAGTTTCCATATAGAGAAACTGAGGTTCAGAGGGGAAACATAGCTTACCCACGGTCATACAAATAACAGGAAGGAAAGGGAACAGAGAGAAGACTGGGAAAAGTTAGAGGAATCCACATCAGTAGGGGAGTGGCTCCCAGCAAATGATCCCAACTTCAGTTAATTATAATCCCTCACATATACAGAGTCTTAGTGTAAAGGGTATCCAACTCTGGAGGCACAAGATTCAACACTGAACAAACACTTATTTACAATGTGTGCTCAAGGCCGGGCTATGTCACTAACTTGCTGTGTGACCACAGACAACTCAGTCACAATCTCTTAAACCCTCACTATTTGCATTCACAGAATGGACAGACTGGAAACTCTGGACCTGGAAGGGACCTTGAAAATCATTTACTCCCCTTCCCACATTTTACAAATGAAGAAATTGCAATACAGAGGGATTATGCCCCAAGGTCAGGATTAGTGTCCCAAAGTCAGATTATCTTCCATTCTTTCAGCTGGCCTCCTGGAGAAGAAGAAATTTTACATGCGTGACCAATGGATAGAAAACAAGAATCTGGGCTTGACTCTAGCTTACAAAGAAAACTAAAAGCAGATGGATTTCCTGCCAGGTGTTAGCATCCCACAGCCTCTAACTGCAAAGGTCCCATGACTCCTGACATAGACCCACTTAAAAGAATAGAGACCATCAGCAGGTATTGTCAATGATGACTCAATAATCCACATGTATATAATGTTTTAGGTTTACAAAGCACTTTCCTAATAGCAACCCTTTGAGGTGCATCAGGCTAATATTGTTATGTCCACCAACTAGATGTAGAAAACAAGGTTACAGAACTTTTAAGAGTTAGAGCCCAAACTTTAAACCCAGTCTTTGCTGACGCTAGAGCTGGGGGTCTCTTATCACAATACCCTCTTCCATCCTTCATGCCAAAGCAGTTTCTATCCTGTGGCACAGAGGCAACACTCGTATGCCCTTTTCTGTAGGCAGTGACTAAGACCTCAGGAAGCTAATATAGAAGTCCAATGCATAAGCCTTTCCTCAGGGACATGAACAATGCAGAGGAACGTTGAAATAGATACATGGTGAACAAGAGTCCCCAGAGTCGTACAGTCCTACCACACACTAAACACAATTTTATTTGACCCAATATCTCCCTGTTCACCCACTCAGCTCTGCAGTCACAATATAAGGGCCAATCTTAACCAAGTCCAGGCAGGAACATAATCCAGGCTGAACAGGTAAAGGCAAGCAGATGCACTAGGCCAAAAAAGCAGGCTTTCCTTGCTTTCCCAAGCACGCTCCAAAGAAGAGAGAGGCTGGTACTGTCATTAAGTCTACTGTTTTCTTGACCTCATAGCTCAAGTGCCCTAGCTGGCTGTTTGTACTAATATGGGGTTGTGGGAGCAAATATGGGAGCAAATATGGAAGCAAATTGGGACTGCACTGGCTTCTACCCTCCACCACTAACTTATCTCAGGGAGACACAGAGCAGGGGAAAGGAGGGGAAGATATGCTGGAAATTTTTTAAAAACAGATTAAAAATAGCAGAGAAAAAGCCCCTGATACATGTCTAACCCTTCCTAGGGGATCCCAAGGTGGGAATGAAAGCACCTTCCACCCACCGTACTGCACATGTATAAAGAGTTTCTATTAACGTCCTTTGTATCATAAAGCATTAGAGGTTGAAATCCTACTTCTGACACTAGTGTGACCTTGGACAAATCATTTAAACCTCCCTGGGACCCAGTTTCCTCATCAATTGGCCTAAATGGCCTCTGAGGGTCCCTTCCTTCTCCAAATCTGATAAACTAGATGTTCCCATATCTGTTGCCAGAACAATATCTTCCTTTGTATAATGTTCCTGGCATGTACACTCTATCATCTAACAAAGGGAAATACTTTTATGAAGCCACAGCCCTACAGGCCACAGGTTTGTCTTCCAAAGTGGAAGAACTCACACAGCCCACTCCTTTTTACGATTACACATGCCTGATACAATCAACAAAAGGAGAGGTCAGACTGTGGCCTGGGTCATGGTTCCCTCTGGGACCATTAGAATCTGTGACCAGGGTTAGAGCTCAGTCTGAGATAGAAATTGGAGCTCAATCTATGGTCACAGTTAGAGCTCAATTTGGGGTCAGGAATTAGGGCTCAGTCTGTGACCTGGGTTAGAGTCTCGGCCTGGAGCTGGGAATCAGTCTGTGATCAGGGTTTGGGTTCAACAGATGACCAAAGTCAGGACCTAGTATGTGATGAAGGTCAGAGATCAGCTGGTGTCCATAATTAGACATTAGAGGTGGGATAATCAGGCACTGAAATAGCAGTTGCCTAAAAAGAATTTTAATTCAGTAAACTCCAAAAATCATAGAAAGTTAAAGCTAGAAATCCAGGAATTCTGAACTTTGTTTTATGTCATGGACCCCTTTGGCCAGTCTAGGGAAGCTCCTGGACTTTTTCTCAGAATAACAAAATAAAATATAGAAAATTATAAAAGTAACCAATTATAATTGAAATAATCATCAAAACATTTTTTAAAAAAAAGTTCACAGACTCTAGATTTTAATAGAACAGAAAACATGAAGTCCAAAAAAGGAACTGACTTGTCCAAGATCGCCCAGCAACTCAAGAGCAGAGCCAGAACTAGAACCAAAGTCTAAAATGTCTATGAAGCTCCATTCTATCGGCAGGTGTCCTAAGTCTATGCCTTGGACCTCTTGCCAAGATCCTGACCTCTGAATGCTCTCATTCCAGATTTCAAAACTTTGCTTCCCAACCTTCTAGTCCATCAGACAAAGTGGATCCTGCTGGTCTACCTTACACAGAAGCATCTTAATATAAAGGGCAAGCCCTGAATCTGGCACTGAGCGAGTGGAGTTCCATGGAGCCTTTAATAAGGCCGCACCCACTTTCTGACCCTCAGAAGGTGTGGCAAGGATCAAATGACATCATGCACATGGAGTGCTTTGTAAACTTGAGTACCATACAACTTTCAGCTCTTATTATCATAATGATTGTTATGAGACAATAAAAGTGAGTATTTTTAAAGGGTTATGTGGATATAGGTTACTATTATTATTATAGAATCATGAATCTTAGAGTTTGAAAGGACCTCTAAGGCCAGTTAATACAACCCTGTAACCCAAATCACGAATGTTCTCTGTATCAACTCCAACAGTACACGATCCAGTCTCTGCTGGAAGACTTCTCATAACAGGGAAGTCACTCGCTGCTACAGCAGTCAATTCCATTTGATTATCCAGGAGGTTCTGGTTTTATTGGTGGTAGTGTATCCCCTCCTATACTGTGCTGAATTCTAAATCTTGAAAGTTTCTCCACAGTGCTCCCACTTCTAGCCTCTGGGGCCAAAGAAAACAAAACAAATCCCTCTCCCTAATAGCATGCACTTCTTCTAAGTCTTCTCCAAGCTGACAACCCTCAGTCTTTATATGACCCCAAGGAAGACTACCATCCTTCACCATCCTCACTGGCCTCCTTACTCACTGTCCAACTTCCCCATATCCAGACTAAAATGCAGCGCCCTTACTGGAACGCAGTGCTCTGGGACAGAAATGACAACCTGTCTCGTAAGCTGTAAAGCCACTGAGAGTCTTGTCCTAAGGCACCTCCCAGCTTTCATAGTCTGTGTTCTAAGAAGGAAACAAAGCATTGTTGTTGTTGCTGTTGAGTCATTTCAGTCCTGTCTGACTCTCTGTGACTTCATTTGGGGTTTTCTTGGCCAAGATACTGGACTGGTTTACTATTTCCTTCTCCAGCTCATTCTACAGATGAGGAAACCGAGGCTAACAGGGTTAAATGACTTGGCCAGGGTCAAGCAGATAGTAAGTGTCTGAGGTCACATTTGAACTCAGGAAGATGAATCTTCCTGACTTCAGGCCCAGTTTTTTATCCACTGCACCACCTAAGTGCCTATTACATGCCTGACACTTGGTGCTAAGCACTTTTGTAAATAAAGTACCTTCTAGCTCTAACACAGGGGCAGCTAAGTGGTGCCACAGTGCAAAGGGTGCTGGGCCTGTGGTCAGGAAGACTCACCTTCCTGAGTTCAAATCTAGGCTCAGGCACTTACTAGCTGTGTGACCCTGGGAAAGTCACTTAAACCTGTTCGTCTCAGTTTCCTCATCTGTAAAAAGAGCTGAAGAAGGAAATGACAAACCACTACAGTGTCTTTGCCAAGTAAACACCAAATGGGGTCATGGTGAGTTGAATGTGACTAAAACAACTCAACAACAAAGTTCTAACGTAATATGAATCTATGATGCCATGAGGCAAACAACCCTGCATCTAGACTCTTCACCAAGCTATACCTAGCATCAAAGAATCATAGACCTAGACCTAGCCTCAGAGGCCTTCTGGTCTAATTCATTATTTTTCAGATGAGGAAACTGAGGCTCAGAATGGGTGAGTGAATTGCCCGAGGTCACACAGTTGATAAATATTAGAGGTAGGACTGGAATCCAGGTCTTCTGATTCTAAAGCCAATGGACGTTCTTTTTATTCTCCCAGCCTGCCTACTTATTATGAGGACAAAATGAGAAAAAGCAGGGGAAAGCACTAACTGCAAAGTGCCACGTGAGTGTGTTATCAAACTACCTTGTATTTAACTAGTTTGTATTTACTCTCTTTATAGCTCTTCTGTATATACTTCTGTATGGCCTTGTTATGTCCCCTATTAGAAGGGAAGCTCTTTCTAGTAGGATTGTTTCATTTCATTCATTGCTTTTGTACCCCCAACACCTCCTATGGGGTCTGGAGCATAGTAGGTACTTAATAAATATCTGTTGATTATCAGAGTACACACACACACACACACACACACACACACACACACACACACACACGTTAGTGATTAAAAACTGCCTAGAATTAGGGAAAAGACCACAAAGACTTGGGCAGCCATCTCCCCGCTCACTACCTTGTGTATGAACACCCTTACTGTGTTTCTGGGACACCACCATAATGGAATATTAATTTAATGCCTGCATCCCTTGCTAAGGTCAAGCCAGGAGGACTTTTTGTACATGAAAAAATAAATATTAATCCCTCTATGGTTGAAAAAGGAATATGAAAAGGGGATTGATTAGAGAGGCTAAGAGGATTTGCCTGGGGTATTCTCCAGTGGTAATTTCCTGGAGAGGTAGGCTGGCCAGATGGCAAAATTCCCTGCTTTCTTTCCCCACTGGCCTCTAACCTGAAGGAAAAGACAGGTACAAAAGGCAAAGGCTAGTGCCAACCAGAATGCGTTTATAAGTGAAATTATGAGTAAACTCATGTGTGTGGCTGGTATAACTCTTTAACTGAGGTGGAGGTAAGCCAAACAGAGGGATGCTTTTCAGCTGGCATTACAATTGTCACTAGTAATATCAATATCAGAGAGAGAGAGAGAGAGAGAGAGAGAGATTGAGAGAGAGAGAGATTGAGAGAGAGAGAGAGAGAGAGAGAGAGAGAGAGAGAGAGAGAGAGAGAGAGAGGAGAGACAGAGACACAGAGCAGGAAAGGAGCTCAGAGACCACCTAGCACACACTGTTCATTTTACAGATAAGGAAAGAGGACTCAGAGAGGACTGTTCAAGGGCACACAGGGAAGTAAGTAATAAAGCTGGAACTTGAACTCAGGTCCTTTCCCTAAAACACAGTGTTGCTTTGGCTAGCCTAAATCTTCTACCTGCAGCTACCCCTCTGCCCCATCCCTAAGTGGCCCTGGCCTAGATCTCCCCTCCCTACCCCTCCCTGGGTCCCTGGGCTGGGGTCAGGCCCATACCAGCAGGGCACCATCACCCTAGTGTCCACAGGCACCACCACTAGCACTTTCATCACCACATCTCCCTCAGCAGTAACATCCATCAGGCCTGAATGAAGGCTGTGTCCAGGGAAGTCTCACTGCCCCCAGGCCTCTGGCCTTCTCTGACCTCTGCCTTCTGACTCGCTTGGCCAGGCCTCTAGCAGTCTGCCCTATCAACCCCCTCTTTCCTTTGTTCTCCCTTCTTTCTTTCCTTCTCAGCTACTCTTTCTATAGTCCTATAGCCATGCAGCTGACCCCAAAATGAAAAGTTCTAAACTCATCTATCCCTTTCTGTCTCCACTGCTCCAAACCTCATGCAGGCTTTATCATCTTCCACCTAAAGTACTACAGTACCATCCCTGAATCCAGCCTTGGCCCTTCCAATTTGGCCTATGTATACTGTAAATTCATCTCCCTAATACATAGCTCTGATCAAATCACCCCTTCTCAAGAACCTTACAGGGCTCCCCACTGCTTAAAAGATAAAAGCTTCTCACCCTGGAATTCAAGGTCCTCCACAATCTGGACCAAGTCTTATCTCCCTCTCTCCCCTATAGCTCAGTCCATACATATGCTATGCACATTCCTAGTCAATCAATAAGCTTTTATTAAGAACCTACTATGTGCCAGGGTCTGGAGCTCTAGCCCCTTAATTATGTTGCTCCTCCTGCCCTACAGTGCCCCTCTCTACCGCTCCTCTTACCCATCCTTCAGGGAACAGCTCAAGTCTCATTTCCCCTGGGAAACCTCCCTTAAGCCCCTCCCTTCCTCTTCCCCATCACAGTAACCCAGTAATCTCTTCCCTCTCTGGATTCCTGTAGAATTCATTCACTATCTAGGATATCCATGAGGTCCTCAGGACAGACAGACTGTTTGTTCTTGCTCCATTCGCACCCATATCTTATTTGCACCACCAGATGATCGGCTCCTGGAAGGAGTATTTTAATCACTTTGATTTTATTCCTTTCTGTGGCCTCCACAGTGTCCAACGGAAGGCCCTGGACATAGTAGGTGCCCAAAGAATGTTTGAGGATTCATCGATAAGAGCTGTGTGGTTCAGAGGAGCAGCAGGAGCCTCAGACTGGAGGCCCAGGAGGCCACGATTTTAGCTCCAGCTTCACCATAACCTCCCTGTAGGACCTTCAGCAAGCCAAGTCTCTTTTACAACTGTGAACCTCAGTAGAGGTTGAATCCAATAAATGAAATGGTTTCTTTTTCTAGCATTTTAGGTCACATGACTGAGTGATGAAGAAGAGGAAGGATAAGGAATAAGAGGAGGAGGCAGACAAAGAAAGGAAGGAGAAAGAAGAGCAGAAAGAGAAGTAGAAGGGAATGAGGATGAGAAAAAGGAATGTGGAAGAAAAGAATGAAAATATAGAAAGGTAGAAAGAGAAAGGAGAGTAGGAAAAGGTGGAGGAGAAAGAAAGATAGAAGATGAGCCAGAAGACACTGCCATCTTCTCTTTAGGACAGACCCTGGCAGCTGAGTTTCTGCTGTCTGGAGGGCAAGGCTGGCTTTAGATTGGGTGGGAAGGGCACTGGTTGGGGTAGAGACAACTTACCTCTCTGGGCCTCAAGACTGTAGCCCTCCGCTGGTCCAGCTTGGCAGGAGAAGGTCTTAGCCACCACCTGCTCCACAGGGGTGAGTGCCAGGGCCTGGGGCTTGCCTGAGCCAGGGCTATGGGCCGATTTGCGCAGGTCCCCCAGCTTCCGCCGCACCACAGCCCGCAGATCCCGCCATTTATGTTTCAAGTCCACTATATCCCGACGGCAATAACCCAAGGCATTCACTGCCTGTAAGATGCGGCTCCAGACTCGGTACTTCCGGGCTGGCTCAGCCTTCAGCAACCCTGTCCCAAAGAGAAGCTGGTGGTGCTTGGTGACTTTGGACACGAGCACTTCTGTTTCCTGTGGGCAGAAGTTGGGCTTCCTCTTCTTGGCCCGAGTGACATTGGGGCCAGCCATCCTATTTGGGGGGGTAGCCAGGACGTCCTTTTGGGGAGCACTGTCAGGGGAAGTAGGGTCAGGTGTCCAGTTGGCTTCCAGTGGGGTCACAGCCCTGAAAAGGCACCAAAAGTCTAAGTGTTTAATGGATCTTTGAGAAGGCCCATTCATTACTAGGGACAGTGATTCCCAGGGGAATCTGCTGGGCAGGGTAGTAGGGTCCTGTCCTCATTTGTGCACCCCTAATGACTTTCCAAATCCTCTCCCCAAAAAGGTTGCTGGCAGCCAGACTGATGGAGAGCACGGTATGTGGCAGATTCTGTATTCTGTCCATCACTTAGCCCAATGCTGGTGCCTAGGGCAGGAAAATCTGAGTTCAAATCCTACCTCAGTCATTTACTAGCTATGTGACCCTGGACAAGTTGCTTAATCTCGGGTTGTCTCAGTTTCCTCACTTGTAAAATGGGAATGAACACAGCATCTACCTCCCTGGGTTGTTGTGAGGACCAAGGTACTTGTCAAGTACTTTGCAAATGGGCAGCGAGGTGGCAAAGTAGATAGAGTTCCTGGCCTGGAGTCAAGAGTTCATGAGTTCAAATTTGGCTTACAACACTTACTTAGCTATCTAACCCTAGGAAAGTCACTTGACCCTGTTTGCCTCAGTTTCCTCACGTGTAAAATGAACTGGAGAAGGAAATGGCAAACCCCTCCAGTATCTTGCCAAGAAAACCCCAAATGGGGTCAAGAAGAGATGGATATGACTGAAAAACTCAACAACAACAACTGCACAAATGCTTTGGCTATATAAATTTCAGCTAGCTATTGGAAGGGGAACTGACCTTCGAATCAGGAATCCTGAGTTCAAATTCCAGTTGTGACATTTACTAGCTCTATGAACCTGAACACAAGTCTATTTCCTCAACTGTAAAATAAGGGGATGGATTAACTGGTCTCTAGTCCTTCCAGACTCTACATTCTATGAATTCTTTCTAGGTCTCAACTTCTCCAGGAAAGTCCTCAGAATGGCTCCAGCCCCTTCTCATTTCTTTGCATCCCCCAATCTCAAACAGAATATACTTTAGCATTCAATTACCACACTAGATTCTAACTTTCTCCTCCAAGAACTCAACATGGCGTGGAGGTGGCCTTGGGCTCTCTGAGGCTATGCCAAACTCCAATGGGTTCAACCAAGTTGGACGGGCTCTGGATCTTAACTTTGGCCACAGCAACTCCTGTTTTAAGCCCAAAGAGCAGCTGTGACTCAGCGCAGGGGAAATCATGGATACTTAAAGTAACAAAGTGTGGCATGTTATCTAATCTTGTGCTGTTAAACACAGACACAGATGCAGATACTATGCTGGTGTCTTATCTATCCAACTAGACCCTGCCACAGAATCACAGACTTGGAAAGACTTCGGAGGATATCTAGCATAATCCCTACCTAATCAGGAATCCCTTCTCCATATCTCCAACAAAGGGTCATCCAGATGCTATTTAAAGCTGAGACAGGGGAGCCACTACCTTCCAAGCCAGCCAGTCCCATGTCTGGAATGTCTTCCTCCCATCAATCTCTCTCCCTCTGCCCATGGCCCTCTCCTCCCAGTGATGAGATGCTGCCAGAACTTCCTTTTTGATAAAGAGTCTCCTTCAGCCATTCTCCATTCCTCTCCTAACTCTGCTTCTGACTCTCTGGAACCCATTTGGGGTTTTCTTGGCAAAGATACTCAAGGGGTTTGCCATTTCCTTCTCCAGTCCCATGCCCCCAAGTGAGTACCTCCTTCCCACCTCTGCTTTATAGCTCCTTTTTATGTACTACCTTCTCCCACTAGAATGTAAGCTCCTTGAGGGCAGAAACTGACTTTATTTTTGCCTTTATTTGTATTCCCAGCACCTAGCACTGTGCCTGGCACATGAGTGCTTAATAAATGCTTGTTGACCAACTGATTCTGTCTCTCAACAACCCTTACCCATGGTCCTATGGGATAAAGAAGAGGACATCTCCCCTACATGATAACCCCCAAATCTCTCACAGATAATAGAACCAACTCACCTTGAGAGTTAAAGAATATCTTAAAAATCAACTAGTTCTCCTAATTTTCAGGTGGGCAAACTGAGGCTCAGGGTCGACAAATGACATGACCAAAGTCAGATGATGGATTTGGCATCAGTCAGGACTCAGACTTATCCTCACTCCCAGTTCAAGCTTTTCTACTATGCCCCCCGACTCAGTTTCCCATTTCATGCCTATGAATCTTGTCTCCTGAATCCATATCTAGCTTTTCATGGAAGAAACCGTGATGATAGCCTTTATATCTCTTCCTCCTCTGGAGTGGAGCTCAGCACAAGGTTATGCATACAGTATTTATTCATTAGATATTTTCTAAATGTGAATGTAATGATATATATGCTCATCTCTGATTCTCTCTCTCTCCTCCCCAAGCTTCCCATCTGCCTGTCTCTTGTCTCTTGTCTGTCGATATTTCTCTCTCTCCCTTTCCCATCCCACCCTCCATCACGTCCATAGAATGTGCGAGCTGCAAGAGTTCTTATAAACCATCCAATCCAACCCCTCATTTTACAGAAGAAGAAACTAAGGGCCACGAGTTTAAGCAATTTGTTCAAGGTCACATACAGGGAGCAAATAGCAAAGCCAGGATTCTGCAAAGTTTTCTCTTTCCTCTCTCCCTCTGTCTCTCTCCTTTATCTGTTTCCTTCTACATCGCCATCTTTCTCTCTCCTAGCTCAGATCTCAAAACGTTTGGAAAGTCATTGGGGTAAACAGTACTTAAAAATACAATACACCCTCAGAAGGTGAGCAACAACGGAGCTGAGCTCTTTTCTTCCCCTTTTTCTTTCTGACAAGGTTCCCCATCTCCACCCAAGTCCTTGGTCGATGAGACCACTCAGCAGGTTTAGGTTTACCCTCACACACAGCCCGCAGCCCAATAAGAAATGATAATGACTGTGTAAATCCAATAGTTCCTTTCTTCCTCTCAAGCCCAGAAAACCATGAGGCAGAGAACAGGTGGAAGACCAACTCTGTTTAAAAAAGCGTTCGGCCTCCATCTGAAAGGTGATGCTCTATATTGCCAGCATGAAGCAAGAAATGAAAGGAAGTGATTTCCCCAGATTCTTTCCAGTCTGGCTCTGCATGCCTGCTGCAGCATCTCATGGGTCCTCTCACTGCCAGGCAGGACTGCACCTAAACCGCTGCATGTAGGTACAACCTTCTCTGGGACTAGAGGAGACTGCACAGCCTCCCATGTTTACTGACATAGCATAGAACCCTAACCCTCAGCCTCCTCCAGGAAATCCTACTCATTTTCTAAATTAAATCTTCCCCCTCTGTATTTCAACCCTGCGGTTGGCTAATCTGTCCACTGTGTGGATGGACCCGCCACCCTTTGGACAACAACAGGAGGATGCATTGTTAGAAGCACTTCGATAAACAAGACTCTCTCTGCTCCACTGGGACAGTTCCCATGAGCCTTTTCTACCTTCCTTGGATGACAACAGGGGCATCACCATGAAGACCCAAGACTGGTAAGGACCACTCACGCAAAGGAATGGGCCCAGAGATGCAGACACACCCAGGAAACTGGCTTTTGTGGAATGAGCACAGAGCTAAATGCTGGGAAACTACATTCTCTTCCTTCTTCCATGGATCAGAATCCTAGATTCCCAAGATGTCAGAGCTGAAAGTGATCTGACACAGAGTCAGCAGTAATACAGTTACTCAAACCTATGTCCTCCAGCTCCAAAGCCATTTCTTCTTCTCCTTCTCCTCCTTCTCCTCTTTCTCCTCCTTCTCCTCCTTCTTCTTCTCTTTCTCCTTCTCCTACTTCTTCTCCTTCTCCTTCTTCTTCTTCACTATGCTGAAACCCACTCATTTTAGAGATGGACATAATAAGTCCCCAAGTGGGGAAATGACTTGCTGAAAGTAATTTGTTCAGGAAGTATGGATGCCAGGACTGGAATTCAGGTAACCTGACTACAAGTCTAGCTCCCTTTCCTCTTGGTCAAATCATTCACCTTTGCCATTAATCAGTCCAATACAAGGATGAACTTCCCAACCAGCTGTGTGACCCTGAGAGAGAGACTTAAGCTCTATTTACCTCAGTTTCCTCAAATATAAAATGGGGATCATAATTGCACCTACTACACAAGGTCGCTGTGAGGATCAAATGAGATGATGCTAAATTAGTAAATTAGCTAAAAAGCAAAATTAGTACTTAACATAGTACCTGGCACATTTTATTGCTGTATAGTCACTTTTTCTGTTGTGCCCAACCTTTTGTGATCTCTTTTTGGAGTTTCCTTGACAAAGATACTGGAGTGGTTTGCCATTTCTTTTTTCAGCTCATTTTACAGATGAGGAAACTGAGGCAAACAGAGTTAAGTGACTTGTCCAGGATCCTACAGCTAGTAAGTGTCTGAGGCCAGTATTTGAACTCAGGGAGATAAGTCTTCCTGACTTCAGGACCAGTACTCTATCCACTGTGCCATCTAGCTGCCCTACCTAGCACACAGTAGGCACTCTAAAAATGCTTATGCCCTTCCTTTCTCTTCCTCTCCTTTCTCTTCTCCTCCTAGTCACAAGTGAACAGACTGCCTTAGGAAGCAGTGAGCTCTCCATCACCAGAGGTATTCAAGAAAAGGACACATGACCATCTGTCACAGATGCCATGGAGAGGCCTGAAAATAGCATGCTATAATGAAAAGAACCCTAGATTTTGGGTCAGAAGATCTGGATTTGAATCCTGGCTCTGACTGTTAGCACCTAGTACCCTTGCACAAGTCACTCAATGTCTTTGGGCCTAAGTGTCATCATCTCTAAGAGAGGAAGCCAGACTAGATGACTTCTCCGACCCATTCCAGCTGGACTCAGAGTCAGGAGACTGAAGCTTTCCTCACATGCTTTCAAGGGGCACAACCATAGGCAAGTCTCTTCACTTCTCAGGGCCTCAGTTTCCTCACATGTAAAAATGGGAATTACCCTGCCTTCCTCACACAGGCACTAGGAAGAAAGTGTTTCAGAAACCTTTAAATGCTAACGAATGCTAAGTTGCTTTTATTCTAATAAAAGACTGACTACACCCATGCTCCTACATGGATTCCTCAAGGGCTGATAGGGCTCAGACAAGATGCCTTCTCAGATCTCCCCGCTCTGAGGGATTATGATTATATGACCCTCTAGACCTCAGTTTTCTTACTGTCAAATGGGGGGAATCATTGCTCTTTTTCACAAGGCAGTCCTGGGAGTTCAATAATATAATGGAGATACAGCCTTCAGACAAAGAATAAAGCAGGAAAAGAATCACTTTTATTAATGGGGGTGGGCTTTTTTCCTGGGAGGAGGGATAAAAATAGCAGAGCCCTGGGGTCTCAAATGGGAAAGCCAGGATGGTCTAAGTGAAAGGCAGCACACTGAAGACAAGAGAGCTCAGGGGACCACCCAAAAGTGAGGTGCCTAGCCCTCAGACCAGGAGCTCCCTGTGGTCAGGGCCCTATCAGCAGGGTTGTTCCAGGCCCTTGGGTGGGGCCCACGGCAACACTGCAAGCACCATCACCACTCTTCAGAAAGAAGATAGCCAGATGCTGTGCAGCAAATAATAAATTCCTAGTTATCCATTACAGCCATCACCCAGAGCGAGATACCAAAGAAACTGCATCAGCCAAAGTGATCATTACCCAAGACAACTGGGTTTTTAAGGAGACTGAGGAGGAGGAGTCTCCACGAAGCTCAAGCTAATAATAATAATTTGCATTGGCAGCACCTCCCCAGAGCCCCTGCAGCTTTCTTCAACACTCCAGTAACATACAGTCCCCCCCTCTCCCTCTGCTCCAAACCCCTTCTTCCAATGGGTTCCAGGGTGGGGGTCTCATGGCCACTCAGCCCAGGTGGGAAAACTCAGCCCAAAGAGACAGGTCTATAGGCATCTATACTTACTCCATCAAGCAGGAAGGCAGATTCCATCACGTACACTGGTAGGGTCACTGTTGATTAGTCATTCCCTGGCTCCAACATGGCAATGGCTTCCCCTCAGCTCCTTGGATAAAGCCACAGAACCCTAGAATCTCAGAACTGCCCAACCCCCATCAAAACAGGAGTCCCTCTTAGGATCATGGCATCTCAGAGATGGAAGATGCCTAGCCCTCAACACACTGTAAGCTCTTTGAGGATAACACAGGGTCACATATTGTTGGTCAGTAGTTTTTCAGTCCTGTCCAACTCTTTGTAACCCCCTCCGGGGTTTTTTTGGAAAAGATACTGGAGTGGTTTGCCATTCCTTCTCCAGCTCATTTTACAGATGAGGAAACTGAGGCAAACAGGGCGAAGTGACTTGGCCGGGGTCACTCAGCTAGTGTCTGAGGCTGGATTTGATATAATTGTATATAATAGGTATTTCAATATTTGTGAGTTGAATTTGAACTTAATGCCTTCCACAAGAAGTTTTCACTAAGTCCTCACCCCTAGTTAGTAATGGCCAATGGACCTCCTCCTTTAGCCCTTCATTTGTTCCACTTTTAGGTATTTAATGTCTTATTCTATGCCATAATTATTGTTAAGTTGTATGAGTTGTGTCTAACTCTTCAATTCTTCACGACCCCAGAGCCATGCAGGATATGTTACAAGGCCAGGATTCAAACAAAGGGACTCTGACTTGATATCTACCAATCACTTGATCACCAAATACTTATTAAGCCCTTACTATATGTCAGGCAGCTAGGTGGTTCAATGGATAAAGTACCAGGCCTTGAGTCAGGCAGACTCATCTTCCTGACTTCACATCTGGCCTCAGACACTTACTAGCTATATTACCCTGAACAAGTCATCTGACCCTGTCTGCCTCAGTTCCTCCTGGGTAAAATAAGCTGGACAAAGAAATGGTAAACCACTCCAGTCTCTCTGCCAAGAAAACCCCATATGGGGTCACAAAGAGTTGGACACATCTGAAACAACTAAACAAGAAATATGTCAGGCCCTGAGCTGGGCTCTGGGAATACAAGACACAAATGAAACAATACCTGCCCTTGAGGAGCTTACATTCTACCATGACAACATGCACACATAACAGCAAAAGCAAAACATGTGCAAAGTAAAAAATGAGGGGAGCACTGCCATCTAAGGAGGATCAGGAAAGACCTCATGTAAGAGGTTACACCTAACCTTAGCTCTGAAGAAAATCAGGGATTCTAAGAGGCAGCAGTAGGGAGCAAGTGGATTCCAGATATGGGTGACAATCTATACAAAGGCTTGGAGAAAGGAAATGAATTGCTATTTTTGAAAACCAGCAAGAATGCCAATGTGGATGGACTGTAGCCTGTGAAGAGGAGGAATATAAAATAAGCTTGGAAGGACCAAGCAAACAGAGCATAAACTATTGTAGCCGAAAGGAGCCTTAGAACACAGAACATCACAGATGGACATTAAAGGTCATCTGGTCCAGCACCCTCTTTTTACATACGAGGAAACCAAGACTTAGAGATATTAAGTAATTTCCCCAAGCTTATATAGGAAATAGGTAGCTTCTCTGAGTATCTACAAATTCTCTGGATTTGTACAATCTCCATTTCTATCTAAATAAATCTTAGAAGACACCTGGTAGACTAGGGTGGGTAGTATTTATGGCAAGAGAAATAAGAAGGAAAAGAAGGTTGAAAAATGGGCAACAGAATAGGGAGGCAGAGTCTGGGGCTTGGCAGGGGAAGACAAGTCTTTGGCTGGACGAGGTACAAAGCTTAGATATATCTTTGCCCTCAGAGATTTTACAGTGTAGTGTGACAGACTCCTTGCCTACAAAGCTCGGAAAGGCTGTCCTGGGGCCCAGAGAATAAGACTTGCTCTGCCCAGGTTCTGTCCAAGAGGACAGAACGAAGCACAAGGGGGGAAATGGCAGGGAGATTGATTTTACTCAGTATAAGAAAGAACTAGTGACAGCCAGCCAGGGTGGTCCAACAGCTTGATGGGCTTGCCTGTTTGGTACCCATCACTGGAGGCACTCAGGCAGGGCCTACATGATCATTCATCTAAAGTCTCTAAAGACCCCTCCATATCTGAGGTTCCATTAGTCTGGGACTCTGTAATGCTCTAACCTGAAAGACTAAACAGATGAAACCCCAAGACTACTTGATGAAAGACCAAAAAACTCTAAGAAGTTTTCCTGACTTCACAGTTAGTTTGTCAGTCAGACAGGCAATAAGCATTTATTAAACACCTACTATGTGCTACGCATGGTGCCCACAGAGTTAGCCTGTCAGTTAGTCAGGCAATAAGCACTACGTGCCTACTATGTGTTAGCCATGGTGCTAAAGAGCAAAGAAAGACAAAACAACAGTCAGTCCATGCTCTCAAGGGGCCCCCATTCTGTGGGAGGAGCGTGAACAAGTATGTACAAAAGAGATATGGGAAGGCTAAACTGGAGATAATCAACAGAGGGCATTAGCATTGGAGGGGATTAGGAAAGGCTTCTTGTAGGGGATGAGACTTCAGCTGGGATTTGAAAGAATCCAGGGAAGCCAAGAGGTTCACACATGGAGGGAGAGAATTCCAGGCATAGGGGACAAGCAGGTATTTGACAGAGACACAGGAAAACATATGGGCCACTTGGTGTTAGGATCAGATGCCCACTGTGACTCCCTTCAGCTTCCTCCTGGCTCTGGGATTGATGGCTCTATGCAAAAAGCCACCAAATAAAAGAAGGAGGTAATGTCGAGGCCATGCTGTGAGCAATAAGCATGTTATCACTATTGCTTCTGTCCCTCCATCCCAACTGGTCTAGGAGAAGAGTGGCAGGGCCTGCTCTGTAATTGGTACTCATACAATACAGAATCCTGCCCTTCTTGCCTCTTCTCTCCCCTTCCTCCCTTTCCCACCAAGGTTTTCACAGGGCCTAAAATCTCACCACTAAACCCCACCACTGTTTATTTTTTATTTAAGGCACTGATGGTCCCTATAAACTGCCAACATATCCCTAGGAAGGACAACAAATTATACAATTTAAGAGCTACAAAATGATAGTCAATCTCCTTGGATATATCACACTTAATATGCCCAGGGCAGAGCTGGCTTGTCCAAACCTCATCTGGCTGCTCTGCCCAGGAAGACCGGAAGATCTATGTCCATTCTTGCCTACCCTCATGTACCTGTTATAAATACCAAACTAGCCATTCAGAGAAAATTAATGTTTCTTCATTCCTCACTTACCATCTTATGTGTGTATGTCTGATTAAAAGATTCCTAAAGATACGCAAGCCTCTCTTTACACTGCCTAAAACAGGGTTATGGAAATTTAGTGACCAGAAAATATTTGGTGATAACAGTGAGGGTAATGAAGAAAACAGTGGTGGTAATGCCAATGTGATGACTGTAACAATGGCAGCGATACTGACAACAGCAGTTGCACTGATGGTGAGCATGGCAGTAATGGGGATGGTAATGATGGCAAAGGTGATGATGGCTATGTCAGTAATGGCTGTGGTCATGATGATGGTGGTGGTGATGGCCATGGGAATAATGAAGGTGGCAGAGAAGATGGCTATGATGGCAAGGGCTGTAATGATGATGAGGATGATTCATAAAAGATAACATTCACAGTCACTATTAGTGGCTTCTTTCTTATCTCCTCTCCGCCCTGAGGATACCAAGGAAATGGGTTTTGTCTCTTTCTAATGTGACAGGCTCCTAAGGGGTCTGCCCACCTCCCATTTCTCTACCTCCAATCCATCCTTCATGGGCCGTCAGACTAACCTTCCTCATGCATAGATCTGTTCATACAATTTCTCTGCTTCAGACTATGAGCTCCTAGGGATCACAGGAGGCCAGAAGACAGGACGAGGGCGCTGCACACCTTGAGAAGCAGGACAGGTGCAGAATACAATGAAAAGATGCCTGCCTCCTAAGAACCCCAGAACTTTTCTCTCAAATAGATTCCACAGGGTCAGGCCAATCTGCCTTGAGGCCAGAATGCACACCCTAATGGCCTGTGAATAAGTAATCCCCAAACCTCTCTGTGAAGCTAATAGATCAAGGCTAACAGAATTTACCACCTACTGAAGAGAAGCTACAATTTCATTTAAGAGGGAGTTATTCTCTTCCTTCAAGACTGCCCCACCCTCAAGGTTACCTCTGACCTACCTCACTGCTCATCTCAGATCAGTTCCCAGCTCCTCCTGACTCTCTCCCCACACTATCTCACTCATACGTCCCCTCCCCTCCAGTCCCTTGGTCTCTACTATTGCCTGCCTAGCACAGGTCCTCATCACTATTACCTGTCTTCCTGGACTACATTAGTGACTCCTTAGGCTTTCCTGCCTCCTCTCTCCCCCTTCCTTCCTTCATATTGCTGTCAGAGTCATCCTTGATCATGCTACCAAAATAATCCTCTTTATGCATAGATCTGCTCCTGTTACTCCTCTACTCTAAAGCCTTCAATAGCTCCCTATTATCTCCCAAATGAAGCTCAAACTCCTCAACTAAAAACCTAGAAGGAAAATCGATATGTAAAAACCCAGTAGCTGTGCATAATCTGACTTCAGAGAAGACAATTTTTTTTTTCTTCTAATGATACACTCCATAAGGGGATGGTTCTGAATCACTGGTCAGGTCTACAGTGTTGGTGGTGACCTCAAAGCTCTATCCCTTGTCCACCTACTGAGCTCACAGACGTCCTCATGGGTCACGGCTATCTACAGGCTGGCAGCCTTGACAGGAGAGGCCCTCAAAGGCCTTCAGCTACCCAAACTCCCCAAGTAACATTTTCTTCCAGGAAAGCTGGCCTGCTCTAAGAACCAGAGGAAGAAATAGGATAAAGAGCTTAAGTTGGAGGAGGCTTGGTATAGTGAAAAGCGATCTGGAATCAGTCAGAAGACCCGGATTTAATACTAGTCCTCTCAACTGTCCCCTGGATGAATATGGGCAAGTCCTTTTCTTCTGGGAGCCCCTATTCTCTCACCTGTAAAATGTGGGTGTTGATCTAAGTCACCTCTAAAGTCCTTTCCAGCTCTAACAGTATTATCTAAGGTCTCTTCTGGCTCTGTCATTCTGTGCTCTAAGGTTCCCTTCTCTAAGAACCTGTGTGTGACTCACTCTGTGATTCTGGAAAACAGAAAGAGTTGGAGGGTTAAGGCTCAGATGCTAGGGAAATTAAGACCTAGGGCAGGAAAGAGATTTTCCAAAAGTCACATAGTGAGATTGTGACAGTGTCAGTGCTCAAACCAAGGACTCGAACCAGTCCTTGGGCAAGTTGTCTAACCTTCTCGGGTCTTACCTTCTTCACCTGTAAAATGAGAGGGTTGGACAAGATAACCACTGAGGTCCATTCCAGCTCTGAGAACTACGAGCTCCTATCCATCCCAATAACCTTAGCACAGAGGCAGAAGGAACCTCAAGGGACCACCTAATCTAGCACCCTTCCACAACTGACAGATAAAGAAACTGAGGCCCAGAAAGAGGAAGAGACTTGCCCAAGGTCACACGATGCATTAGTGAAAGCATGAGGACTCTGGCACAGACAGGTTTAATGAAAGGCACTGATTCTCTGGATGATGATTTCCTGCTAAAGGGCAGGACAAGCGCTGATTTAAATCACAGATTTATAGTTAGTAATAACAATGATTAGTATTCGACCTTCCACGGGTGTAGTGCTTTTAACGTTCACAAAGTGCTTTGAAACTGGAGGGTGACCAGGATGGGGAGGGGCTGGCAACCACAGTCTGTGCATAGCTGGCAGACGTGTAAGCCTAGAAAGGAGATGACTAAAGGGGACGCCATCATGCCTTCCAACAGCCGAAGAGCTGTCATGCCAAGCAGTGATCTGACTGGCTCTGCCTGACCCAAAAGGGCAAGGTTTCAACTAACAGGGGATTAGGGGAGGGGGAGAGTTAGATGTCAGATTTCAGCTCAACTAGAGGACAAATTTCCTAACAATTCATGTCCAAAGTGGTATGGCCTGCCGCAAGTAGTGAGCTCCCTAACGCTGGCTATGTGACCATTTTCCAGGGATGTGGTAGAGTTAAAATTATGTGTTGGTCCAAATGACTGCTGATGCCCCACGCATCAGATGCCGCTGATGGCACATGAGATAGAGCGCTGGGCCTGGAGTCAGGAAGATCTGAATTCAAATATGGCTTCATACACTTACTGGCCATATGATCCTGTTCATGTCTCTTATCCTCTGTTTGCCTCAGTTTCCTCAACCGTAAAATGGGGATAATAATAACACCTATGTCCAGAAGTTGTCATAAGGATGAAGTGAGATAACTGTGAAGTGCTTAGCACAGTACGTGGCACATAGTAAGAACTATATAAATGTTAGTTACTGTTATCAATGTGGTAGAATGCCATTATGGGTTAGTCTAGATGACCACTGATACCCCAGACATCAGATGAAGCTGGTGGTGCAACACATAGAGTGCTGAGCCTGGAGTCAGGAAGATCTAAGTTCAAATCTGATCTCAGGTACATACTAGCTGTGTGACCCTGGGCAAGTCACTTAATCTCTTATTTCCTCAACTGTAAAATGAGGATAATAACAGCATCTTCCTAGCAAAGTTATCGTGGCGATCAAATGAAATAATATTTGTAAACAGCAGCTGGCATAGTAGGTATTATGTAGACGCTTATTCTCGACTCTCTCCGCCCTCACAACTTCACAAATCCTTTTATTTGGTATGACAGAGCCACGCATTTATAATCTAAGTGCCTGATCCCAGCTCGGCTGCTCACTAGGGCAAGGGGCCAGTCACCCAACTTCTACAGGCCTTGCTTCCCTCCTCTATAACAGAGACGTTGGACAAAGTGACTCCTTTACATACCTCCTACATCTACAAACCTATGAACTCACTTTGAGAAATGCATCTCTCCGGGCTCTTTAATCAGAACCAAGGAAAGGAGATGGCAAGGGGTGGGCTGAAGGTCACCTGGTGAAGGATGTGAAGGCTTCTTTCAACATGATTCCTCTTTTCAACTGTAAGATTCTATGAACCTGGGGCTGCACAGGGAGCTGGGCAATGTTCTACAGAGAGATCAAGAGACTTGCCTGTGGTCACACAGCAAAACGGTAGGAGAGATTTAACTAGAGCGAAAGCTTTTTAGACAGTAAGAAAGGCACTCTCTCCAGTGGGCCACAATAGAATATGAATTGCACTTTCATTATTCTGAAATCTTTTTGAGTCCAGAGGTCATACAGTCATGGATCTTAGATCTCAAAGATTACCTCAATGGATAGCTAGTCCAACTGTCTCTTTTTACAGATGAGAAAACTGAGGCTCAAGGAAGTTAAGTGACTGCCTATCAGACTAGACAAATAGGTGGTGCAGTGGAGGGAACGCGGGATCTGGGGTCAGAAAGGCCTGAGTTCAGATCTAGTCTCAGACACTTACTAGCTCTATGATTCTGGGCAAGTCACTTAACATATGCCTGCCTCAGTTTCCCCTTCTGTAAAATAAGAGTAATAATAAAACCTACCCCACAGAGTCATTGTGAGGATCAAAATAACATGTATGAAGAGCTTTGCAAACTGCAAAGTGCTATATAGATACTAGGCCATTATGAAAGAACCCTGATCAGCCTTGGAGACCTGGGCTGGCCTCCTGGTGCTTCATGACCTTGGGAAAGTCACCTGACTTCTCTGTGATTCTGTTTCCTTTTCTGTAAAATGGGGGTAATAAGCCCTACCACTCCTAGGAGCTGTTACAAGAGAAGTGCTCTGTAGAGACAAATCCAAAGAAAACTCCACAGCATGAGGCCGACCCATCCCCACTCTAGTAGAGGCTATAATACGTGAAGGTGCTAAAATTAGAATACAGAATAATAAAAACAATTCTCATCATTATTATAACTCCGCAGATCCTCTCCTCGGATGCCTCCCAGTGATATTGAGCCGACCCTTTGTGCTTAAAGGCTGTGTGCTCCATCAGCAGGTCCTGCCAAGCTGGAAAGGCTTCAAAGCACCCGCCCAGCCATGAACTCCGTGTCCGGCTTCGAAGGACAGCTAATAAGAATGCAAATAACTCACATAGCTAAAACACTTCAAAGTGGACAGAGGTTTGATCACAATAATCCTGTGATGTGGGTGGCGCATGTCATATTTCAGTTTTACAAAGGCATAAACTGAGGCTCAGAAAAACCAAGGCCCCCTCCCGTAGGATCTCGCCAGACTCAACCACCTCACCCCAGAAACCCCTTCACTCAGGAAGACCTCTTTGGCCTGGAATTCACAGATCAGAAGAGCCCTCGCCCCTGCAGCCCTGCTCTCTGACTGAATGAGCCTCCATGGAATGAGGACACCCAGCCAGTTCTCTCCATTCCTCACCAGGCTGTACCCAGGATTCCTCCATCACGGCCCCAAGCCTAGTGCCCTCCTCATCCTGCCTCCTTTCAGCTTCCTTTTCTGTGTCATTTTCTGCCATTAGAATATACGGTCCTTGAGGGCAGGGATTATCTTTTCATTTGTATCTGTACCCCCAGACCTTAGTACAGGGCTTGGTACATAGCAAGAGTTTAATAAATGCTTGTTTACTGACTGACTGATGTACAGCTAAAAAAGACTTTGGAGATCATCTAGTCTGGGGGTTCTTATTCTGGGACATGAAGAGATTCCAGGGGGTCTTGTGAACTTGGCTTAAAAAACTGCATCTTTATTTTCACTAACCTCTAACTAAAAAAAATATCAGTTACTTCAATTACTTAAAGGCAACTAGCTAGCACGATAGATAGACTGCTGCACCTGAAGTTAAGAAGACCAGAGTTCAAACCCAGCCTCAGATTTAAGAGCTCTGTGATTCTGGCCACATCATTTAGCATTCTCTTGGCCTCAGTTTCTTTATCTATAAAATGAGGTTAATACAAGCACCTGCTACCTAGGATGGCTGTAAGGATAAATTGAGATAATATCTGTAAAACACTTCGCTGATCCTAAAAACACTACATACCTTCCAGCTATTGTTATCGTTATTATATCATTTGAGAAGTCCACAGACTTCACCGGATGGCCAAAGGATTCTATGCTACCAAACAGGTTGAGACACTGGATCCAGTCCAACCTTAGAACAAAGGAAAGTATTTGTCCCAGATCACAAAGTTTAATAGGTGTCAGAACCAGCACAGAGAAGTTGGGTCTCCAGACTTCCAATCCAACGTCCACAGCACACTGCTCTCCTGGGCTAAAATCAGAGCGGCTCATCACCCAATGCTGGCCAACAGGCAAGAAACTGGTTTTAGCCCCAGTCACTCATGAATTAAGTCAGGTACTAACTAACCAACACAGAAAAGGGCTGAGATTTGCATCAGTGAAGCAAACCTCCCAGTGGTGAAAACACAGAACTTTGCAATGCATGTTATTCTTATGAGGTAAGCCACAGCAGAACTAACTCTCCCCTGGTCACAGCTGAGGAAACTGGGGCCCAGAGCTTAAGTGACTTGGCCAGGGTCACTCTTGGAGCCCTCAGGAGAGCAGAGGCAAGAACCCAAGGCTTGGAACTGCCATCTGGGGCTACTGGAGCATGTATGAGGCTCTGCCCCTGGCCCATCCCACAGCCAGAGCACCAGCAGACCCAAGCAGAAAGCAGGGAATGAAGCCCCATGATTTCCCCTCCTTCCAGGCCCGGGGAAAGTGAAAGGCAATGAATATTCATGACCTGTGGCAGGTTAGGGAGAGGGAGGAGGGGGGGAGAAGAGCCTGAAGCCCAGGCTCCTAAGCTGACTTGAAATTTAATCTTGCTGTTCAGTGGAATATGTAATGCGTCTGTATTTGCTTAGCGGACTGAGAGATTGAGGCCATTCAACACCCAGAGTTCACAAAGAGATGGCAGAGAGAAGAAACACACTGTGCAAAAGGGAGCCAGGCCCCACCACCCACCGGGGTCCCCCTATCTATGCTGGCCCCCAACAAGAAACCTAATATAGGTAGCCCCTTCTCTTCACATACATCCCCACCCCGGAAGAATCCATAACCCAAAGACATTTCCCACACCAGAAATTAGATCTACCCCATTCCATTCAGAAACACTGCTATCATTAAGTTCCCCCAGCCTCCCCCATTAGCATTCCATGATTCCCCATTACCTGAAGGAGAGAGGTTCATTCAATATGGTCTAATGGAAGAGAACTCGATTCTGAGTCAGAAGACCTGGGTTTGAATCTGTGATGTTCTACTCATCGACTGTGTGACCTTGAGCAAACCCCCTCCCTCTCTCTGGCCCTCATTTTCTGAGGCTTACTAAGATAATCTCTATGGACTCTTCCAGATCAAAACCTTATGATCACCCAATAAATCCAATTCAACACATCAAGAGGCCTCTACACTACATGCTGAAGAGATTACAAAGATCAAAGAATCAGAGAGAGTGAGAGAGAAAAAAAGAAAGAGAGAGAAGGAAGGTCATCTGGTCTAACCCTTCCATTTACAGATGGGGAGACTGAGGCCTAGAAAGGTAAAGTGACTACCCAGGGTCACACAGAGCACAAGAGGCAGAGAGAGCCTAGATTCAAACTTAGGGCCTGGGACTCCAAGTTCAGTGTTCATCCTCTTCCTGGAGTTTATAATCATAGATCCACACCCCTCAAGCTGTTGTTCCAGGTCCTTTACAGTCTAGCTCCAAACTTCTTCCTAGCCTGATCACACAACTTTATGTTCCAGCTGGGCCTTGAGATGTTGTCATTCAGCTCTTCTGTCTGGAAAACCTGCCTCTCTTCTCACACTTCAAGGCCCAGCTCAAATTCTACTTCCTCCAGGAAGCCTTCCTTGATTCTCCTGGAATTCTGTTATGATGATGATGATGATGATGACAGCACTCAGAGAAAACCCGCTATGTGTCAAGCACTGTGCTAAGCCCTTTACAAATATTATCTCATTTGATCTTCACAAATAGCTAGGGAGGTAGGTGCAATTATGATCCTCCTTTTATAGATGAGGAAACTGAGACGAACAGAGATTTTAACTTGCCTAGGGACACATAGCTAGTCAAAACTTCAGAGGCTGGATTTTAACTCAGGTTTTCCAAACTCCAGTCCCAGAGCGTAATCTCTGTACGTTTGGCGTGAATTGCACTCCGATATGCAGTGGTGGACAAGGAGCCAGGACACCTGGGTTGGAGCCCTAGGACAGACAGAGCATACAATACGGAGCTGCTTTCCCCTCCCTGGGCCTAAACTATTATTTTTTTTTTTAATGAGAAGGAAGTATTAGTCATTAGGCATCTCTAAGGTCCCTTCCTGCTCTGACCTTTTCTTAAGCTTGAAGCCCTACAGCACTGTGAAAGATTAATACCACCCTTACTAAGGTCACTGTTCTGAGGCCCCTTCCATGGCAATCCCACACAACCCACACTGATTAAACGCACAGTGTGAAAAACACGTCATTCAGGACTGGGGGAAGGAGGCAGGAAATCTGGCTAAGGTACAGTCCCTGCTCTTAGACAGCTTACTGCCAAGTGACTGAACACCCCACCAACACAGAGAACCAGCACCTAAGACAAAGGCTAGAGATTCCACCTGAGATTTCATTGGCAGAGGGTGCTGCCAAAGGAATTCCTTCTACCAATAGGAGCTCCCACAAGAACTTGTCTCTTTGCCAATAGGATCTCCCAGAGCAATTTCTTCTGCCAATAGGAGCTCTCAGCAAGGAACTCCCTTTACCAAGAGGTGCTCCCAGAGGAACTCCATCCACCAACGGGATCTCCCAGAGGAACCCCTTCTGCAAATAGGCTCTCCCACAGGAATTTTCTTCTACCAATAGGAAGTCTCAGGGGAATTCCCTCTACCAATAGGAGGTCTCAGAGGACTATTCCTCTACCAATAGGTCTCAGAGGAACTCCCTCTGACATTAGTATCTCCCAGAGGGATTTCCTCTGCCAATGAGGAACTCCCTCTGCCAACAGGAGCTCCCAGGGAGGAACTCCCTGGACCAATAGGGATCAGCACCTTCTTGGTGACTTATAGTCTCCATAGGTGCCTACAGCCCTGAGAGCTGGGGAAGGTCACTTGCTGAAGGTCATGCAGGCACTCCTGGCTCCAAGGCCATCATCCACTAGGCCAGGCCACCGCTCTGGCTATCAAAAGGTCACAAAATAGAGTGCAATGTGAATTCTCTGCAGCAAAGTTATTAATGGTATGAGGGTTGGAGAAGGCTTCCCGGAGGAGGTGGCATTTTAGTTTAGTTGTGCAAAGATGGGTAGAAAGTCAATAGGCACCAGGCAGGTAGGGCGTTCCAGGCACTGGGAGACCAAGTAATTACAAGAAGGCTTGAAAGCAAGATGCATGTGTGCCCAGTATGGCTGGAGAACAGGGTGTATGAAGGTGTATGAAGGGGAATAATTAAATTTAGGGTAGGAAAGGTAGAAGGTGCTGGAGTACAAATTGTGAATGAACTTTAATAGACACAAGGGAGCCACTGGAGGTTTTTGGGGAATGACATGAGCAAATCTTGAGCCTAGAGAAGATTACTCTGGCAGGGCCATAAATTACAGACTAGGGGGGAGTGGGAAGGAGAAGGAAGAAACTGGAGGCAGGAAAACCTGTCAAAAGCTATAGCAACAGCTGCACTGGCGGTAGGGAAGCCATGAAGTAGTATTCTTGCATAAGGAAGAAACAACACTGGATTCTAAAGATTTTTTTGGAGACTACCTAGTTAACTAATTGGACCGAAGGCTTAAGAGAGAGGGCTCAAAAGAGCCCCAAATTTACAAACATGGGATTAACATTCCATGTTCTATATTCTAAAGTCCTCCCAGTCCTGACACTCTCTGTTCTAAGGTCCCTTCCAGCCCTGACATTCTGTGCTCTAAGGTTCCTCCCAGATCTGACACTCTCTCTTCTAAGATCTCTCCCAGAGCTAACATTCTGTGCTCTGAGGTTCCTTCCAGGTATGACATGATCTAAGTAAGGCCCCTTCCAGCTGTGACAGCCTGTGTAATTATCTCTATTACCACTCTCTTGCACTGCTCTTTGAATCTTCTATTGTTATACCTTTTCATGTGTGTCTTTTCATTCATTCAACTAACATTTCCTGTCCCCCACTGTGTGCCCAACCCTGTGCTCAGCACCATGGAAGACAGAGATGAATAAAGTACAGCACCTGCTCTTGCCTCCCCTACTACATTACAAGCTCCCTGAGCACCAGGACCACCTCTAATTCGTCTCTGTCTCTGCACAGCCCAGAGCGCGGGGCCCAAAACAGAAACAACATTCAATATAATACAAATGGGCAGATGGGTGACTAAGTGAATACCAAGGACCTTTATGTTCCGTGTGCCAAGCCCTACATTTAGCTGCTCAGGAAGGAAGACAGGGGAAGAAGACACAGGTGTCAGCGTTCCCCTGCCCCCTTCCCCTCCCCTCCAAGTTTACTGCACTGAAGGACAGAGTATGAAACTCCTCCCAATGCCTTCCTTTATAGAGGGCAGAAACAGGACTCTCAGCTCACTCCATTCTGCATCTGCTGCTCTGCCTGGTTTCAGTTCCTCTGGGCATCAAGATGCCCCCAGCTGGGTCCTGCCTAGTGTCCAATCCCCTTCCTCTTCCTTGCCTTTTTTCTTGTTGTCTCCCCTTCTCTGTTAGAATGTAAGCTCCTTGAGAGCAGGGACTGTTTTTCTTTTTTATTCATTATATCTCCAGGGCTTAGCACAAATTAGAGCTTAATAAATGTGGACTGGATTGGATTGGATTGGAAGTTCATTCTGGCTGGGCAAAGAGGACTCAACACCAAGAAAAGATCACAGCAATGTGATGATACAAAGACACTGTTTCTGGTAAATTAATCAGTTTATTAATGAGGCCAGCAGGTTATTAATAAAAGGATGGTCATTTTGGCTGTCTTTCTTAGACTAAAGACCTCTAATAGCAGTGGGGTCACAGCTGATGTGCCTTTTCAAGAGGAGGTGTTCCTGAGGGACAGTAATCAACTTGGATTAGTTAACACAATGAAGAGGTGTGGGCTGTATTAAAATGAAGGTCTTGGGGTACGTGACTTAGGCCACTCAAATCTTGGTCAAAGAGATATTAATTTCCAAATCACTTGTCCTGATAATAGAGAGAATCAGCCTTTCTCCAGACACAATAAGCAGCAATACACCAATTAGCCCAAACTTAGAATTCCTTTTATTGTCTGATTAGATCTTGGCCTGGGTAAATCTTTAAGAGAGATTTCCCACACTGGTTGGTTTCTGGATGAGAAAGTATAAAAGGGGAAAAACCTTGATCCAAATACAATAATTAGTTATTAAACAGAAGAGAGAAATACTCATTTCTCATAGCAACACAGACCAAGAACATTGTGTGGGACAAAGAGTAAGTATTTTAAGAGTTCACAGGAGGGCAAGATTAGTGTGGGTGGAGAAGGATGAAGGAAGGTTTCCTGGAGATGAGATTTGGTCTAAGCCTTGAAGAATGGGGGAAGTTTTAGAAGAGTAAAGGAGAGTTCAAGAGCAGGTGCAGAGTGAGCAGAGGCATGGCCAGGACTCATAAACCCCTACATTAGTTCATGTCCTCATCACCTCTTGCCTGGACTACCACGACAACCTTCAAATTAGTTTCCCTGCTTCCAGTGTCTTCCCTCTCCAATTCATCCTCCACACAACTGCCAAATTGATATTTCTGAAGCACAGGTCTGACCATGTCGCTCCCTATCTAAAAATCTTCAGGGGTTCCCTAGTAGCTCTTGGGTAAAATACAAAATCCTCAGCTTGGCATTCAAGGCCCTACACAACCTAGTTCCCACCTACCTTGACAGGTTTATTTCACATTATTTTACTTCAAATACTCTCTGTTCAGTCAAACAGACCTGCTGGCTGGTTTTTTGTTTTGTTTTGTTTTTTCCCCATGGAGACAATGTTCCCATCTTCCAACCACCACCACCACATAGGTGGTTCTCAGGTTGCTCACTGGGGAGAGGAAATGAATCAGCTCATGCACATCAGGCTTCCATAACCATCAAAGACCCAGATACCAAGCCTCTTGTCAGCAAGCCACCATGACCCAGCCTAAGACTGGAGGTCCACCACCACCTCAGAGGGAGGAAGTCAAGTTATCAGAGGCGGGGGGGGGGGAGTGGAAAATGGGATGACCTTCGATTGCTTATTAACAAGAGTACAGCAATCTCTTGTCCTATTTGGTAAACTCTATCCTAATCCTCCTCCTCCTCTTCCCCTCCCCACCTTTTCCTCCTTTCGCTCTGTGATTCTGAGTCAAAGACCACCTGGACAAAAACTCCCTTACTCCCTTCCCTGGCTACTGGTCCCTATTTTTAAAAAAGTGCCCTTCATATAAGACACCTTCCTCTTACTCTCCTTGCTTGGTCTTTTAATCATAAAAACCACGTTTGCCCCAGAAGGTCTTATATCCCTAGTCATTCCCTCCAGTATATCTCTAGTACTTTCTTTCATGCCCTCCAAACCTATAAACTGGGTCTAGAGGAAGAGAAGGCATACCTCTGCTGCCCCAACCGCTACACACATACACACACACACACACACACACACACACACACACACACACACACTCACTGTCCAGTGCCTGGCATGTAGTAAGCACTTAATAAATGTTTGTATTCATTCATACATTCGTTCACAAACACTCTAAATTCCAGGCAAGCTGGCTTCTTTGCTACTATTCCTCATAAATGACAATCCCTCTCCCACATTCCTATCTTCATATCTGGAAAGTTGGCTATCTTTACCTCTGCCTCTTAGAGTACTTGTTATTACTGTTCAGTCATTTCAGAATCTCTGTGACTCTATTTGGGATTTTCTTGGCAAAGATATCATTTCCTTCTCCAGCTTATATTACAGATAAGTAAACTGAGGAAAACAAGGCTAAGTGACTTGCCCACAGCTAGTGAGTATCTGAGACTGGATTTGAACTCAGGTCTTCCTGACTCCAGGCCCTGCACTCTAACTACTTCACCACCTACCCGCCCCTTAGAGTACTTATCTCCCTTCAAAGCTAAGGTCAGGTACCTCCCCCTACATGAGGCCTTTTCTAATTCCACAAACTGTTAGTGCCTTCCCCACAAAATTACTGTGTATTCACTTTTCATCTACATTATATTTATCTATGTATGTATTATTAACCCATTAGCAAAATACAATCAGGCTCTGTGAGGGCAGGGGCTTGTCTCCTACGTGTCTCTTTATCCCACAGTGCCTGACATTCAGAGGATGCTAAATAAAAGCCTGTTAAATGGAATAAGACAGGGTAGCCTCCCACTCTGAGAATCACCAGCTTTCTCCAAAGCACAGCCAGGTGCCACAAGGGCCTTTCCTTATCCCTCCTGTCACTGGAACTCTCTTTCTTGAAATCCCTTTGCAATATTCTGTATATGTTCTGTATGAACTCAGCCATGTGCTTGTTTTATCCTTCCAGTAGAATATGAACATGAACTCGTGGAGAACAAGCAATGTTTTGTTGCCTTCTTATCCTCGGAATCTAGCACAGTGCCTTGCACACAATCAATCAATGTTGTTGTTGTTTGTCCGTCTTTTGCTCTCAAAGAGGACCATGACATCAGGGAGGTGATGCCCTGACGTGCAACTGAATTGATTTAAGTGAGGGAGGGCTGTGCAAAGTCACCAGCCTCACTTTCTCCTCCAGAGCCATCTGGGTCCAGTGGCCAGATATGGATCAGGACCACTGGAGATGGCCCAGGATGCAGTGGGGAACCTTGGCCTTTTCAAGCTAAGGTCTTTAAGAGGTCTTAGTTTTTGGCAAGGATGACAGCAAAGGGAGCAGGAAAACCATCCCAAACCACATTGGAAGCCTCCAGAACTGTGATTGAGGCAATGACTGACCATGATGTCAGGGGACTGTGGCAATTAAAAAGTTCAATAGACATGATTTCTGGGTAATTTAGTCATTTTATCAATAAGGCCAGCACATTTATTAATAAAAGAATGGTCATTTGGCTGTCTCTCTTAGATCAAAGACAGTTATGGAGGTAGACTCATGGCTCACATGCCCTTTTGGAAGAGGATTGTTCAGAAGAATGGCAATTAGTTCTGATTGGCTAACAATTAATAAGAATGAATAAGGGGAAAACAGAGCCCCATTACAAGTAAAGGTCTGGTTCATGTGCAGACTGTGTAAGACAGCATTCTATCCATCACTCAGCCCTCTGTCAGGAAGTAGGCAGCCTTCTTCCTCCTCAGTCCTGACAGAAATGATTATTAACAATCAATCAATAAGCATTCATTAACCACTGACTATGTGCTAAGTGCTGTAAATAGAAAAAAGAAGCAAAAGACAGTCCCTTCCCTCATGGAGCTTACAATCTAATTGAGGAGACAACATGCAAACAAATATATACAAAGCAAGCTATCCAGGAGAAATTAGAAATAATTAGAAGAGGGAAGGCATTGGAATTAAGAGGAGTTGGGGAAGGCTACCAATAAAAAGATGCGATTTTAGTTAGGACTTAAAAGAAGCTAGGGGAGGTCACTAATCAGAGCAGAGGAGGGAGAGGGTTCCAGACATGGGGTACTGCCAGAGTAAATACCCAGAGACCTGGAGAATCTTGTTCATAGAACAGCCAGGAGTACAGCATCACTGTATCAAAGGTATATTTCAAGGAGTAAAGTATAAGAAGACTGCTTAATAAATACTCAGTGAATTGAAATGAACTGAATGCCTCTGGTATCATAAAAATGAAGGTCTTGGCTTGAGCAGAAGGTGCATGGAAGATGAAAAGGAGACAACTTTGGGTAGGAAGAATAGAGCCAGATCATGGAGAACACATGATGCTAGCTTTGGGATAATGGGGAGCCACTAAAGAAGTATTTATGTGTCTGTACAGAGAACAGGTACAGAGCACCGGTCCAGTGGCAACACAGACTACAAGTCAAGAGGCTAGAAGTCCATTCCAGATTCTGCCAATTGACTGGCCATGTGAACTTAAGCAAAGTCACTTACCTTTGGGGCTCACTGAATCAAGATCTTCCTTTTACCAATACAGATTACAACCCCTACAAGCCTAATTCAACAATCTTCATGATTTGTTCTAGCTGAAAAAAATCTGCCCCCTGGTGTCTAACCCAAGATAAACCTCTCAGAAATCACCAAATTTCTGCATAGCAAGGGATCTAGAACAACATATACCATAACAAGACTTTCTTCTACAACATATCTGGTAAGTAGTCCAGCCTTTGCTTGAAGTGCTCCAATTAGAGGGACCCCACTCCTTCCCAAGGAAGCCCAAAACACTTTTAGACAACTCTGATTATTAGGAAGTTTTTATGTTATCTCAAGCTACCCCTTTGTAATTTCTACCCAACTGCCCCATGATGTGCCTAAACAGAACACACCTAATCCTTTTCCTTTGCAGCCTTTCAAACACTTGAAGACAGTAGTCATGTCTCCACTGAGTCATCTCTTCTCCAACCTAAATACCTCCAGTTCCTTCAAAAAATCTCCATATGGAATGGACCTAAGACACCTCACTTATCTAGCTGTCCTCCTCTGGATACTCTGCAGCTTACCAATGTCCTTCCAAAAATGCAATGTCCCAAATTGAACCAAATACTCCAGACGGGGTCGGGACTAGGCCACAGTCTAGCAGGGCTTTGCTACCTCACTCCTGGAAACCGTGCCTCTCTTAATGCAACCCATCAGTTTCTTGGGCAATCCCATTATTCTATTGATTTATATTAAGCTTGAAGTCTGATTGAAAGATCCAGTTCTTTATTTTTCCCCAAGACAAACAACTATCTAATTCTTGTATTTGTGAAAGTGATTTCTTGAACCCAAGTATAAGACTTTTACATTTACCACCATTATATTACATTATGTTAATGTGAGCCCAATGTTCTACTAGGGGTGGGGAACCTACAGCCCTCTAGGTCCTCAAATGGGGCCCTTTGACTGAATCCAAACTTCACAGAACAAATTTCCTTAATAAAAGGATTTGTTCTGCAAAACTTGGAATCAATCAAAAGGCTACACCCAAGGTCCTAGCCAATCAAGATTGCCTTTGGACCCTGGCTGTCAGCCAACAGGTTAGCTCTCTGCTTAGCTTTCTGTTGCACACAAATCTGATGAATGTGATATCTATGCCTTTATCTAAGTTGTTGACAAAATGTTAAACTGTGCAGGGTTAGGAATAGAGTCGTGGATCACTCCCCTGAAGACCTCCTTACAATCTGACAAGAAACCATTAATGGCAACTCCTGGAATCTGACCAATTAGCCAGTTCTAAATCCACTGGATTTTACTTTTGTTTTGTTCATATCTTCCCACCTTTTCTACATTAACATTATGAGATACTTCATCAAAAGCTGGATATGTATGCAATCCTCTCTGTTCTTCCTGGTATTTGGAAATGTATATATTTATTGGTATATGTCAAGTTCAGAAAAACAAACTTTTTTTTAAAAATCTAGATAATAAAAGCTAGGTGAAGTATAGTTACATCATTCCCTGATTACTGGAAGATTACGAATCCTCTAGGTTAGTAAACCTCTCAAAAAAATAAAATATAGGTGGCACAGTGGACAGAGCACCGGCCCCGGAGTCTGGAGGACCTGAGTTCAAATCCGGCCTCAGACACATAACACTTACTAGCTGTGTGACCCTGGGCAAGTCACTTAACCTCAATTGCCTCACCAAAAAATTAAAATAAAATAAAGTCTGGCATGACCTAATTCTAAATGAAGCTGTTCTGGTTATTTGTGATACCTTCTTTTAAATGTTTGTTAACCATCTTTTCAATAATCCATGCTACAACATCCCCCAGAATTAAAGTCAAGCTCATTGGCCTTCAGTGTGCAGCTACCATTCTCTTCCATTTTTTGGGAGAGAACACATTTGCCTCATTCTCCAGTTTTTCAAATATAGTTGATAGCAGCGCTGCAAAAACAGACGTCATTCCTTGCAGTTTTCCATAAATGCCAAATATTACATAGTACATCACAGGTTCAGCCTTAATAACCTTTCTAACTGGGTAGCCCTTACCAAAGTAACAAAGCCTTCCAGAGCCCAGGTTAAGGATGGGCTTTAAAGTAGAAAAATGATATTCAACTGTCTGAAGGGACTAGATCTGTTGTTTTTGGTCCCAGATAGTGGAACCTAAAGCAACGGGAGCAAGCTAAAGGGGGAAAGTCCTACTCTGCTGTAGAAAACCTTCCTAACGTGACAGCACATCCATCCCAAAGCAGAATGCCTGCCTTGGCACATAAAGAGCTCCCCATCACCGAAGATCTTCAAGAAGAAGCTGGAGGACACTTGTTAGGAACGTTGCAGGGGTGGGGATTCCTGTGTAGGATGGGCTTTGAGACTCTAATTTTAAGTAAAGTGACAGTAAATCAGGTCATGGGGGAGGAAGGGAGTGGCAGGAGGCAGAGGTCTGTTGGGTATCTGGAGGGGAACAGGAAATCGTGGAAGTTTTGAAAGGCCTTTTCTGGTCCCCTCTAACTTGAAGCCTGGCATCTGAGACCTGAGGGGTGGAGCAGAAGTTGAAGCCACGAAAGCCCCCTGAGGAAGGTTCAATTGGGCCAAGTGGGAGGAAAGGGAATGGGGGGACCGTACAATGACCTGGGAGAGGGGTTTGGCCTGCTCACCCTGATTCTCAGTCACGGCCACCAGCCAAGCAGCCTGGAGACACCAAGGGCTGGCTTGGCCTACTAGCTCCTTCCAGCCTCCCTAGGGGGAGACAGGCTAGGTCCCAATCCCCTGGCACCAGAGCTCCATTCCTTTCCAGCATGACTCTGGCAGCGTGAAGGGGGCTGTTTGTTCTCTACCAGAAAGCCCCTGCCTCGGCTGGACAACAGCCAAGATCCTGTTTACCTCATGAAGGAGGAAGCAGGGACAGCCGAGAACGCCCACAACCGGCCACTTCATTGAACCCATTTGCCAGCCCCACAGCAGGGTATTTGCCCTCGGGGAACATAAAGGGCTCAGGAGCTGCCTGGCTCTTGCTGCCCAAAAAGTGTCATAGGACTTAGCAGTGAAGGGACCCTAAAAGTCATCTAGCCCAAACCCCTCATTTTATAGATGAGAAAATTGAGGCCCAGGGAATTTGAAAGGCTTGTCCATGGTCATTCAGATAGTAAATAGTGGAGCTGAGATTAAAATCTAGGTCTTTTAATTCTAAATCCTCAGCTCTTTTCAAGCTGCCAAGATAAGAACCTTTGAGAAGACAGTGAGGACGGACAGAGGATAGCCCAGAGGAAGGGGTACTCAGCCTTTGTTTCTCATGGAGCCTTTTGGCAGCCAATCAATCAATCAGTAAACATTTATTGAGTGCCTACTATGTGCACTAGGCACTATGTTGAGTATTGGGGATGCAAAAATGGTCTATCGAAGGCTGTGGACCCCTTCTCAGAATCACGTTTTTAAACGCATCAAATAAAATACAAAAGATTACAAAGGAAACCAATGATTTTAGAATGCAGTTATCAATTTTTTTAATCAAGTTCATGGACCCCAGGTGGAGAACCTCTGCAGAGTGATCCTTAGAAAAAACCCAGGGACTTGGGTTCAACTTCCCTATAATGTCCCAAGGAAGTGAGAGTCCTGAGGGTTCAGGGTAATATTAACTACATTTTAATGCAGTTTTCGATTTCAGTGTGGCCTACATCACAACCCCTCCTAAGCCTCTTCTCCTGGGCAATTGTTGCCATCTGGCATGTTCTTCCCCAGATTCTCTAAAGAGAATCAGCATGATATACTAAAGGCCTTTCTTGGGTTCTTGTAAATACTGGGGATGGCGCTTTAGCCATCCACTCATTATCCCTCACTTTCAATAGCCCATCCTTCTTTTCTACAGACACACATGTCGCAGAAGATGGCTTCTAGTCCTCTTCTACTATGCAAGTGGTCACTGACAAAATGCTGCAGCTTACTCATGCCCACCTTATGTCTTGCCAATGGCCTCTGACTCACACTACAATGGAGACTCTTTAAAGTGCTTCATGGTGAGTGATTAAGCTCTCTCCTGTTTCCCGAAGCTAGGGAGTGCCCAAATCAAAGCATCAGAGGATCATTCACTCAGAGCTGGGAGGAGCCTCAGCCCCTTCTTATTATAGAAGAAGAAAATGGCTGGGGGAAGAGAAATGACTTGTAGAGCCTGGAATCAAACCCAACCCCTTTGCCTTCATATCCAGTGCCCTTTGCAGCCCGGAAAGAACCTAAACAATAGCTTCCTTGTTTATGGGGTTGCAAGGTTCCTCAGGAAGCAGTCTAAGTCCCACCTGGATCCAGAGGAGGTCCTCCCTAATGAGGCAGCAGAGTCCTGTGCAAAGGCCCAGGGAGATGTAAGCATTCTGCTCCACTCACAATCCTAAGGAAAAGCTGAACCTCCTCCTAGTAGAGGACAGAAAGAACTATGCCAAAAATGTTTCGCATTCTTTCAGGCCCATTTTACCTCTACCACCATCACAAGATCCCTGAGCCCTTGCCTCACGAAGAATAAGAAGACAACGCCTTGACTTACAAGGAATAATAACAACTCCCATTTCTAGGGCTTAGGGTTTGCAAAACACATCCTCACAATAACTGAGATCGGTAGAATGAGGTTTATTATTTCCATTTTACTGATAAGAAGATGAGAAAACTGAAACTCTGAGTGAGGAAGTGATTTGACTAATAGGCATGACTGCCATGATTCAAGCCCAACTGCAAGTCCATTCTCTCCCAACTCCAAGTCCCAAAGTCTTTCCATGATAACCTTTAAAGGTGGAATGGAAAGGAAGGAAAAACAAAAGAGGGAAAGAAATAAAAGAGAGGAAGAAGGTGAGGGGAGGAGAGAGGGAGAAGACAGAAGATAAAAGGAGAGAAGGAAGAAAAGAAGAAAAGGATGGAAGTCCCACTTGCATCTGTCTTTGTGTCCCTGTGATCAAGAGGATGGTACATTTGTAAATATCCATACTTCAGATCCAGTAAAGAGAATGAATCCCTAAGTGTCAGAACTGGAAGGAATCTTGGAGATAATCCAGCTCAACTTCCTCCTGCTCCAGCCAGGATAGGAATCCCTTTAACAGCTTCCCTCACAGGAAGCATCTAATTGAACATCTTTAATGATAGGGAGGCTCACTACCTACAGGAGACATTAAAAGACAGCTATTACTGTTTTTAAGTTCTTCCTTCTATTGAGCCAGAATCTGCCTCCCAGAAAATTCCACATAATTCTGCCCTCCGGGGTCCCATAAAATAACTCTGCTCCCTCTTACTCATAAGCCTACAATCCTAAAGCCCTCAAATAATTTTTACACGAATTGCTCCCTAGTCACACCTCCCACATTCCATGCAGTTAATTACTTGCATGTTAAGTGCAGCATTTTGCATTTAGACCTACTAAAAACCACTTTATTAGATTTGGCCCAATATTCTGGCCTGTCCAAAGTTTTGGGGATCCTGATATCATAATACTACTCTCTCCTGGTCCTCCTCCTACCTGTCTGACTGCTCCTTCTCCATCTCCTTTACTGGATCTTCATGCAGGTCATGCCCACTAAAAGTAGGTGTCCCCCAGGGCTCTGTCCTGGGCCTTCTTCTCTTTTCCTTCTATGCTATTTTGATCTCATGAGCTTCCATAGATTCAATTATCATTTCTATGAGGATGATTCTGAGGTCTATTTATATAAATAGCCTTGACCTCTTTCCTGACCTCTAGTCACATCTCCAATTAACTGCTGCACATCTCAAAGTGAATGAATGGCCAACAGAAATCTTAAATTCAGCAAGTGCAGAATTGAACACAGGTCTCCCTTCAAACCATTTCTTCTTCTCAACTTTCCCGACAGGAGAAGTTACTATAGAGGATACTGCCATCCCTTCAGACACCAGGCTAACAACCTAGGTGTCATGCTTGACTCCTCACCCTCTCTCAGCCCACATATTCAATCTGCTACCAAGTCATGTTGACTCTATCTTCACAACATCCCCTGTATCTCCCTTCTCTCTTCTGATACTGCTACCAACATGGGGCAGGTCCTCGTCACTATCACAATACTATCCTAATTGATGTCCCTGCCTCAAGTCTCTCCCAACTTCAGTCCATCCACCATTCAGCTGACAAAGTAATTTTCCTGACATGCAGTTCTGGCCATGGCATTCTCCTACTTAATAAACTCCAGTGGCTCCCTATTACCCCTGGAAATCAAGTATATATCTTCTATTTCACTTTTAAAGCTCTTCACAATCTGGTCCCTTCCTATCTTTCCAGTCCTCTAATACTTTATTCCCCTCCACATAATCTATGAGAAGAGACACTAACACATAAGTACTTAATAAATACTTGCTGATTTGACAAATTCTCTAACTCAATATGTTAACTATCCCTCCCAAATGTGTCACCTAAAAATGCGATGAGCTTTTCCCTAAGGCATGAAAACAGAATAGGCAGAGAATCCTGAAGTCACCACGAGAGACTTTTTTTTCAGGTCAAAATCAATCCATTAGTCACCATTCTTTTGGGTTCAGTCATTCCAGGGTTATGCATGCACCTTAATTTTCCTATCTGCTAGCCTATATATCTCATTCTGGCCCACAAAGATATTGTGACAGATTCTGTCAAATGCTTTGATGAAATTCAGGTATTACTATGTCTACAGCAGTCCTATGAGTTACCAATTTAGTTACCCTATCAGAAAAGGGAATGAGGTTAGTCTGGCATGGTATGTTCTTGATGAAGTCATGCTGGCTTATAGTAATCACCACTTCCATTTCTAAGTGCTCCAAAACTATCCTTTAATAATTCAGTCTAGGATTTTGCCAGGAATTGTCAAATTTGATGGCTTATAATTTAAAGAATTCAACCTCTCCTCCTTTTGGAAAACTGGGACAACTTCCGTCTATCCCTAGTCTTATAGAGTCTCTCCTTTTCACCATATTTTTTCCTATTTTTATTATGAATTTGACAGTCATCAAAAAACCAGGACATTTCATATGCAGGTGACTGCATATGAAAAAGTAAATCTACCATGTACAATTTGTTTGTTTGTTTTCTTTTTTAAGTATATAGAAAATTTTACAGGGTCATAGCAACACTGCCTTTCTTGACTGTGTCCCTTTCTGAAACCTGCTCTCTTCAAAGATCAGCGACAACTCAGCAGTCACATTTTGAAGTCTCCTTCTTTCCAATATTCGAGGATGTAATTCATCTGCTTCCAAGCCTGGGGATGTGAACTCAGTGAAGGCAGAGAGATGCTCTTCTGTCACCCCCATCTTAAATTTCTATTCCCTGTTAACCATCTGTGACTTCTCAATTTGGAGGATGCGTTCCTTGACGTAGGAGTTTCCCTTGCTATGTGTCACCCTTCCTCATCATACAAACCATCCCCAGCATCGAGGGTCTTTTCTTCGGTTTTCCTTTAGCATCCACCTCTGTTTCTGCTCTTCATCTCCTCCATCATACTTCCTCTGAAAGCTGAGCTCTCTAATCATCTTCTCTCTTTCTTGAATCTTCAATCTCTCCGTCCACTGGCTCCTTCCCTATAAACATAACTAACCTATTCCAGCTTTAAAAAGGTTTCATTTGACCCTGCTGTTCTCTCAACCTATTACCCTCTCTCTTAACTTTCACAGCCAAACTCCTAGAAAAAGCTGTCTACACTCATTGTTTCTATTTCCTCATGTCCCATTCACTTCTTCACTCTTTGCAATCTGGCTTCTGATCCCACCATCAGATTTTGAAGGTGCTCTTTCCAAAATTACCAATGATCTCTTAATTTCTAAATCTAATGGCTCTTTTCCAGTACTCATCCTTCTTGACCTCTCTGCATCATTTTACAGTTTTACTGACCAACCCCTTCTCCTGGATACTGTCTTCCAAGATTTTCTGACACTCCTTTCCCATTTCTCTGACAACTCATTCTCATTCTCCTTTGCTGAATCATCATGTATGTCCAGTTCCTTATTCAAGGACCCAAGGCTCTATCTTGGGCCCTCATTTCTTCTTTCTCTACAGTCCCTCTCTTGACAACATTATCAGCTCCCAGGGGTTCACTTACCAGTTCTGTGAAGATGTCTAGCAGGCAGCTGCTGATAAGGAACTACAAGGTATTCAACCCTCATATCTCCTCAGCTATAGTCCCAACTGACTGAGGGACATCTCCACTTAGATTTCCTATAGGCATTTCACACTCAATGTGAACAAAACAGAACTCATTAACATTCCCCTGAAACCCACCAGTCTTCCTAACTTCCCTATTTCTGTCAAGGGAACAACCATCCATCTTTATGAACCTTGATTCACAACCTTGGAATCATCCTTGATTTTTTCCTTCTCCTTTCACTGCACATCCAACCAAGTGCCAAATCTTGTGGAGTATATCATATCCCCATCCCCTTCTCTCTACTCATACAGCTGTCACCTTAGGTCATATTGTCATCACCTCTCACATGGACTATGGCAACAACTTTCTAACTGGCCTCCCTATCTCCAGCCATTCTCCACACAGCTGCTACATTGATACTCCTAAAGTATAAGTCTAACCATCCTTATTTCTTTTTCTTTTTGTTTTTTTTTAAGGCAATTGGGGTTAAGTGACTTGCCCAGGGTCACACAGCTAGTAAGTGTCAAGTGTTTGGTCTGAGGCCACATATGAACTCAGGTCCTCCTGACTTCAGGGCTGGTACTCTATCCACTGTGCCACCTAGCTGCCACTAACCATCCTTATTTCTACCTCTTGGAATACCCATCTTCATTAGAGGTCTGGCTCAAATGGGACCTCCCCTCTGTTGCTAGCACACTCCCCATGCCCCCATCCCATTATTGTGTATGTACTTGGTATATTTTCTGTACACACTTATCTCTATACATGCTATTTCCCCTCAGCAGAAAGTAAGCTTTTTTGTCTCTCTAACTAGAGTACCTACAAAGACAGCCTTGCACATAGTGGGCACGTAAATATTTGTTGAATTAGACTGCTCCCAGATTAACTGAATTAGATTGCTCCCAGCTTAACTATTTTTTTAAAAGCCCTTTTCTTCCTCATTAGAACAATTCGCAATTATAGTGCTCTAATTTCAATCCTGAGAGCTTCAATAATGATGATGATGACAATGATAATGATGTGATGATGACGATGACGATGATGGCAGCCGACATTTATCTATTTCAATGATTTGAAGTTAGCGAAAAATACATGCAGGGTGTCCCAAAAGTCATAACTCAGTTTGCTTTAATAGCTTAAAACTGCACCAAGTCTCTCCTGATCTCGAGTCCAGAATACTTTCCATCACACATCACACCATGTTAGGGCCAGAAGGGATTTGAGAGATGGAGTCCAACCACCCACTTTATTACAGAAGTAGATCGTGGGTATCAGATCAAGTTTAGGATGTAAGCTGCTCACCATCACATAGCTAGTTAATTATGGAACTAGGACTAGAAAGCTGGTGTAGTCCTGATGGGCAAGTCCCTTTTACCACTGTAACCTTGGTTTCTTCATCTGTAAAATGAGGAAATTGGACTGGATGGCCTCCAAGGGAACTAACTCCTAAATCTATAATACCTAGTTATTTACATTTTGTCTCTCCTCATTAAAATGTTCATTCCAAGAACAGGAACAGATCTGGGTTTTCGTTTGTTTTGCCTTTTTTTGTATCCCCAGCACTTAGCCTGGACCACTTAACAAATGCTTTATGATTTAGAGACTGAGTGCTATTGACCCCTAATCCTGAGCTCTTTCCCTTTAAAGAGGCTGTGCTTGTTGCCTATCAAATTCTCAGGCCAGAGACGTGAGAGACCAACTGGTCCAAGAATCCCCTCCTCCTCACCGACCACCAACCATCCTCCCCTGAAGACCCCAGGGAAGGAGAACCCATTACCTCCTCAGGCAACAGACTTTACTCTGGGGCAGCTCAACTTCTATCTATCTTTTCTCAAAGCTTTCTGAAATCTCTCCTCCTGATATGTGGAGAGCCAGAGTTCAACCTTGAACCGTCCTGGCTTTCTGAGGTCTGATTACATCCTTAGCTTATGCAACAGCATTAGAGGAAAAGAAAAAAGAAGGCAATGCTCCCTAAACAAATCACACTCCCAACAATGAAAACGAGCACTCCCCAAGGCAAACTCTTTGGGAAGGGAATGGTTTCCAAGGGCAAAATGAAACTGCAAAGTCAAATAAGAAAATAAGAAGAACAAAATAGGCCATTGGGTGAGGCAGGAAAGGACCTTCAGAGGTCATTCAAATCATGCCTCTGCCTCAAGGAAGGTAAAAGGTATACCTTCCCTCCTAGGAAAAGAAACCTATGCTCAGAGGCCTGTTCTCCTCACTGGTGAGTCCCCTGCCAGAACCACTTTGGGCCCCTCTCACTTCACTGAGTTCTACTCACTCTCAAGACTTCTCTATCTCTTCACCCACTGCTTGCCCCATCAGTACCCTCCCTAGCCCCACCCCACACCCCCATACACTGATTTCCAGCTCCCCTTTATCTACTGTCTTCCCCCTGTAGAATGTAAGTTTCTTGAGGGCAGAGACTGTCTTATTTGCTTGTATCTGTATCTCCAAATTTTAGGGCAGTGCCTCCTACATTGTAAGCACTCAAGACATGCCCTTTCTATCTATCTATCTATCTATCTATCTATCTATCTATCTATCTATCTATCTACCTACCTACCTATCGATCTACCCATCTATCACTATTCTCAAGAACAAACCCCCATATCTGCAATCATTTTAGAAAGAAATTTATTAGGTAATTTAGTAGAAGGAGAGAGCCAGAAAGAAGGGGTGATTCCCTCTCCAGTCTTTGTGTGGTTACATCACATACAGCTCAAACAAGGGCATAAGGACGTTTGCCTGACTGGGTCACTAGGCAGTCGGCAGTCTCCAAGAGAAAGACTATTTTAGATGTACATCAGCAGGTAAGTCAATCTCATTTGGGGAACCCAAAGCCCCAACTTTGGATGGGCCCAAAATAAGATCTGAGAGGACCTAAAACAAGTACAGCAGTGAGGGGTACCTAAGCATTCCTTACACCTATCTGGCTTTCCTGGAGTGCCTCTGAGGTCAGCCTGACTTCTATAGTAAGGGTTTCGAGAGATAATTTTCTAGCCCTATAAAGCTAGGTTCAAACAATATTAATAAATGACAATAATCCACATTGTCTATCAATCTATCTACATCTAAATTTTGTAGTAGTAGTAGCAGCAGAATTAAGAAGAAAAAAGCAGTCCATTTTTATCTGGCTTTTCCATTCACAAGGTGTTTTTTCTGACAAGACCACTGTGAAGGAGATAATGAGAGCTAACAGTTATTTAGTGCCTACTATGTGCCAGACACAGTCCTAGGTGCTTTACAATTATTATCTCATTTGATCCTCAAAACAACACTGAAGTAGATGATATTATTATCCCCATTTTACAGACGAGGAAACTGAAGCAAACAGAGGCTAAGTGACTTCACCAAAGTCACACAGCAAGTAAGTATCTGAGGTTGGATCTGAACTCAGGTCTTCCTGACTCCTGGCCCAGCTTCACTTTACCACCTAGTGGTATTATCTCCATTGTACAGATGAGGGAACTATGCTTAAGGGAAAATCAGTGGCTTGCTTAAGGTCATGAGTCTCTAAGACTGATATGACAGGCTAGGCTAGGCTAGGCCAGGCTAGGCTAGGCTAGGCTAGGCTAGGGTAGGATAGGATAGGATAGGATAGGACAGGATAGGATGGGATAGCATAGGATGGGATAGGATAGGCTGGGATAGGATAGGGTGGGATAGGATAGGATAGTATGGGATAGGATATGATAGTATGGGATAGGATGGGATGGGATAGGATGGGATAGGATAGGATAGGATAGGATAGGATAGGATAGGATAGGATAGGATAGGACAGGACAGGACAGGACAGGACAGGACAGGACAGGACAGGACAGGACAGAACAGGACAGGACAGGACAGGATAGGCCGGGATGGGATGGGATGGGATAGGATAGGATAGGATAGGATAGGATAGGATAGGATGGGATAGGATAGGATGGGATAGCATAGGATGGGATAGCATAGGATGGGATAGCATAGGATGGGATAACATAGGATGGGATAGGACGGGATGGGATAGGATGGGATGGGATAGGATGGGATGGGATAGGATGGGATAGGCTAGGATGGGATGGGATGGGATGGGATGGGATGGGACGGGATAGGATGGGACGGGATGGGATGGCATAGGATAGGATGGGCTAGGATAGGATAGGATAGGATAGGATAGGATAGGATAGGATAGGATAGGATAGGATAGGATAGGCTAGGCTAGGCTAGGCGAGGCTAGGATAGGATAGGATAGGACAGGATAGGCCAGGACAGGAAAGGCCAGGACAGGTCAAGATAGGACATAATAATAATAATAATAATAGTATAACAAGTAGTGATAAATAACTGCACCTGATAAAGTACTTTGTAGACCTCAGACCAGGCCACTCTTATCTGATCTTCACAATAACTCTAGGGAGAGGAAGGAAGATGAGAAAGGACAGAATTGTCTCCATATCTCATAAATTGGTAAACTGGGGTCCAGGAAAGGGAAACAAACAGCCTAAGGTCACGTAGCAAATCAGTGGCAAAGCTGCAACTGGAACGTGGGTCTCTTGACCCCAGGTTCAAGTTTCTTTTCACTCTAATGCTTAAGTTTAAAGCCCTCCAAAGAGTAAGATTTCAGAGTTTCTTGTCCCTTGTCCTGGTATCTAACAATCCCTGTTCCAAGAAAAAACAATCCTTCATTAAGTCCAACCCAGATTCCTCTTGCCATAATGTCTTCTTTGTGTCCTATTTCTCTTTCTTGGCTTTAATGGAGCCCAGAATGATAATAATACATGTCAAAAGTAGAGCCAAGCCTCAATCCCTAGTCAGCCTTCTAACCCCAAGTCAACCAATGCTCCTCCACTAGGCCACACTCCTCCTAGGCAGGCCTCCCTCTTTCAAACAAAAATGTTTTACCAAATAGAAACCTGTCATTTCATAGGCTCTCACCCTTCTTTTACCTACACTGAATAATCTCAGTTCCTTACCCTTTCCCAAGAGCATTACTTTTCTGTCCTTTCTGTATCCCTTTCTTCTGTTCCTCAACTGGATTTTCAGCTGGAAAGCTAAAACCTCCAAGCAGGGAATGTGCTGGTATATGTTTAATAACCAGCTCATCAAAAGAAAAAAAATGTAGTAGCACACACTTTGAGTTTAATCTGCATTTTCGCTACAACTTTAAGTCTAGATAATCAATAAAACAACAAATCAAGCCCTAACCTATAATTTGCTGATTTCTGAACTATAAATGCTCACAATGAAAATTTAACTATCTGTCCAGCTCACCCCTGCCTCCAACTCCAACCCTCCTCTTTCCACCTCGAACTAGCTCCTCTTCCTGACTTCTCTATCCTTCCTCACTTCACCATTTTCCCAGTTACCCAGATCTTGGAGTTGGCTTTGACCCTTTTCTCTCTTGCCCTAGCCCAACCCAAAAGGTTCCAGGCCTTTTTGACTCTACTTCTACAATAGTCATTGTATCTATCCCTCCCTCTCTATTCAAACTGCCACCAGGCAAACCCTCCTACAGACGTTACTACAACATCTACTACAAACAACCCCACTACAGACTTCAACAACTTTTACCTAGAATAACTCAATGGCCTATCGCTACCAGCCTCTCCTTCTAATCCATGCACAGGTCTCTAGATCAGGAAATTTTAGCCTGGGACCCACGAATATACTAACAAATGCATAAATATAAAGATACATAAATTAATATATGTATATTAACCAAGTTTCAATATAATGGGCATTTCCTTTCCAATCCTACATATTTTATTTTATGCATTTAAAAACCTTATTCTAAGAAGAGCTCCATGGCCTTCACCAGCCTGCCAAAGGAGCCACACAGAAAAAAAGAGAACAGTCCCTGCTCTAGATGAATCTTCCTAAAATCCAGCTCTAATCAAACCTCTCCCTTGCTCCCAAACTTTCTATGGCTCCCCATTACCTACCCAATAACATGCACAATTAGCCTAGCATTCAAAGTCCTCCAGGAGCCTCAAATGAACCTCTCTCTCCAGGTGTATCTCCTACTCTCTGTTTTCACATACCCTACACTCCAAACAAACTATATGGAATGTATCAAGCAGAAATGGGATAGCTGGTGACCTCTGCAAAGCCACTGGCTGAAGGCCTTGGCATTTCTCCAATCACAGGCCTCTCCAAAGCTCAGGCAGCAGACCCGAGGGACCCTGTGGACAGTGCAAGGTCTCACAGCACAGCTTCCTCACCCTGGCCAGACCAGAACACATGTGGGATCTTGCCAGGAAGCAGTGACCTACACTGGACAGGGTGTCTCTCTTCCCACCTAATCCAACCTCTGTCTACTCTCCAATCCCCACTCCCCAACCCCAACCCCAACAACAGTCTATATAAAAATGATGTGTATAAAAAGATATGCACACAGGTCCATGACTCCATCAGCATAGTTGTTTTCTCAGAATCCCACAAAAGACCCATAGAGCATACATATTAACTCCTACAAACAGGAACACACAAAAAGAAATGCACATACACACACACACAAAGACACACTTATTAACAATAGATCAACACAGAAGAGTGCACACACAAGTACATAAATACAGACAAACAAACAGACCCCCACGAAAAAGATATACACATCCAAACAGGAACCCAGGGACAGACACTGAGATACACAGAGGCACTTGAACAAATAAACAGGGTCAGAGACCAAAAATCTGGAAGAAACTTAAGAGGCTAGAATCTAGGCTAATACTCCTACTTTACAAATAAAGAAACTGAGATCCGGGGAGAGGATGTTTCTTGCTCGAGGCCAAGGAAGCAATGAAGGCAGGGCTTAAAGCCAGATTCTCTGACTTCAGAGCCAGGGCTCTATCCACTGTACTACACATGAACATAAACAGAAATATGCAGACACTCACACATATACATATTGACACACACAAAACACAGACGCACATAATACACACCCACAGAAACAGACATACAGAGGCATTTATACCCACGGAGACACAAACACATACAGACGTAGGCACACCCACACACGTAATCCATCCTTCATCCTCTCCCATAGGGACTCTGCTACCTCCGTGTTCCAACTCCTTTTTTAAAATGACCTGGAAAAATAAAGAATGAAGACTCACACTGTGACAGCCTCTCCTCCTTTTCCCTCCCCCTATACAGGATCTTATCAAGATGCCCCTCCACCCTTGGCAGGGGGAAGTATCTTTGATCCATTAGCAACTACCCCAAATCCATTCACCACAGACACTGACTGTCCTCTCTCTCCAGACTGCCAAAGAAGGAACCACAGTTTTCCTGCTAGAACATTCTTCCTTGAGCAAAAACAGTGAAAGCAAACTATAGACTAATTTTCTTGATGAATATCAATCCAAAAAATTTTAAATGAAATACTAGCAAGGAGATTACTGCAATATATCACAAAGATCATATACTATGACCAGGTGGGATTTATATCAGGAATACAGGGCTGGTTCAATATTAGGAAAACTATCAGCATAATTGACCACATCAATAACAAAAACAACAAAAATCATATGATAATCTCAACAGATGCAGAAAAAGCTTCTGAAAAAATACAACACTCATTCCTAGTAAAAAACACTACAAAGCATAGGAATAAATGGAGCTTTCCTTAAAATGATAGTAATATCTCTCTAAAAACCATCAGCAAGCATTATCTATAATGGGGATAAGCTAGAAGCCTTCCCAGTAAGGTCAGGGGTGAAGCTAGGATGCCCGTTATTGCCACTATTATTCAATATTGTACTAGAAATGCTACCTATAGCAATAAGAGAAGAAAAACAGATTGAAGGAATTAGAATAGGCAATGAGAGAAAAAAAAACTATCACTCTTTGCAGATGATAGGATGGTACACTTAAAGAATCCCAGAAAATCAATTCAAAAACTAGTTGAAATAATCAACAATTTAGCAAAGTTGCAGGGTATAAAATAAACCCACATAAATCATCAGCATTTCTACATATTATCAACAAAGTACAGCAGTAAGAGACAGAAAGAGAAATTACATTTAAAATAATTGCAGCCAATATAAAATACTTGCAAGTCTTCCTGTCAAGACAAACCCAGAAACTAAATGAACACAATTACAAAACACTCTTCACACAAATAGTCAGATCTAAACAATTAGAGAAATATTAATTGCTCATGGGTAGGCCAAGCCAATATAATAAAAATGACAATTCTTCCTAAGTTAATTTATTTATTCAGTGCTACACCAAACTACCGAAACACTATTTCAGAAAGCTAGAAAAAATAATAACAAAATACACCTGGAAAAACAAAGGGTCAAGAATATCAAGGGACTTGGGGAGAGAGGAGTCTGTACAAAAGAAGCCACAGAAATAAGGGTTATGGGAGTTCTCACAAAAGGCCCTGTGGAGAAGGGAGGTGGGACAAAGATGCATGACCTACCCACCGATATGTGACAAGCTGTTTAGCCCTGCCACCTTCTTCTAATACTGCTCAGAGTCAGATACTCTGCTTCCACCTCCCTAGATGCTATAACCAGGTAAGGTTCAGGGCTGACGGAGAAATGAGCAGAGGAAAAGCTGGAGGTCTGTGGGGTACCCAAGCCTGCCCTGAGGAGAACAGTCATGGGGGCATGGAGCTACACTCAACCTCAGCAGAATGGTTGATTTCTCTAGTCATCTGCATGCTGACAGAGGGAAGGGTTTAGGGATACCCCCAGACTAATGGGTTAAAGAGAGCTGACCTTGTCATATGGCCTTGACCTCAGCTCTGGAAACCAAGCTCTATTTGTCAGGACTCTCAATTCTTGAGAATCTTGAATCCAGTTTCTGATGTTGCCTCCCTTAGATCTTGGGCTTTCCTCCATGGGAAATATCCTTAGCAGGAGGTGGGTCAGAACTGCATTTGCACAAGACTCAGACTATGAAAAAGATGATCTGAATGCATCCAGTGATGGCTGCACACATCAGCAAGATGTGGTTCACAGCCTCAACCCAAGTCTTCCTAGGTTCCTCACCTGTCTTTTGGAGCTCTGTGGGAAAAACACTAAGAGTGGAGGTGCCCTTCATATGGCAGCACCCTCCCCTGAAAGAGAAAGAAGATAAGCAAAAGGGATCAGACTGGAATCTTTTTTTTTTTTTGGGGGGGAGCTACACAGTTAAATCACTTTCCAGCAACTAAAATATGCATATCTGAGTAAAACACCCTTGCCATAGCAGGGGGAAAAAATATCAAGGGAATCAATGAAAAAATATGAAGGAAGGTGGCCTAGCAGTAAGAGATATCAAACTGTATTACAAAACAGTAATCATCAAAACAATCTGTTACTGGCTAAGAAACAGAGTGGTAGGATTAGGTATATAATACACAGTAGTAAATGACCACAGCAATCCAGCATTTGAAAAACCCAAAGATCCAAGTTTTGGGGACAAGAACTTACTATTTGACAAAAATTGCTGGGAAAATTGGAAAGCAGTTTGGCAGAAACTAGGTATAGACCAACATCTCACCCCCATACCTAAATAAGGTCAAAATGGGTACATGATTTAGACATAAAGAGTGAGTGATACCACAAACAAATTAAGACAGCATGGAATAGTTTAACTGTCAGATCTATGGAGAAGAGAAGAATTTATAACAAAAAAAGAGACAGAGAACATTCTAGGATGTAAAGTGGATAATTTTGATTATACTAAATTAAAAATGGTTTGCACAAACAAAACCAATGCATCCAAGATCAGAAGGAAAGTAGAAAACTGGGGGGAAATTTTTATAGCAAGTATCTCTGATAAAGGCCTCATTTCTCAATAATATAAAGAAGTGAGTCAAATGTGAATCATTCCCCAATTGAAAAAACAGTCAAAGGATACAAACAGGCAGTTTTCAGAAAAAGAAATTAAAGCTATCTATAATCACATAAAGAATACTCTAAATCACTATTGATAGAGAAATGAAAATTAAAGCAACTCTGAGATACCATCTCATACCTACCAGATTGGCTAATATGACAGAAAAGGAAAATTACAAATGTCGGAGGGGATGTTGAAAAATTGGGACACTAATGGTTGGTGAGTTGTGAACTGATCCAACCATTCTGGAGAACAATCTGGAAAACTGTGCATACCCTTTGACCCAGCAATACCACTACCAGGTCTGTATTCCAAAGAGATAAAAAACAAAAAGGAAAAGGACCTACATGCACAAAAATTTTATAGCACCTCTTTTTGTGGTGGAAAAGAATTGGAAATCAAGGGAAATGTCCATCAACTGGCAAATGGCTGTGGCATATGAATGTAATGGAATACTATTGTGCCATAAGAAATGCTGAACAAGAGGATTTCAGAAAAAATCTAGAAAAACTTACATAAACTGATGCAAAGTGAAATAAGCAGAACCAGGAGAACACTGTACACAGTAAAAGCAGCACTGTATGATGATCAACTATGAATGCCTTAGCTATTCTCAGCAATACAACGATCCAAGACAATTCCAAAGGAGGCATGATAAAAAATGTTATCCACGTCTAGAGAAAGAACTGATGGAGTCTGAGTCCAGACCAAAGCATACTTTTTTCTACTTTATTTTCCTAAGGTTTTTTGATCTGTTTTCTCTTGCAACCTGGCTAATATAGAAATATGTTTTGCATGACTGCAATATATAATCTATAGCAAATTACATGCCTTCTCAAGGAGGGGGGAGCAGAGGGAAGGAGGGAAAGGATTGGAACTCATAAATTTTAAAAACGAATGTTAAAACTTGTTTTTACATGTAACTGAGAAAAAAATAAGTTAAATTAGAAAAGAAAGAAAGAAACTTCTTCCTTTGGTCTAACTTGCATCTGACCTAGTACATTCTCCAATGTTTCCCCTCAACTCATCATCAGCACCTAATAATGATAACAATAAAAACAGCAGCTTCCATTTATAGAGTAATTTAAGGTTTGGAAAGCACTTTCTTCTTAACAGCCCTATGAAATAGGAGGGCTGAGTATTGTTATTCCCACTACAGAAAAAGCAACTGAGGCCCACAGAGAAGTCCCATAGCTCATAAATGCTAGTACCAAAACGCAAATGCAGGCCTCCTGACTCACAGTACATCCCCATTATATCATACTAATGTATCTTATTTCTCTGGTCTTCTCTCTCTCACCCCTTCCCTCTCCCCATTATACTTCTGATGCCCTCTCCCCACCATGGCATGCCTATGGCATTCCATACATGCTCCCCAGCTTGGCCCCCTGGAGGATGCAGTCAAAAACACAAGCGCTACCCCAGACAAACGAGTTACCCCGCTGAGAAGTGTCACCCAGACACGAAGATACAGATTCATTTATAAGGAGCAGAAAAAAAAACACACACATTTCTCACGTGTGGACTTTTCACTGGAGACTTCACTAAGACTGAAGAACATATTAGGCTGAAGGAGTAATGAATAGGTGGAGAAATCTAGAAAGCTTCCTGGAGGAAGTGGGCTTCAGAAAGGAGGGATTACTCTTATAAAACTTGGAGCATGAGGGCCATCAAGGAAGTACAAGCAGAAGAGGTGAATGCAGCTTCCATTTAGAGGTATACAAAAGTGGCTTGGGTTCTCTTGTGAAGTAGTGAGTTCCCCATCACTGGTGGTGTTCAAGCACACAATTCACGACCTATTAATAGGGTTGTTGTAAAGAAGGTTCCTATTCACAACTAGGTGGCTTCTGCGCTCCCTTCCAACTCTGAGATTCTGTGCTTCTGTCATTTTCCCTGATGAGATACCACACCCAGCTGTCCTAGGTGGCATCTTACCCTAGTGATGACATACTGAGGTCAATGCATGTACCTGTCTGCCTTTACATAAGCCTTGCCAGTCTGCCAGTGGCTAGCTCTGTCTTTTGTCTAGTGGCTTCCCTTGCCCCAGCCCTAACAAGTCACCCCAGGGCAGGTGGGGAGCCAGGCCACCAGACACTCTGTTTTCTGTGATTAATGAAAGCCCACAGTATGGCCCACTGCTCCCCAAAGAAAGGCATGGGGAGGGGGGGTAGTAACATAGGGGAACTAGAACTTATTACTTAGGAGGCAGCCATCCAGATTTAACAACCTTCAATTCCAAACACTCCACCAAGACCGCCCAATCCACTCTGTTGCAATGGGTAAACACACTCTTTACTCAGGTATGTTCCTTAAGCACAACGTCTGTCTGGGCTGAGTGTGAAGGTCATGTTCCCCTAGTCAGATGTGGGGCTGCCTGAGCACATGGTTATATCAAGAGTTCTACAAAGGAAAAAACTGCAATTCCTGCCCCCCAAACCAGAGGTTCCCCAAAGACAAGGGTTACATTTCTCCCACCAAACCCACAGCAAGGCTTTAATAACCTCAATGAGCCCCTAGTCATGACTGCAAACTAAGCCCCAGCTGCTGCTGCTGTTCAGTCATTTTTTAGTCATGGCTGACTCTTCATGACCCCATTTTGGCAAAGATACTTTCCTTCTCCAGCTTATTTTACAGATGAGGAAACTGAGGCAAACAGGGTTACGTGACTTGTTCAGCATCACACAGCTAGTAAGTGTCTGAAGCCTGATCTGAACTCAGCAAGGTAAGTCTTCCTGACTCCAGGCCCGGCACTCTATCTACTGTGCCACCTAGCTGCCCCAACTGGGGCCATTCCAAACACGGTACAGTAAAAAGAGCACTACAATGGGAGGCACAAGACCCGGGTTCGAATCCTGACTCTGCTAATAACTATTTCTAGGCAGCTAAGAGGCAAAGTGAATAGAGTATGGAACTTGAAGTCAAGAAGACCAGAGTTTGAATCCTCCCCAAACACTCTCTAGTTGTGTGACCTCGGGCAAACTCCTTCATCTTTCTGTGCCTTAGTTTCCTCATCTGTAAAACACAGGGTGGTTAAAAGAGGATCGAATGCAAAAACTGCAAACCTTCAAGTGCTATATAAATGCTAGCTATTACTGTTGCTGTTGTTATTTGTAACCTTAGGCAAGTACCTCTTTAGGTCTTCACTTCCCCCTTTCTAAAGAGAAGAGACTGGAACCGATGACCTCTAAGGTACCTTTCAGCCCTTGTGAATGTGTACTATGTGTCACAGAAGAGAAGGGAAAAGAATGTGGATGGCTCAGCATCTCCATTTAAGGAATCCTGCCCAGGGCCCCGGAGCCTGCGACAGAGGGTTAGTGAAACCTGGTATCATGGAGAGGGCACTGGACTTGGCACCTCTCACAAGAGGGATAAACATCAGACCAGTCACCTGAGGGACAGGAGAAGAAGAAACAGAAAGAAAGCAGAAAGACTCTTTCAAAGGTACTGTAGTCCATGAGGAATTACAAAGGCCTGGGGATGTTAAAGTTCCCTATAAGGATCTGGGAAGCTCCCTACAACTGAGAATGCAGAACGCCACAGCAGTAAGGGACTATGCAACATGGAAGGTTATAGTGTAGAGCAGTGGTTCCCCAATTTGGTCTGGAGACTCCTAAGGGCCCAAAGACCCCCCAAAGACCTTTTCAAAGGTCCCAGAAGGTAAAAAACTATTTTCATAATAATACTGAGACATTTTAATTGCTAATACAGTAAAAATGATAGCTACAACCCACATAAGCAAAAGGTCTCTGTGGTGCTTAATAATTTTAAAAAATGTAAGCAGGTCATGATATTGAAAACTTCAAGAATCATTTTCAAGAGAACACAGCATGTCATTGGTGAGATAGCATAAAAAAGCTATGAAAGGGACCTTAGATTTTATTGTTCAGTCATTTCAGTAGTGTTTGGGGTTTTCTTGAAAAAGATAGGAAGTGGTTAGCCATTTCCTTCTCCAGCTCATTTTACAGATGAGGAACTGAGGCAAACAGGGTTAAGTGACTTGTCCAGGGTCACACAACTAGTAAGTGTCTGAGGCTGGATGTGAATTCAGGTCTTCTTGACTACAGGCCCAATGCTCTATCTACTGTGCCACCTCGCTTCTCAATGGGACCTTAGAACAGAACGTTCAGTACGCCAGACCTACGAGAAGCCTTACAACACTGTCAGAGCTAGAGAACCCTTTAAAAGAGAGGACACAGAAGGCCCAAGACAGAAGCGTATTGGTAGGTGACTGCTAAGTCCAACCTCATTTGCCTGAGAAGGATATGAAGGCCCAGAGAAAGGAGTGACTTAACCAAAGTCACAGAGCAAGTCAGCAGCAGACTCAGACCCTGGTCATCTGCCCATCCCCCAATTCACTACTCTTTCCCCAGGTCACAGTTCAACAAGGCACTTGAGATACTCTGAGGCAAGTATCAGACTACCACTGACTCAGAAGTGGGGGAAGGGAAGTGGAAAGGAAGGAACAAAGGAAGGAAGGAAAAGCTGTAAGAATTTTTAAGTGTCTACTATGTACATTAAGCACTTTACACATATTATCTCATTTAGTAGCCTCGGAATCAGAAGTCCATGGCTCAAGTCCTGGTTCTAACATTTAGCTGCCTGACCCTGGAGAAGTCTCAGTTCTCAGTCTCAGTTTCCAAATCAATAAAGCAGTAGTAATGGTCCTTCCACCACCTACTACTCATAGTTATTGGGGAGAATGCATTTTATATGCCATTAAACACCACAGAAATGTGAGCTATTATTAACATTTCTATTTCCTATTTCTCCAGGGAAAGCAGCATACATGCCATCCTGATTCCTTTTCTTGCTCACTATCAACATTGAATATGACATACTACCAATTTTCAGACCTCAACATGCCCAGCTTAGGTGCTTAAGACTCCCTACCCCCACATACTAATTCAACAGACACACAACCATCATCCTCTGAAACATAAGCTATGACTACAAAGACTCACCAACATACCTCATCTACCTTCTCTTCATCAACTGTCAAAGGAGATCAAGGTATAAACTAATGACCATGGGCAAGCCCTTTCCCTTCCCTGGAACTTAATTTCCTCTTTTGTAAAATGAGGGCATTTGATTCAATCATTTTCAAATTCCCTTAAGCACCAAATGTCTAATGCTCTCATGATGTGATTAAGTTTTCTCTCACTCAGCCTCTATCCCACAGGATGGAAATAGACTGCACTGAGGAAAGGAGTTAGGGGAGGGGCAGCTCACACCCGAGAGAGAATGGGAATGCCTCTTCCAGCTAGAGAAGAACAGAAATTCCTTAGGAAGAAGACCCATCTGGGCTTTGAAGGTACCCTCAGGGTTGCAGGCTGGAGATGAAGCAAGAAGAACAAACTTCACAGGCAGGCACTCAGTGCAGCTTCCAAAAGACAGCTAGGTCTGGTTTCAGAGTGGACAGATCAGGGGGTCAGGAAGTGCCTTCATTCCTGCCCTCAGCCATAAGCCAGCTGGCAGGAGAAAGAATTATCGAAGAGCCCCATTGGGAAAGTCTGTCTTTAGAGGAAGCAGAAGGGGATCGACAGAACACAGCAGACGTGGAAAAAGCCTTAGAACACAGAACACGGGATGTCAGACATGAAAAGGACCTCAGACCACAGAATGGTCAAGCTCGATAAAAACTAAGCAAGGAAATTTTAGAGCCAGAAGAGACAAAAAAAATCATCCCCCAGATTTTCAGATGAGGAGAGTGAGGCCCAAGAAAGGAACGTGACAGGCCCACAGTTACATAGCAATTAAAGGCCAAGGTTAGGCCTCCTCCTTACAGATGAGGAAACTGAGGCAGGCAGAGGTTAAGTGACTTGCCTAGGATCACACAGCTAGTAAATGTCTGAAACCAGATTTGAATTCAGGTCTTCCTGACTCCCAGTTCAGTGCTCTAACTACTGTACCACCTAGCTGCCTGTATATGAAACCACAGCACCAGATGAGAAGTTGGAAAACCACACTGTACCAGGCCTGTCTAATTGTAATGGGGCTTCAAGGCAGGATAAGGAACAAGAATGCTAGCGAGCCGCCCACCCAGGTCTCAATAAGAAGAGGACAAGAAAAGGGATTTTATAATATGGCATTTTCTAGATGCATATGTTGTTATTTAATTTTTAATTCTGTTTTTTAATTCTGAATTTAACACAAAAAAGAGCATTTCCATATTCAAAGCAGAACAGAAAAAGAAGATTCCATTAAATGCACATAGTTTTAACACCAGAAGTTCCCACTCTCCATGGCCTGGAGATATTTATTCCTGATAAATCAAGCACCACATGTTCCATACAGTAAAGGCTCAAAAGCCTCCTAAACACAATTTTCAACCCTGCTGAACACAAATATCCTGCTCACTGTATGACCTTGCGAAAGTCACTTCCCTACTCTAGGACTCTTCCTCTCTTTAACAAAAAGCCTGAGCTAGATTCAATTCAATTAAACAAACATGTCATAAATACCTCCTAGGCTCCTGGGGCAGATTCAAAGTTTAAATGATAGTCACTCGCCTAATGGAGCAGTTACCATCTAGTAGGAATACATGACATGCCCACAGAGAAGTACATTTATTTTATGCTATGCTGTGGACAGGGAATTCCAAGTAGTAGTAACAGTAGTAGTAGTAGTAGTAGTAGTAGTAGTAGTAGTAGCAGTAGTAGTAGTAGCAGTAGTAGTAGTAGTAGTAGTAGTAGTAGTAGTAATTGCTAATAATAATAGCTAGTATTTACATGGTACTTTAAGGTTGGAAAAGCATTTTACAATTATTATTTCATTTGATGCTCACAACTCTGGGAGGTAGGTGCTGTTACTATCCCCATTTTACAGATGAGGAAACTGAGGCAGGCAGAGGTTAAGTGACTTGCCTAGGATCACACAGCTAGTAAATGTCTGAAACCAGATTTGAATTCAGGTCTTCCTGACTCCCAGTTCAGTGCTCTAACTACTGTACCACATAGCTGCCTGTATATGAAACCAGGTGAACAAAGGCATAATGCCAAGAAAGCCCAGGGTTATCTTCGGAAAGAAAGGAGTAGGTGGGCTCAGGGACCTCCATTTGGTTGCAGCACAGACTATGTACTGGGGAATTAAGTGAGATAACACTGGAAAGGAAGGGTAGCAGCCAACTATGGTGTGGGAGGGGAGGGAAGCCTTAAATACCAGGACAAGGAGCCTGAACCTCAAGTAGCAGGTAATAAGGCTGTCTGGGAAGGTTTGACACAGGTGGAGGTAAGGGCCGAGATCCCTTCTGATTCTAACATGTTCTGTATTCTGAGTCCCCTTTCAAATTTCACATCCTCCACTCTAAAGGCCATGTTCTATGTTCTAAGGGCCTGGCCCCCTCTCCCTTTAAGTGCCTCCTGACTGCACAGGGCTCCTAACAGGGACTGGCAAGGGGAAAAAGTGGCTTTGGTCAACAACGCCTGACTCCCTTTGGAGAACAAAGGAGTTATCTGCATTTTTTTCAGAGTAGAGAGCTTAGGCGGGGCTGGCAGGGTAGACAGCGTGTGTGCATGGATGTGAACACATTCTCAGACACAGAATATCAGACGGGCAGGGATCATGCTGATGGTAGGATTTTAACACCCACAATCTATAGATGAAGAAATGGAGGCGCAGTGAGGAAAAGCGATTTGCTCAGGGTCACTCAGAAGGTACAGCAGATCAAGAACTATGGTTCAGCAGACTGAGTATGGGGCTTGGAGTCAGGAAAACTGGAGTCTGAATGCTGCCACAGGCATGTGTTAGCTGTGCGGGCAAGTCACTTAACCACTGTCTGCCTCAGTTTCACCAATTATAAAATGAGAACAACAACAGCACCCATCTCCCAAGGTGGTTTTGAAGATCAAACAAGATAACATTTGTAAAGTGCTTCCTAAATCTTAAAAGTGCTAAATAAATTCTAGCTAACATAGATCACTATCTCCAAGATTTATAAAGTGTTGCCTTACAACACCACCAAAAGAGAGGCATTAAATATGTTATTACCCCTATTGTATGAATGGGGAGACCATCCAGCTCAGAAAAGATAAGGCAACGTGCCCATAGTGCCAGTGCTGGGGTTCAAACTCAGACTTTCAGAAACTAAAGCTACTCTTTGTACGGCAGCTCTAGGCCCCTGACTCCAGTCTGGAAATCGTCAAACCTCCACGGCTATCTCATATGCATGTGACAAAGAACCCTGAGTCCAGACCAGGGGCACTTCACCTTTGTTTGTACTACTGGTGCCCTTGGCAGTGGGGAGAAGTCTGTAGACACCTTCTCTGGACGAGGTTACTTAACACATAAAATAAATACAGAGGATTGCAAAGAAAGACAACTATATTTAAATGCGACTATCAAAATATTAGCAAATCAAGTTCACAGGCCCCAGGGTAAAAACTCTAATCTAGACAGACCCTCCAAAAGTCATGGAGCTTAGGATTCTGACTGGGGTCAAAGAACAAACGGCCAACTCTGGACCAAAGGTTACACCTGAAGATCCCTCTAACTTCAGTCACTAAAAAACTGACTCAATAGAGTCCTGAGGACTCTTCTGATGTTACTCTTTCTGCCTAAGTTAAATCTCTCCTGTCACAGCTCCAAAACCAGGCCTTCTGTATAGTCTCTCATACAACTATAGGCTCACAGAACTGAGAACTAGAAAGAAGGTTAGAGGTCACCTAGTCTGATCCTTTCAGCCAACATTTATTAAGCATTAATTAAGCACTTACCATGTGCTAATACTAAGCATTGGCCAAGCCAATCTTTGACCTCAAGGAACTCATGGTTTAATGAGGAGATACGAAGTAAATAACTAGGAGCATAAAAGATAAATGCAGAGATGGAAGGTAAGCCCAGAAGGGAAGGCACTAGCAAGCTGGAGGGGTGCAGGGAAAAACCAGGGAAGGCCTTCTGAAGGAGCTAGGATTTGATATTCATTTTACAGATGAAGAAATTGGAACTCAGAGGGTAAAGAGACTTACCCATGGCCACAACATAAGTAACAAAGTCTCTTTATGTGCCTATGTATATATATGTATATATGTCATATATACAATTTATATATGTTATATATGTAATATATATATATATATATATAATTAGAGAGAGAGAGAGAGAGAGAGAGAGAGAGAGAGAGAGCAAGGTGGAAATTCGGGGGGCTCAGGAGCTCCCCTGTAGGAAGTTGGCCAGGCAATAAAGTACCAGTTTAACTTGTTCCAATGAGTTTTTCATTGTAAATAGCTTAATTTGATCATTTAAGGGCCTGGATCTCTGAGAGATGACATGGCGAGCCCTTAGTAATATACTGCATGATGGAAATAACTGAGAAGCTGGATTGATGGGTGCCCATCAGGTTGCCAGGGGACAGCATGGTCTGGGGCCAAGCTGCCTGGCTGATCCACATGGAAGAGAGGAAGCTGGCTTTAGAACTCCTGCAAGCACCACCAAGGAGCCTGCCCCACTTATCTCAGCCCTACATAACAAACCGGAATTGGAATGTACTGCAGTGGGCTTCTACTTCAACCTCTCTCCCAGTATAAGAATGCCCTCTTCTTTCTTACACACTTTCTTCTGTTGTCATCACAATAAAACCTTGGCTTTCCAGGATGCTCTAAGAGACTTTTCTTGTTTCTTTAAGCCCCAAATATGTTTTATTTTAGCTATCTGAAATAAAATCTTTCTAAAATGCTTCACACATTTCTCTGACTTCTTGAACAATGGATATTTCAGAAGAGCCTGGATTTCTGTAGTGTGGACATTTTCATCACCTGCACAGATCACAAGCATTTTATTAAGTGCCTAAGTTCAAGGCCCTACACTTAACTTCATCTTTATGAAAAATACCACAGTCCCTGTTCTCAAAGACTTTATAGCTGCTAAGGACAAAGTTACAGTTTCCATCCCCATTAAAACAAGAAAACAAAAACCGTTTGGAAGCTCACCTCAGATTGATCCATTAAAACCTAGCCCTAACACCCCCAGACAATTCCTAATTTCACAAACAGTTTACCAGGGACCAGGGTAAAACTTTGAAGTGCTATTATAATTATTGTAATGGCTATCAGCAGCAGTAGCAACAGAAGCAGCAGCAGTAGTAATAATGGTATTAGTAGTATCCTCCAGGCAGGTAGATGGAACATTGTACCCACTACCTACTGGTTTAGCTCCCTGTAGATCTGAGTAACACTAACCCCCCTAAGGCTTGACCTAATCACTAGTCAGGATTTCCCCTAAATCCTGACGTCCTATGGTTGATTCATTCATTCAACAAAGGCTTAATTAAGCAACTGCACCAAGTACCATATTAGATACTACAGATACAAAAACAAAAATGAAACAATTCTGCCTTCAAGAAGCTTGCATTCTATCAAAAAGCAACAAGATTAAACCATAAACTAAGTATATAATACACATCCACACACACACACACACACACACACACACACATACACACAGAGTATATACAATGTAACTATATTCTATTGGAGAGAAGCAAGAAATAAACCAATAATTAAGTATGAAATATATACAAAGTTGTTTTAGTGAGGGAAGGCACCAGCACCTGAGGGAACTGGGATAGGCCTTGATCTATGATACTGCTGCAGAGAGGATCTTTAAAATCTGCGGCGGTTTATTATTAATAACAACAAAAACAACAGTGAATATCTATATAGTGTTTTAAGATAGATTTCCCTCTCAGCAAAGTGTTAACTGAAGAACAAAGGAAGAGAAGTCAGAAGACTCTGCTTGAAATCTGAGGTCAGCCTCTTAATGGCTGGAGCAAACCAGAATCACAGAATTAGAGAAATTCAGCCAGAAGGGATCACAAGAGATCATCTAGTCCAAGCAATGCCTAAGCAGGAATCACTCCAAACCCTGCCTGCTTGACAAGGGCTCATCTAGCCCATACCCGAAGACCTGCAGTGACAGGAAACTCAATACCTCCAGAAAGAGCCCACTCCATGTCCAGACAGCCTTCACTGTTTGTTAGGAAGTTTTTCCCTATATGAAACCAAAATCTGCCTCTCTCCAACTTTTCAACCATTGCTCCTACAGGGATTCTGCCTTTCAGGGTCAAACTGGCCACGTCTAATCCCCATTCCACAAGTATCACATTCCACAAGTGATTTAACCTTGCTTAACTGCCTACTCCTGGTCTGTAAAATAGGTAAAATAATCGCACACCCACGGATCTGGCAAGAGGGTCAATACTATAGACAGGAAACCTTTTGCAAGCTTGAAATACCAAAGCTTGAATTTGAGTCTCAGTCCTGACACTTAACTTGTTGTCTGACCTTTAACAAGACACCTGTCTCTTCTAAGCCTTAGCTGCCTCAGCTGCAGCATCTGTAAAATGGGGATATTCATCTAAGAGATTTTTATGAGAATCAAATGGGATAATATACATAAAAATGTTCTGAAGGTGTAAGGTCTATATAACTTTAAAGTGCTATTATAATTATTGTAATGGCTATCAGCAGCAGTAGCAACAGAAGCAGCAGCAGTAGTAATAATGGTATTAGTAGTATTCTCCAGGCAGGTAGGTGGAACAGTGTACCCACTACCTACTGGTAGAGGACCTGGCCTGGAGTCAGGAAGATCTGAGCTCAAATCCAGCCTCAGACACTCACTAGCTGTGTGACCCTAAGCAAGTCACTTAATTTTTATTTGCCTCAGTTCCCCATCTATAAAATGGGGACACACTGGAGAAGAAAATGGCAAACCACTTCAGGATCTTTGCCAAGAAAACCCCATGGACTTTGTCCATGGGATCACACAGAGTCAGACATACCTGAACAACAACAAAGTATGTTCCACTTAACTTCTCTAATACCGGTGGTCTAGAGGTGAAGCTGAGTCCAGGAATGTTATTCCCATAAAGTTCCAACAAAATATCCCAAGCTGGAGATGCTTGAAGCACAGGCCCAGCAATGCATGGGCCATCTAATGCATTAGTCATCTGAGGAACAGCCTCCCTGCCATACATTCAGCACAGGACAAGAGTTAATTAAATGCTAGGCATGATGTAAGGCATGGGAGATACAAAGGAAATAACCCCTAACCTCACTGAATCGCTTGGGCAATAGCAACATCCACACAGATAAGTAAGCACAAAATGCCTTCAGAGTAAATAGATCATTGCTAGAAGGCTGGTGAATAGATGATGAAAATCTGGGGCCGCAGCCACTCAAAAGACTGTACATGATGGCACGGAGGGATAGAGATCTGCACTGGTGCAGGGAGACCCATCCAAATGAAATTCCAAGCTTCTGAAACATTGAAGATGTTTCAGAATAATAACATATTAATAATAACAATAACAATACACATCTCACTCTCCCTTGTATCCCAGGTATCTGTGTGCATGTTATATCCATTCCACTCCCGTTTCATTAAAAGCTCAGTAACAGCAGGTTTTAAGTTGTATCGATCTTTGTATTCAGTAGGTGTTTAATAAAGAAATATTTATCAAAGTGAGGAAAAGGCAAAAGAAAAGGAAGAATAGAAAGAGGCCTGGCTCCAAAGACGGAGCTAAACTCACAGTCACACTCTTCATTCCCCTCACAATCACTCAGCCTTTGAGGATCTTACCAGCAAAAGGGAAGCTCAGTCAAGAAGGTCCAAGGGGAACAAAGTCCTTGAGTCCTCCTAGATGACAATTAAGATGCCTCTTCACCTGAAATGCAAAGCATAATGTGAAATGCAAGGGGTGTTCCTGAGGGGTGGAAGATTCATCTGCTTCAAAAACGAGAGCCCCAAACTTCCCAAATTATGCCAATTTCACATGCCTCAGCAAAACACCCTACATCTCAGTCTTTCATACTCAAAACATTGAAGTTATTCTTCCCTTGAGCCCTCCCTTCTTATACCCAATCATTACCAAATTCTCCAAATCCAGTCCCTACTATATCTCTCCCATCCATCCCATCTTCCCTGTTCCCACTACTATAATCCTTGTGCAAACCCTCATGTCCACAAAGATGGGGGCTACTCTAACAGCCTCCTAAAAGACCCTGTTCCCCTCCAAACCACTCTCCATATACCATTAGACACAATTCCTTCTAATGATGGAATTTAGTGCCAGGCATGACCCTGGAGATCATAATATTCCAAAGTCCTCATTTCACAGATGAAGAAAACAAGGCCTCAAGAGGTCACACACTTACATGTAAGCAGCAAAACCCAGGTGAGAATCAAGTGTCCTTTGCATTACACCCAGTCTTCTCTCAAAGTTCTAGGTATGTCACTCTTCTCCCCCAGATTTCTCAGTGGCTCCCTATTGCCTGCATGAAATTCAAACTCCTGATCCAAGCATTCATTGCCCTCCACAATTGGAAGCCCCCTTACTTTTCCAGCTTTAACCCTTATACTTCCCCATGTGCAGTCTGTTTCAGCAAAATTGGACTATTCTTTACTGCTTAAATATACATTTTACCCTCCCAACTCTGTACCTCTGCTCAAAAGATGCTCCCTGGCACAGTACCTAGCACATAGTAGGCACTTAATAAATGACTGAGATCTAGAATGTCCCTGTTTTCCTCCTTTAATCGTTAATCCCATCTCTAAAGGCTGATTCAAATATCCCCCTCCCATAGTTTCCCTGATTTCCCCTTGTTGGTAATGAACTTCCTCCAAGACCTCACTTTGTACCTATCGTGTAATTATGTATCATAATTAGCATATCATATATTTTAGTCTTATCCTACTACTAGACTGTAAGCCCCACAAGGATAGGAACTAGAAAGAACCTGAAAGATCACCCAGTCAAATCCCATTATTTTAGAAAGGAGGAAACTAATACCCTGTGAATCTAAATGATTTGCTCCAATAAGTCAACAACTGTTTATGAAGGGCTTACTAAGGTGCCAGGCACTATGACTGATGCTGGAAATATGAGCAGAAGCTTAAGCAAAATAAAGTCAGTGCCTGACCTCAAAGAGCTTACATTCAAATAAAGGAAAACAATATATGAAAGGAAGCTGAAAGAGGAAAGGGGTAAGAGGGAGGAGGGTGGAGAATATACCGGATTAGGGCATGGAAGAAAAAGTCCAGAGTCAGGAGTGGAGCCCAAAGAGGAATAAAGCTGTGGCTGTCCTGAGCACTTTCCTTAAAATGAAGATTCTGGAAGGAACCAGTCAATCAGAAGAAGGGCCTAAAGGGGTAGAATACACTTCAATAAAAAGAACTTGTGTTCTTCATATAACAGGCACTTAATCCCTGTTCCTGGATTGTTTTGAATTATTATTAGCTACTAATATCATCGCTAATAATAACAGTCTCTGATTTGGTATGACATTATTAATCACAAATGACATACAACCTCCCCATAAATACTGCAATGGGTCTCTCAGAAAAGCATCATTTAGGCAGCTGTGTCCCCTCCTCCTGAAACCTCCCACAGATTGCTGCCACCTACCCAGGGCATCTGCCTCCAAAGCCATACTACGCCCGGAAGCCCTAATGCCTTTGATATCACCTCAGTTTGTGGCCCATGTCCAGCAATGGGTGGCCAGAAAGCCCTTGATGCTGCAGCCAGCAGGCGAGGGTCCAATGTCTATTGGGAGGTTTTTAAAAGGTTTACAAATTTATAATAGATCAGAGATTTGGAACTGGAAGGGACCCCATCCTACCTCTACTCTTTGAAAACTGGAGGAAACTGAAGCATAGAGTATACACACTGGTGGCTAGTCAATGACCTAAGATGTTAAACCAGGTATTCTGGCTCCAAATTTGATATTCTACCCAATACACCTCCTCATTTTTAGAGGGAGAAATTGAGACCCAGGGAGTGGAAAGGATATGCCTTAGCTCACATGGTTGGTGGCAAGAAAGAAACAAGATTCTGGGTCTACTGATTCCTAGTTGGCAGCCCCTTCCAAAATACCCCAAATGGCCTGTCAAACGGCAAAATCTCAGAGCCAGAATCGGAGAGAGGTGATTTGTCCAAGGTTACAAACCAAATCAGTAGAAGATCTCTGGAAAGGCCATGGAAGTCAGGATAGCATCAGCCCCAATGTGGGCTTTTTTGTTTTGTGATTGTTTTGTTGGCTCTGTGTGTGTGTGTGTGTGTGTGTGTGTGTGTGTGTGTGTGTTTTAACAGCAAGAAGAACTGAGCAGATTGCAACAGCAATTACATGAATCAGAGTGTTGTTATAGCAACTTCATCTCCCTCTGAAATGGAAGACCAGGCAGAGTTCAAAATGATGCCAGTGCTGGGCAAAATGGACCCCTACCCACATCAAAAGGACAGTGGGTACTGAGAGGCGACATGCAGCCTTCTTTTTCTGCATTCCCCCTCCTCTCCCTTTGCAATAATGGAAGAGGAGGAGGAAAAGGAGAAGGCAGAAGAAAGTTTACTTTTATATACAGGACTCTTCAGGTTTACAAACCTCTTTACCTGTATCACATCATTTGATCTTCACAACAGTCTGGCAAAACAGATATTTCTAGTACTATTAGCCTCAGGAGACTCAGGAAGGTCCAAGTGACTTACCCATGGTCATATAGCTAGTAAGTATCAAAGCCTGCATTTGAACCCAGTAAAACATGAGCTCCGTCAGGGCATGAGCTGTTGTGTTTCTGCCTATATCTACACATCTAACACAGTGCCAGCCATATGACAGAAGCTTCATAAACGCTTGTTGAACTGAGTTGTTGAATCTAGGTCTCTTGACTCCCAAGTTTCCACAGAAGAATAGGACCACAGATAGATTTAGAGCAGAAAGTGATACTTAGAGGCCACTGAGTCCAACCTCCTCATTTTAAAGATGAAGAAACTGAGGCACAGAGAAGTGAATTGATTTTCCCAGAGTCATAAACTACTAAGTGTCCAAAGGAAGATTCAAACTCGGGTCTTTCTGATTCCAAGTTCAGCACCTTATCTATCTACTGAGCCACCTAACTGTCCTATAAGTGAATAGGATCATAGGATGGAAGCTGGAAGGGACCTCAGAGGATATCTAGTCCAACCTTACCATTTTACAGATAAGGAAATTGAGATCTAGAGAGGTTAGTGACTTGCCCAAGGTCACACATGGTAGCAAGCCACAAAGGTGGGATTTAATTTAATGTTGGTCATAGAACTTGGACCTTGGTCATAAGATCAGAAAATCAGAGATTTGGACCTGGAAAGGATTTCAGAGGTCACTTTGTTCAGCTCCCTAATTTACAAATGAGGAAAAAGAGGCACAGAGAGCTTAAATAACTTGTCCGAAGTCACAAAGTCATGAGTATCCGAGGTGAGACTGTCTCCAGAACCAACATCCCTTCTATTATGCCATGCCGATTCTCCCAAGGCAGCCATCTGCCAGCATTCTCTCTTCCCATGGAGAATTTCACTGGGTGGCCCAAGGAGGCTTGGCAGGGAGGTACAGAGACCACTTGATCAGTGGGCAGAGAGAATATAGTGATATCCACAAGAAAGCGGCCTGAGTCAAAAGAGTATCTAGATGACTTAGAACGGCCTCTCCACACTTCTGGAGACTGAACTAGAAGCCCACAGTCCTGTTATCTCTATGGAGCCAAGAGACTGCCATCCAGATTCTAACACCAATGGCCATGGGTCCGCAGGCAACTGGGGTCAGTGGTCAAATCCTTAGCACGTCTACATGCCCACTCTGTAAAGGCTTCCCCAATTACTCTCAGTGGGTTCCTGAACTCTTAATGGATCCTGGACTCTAGAGCAGAAAGCCCATTATTCTAGAGCATACTGTCTTGCTTTGTTCTCTACCTAGGTGAAACAGGATCATCTTCAGGGTAGGTTGGAAGGTGAAGGATTATGTCTCCTTGCTCAGACCCTGAGGGCATGAGCCAGGCCTTCTCCTTAGATCACAGGCTTCCTGAGGGCAGGACTGCATCAGTAAAGTGTGGAAGAAAGAGAACACTGGAGCCAGAGTCAAAAGAAGGCCTTCTATTCAGGACATTGCTTCATTGTATGAAGTTAGGACACCTAAGCAGCAGTGGATAGAATGCTGGCCCTGCAGTCAGGAAGATTCATCTCCTTGAGTTCAAATCTGGCCCTAGACACTTAGTAGCCGTGTAACCTTGGGCAAGACACTTAATCCTGTTTGCCTCAGTTTCCTCATCTGCAAAATGAGCTGGTGAAGGAAACGGCAAACCACTCCAGTGTCTTTGTCAAGAAAACTCCAAATGGGATCGTGACGAGTCAGACACAACTGGAAAAAAAAATATATCACTCAATTTCTCTGGACCTCAGTTTTCTCATCTTTAAACTGCACATATCACCTTATTCACAAAGCTATTTCAAGTACCAACTGAGAAAATATGTATCAAAGTGAACTATAAAACTATATAATCTTAAAGGATGATAAGATCAATAGCAATGATGGTGGCAGACTCCCTATCTCATCCCATGTGCTCTTCAGGCCATGACACAGCTCCTCCCACAGGAAGCACTAAAAACAGGCTCCCCCAATTATGTTAATGCCTTCCTTCCTGCCACCCCTTGGCAGCCTTCCAAGTCCCCAGCACAGGAGTCGGAGGAGAGGGAAGAGGAAGAAGAAAAGGAGGAGAAGGAGGAGGAGGAGGAAGAAGAGCAGGCAAAGCACAGCCAAGGCCAGGATTTCAGCCTGATAGAATATAAGCTCCCTGAGGGTATAAACTGTTTCATTTTTATAAAGGAAGCATTAAACAAATGAATTGAAAGTGTGGTATAGAAAACCTAGGTTTGAATGCCACCTGAGGCCATTACTTGCTGTGTGTCCTCAGATAATTGATTAAGCTTCTCTTAGCCTATTTCTTCATCTAAAAACTGGGATAATAATACCTATGGGTAGCTCTAATCTCATAGGGTTATCACGAGGATCCAATGAGCTAAGGTAGGGAAAACGCTCTGCAAACTTTAAATTACTGCCTAAATGCCAGTCATCATTGTAACTGTTTTTTTAGACTATTATTACTAGTCTTCGATTTCATTGGTAAGACAAGTCTCTCAACGCAGAATACCACCTGCTCTGCAGATGAAGAGTTCTTCTGCATTTTCTGGGCACTAGAAGGCTAGGTAACAAGTCTGGGATCACTCAGTCAGGATAGGCCTTCTGGACTCAGAGCCCTCCTCTTTATCTACTATGTCACCCAACAAATCTTCTACAGGAAGCCCACACATCGACTCTCTTTGGCCCACTCACTACCCCCTTCTTTTTAATCTTGTTTGAGTACCAAATCACTGAATACTAAAAGGGGGACCACAGAAAACTGAGAGCATAGAATGTTCCCAGTAGAAAGGACCTCAAACAGAATAACAGACTCAAAGGGTGAGGGGACTTCCAGGTCATCTAGTTGAAACTCTTCATTTTATAGAGGAGAAAGTAAATGGTCAAATGATTTGCTGCCAGGTCACAAAGCAGGTCGTTAGTGGAGGGGGAAAAGGTTCACTTCTGTCATTCTTACCTGTGTAGGCTTGGGCAGGCCACAGAACTATCTGGGCCTCAGTTTCCTCTTCTATGAATGAGAAGTAGACTAAATCTGTGGAGCTAGGGCCCCATGATTCAGGGCTCTTCTTGCATTGTACCCCACCATTCAGCCCCCAAGTTGGGGGATTCTTAGAATGCAGGAAGCTGCCAGTGGGTCCACAAGGAGCTCAACAATAAATACAAGGGGAATTAAAAAATATAGAGTGCGTGTCTGGATATTTATATCCCAGCTCTCAAAACAGAGGCAAATGAATCAAGAGAAGGACAGCCAAGGAGTTCCACTGATTGGATTAATGAAAAAACAAAATTCGGATCAAAGTCATCCCCTCCCCCCCCTCAAGCTGGTATAGAACCTGCTTCAGGATGGAAGGGAAATATAGGATACAGGGAGCGGGGAATACACTGTGCCAAGCACTCACTGAGAATGGAAAGACAAAAGTGAGAGGATCTCTGCCTTAAAACAGCTCATTCGTTGATAAAGAAATACAAGATTTACAAAAAATAAATGCAAAGGCTTTGTTGTTGCTGTTGTTTTAGGGGGAGGGGAAAGGGCAGCTTCTGGAATGTCTAACAACTGCTCATCACTTTTCTCCTAAGCAGAGTGATAGCGTGAGTCAACATGCCCCCCACATTTCTAATTACATCCTTCAACTTCTTAAACATCTTTAGTATCTCCCCAAGGTCAAACTAAGCCTGGCATTCAAGGCCCTTCCTACTCTGGCCCTAACCTACTTCTCTGGCCTTTAAGACTACTGTATTCTAGACCTGATGCTTGTTGTAAGCACCCTTTGGAGACTTCCTTTTGGAAATCTAGTTCACAAAGAAGACGCAGAGTCAGCTGCCAGATCGTACTCAAAACCCTTTTGGCCTGCGTCTTGCTGGCATAACCTTGGAGAACTCATGGTCACCTCCACACCACAATGAGGTATCCACAGAGGGTTTTACCTGACTATGTGATTGATTTCCTCACCACAGGGAAACTCTGGTGTCAGAACCCACTCCACCCACAGAGATCCCAACCCACCAATGATGTAGACAACCGATTTAATGAACACCTGTCCTGTGCCAAACACAGTGCCAGGCCCTGTGAATGGAAAGACAAAAGTGAGATAATTTCTTCCCTGAAGCTTCTCACTCACAGATAAATAAATACATGATCTATAAAAAATAAATGCAAAGGTTTGTCGTGGTTGTTTTGGGGGGAGGGGAGGGCTGGGGAGGGAAGACTAACAACTGGGGCCAACAAGACAAAATTCTTGAAGGAGAAGGAGGTGGAGCTAGGGAAGGGAGCCGGGGGAGGAAGGGGAGGGGGGAGGGCCAAGCCACAGAGGACAGAAATGGCACGGCCTGCGAGCTGCAGAGCAAGCAGGCTGCTTTGTTTGGAGCCCATGGTCCAGGAGGGGGAGTGGAGTGCAATCAGCCTGGAAAGGCAGACTGGAGCCAAACTGGGAAGAACCAAACAGGAGGCTGGTGTTTTATCCTAGATCAATCAAACAATAGGCATTTTCTGTGCACTCACTATATGTCAGTTACTATGCTAAGGGGCCAGGATACAAAGGAAAAGGTGACAACAGTCCCTGTCCACAAGGAGCTTCCACTCTAAAGAGGGAGGGGGAGCCAAAGTGTATGTAAATAGGTACAAGATACACACAGTGCAGACACGAGGTTCCCTCAGAAAGGAAGGCTACTAGCACCTGGAGGAACGAGGAAAGAATGAAGAAAGTGGGCGTTGAGCGGATTCTGCAGCAAAGTCTGGGGTTGTAAAAGGTGGAGGCTTCCAGATATTGGAAGAGCCGGCGCAGACACAAGGTAGGAGATGAAGAGCACAGGGACAGGTCAAGTTAAGCCAGCGTGGAAGTAGACTGGAAAGCTAGGAAGGGGCCAAGGCATCCAGAACTTTAAATGCCTGAGTTTGTATTTGATACCAGAGGCAACAGGAAATCACAGGGGCTCACGGAATAGGGGGGGTGACACGGTCAGGGCTGCAGTTGAAGGAACATCCCATTGGCAGCTGAGTGGAGGACACGGAGTGGAGGAAGGAGAGAATTGAGGCTGGTGGGGGGACAGAAGGACAGGGTGAGTGAGGGAATACTCAGCTGAGGTGATAGGCAGGATGGAGCAGATAGTGATACCCTCCACAATAATAGGGAAGCTCAGAAGGGGAAGGGGGGATGATATACATTTCCCCAGGCTGTCTCAATTAGGAACCTTTTAGTGGAAGAATAATGATAGTAATAATTTCCCAACTCTTCAATGCTCTACGATTCACAAAATATTTTCCTCTCAATCAGATAGAAACCAAGACACAAAAAGGTTAAATTTTGCCCAAGATCTCAAAAATTGTACGAATCAGGACCTGAACCCATGTCACAGTCTTAAAAGCTTGAAGAGACCAAGTGTGACCCAGCAGATCAAGCCCAACCCTCTCGTTTTATAGCTAAGCAAACTGAGGCCCCGTGGATGGAGGTGATTTTCCCCACAGCACATACCTGGTAAGTGCCAGAGGCAGACACAGACCGAAGTCTTCTGCCTCCACATGGGGGGCTCTCCCCACTATACCATGGGACGTGGTGGCACTCAAGTTGGGTCTCAGAGGACCAGGCAGAGATAAGCGACAGAGGCCGAGAGTGGCTCAAGTAGGCAAGAGGAGCCACAGCTCCTTTGGATCCTGAGACTGAAATGCCCTGGGCCCTCTTCCTCCGGGGCCTTTGGGGGGTCCCTCACTCAAGTGCAGGTTGTCACTCAGTTCTGGCCAGAGGGAGGCTCCTGCAGATGTTTCCCAAGTCCACATCCTGCAGGGACGGCTAGCTACAAGCCAGAAATCAAGAGGCCCTTGGAGACAGCATGGGGCCCTGACTGTGGTCAGCTTCTGTCAGCTGCTCCTTTGAAGTGTACAAGAATGGAACAGCTTCTGATGGCAGGCGTCTGCATCAGCAAAGAGGGACTTCATGAGAGTGGGGAGGGGACAGACAAAGAGCCCTGGCCTGTCCAGTTCCTACTCTGCCACTGACTTGCTGTGCACCTCACACAAGTCACTCCTTTCCCCTGCGCCTCCGTTTCCCTATCTGCAAAATGAGGTTGGAACTCTACAACCTCTGAAGCCCCTTCCAGCTGACGGTCTATGTCCCATTTCCTATGTCTTAAGATTCCTTCTGGTTTTGATAGCCTATAGGCTAAGCTTCCTCCCGGATATCCTCTGATTGAACAACAAATCAACCTGCCCTGAGCTGGCTGTCAGGAGATTTAGGTTCTCATTCCTCAGTTCATCAAGAATCTGTTTTTGTGATCTCTAGCAAGCCACTGCCCCATTTTGTGTCTCAGCTGACCCCAGCTGACCTGTAAAGCAGGATCACAGAATGATAGGTTCTGGGCTGGAAGGGACACTGGGGTTTACCTAGTGCAACCCCTCTAGTTTCCAGATGAGGAATGTCAGATTCATGGAGGGAGCTCGTCCCTCCGTGGTCACACAGACAGGAAGCCGGAGAGCTGGGTGGCACACAAGGTGAGGCCAGACTGACTTGGCTGATAACTGGAACTTTCCTAAGGCATGGGAGACTTCAGCCATGGTGAGATAGGGTGGCATTTGTAGTGTCCTTAGGGTCTGTGAGGGGCCAGAAATGTCCCAGTGAGTATGAAGGTCTCAGCAGTGTGGCTCCCATCTTTAGGGGGCTGTGAGGGTCCTTAAATATCCCTGGAGAGCAATTCTTGTCAACTGAACCTCAACGATAGCTCTTGCTCAAACAGCCACCACACTAACTCAGATATTTATCACCCCTTGGCTGTGCTACTGAAACAGGCTTCAAGGTATTTCAGCCTCTCCACTCTCCAATAAGTCATCCAAGGTAGCCAAAGAAATATTCCTGAAGCACAGGCCTGACCATGTCATTCCCCCTGCTCTACAAACTCAAGTGTCCCTATCGCCACTGTGTTCAAATATGGATTCCTTTGGAATGTAAAGCCCTGTGCAATCTGACTCCAACCTAGATTTCTAGCATTATTGCACATTAATTCCATTGACACAGTATGTGACATCCTATCTCCTGCCTTTACAATTTGCCCCACCCTCACCCATGCAAGGAATGGACTCCCTTCTCATCATAGCATTTCAAAGCTCAGCTTACATGTCAGCTACCACAGGACTTCACTGACTCCCCCAGACACAGCTCAGTTGCTAGTGCCTCCCCTGCCTACATTACCTAGTACTTACTGTGCATGTAATTTGGGTGTACTTCTTTGTATACACATTCTTTTCCCCATAGGACAGTAAGCTCCCAGAGGGCAGGACTGATTTCATTTGTCTTTCTATGCACGATACCCAGGCATGCAGCAGATGCTTACTGAGTGATTAACTGATAGCTAGGAGTGCTGAGAGAGGGTGTTTGCTGCTAGAGAATTGACAGGACAATTATACAGATGAGCCTGAGGACTCTGCCCTCTCTGGCCACTTCTCATCCAAAGCCCAGGGACCCTGTAAATAGCGATGCTTTTCACCCTCCGATGTCACCTACTATATGTATTCCGTTCCTAGGCTCTGGCTTGGACCCCTAACTCCTGGTTAGGGGTCCTCCCTACCTAGAGGTTCTCCCCTTCACTCCCTGAATCTGAAGCCAGGGTACTTTCAACATTCAGATACTGAAACTGGGCTGACCTGTCAGCATTCTGTTACCCCTAAATTCACTGTCACTTTATGGTCATTCTGGTCCAGGCCTGGGCCTCCAACCCACAATCGTCGACCCTGACTCATGCCCTCTCACTGCCTCCTGTGGATGTTGTCTCCCTGCCCTAATCAATGCAAGGTTCAGCTCTCTTTCTCTTGTCCCTCCCCATCAAGGGGTGGTTGTAGTACACTCATACAGCTCTCTAGAACTGACTGATAAATTTGTAGGGTGAGAATTTACATCTAGGAAATCAGCAAACAGGGCTTGATATATTGTTTTATTGATTGTCCAGACTTAAGAAAGTGATAGAGAAAACATTAACAATACAGATTATTCTTAAAAGGGTGCTGGGTATTTTCAGAGAGCCATTGTTCAACATTTCCCAGCATGCCCAGCCCAGATCCTGGCCCTGGTCACAAATTGAGCATTGACGAGTTACAGCTGGTGTCTGAAGAGGTCAGCCACAGCCAGGCACTATGGGTCATGAGAAGAAGAGCACCAGGTACAGGAATGGTCAAGAAAGGCGCCATGGAGGAGAACGGGAGCAGGCTGGTGACACTGCACAAGCATCATCTCATGCTAAGCTCCTAGCCAAACAAGTGTCAGCACTAGGGTCTACCACATCCCAGGGACACACTGAGGAAAGCATCTGATTCCTGGAAATTGAATTCCCGTCTTCCCTTTCGGTAAGTATTAGATGAAGTGTGGGGAAAATTATTTAGTTTTCAACCACCTCTTTTTGTTTCCCTATAAATCAGTCTTTCCTTGTTCTCTGAGAAATAAATGTACCAACATGTTAGCTCTAAGAAAAAGGAGTTCAGGGTAGGGGAAAGCTTTCCAAAAAAGATTTTTTAAGTCTTTTTAAATTCTTCTTGCTGTGTTCTTGTCACCAACAGACTCCTCTTCACTTTTCCAATAGGATTTCTGTCTTTGATTAAGTTCCTACCAGGTTTAAAAGCTGTCATAGTCCTACTACCCTAGGTCTTTGGGGGCCAGTTCTTGCCAATGAGAACTTGTATGACTTTGAGCATGTCACTTCCCTTCTTGGGGACAAAATTCCCACCTATGAATGTGAGACAGTTGGACTTGCCCTCTAAGAAGGGCCCTTTGGACTCTGATCATCTATGACTCTCAATCATCTTAGCTACACAAGTGTGCACTCTCTTATAGTTAATTTTTCCACATGGGTTTTTCCTCCCCGACTAGACAATGAACCCCTTGAGGCCTGAGGCTCTATCTTAATCTCCACTGTATCCCCCAGAGGATGAGCATATGGTCTTGATCACTCAAAATGTATATAACATGGGAAGGTGTGCAGGACACTAATAGTATTAATAGTGTTAGCCCCATTTTACAGAAACTGAGACTCAGAGGTAAGGTAGCTTGACCATGGTCACATGAATCACACCTCAGCTAGGATTCAAGCCTAGGATTCATGACTCCAAGACCAATATCCCTTCCACTCCACCATGCTGTCTCTCAATAAGGCTGGTTGGCACAGCATATACTCTATTCCCATATATACTATCCTATACTCCCATACAGCAAAATGTGGAACTACTCTGGAAAGTCTAGCTTACAACCTCAAACAAAAGCCCTGAAAAAACCAACGCATGTTCACAGGAGAACAACCAGGATAATGAGGAGTCTGGAAAACATGGCATGTGGCATTTTATATTTAGTCAACATGCCACAAATAAAGATCACATCCCATTATATGTGACTTCATCAGGTGTCTTCCTCCCATGTCTCAATGTAGCTTGGGGGTGATGCTGAGCCCTTTCCATCTAGGCTACATCAGCAGGCAGGAACTCAGGCAGATCGGACCAAGGGTTCAAATATGGGCCCTGCAATGGACTCTGTGTCTGTCACCCAACATCAGTATGGGATGCCTTGCATGCCTGTCACCCAAGGCCAACGGGAGATGGCTGATCACCAGAAAGGTGATCAGAAAATATGTTTTTCATATTTATATAGCCTTTTAAGGCTCACAACACTTTCCTCACAATTACCACCCTGAATCACAAAGTACATCAAGTTACTGAGGAATGTGATTTGCATTGATGATGGGGCTGCTCATCCTGATAAAATTCAGTTAAATTCAATTCAGGAAACATTTATTCATGCCTACTGCTATATGTTAGACACTAGGCATATAAACACAAATGAAAAAGAATTCTTGCCCAAATGAAGCTTACATTCTACAAAAGGGAAGGGGGAGACAATGGCTACCCAGTGAAGTTAATATAATATACTTTAAAAAGAGAACAAGTATTGACAATTAAAGTAGTTGGGAAAGGCTTCCTTTAGGAAATGGCACCTTCATGTCATAAGCCTTGTAAATATTAAAGTTAAGTCCTGCATGCTAATACCATGAAAACCAGTTGAAGGAATTGGCCAAGGACCTTGAAAGGACTCCCAGGGGTTATAACCACTCACTCTTATAAATAACTGAAGGGAAGAAGGGATTTGGAGTGTGGGAGAAGAGGAGACTCACAAAGGCTCAATGGCTAGCCTTCCATTTCTAAGTAAAGCCAAAGGGTAGGGACTCTGGGGGTGCCTGGGGAGACACTTCCATAGAAACCAGAAGGTTATAGTGTCCAAAGTAGGGTAAGAGGTCTCAAGGTAATAACACATGAGGATCAACTGAAGGGGCAAGGGAGATGCTTAGCATGGAGAATTGAGATTCAGGGGGCACATAATAATTCTGTTTTCAACAATCAGGGGATGCTAAGTGGATGAAACATTGTACTATTCCAGTTTGCCCAGGAGGCCAATGGGCAAAAGCTGAAGAGAGACAAATTTGGGCTTGGGGTAAGAAAGAGGTGGAAATTCACCTCAAAGTGGAATAGGTTAACTAGCTCAAAAAGGAGTAGGTTCCCTTTCACTGGAGGTCTTCAAAAAAAAAGCTGGATGACTACTTATCAGACAGGTTGTAGAAGGGATTCCTATACAGGACTGAGTTGGACTAGATGGCTGCCCAGTCTCTATCACTTCCGAGATTCAGTTCTGCTCAGCCCTAGAAGGAGAAGGAAGTCATCCTACTGTGGCAACTGAGTCATTTACTCTCAACTGGCACCTGGCAAATTCAGGTGATTTGCTCTCAACTGGGACCTCACTGCTGAACAGGAGAACTGTTATTCTTCTTGACTATCTCATCCTCTTCAGCAGTTGTTCTGAACCTTCTCCTTCTTTCCTAAGGTCCCCACAACCTCCTCCTACCCATGCTTCTTGATCAAGCAGATGTCCTCTACTCCTTCTTTTCTGAGAAAAGATCCATCATACACTGTTTTCTCTACTGCTCCGTACCTCAAAATCCATCTTCACTCATCCTCCCCTCCATTTCTAGCTCTAGAAATGAAACTGACCTTCTCCTTTCCATGGCTTACCTATGTCCTCCATCCTGTCTCCTCCTGTCTCCTCCAGGACTTCTCTTCCCCAAAACACAAATGTGTGTCTTTAAAATGCTGTATATTGTACATATACATATGTATGTACACACGTGTATGTACGTATGTATGAGGCAGCAGAAATATACATGCAACAATATGTTTGTGTGCAAAATCTTCACTCTACGGCTGCCAACAAACACCTGCTGGTCGCCTCAGGTGCTGTTGTTGTTCAGTCATGTTCAGTTCTGTGATCCACTTGGGGTTTTCTTGGTAAAGATACTAGAGTGATTTGTCCTTTCCTTCTCCAGCAAATTTTACGGATGAGGAAATTGAGGCAAACAGGGGGAAGAACTTGCCCAGGGTCACACAGCTAGTTAGTGTCTGAGGCCACATTTGAACTCAGACTCATCTTCCCAACGCCAACCAAGCACTCTGTCCACTGTGCCCCCTAGCTGCCCCTTGTCCAGGTGTACTCCATCCTTAAGAAACCTTCATTTGCTCCCACAGTGCCCTCAAGCTATTATCCTCTATCTCTCCTCCTCTTCATTGCCAAACTCCTAGAAAGAAGCATCTATACTACTTGCTAGCTCTACTTCCTCACTACCCACTCACTTTTCAGTTACTTGCAATCTGGCTTCCAGCCTCACTACTCAACTGAAACTGCTCCCTCCAACATTACCAACAATCTCCTGACTGCTAAATATGGTGGCCTTTTCTCAGTCCTCATCTTCTTTGACCTCTCTGCAGCTTCTGATATGTTGGGGCACCACTCTTCTGGACACTTTCTCCCCCTCTGGCTTCCTGACATTGCTCCCTCCTGGTTCTCCTACCTGTCTGACTGTTCCTCAGTCTCCTCTGCTTGATCATCATCTATCTCCTGTCTGACTAATGGCAGTGTGTCCTAGGCCTCTGTCCTAGGCTCTCTTCTCTCCCCTCTCTACAAGGATTTTCTTGGATACCTCATCTGTTCCTATGAGTTCAAGGATCATCTCCTGAGATGACTCCCAAATCAATAGATCTAGCCCCAATCTCTCTCTCTCTCTCTCTCTCTCTCTCTCTCTCTCTCTCTCTCTCTCTCTCTCTCTCTCTCCCTCCCTCCCCCCTCTCCCTCTCTCTCCATGCCAACTGATGGCTGAATATCTTCTCTTGAATAGGCAACTCAACCTCAACAAGTCCAAAATGGCACTCCTTATCTTCACCCTGAAACCCAACACATCTACCATCTCTATTTCTGTGGACAACACTGTGTTAGTGCTTCAGTCACCCAGATTCAAACCTCAGAATCATCCTTAAGGCTTCCCACTCCCTCCTCCACCAGGTCTTGGCCATTCTAGCTCCACCACACTGCTCACATTCATGTATGCACTCCATTCGTGGAGCTACCATTCCTGCTCAGGTCTTCACAACCCCTCACTAAATTATGGGGTATTCCTACTTCCCATGTCTCTTTTATCCAATCAATCCTCCACACAACTGTTGAATAACCTTCCTAAGGCACAGGTCTGATTATTCCACTCCTCTGATCAAAAATAATCAGTACCTACCTATGCCCTATAGGATACAATACAAACTCCATAGTTGGGCATTTAAAGGCCCTCTGCAAATTGGCCTTTTCCTGCCTTACTTCACACTACTCCCTTCTCATACTCTATGTTACAACCAGATTGGACTATTAGCTCTCCCTCAAATTCAATACTCAATCTTCTACTCCCAATATACACCCAGAAGCCTCTCCTCATTCTTGGAAAACACTCTCTCACCCTTTTGACCTCATATTCCTCACCTTCCTTCAAACTCAACTCTGTTGCTTCCTAATAGCTAGCATTTCAATGGCACTTTAAGGTTTGCAAAGTGTTTTACAATTGTTATCTCACTTTTGATCCTCACAACAACCCTGGGAGGTAGATGCTATTATCTCCATTTTACATTTGAGGAAACTGAGGCATATTGAGGTTAAGTGACTTGCCCAGGGTCACACAGCTAGCAAGTATCTGGGTCAAAATCTGAACTCAGGCCTTCCTGACTCTGAGTCCAGCACTCTATCCACTGCATCACCCAACTGCCTCCTCTGAAGCTACCTCTGAATCCTACTTGTTAGTGCTTTCTCCATCCTCAGGTTCCACCATACTATACATAGTTGTTCATGTCCTACCCCTTCTAGTGAAATGAAAGTTGCTTGAGGGCAGGAACAGTTTTATTTTGTCTCTGTGCTCAAGCACCCAGTATGGCTTTTGGAACACAGCAGACACTAAATATTTGTTGTCTCAAGGTAGATATCAAAACCTAATGATCAGAGCTGTTATACAACCATAAATGCCCTACAACAGGGGTCAAGAGAGAGACCTGGACCCTTCTCTCCACTCTACCACCAACTAGCTACGGGTGAGCAAGTCCTATCACCTTCAGGAACCTCTATTTCCTCCTCTTGAGAACGAGGAATTATACTAGATGTTCACTAAGGTCACTTCCAACTCTTACAATGTTCAAGACAATGCTCTGCTATCTGGTGAGGCAGAGAGAGAGCTCACTCACTCTCACCAGAGCTCTTCAGCAGGTGTTGGATAAACGATTTAACAGAGATGCTAGGAGGATTCCTATACTGGGCAGGAAGGGAAGATGGATGATTATGGAGATGTGCATCAGCTCCAATAGTTTCATGTTCCACCTCTAAGATCTTATCTCATCTTTGCCACTTCCTAGCTATGTGACTTTGGACAAGTCATTTCACCTGAGCCCCAGGTTCCTCAGCCATAAAATAAGGATAAAAATACCCACAGTACCATCCAGGGTTGTTATGAGGATACAATCAGGATTGTAAAGGGCTCTATACATGTCAGCTAATATTGTTGTTATTGTTATAGCTGGAATCATAAAACATCAATTGTTAGAGCTAAAAAGGCCCTTGGTTGTCATCCGGTTCAAATTCCTGCCTAATACAGGAATCCCCTGGAATATTAGAGCTGAGAGGAAGCCTTAGAACTCAGAGTACTGAACATCCACGCTGGAAGATACCTTAGATCCCTGAATGCAGAGCTGGGAAGAGGAACGCAGAATGTTATGGTGAGAAGAGGGCTCGGGAAGTAAGATTCACAGAACATCAGAGAGACAGGAGAGGTCATTCTAGTCCAGTCCCCTCCTCTCATCTGTAGAGACAGTGGTCACTGTTTTGCCATCACTGCTAGGCAGAGGCAGATTTTAGCTGGATAAGATGAGCCACTTCAGCAGTCTGTGATTTCCCCATTTCTAGAGACCCCATAGAAAAGTGGCATGAAGAGGAGATGGGTTGCTTCAAGGAGGGGCCTTGATTACCTGGGGGCCAGAAGGAAGAAGTGGAGAGAGAAAAAGAGAAGGGGAAGGAAGAAAGGGGAGAGGGGAAGGGAAGAAGGAAGAGAGAAAGAGGGAGGAAAAGAGAGGGCAGAGGGAGAGAGAGTTGGGAATTTCAGTAGGAATTCAACAGGCAGGCAGTGGAGCAGAGAGCATTTAAGGCACAGGAAGCAACATGAGACGAAAAAAGGACCATGTGGGACCATGGGGAGGAGCCCAAATACACTCTGGCTGCGGCACAGAATAAGTGGAGGGGAATAGTCTGAGAAAAGGCTGGAAAGAGGAGCTGGAAGCCAAGTTACAGACAGCCCTGAACGCCAGGCTAGAGCTGATTTTTGACAGTGATGACACTAGAGATGCAAAGGACCTCCAAGGCCACTTAGTCCAACCCCCTTATTTTCCAAATGAGGAAAACAAGTCCCAGAGAGGCGAAGTGATTCAACACAGGCAGGTGGGAGGTGGCAGGGACAGGACTTGAACCCAGACCCTTTAACTCCAGAGCCAGTGCTCTTCCCCAAGCACTACAGGAGCCTCTAAAGTATTTTAAGCAGAGTGATATGACAAGATCTCTGAAGAAAGGTCAGTGTGGCAGTATTTAAAGGCACAGCAGATAGAGCACAGTGCCTGGAGTCAGAAAGATCTGAGTTCAAATCCAGACTCAGAGACTTACTAGCTGTGTGACCCTGGGCAAGTCATTTAACCCTGGTTGCCTCAGTTTCCCCATCTGTAAAATGACCTGGAGAAAGAAATAGCAAACTATTCCAGTAATCTTTGCCAAGAAAACCCCAAAATGAGGCCACAACAGACTGGTGCCAACTGAAAAACAACTTAACACAACAAATGGAGAAGGAAGGAAGCAGAGGATGGAAAATGTGTCAGGAGGCCATTACTGCAATAGTCCAAGTGGATGGATGGCAGGCAACGACAGGCTCACTAGGGTGGCAGCTATGTGAACTGAGAGAAGGCAGAATGGAGGAGAGATCTTAGAACCCTCTTAGTAAGGAGAGCAGCCCACTTGTCCATAGCACTTTGAGGTTTTTATACAAAATGCATTCCTTCCCCCAAACCCTGGGAAGTGCCAGGTTCTGTTATTCAACAGTTGAGTCCCAAGACATTTTTGGTTTGTTCTGCCTGACTCGGCCCAATTTCCTTAAAACTAATAAAGTCCTTTAAAAAAAAACCCACCTCCTTTCAACCCACTGCGCTCCAGTGACAGCAGCTTAGCACACTGGAATAGGAAAGTGTGGGTGCAACTCCAGGCCCAGCCCGGGGTGACCTGGGCAACTCACTCAAATGCCTCCAGACATCTCTCTCAGACTACCAGCTGCAGAACAGCTGCCTTGGCAGAGGGGATTCCCTCAATGAGATCTCCTTGTGCTAATGAAACCAGAGGCCTGAAATGAAAATAAAAAGCCCTGGAGTCCAGGGTAGACTGTGATCAAGCTCACCAAGGCCTGGCAGCAGCAGCCAAGACAAAGGCTGGTTGGAGTTGGAGATAAAGCTTGCTGGACAACTCGGGTCTCCAAGACGTTCTTCTAAGGTCCCCTCCAATTCTAAAGGTTCTAGGTGTCTACAGACATACCAAGGTCAAGTGTGAATGAACAAAAGGAAAGCCCTTTCTTTCTGCCCAGGGCCCCTGATACTTCCAGGCCCAAACCTCTCAGGATAAGGCTGAAGAGGCCTTGGGAAGCAACATCAAATATCGATGGAGGTAGTGATTTCTGAAACAACATTTAGGGGAAACGAGTCACAAACCACAGTTCTCCCCCTCAGCTTTTCCCTGCTCATTAGCACCTTCACCCGGAACTACACTGCAGGACGGAAGGAGGTCAGATTCGAGCACCAACTGGAGCTCTGCGCTCAGCCTGCTCGGTGACTGCGCCCAAGTGTGCAGAGGGAGGAGCAAAGGAAAATACATGTGCAGGGATTTAATTTGGGACTGCCAGGGCCCAGCTTGGCTGCCATCTCCTCCTGGGAGCCTTCTCTGCCCTTTAGCTAAAGGTAAACTCTTTCCCCTCAAACTTTCCTAGACAGAATTCTTTGTCTGCATCTTTCCTTTTAACTCCAATCACATTCTGACTAATAATATGCTTTTTGTGCCTGCAGGCTTTATCCCTTCAAGTGGAATGTAAATTTCTTTTATCTTTTCTTCCCGATCTTTTCTCAGCACAGTTATCTCTCCCAGATCTCAGAACAGTGTCATGAGGTATTCAATTCCCTCAGGTAAGATGGCAAGAGCACTAGATTTTGAGGGGTCCAGGGCTTGAGTCCCCAACTCTATTTATTTCCTTCCTGACCTTGGGCAAAACTCATAACCTCTCTGGGCCTCAGCTCCTCAACTATAACAGAAGTGTTCCTTCAGCCTCAAAATAAGTGAACCCAAGCTCATTCAATATACATTTATTAGGAGCCTCCTGTGAAAACAAACTTTGATGGACCCTATGGGAAAAAGTTTTAATAAGGCACAGTATAGCTAATGATGTAGATCACAGTCTGGCAAGAGGATATGATCCAGAGACACTGATAATTACAACACACATTACATTAGGACATGAGAGAGCTGCCAGCAGAACCTTATGGTACTCCCCACGGAAATGGTCACTACCAAGGAGGGAATCTAAGGAGGCTTCCTGGAGGAAGCTGTGTATAACACAGTTTGGTGCTCAGTAAACACTTGAATCAACAGAAGTTGGGCTCAGTCCCTAAGGAAGGAACAAGTACCCAGGGAAACAAAAAGCTGATTCAACACTGAAAAAAGAAAATGAAGAAAGCAACTCCTCCTTCCCTTCCCACCAAGGAAAACTTTCCCCTCCTCCCAAGGCCCAGTTTAGCTCCTCCAGAAAGTTCTCAATCTCACAGGAAAATGATCCTTCCTTCCTATGAATCCCTACAGTTCTTTGAATGTTCCTTTCTTATGGTCCTGCATTATATTATGGTTATTTGTATTTGTGTCTTATCCTTGCTGCTAGACTATAAGCTCCATGAGGGCAGGAGCTGATCCTTAGTCATCTGTCTCCCCCTTAGAAAATGGCACACGGTAAAGACTTCTTATTGGGGAAAATGATCAGCCAACCTTTAAAGCTCAGGTCCAATGCTACCTCCTTGAAAGGATCACAGATTTAAAACTAGCACAGACCTGAGAGGTCCTTATAGCTCAACCTTTCCACTTTATAGATGACCTAGGCCCCCAGAGGTGGAGCTCAAGGTCAACCAGGTAGTTAAGTAGTAGAGCCAGGACTTGAACTTGGCCAATGACTCCAAGGTCAGGGCTCTTGGGACCTCCTCCAAAAATAAAAATATCATTTATAAAAAATATTTTAAGGTTTGCACAGCACTTTACCTAGATTATTTCATTTGATTCTCACAAGACCCGTGAGGTAGAGCTATTATTATCCTCATTTTACAAATGATGAAACTAAGGCAGAAGGATTGAAAGTGAACTTGCCTAATGTCAGGGATATTACATTCATGAGGCAGAATTTGTACTCAGGACTTCCTGACTCCAGGTCCAGCACTTAATCCACTGGGCCACCTACTTACCTGAAGCTGCCTGAACCTTCCCCTCATTAAACCCACCTCATTCTGACCACCCCAGGTAAATCTCATTGCAACAACTGCCACAGCCACCCAAACCTCAAAGGAAAAGCAACAGCAGAATCCAATTATGGCAAAACTTGGTCAAGCACATGATTATTTCAAGAACTATTAAATACAAAATCTCCATATAACCACCCAAAAAAATGTGTACTAGAGACCTTCAACACACTTGACAATGTAGATAATTTGGATATTCACTCCCACTCCCCTCAGCCACCAACTTCCCCCATCTCAATCCTGTCCCACCCTTCTTCAAACTTAAGTCTGCCCCTCACCTCTACCATGAAGCCTTCTTTGACCTTGCAACCTGAAAGTGACCTCTCCCATCGAAGAAGTCTACAATCTTTGTTATGCTTTTTTGGCATTTACCAGAACAATTTCTTGTTGTTTCACAAACTTGACACATCATCTCTCAGCTCTGGGCATTTTCTCTGGCTCTCTCCCAACACCCGGAATGCTCTCCCTACTCATCTCTGCCTTTCCTGGCTTTCTTTAAGCCCCAACTAAAATCCTACCTTCAGTCTAGTCTAGTGCCTTCCTCTGTTATTTCCTATTTATCCTACATAGACTGTTTGTACTTATTTGTCTGTTGCTCTCCCATTAGACAAGGAACATCTTGAGGGCAGGGACAGTCTTTTGCCTTTTTGTATACTCCAGTGTAGCACAGTGCCTGGAATATAGTTAAGTGCTTAATAAACTTTTATTAACTGTTAATTAGTCACATTTCTTGTAGCATTTTAAGGACATACAAGACCTGGTAATTTTTAAATGAAACCCCTCCTTTCCACTTCCACAAACAGCACCCAAATCTTTCAGCACCTTGCCTTTTAACTAACGGAAGAACTCCTAACAGGAAGTGAACCACGGCGTTAATAGTATTGGATTTGGAAACCAAAAGACCCGGGTTCAAGTCCGATCTCTCCCATTTATTAACTTTGGACAAGTCACTTGATCACTCTGGGTGTATTTGTCCATTTAAAATCTAGGAGAGGTGGAACGTGGGGTTAAATCACAGGGAATTTCTATGGATCTGTCACCTTGCTCCTGCTTGTTTGCACCCCCAGAGGTACTCCCTCACTCAAAAAGCCTTCAGGAGCTCCCGACAGTCTATTCAATTCAATAAACATTTATTATGCCCCTACTGTGTGCCAGGCACTGTGCCTGGAGAATAAAATTCAAACAGCTCAATTTGGCTTATCCAAAATCAGGTTCCAACCAACCTTCCCAGCCCTCCCCTACTAAGACAAGTTCCAGGCTCCTCTCCCCGCCCCCACTCTGCAACAGCCAGCCCCAGCCCCTCCCCCAAAGGGGTGAGCCCGCCCACCAGCCTCCCTCCCCTGCGCATCTCCGAGGCAGCCGGCAAGACATCAGCACCGAGCGCTCCTCCGACCCCCTGGGCTGCCTGCAAAGGCGCGCACCTGGCGACCAGCCCCACGAGTCCCGGGTCCAGCTCGCGCGTGCTCCAGCCCCTCCCCTTAGTTCCCCACATCTCCCCCACACTCCCCTCCCCGCTAGGCCGGCCGCGCGCCTCACCGCCCCGCCCCGCCCCGCGCCGCGCCTCGAAGTCAAGGGCCCGGGACAACAGGGGGCGCGCGCGAGGACCGGGGTGGGAAAAGGGAGGCGGGGGCGCGCGAGAGGCTGGAGAGCGTCGGCGGAAGGGGGGCTGAGGGAAGCGGGGAAGGGAGGGAGGGCTCCCGGCGCGCGCGCGCCTCACCTGCGACTGGGTGACTCGGGAGCACGCACCGCGCTGTTAACGGAGAAGGGGCGGGGGTTAGGAGGGGAGGGGAAAGGAAGGTTCGGGTGGGGAAGAACACCCAAACATCACGTGACCTTCCCTCGCATCTCGCTCTGCGCGCGCGCGCATACACACACACACACACACACACACACACACACACACACACACACACACACACACACACACACACACACACACACACACACACACCACACACACACACACACACACACACACACACACACACCCCGCCCCCTTCCCAGTCTTCCAGCCGGTAACTTGGGGTGGAGAGTGGGGGCGGGGTAGGGAACTCCGCTCCTCCCCCTCCCCTTTCCGCCTTCCAGCGCCTTCCCCGCTTCCCCGGGCAGCTCTACTGGCCAATCGCAGACTGGGACTACAGTTCCCAGGAAGACCTGCGCAGAAGACCGGAAACGGGGGGGGGAGGAGTTCTCAAGCTGGGGATTCCCTACCTCCCCGCGAGGTTGTGGAATGGTAGGACCTTGCTGGGTCGAAGCAAAGGGTACCATGGCAACGGGGACAGCCCACTTGGCTGGTCGTAGGGAGAAAAATGGTCTTTACTTAAATCTGGAGAAGCACCGTCTTAGAGTAGCCTCTCACCTCTCATACTGTGAAATGGACCTATGAAGTGTTGTCTCTAAAATCCCATCCTGAGCCCTGAATCGGTTCGTTTCAACGAGAGCTTATTAAAAGCCTAGTATTGACACGGCAGGCAAACCAGTCCTGGCTCAGGAAGCCTATAGAGGAGAGGCGGGTGTAGGGTACTTGTTAACACAACTACGTTGATACGAGTAAATTCAAAAGTATTAGGGGAAGATGGGGAAAATGAGGAAAGCTGATTGTCCTAGCTCTCGACTTCCCAGGGCCTCTGAGGAGTCATTTAGTCCTACCCAACCTGGAGTCCTGCGGTTTTAGAAAAGAGGAAACAGGTTGCAGGTAGAGGCTTCATCCTGCTACTCAGTGTCAAGGGCAGGATTTGAATCCTAATCCTCTGATTTCTAGTGCTGGTGCCGAGCTGAAAACTCTGAGGAAAACTAATAGTCAGAGGCAGAGAAAATGCATTTCAGGAAAGGGCAAGAGACTGCAAATGCTTTGTTGTTGTTGATTAGTCGTTTAAGTCATATCTGACTCTTTCTGGCCCTGTTTGGGATTTTCTTGGCAAAGATACCGTACTGGTTTGCCATTTCCTTCTCCAGCTCATTTTACAGATGAGGAAACTGAGGCAAACAGGATTAAGTGACTTGCTCAGGGTCACACAGCTAGTAAGTATCTCTTAGCTCCCTCCTAGCTGCCCTCCTTAGAGTTAAAACTGTTCAAAAGTGGAATGGGATGTCAGGTAGAGTGATGAATTCCCAATTACTTTAGTCTTCGTTTAGGGCCTGGAGGGATATTTGCTAGGTGTTGTGGTAGATAGAGTGCCAGGCCTGGACTCAGGAAGATCTGAGTTCAAATCCAGCCTCAGATAAGGACTTGATAAAGGTGATATTTAACCTGAAGAAAAATAAGGTGCAGAGAGTAGGTTGAGAGATGATGATCTTCAAGGATTTGAGGTTTTGTGATATGGAAGAAGGAAACAAGCATTTATCATGAAATTCCCATGTTTCTGATACTGTGCTAAGAATACAAATATAAAAAGATAGTTCCTGCCCTCAAGGAGCTAACATTCTAATGGAGGAAGACAAGGCATAGAAGAAAGATGAAAAGGTTGGAGAGAGGGAAGAAATGAAGGTACTGAGTGCAGAGGCATGGTTTTGAAATCCAGAAAATCAGGAAGAGGGCTGGAAGGAGAATGAAGGCAGGCCAGCCTGGGCCTTCCATAAAATGGAGGCTCCAGAAGGAACTCACCAATGGGAGAAAGCCAGGAGGAGCACTCTGGCCTTGGGGAGGAATAAGTATCTGGGGTGGTGAGAGTGAGGAGTGAAGAGGCCTCAGGAGCTGAGGGAAATTCCTGGATGACCCAGCAGTGGAGGGGAACGTAGTTATCACGTCCAGAAAGTCAGTAAAAGGTCTGGGAGGAGAACAAAGGGTGACTAGATAGATTCTTCCTGGCCCTGGAGAAGTAGTTGGAAGTTCCAAACAAGTAGATGTGTCCGATAGAGAGATAGAAAGGAGAGTTTTCTAACAATCATTCACTGTCATAGGAAATAGTGAGTTCCCCATCACTAATTTTCAAACACAGACTAGATGAAGACTTAGTGGGAAACTGTTGTATAGGAGCTTCCTGATCAGGGAGGGGCTGGTGTAGATGGCTTCTGAGATCCTTCCCTTCTGAGATTTTGTGTCTCTGTGTGTCTTTGGGCAAGCCACTTGACCTCTATGGGCCCTCATTTTTTCCTCTGTAAAATGGAAATTCATTCATTCATTTGACAACCATGCATCAAGTCCTCAATGTAAAGTAAGTCCTGATTTTGAAATAACTCACTTTATAATTCATACAGTGCTTTAGTCACAACAACCCTGGGAGGCAAATGCTGCAAATATGATGGTCCTTATTTTACAAAGGAAAAAACTAAGGTTCAGGGAAATTGTATCTTCTCCAAAGTCACATCACTGACAGGTAGCCTGACCGCAACTCAAACCCAGATCTCCTGACTCTCACTCCAATCCCACCTCTGCTGGGCTAAGGCCTCCTCTCCATAAAGAATGAACCAGACACAGTTCCTGACCTCAGGGAGCTCGTAGTCTAGTAGAAGGGATGAGACATGACTACGGACGAGTGTAACACAAAGCAGAGTGTGATAAATACAAGAATCTGGGCTTTGCCTATCTCACAAAACCATTGTGAGAATCTGAGTGAGATGAATGGATGTGAGAGCCCTTGGCAAACAGTGAAGGGCTATAGAAATGTAAAGGATTATTATCTAGTCCAACCCTCTCATTTTCAGTCTGTATCACACAATTTAGCACTTAGTTATGTGTGCTCTTATATTATTCACTACTTTTTTTTTCATATGTGTTAGTCTCCTCTCCCTAATGTGACTGAAATCCCCTTAAGGGCAGGGATCATACCTAGCATGTCTTTATAGCCCACAATTCACTCCAATTCGATGAACATTTATTAAGCACTCAATACGTACAAAACCATATTTTTAGACCTGGGAAGAGCATAGCTCATTCACTTTTTCATTGCATTCATTTATTAATTTCTTTTAACAACATTCATTAAAGCATTGACTCTGTACAGAACAATACTTTAGTGTTAGGAGAAATAGACAATTTAGATAGGACTCTTCTGACTTCATAGAGACTAGCTGAGGGTTAATAGAGGGCAGGGGAGGGAGAGGGAGAGGGAGAAGGAGAAGGAAAGGAAGAGAGAAATACTGATAATGTACAGGCAAGCACATTGCAAAGATTCAACCAAGTGCTATCTGAGGTTTACAGAGTGGAAGGTCATTACTAGGGACTCAGAGAAGGCTTTACTGAAGGAGCTAGCATTTTAGTCAGACTTTAAAGAACTGGGAAGAATTCAACAGGTAAAGAATGGGAGAGAGAACATTCCCAGCAGATATAGCAGAGTAAGCAAAGGCATGGAAGGAGAAAAGCACAGGGCTTGTCCAAAGAGAGAAGTCCAGTCTGCCTGCAATGCAGGGTAGTATGAGAAAAAGCTGGCACAAGATTGTGAAGGGTCCTTCAATGTCAAGCAAAGATGTCTAAATTTTATGTGTTGGACAATAGACATTTTTAAGCAGAGGACATCATGACCAGATCTCTGTATAAATAAAGTGGTAGGTTTTTTTGTTTTTGTTTTATTATTTTTTGTTAATGTGTTTTAAAGATAGCTTGGTGGTGAGTGGAGGCAGGAAGATTATTAAGAGACTGTATGTGTGTATATGTGTGTATTAATTCTTAATGAGGACCTGAACTTCATTTGATGACTATAAGAATACAGAGGAGGGGATAACTTCTAGGTAGAGACGTTTCAGAGGTAGGCTTGACAAGACTTGTCAACTGATGAGATTTTAGAGGTGTGGGAAAGGGAGGAGCCAAAGCTCATGGAATAATGGACCATGTATTCATTTTTAATATGTGTGGAATACTGAGGCCAAGGCTAGCGAAAGGCAGTGACAAACTGAAAGAGTTCCTTTCTTCATGGAGCTTCTATTCTAGCAGCAGGGATTTGGCATATGTACAATTATACAGCAGCTATGATGCAGAACAAAATATAAGAAGACAGAGATAAAAAAAAAAAGTTATGTATGGGTTCCAAGGGGAAGGGGAAGAGGATAATTTCCAAATGGAGAAAATAGGGTAGACCTCCTGGTGGAAGTGACATTTGAGCTGGGCTTAAGGATGGACAGGATTTCAAAAGCAGGAGGTCATTAAGATCAGAAGATACAGCTTCGGGCTGTTTCTAGGAATTGTGGATCCAGGAGGGCCCAGTGTTCAGAATAAGAGAGGTGATAATACCTCTACCCTGATCACACAGCTGGGATATCTATTTCATCCTGGAATGATGCAGCTAGGTGGTGTAGTGGATAGAGTACTAGGTCTGTAGTCAAAAAGCCATTTTCAAATTTTTACTAGCCTGGGACCCTGGGAAAGCTACTCAGCTTCTTCTGCCTTAGTTTCCTCAACGTAAAATAGGGATAATAATAGCACCTATCTCCCAGTATTGTTGTGAAGATCAAATGAGATATTTATAAAGCACTTAGCATAGCTCCTAGCACATAGTGAGCACCTAATAATACTTAATCCAATTTCCTTCCCCCTACATTCTAAGAGGGGCAATGTGACATTGGGCACACTCTGTATCTAGATATATTCTTTGGGCAAGACCAAATTATCAAAATGTTTGCCTAAAATATTGATGATTTTGATAGAAAAGGCATAGTCATAAAGGCTGATTCTTATTTATGACTCTATTTTTCCTCTCTCAAGAGACAATGAGCCCCTCATCTGAGAGCCTCAAGGGTCTCTCAGAACAATCAGACCTTGAAGATTACAAGTAACAGAAACCTGTGTGACACCTGATATCTTTCCTCTGTTTTACACCCTTTATGAATGGATAAAGGTAGAACCTCTGAATACAGCCCAGTCAGAAGCCTACAGACAAGGTGGGTTTGAGTGGATGTTAGTGGATCCCTAGCATGTCCTAGCTGAGGCAGGATTAGTATGCAAGCTGGCATTGATAGAGTACTTTTACAATTTGCCACATAGAGTATAGACAGAGGACTAGCCTCCTCCAAGTCTGGAAGATATAAACCCAAGTCCTGTCTCTCACATACATTGATTGTGTGACCCTGGACAAGTCACCTAACATCAAAGTGTTCCAGGCAACTTTCAAGACTTTAAATTGCAAAGTATGCATATAGCTGAATTGGCAGAGGGAGTTTTCTCTAATCACAGGGGTGGGGAACCTGCAGCCTGGAGGCCACATGTGGCCTTCTAGGTCCTTGGGTGCAGCCTTTTAACTGAGTCCAAGTTTTACAGAGCAAATACTTTTATTAAGGGGATTTGTTCTGTGAAATTTGGATTCAGTTAAAGGGCCACACTTGGGGACCTAGACGGCCACAAATGACTTCAAGGCCACAGGTTCCCCACCCCTGCTCTAGGAGTTTCTTATGCCAATGGAATCACAGGTTTGGTCCTATCTCTCCAAAAAGAAGTTTGCAAAACACTTTACCTTTTTTATGCTCACAACAACCTGGTTAAGTAGATAATGGGGATAATGGTAATCCTGTTTATAAAAGGGGAAACTGAGACCCAGGGAAGATAAGTGGCTTTGGACTAGCTACCCCCTAAGATTCTACCTTCCCTACTCTATTCCTGTAATCTCGTAACTTGCCCATGGTCATCCAGCTAGCAAGTACTGAAGACAGTATTCAACCTCAAATTTCTTCTAACCCCAAATCTAGAATTTCTGCATTACACAGTATCTAAGTATGGATTGACTAATCAAAAGCCACCTACAAACAGAAGTCTTATCTAACCCAGGATTAGGCTCTGATCTCTCTCATCCTCTCCCTGAGCCATCACCTCAACCCCCAGATTACAGACATTGAATTTTCCTAGGCTGGCAAAGATCAGAACATGAATAACCTGGACTTCTAACATCTCTTTAAAAAGAACTTTGATCACCAGGAGGGCAAGGCCTGACTACCAGATACCTTCAGGGTGGGGATCCATGGCAGGCCAAACCCTAAAAAGCATCCTCACAGCCAGTCTTCCAGAGCTCTGAAACTTCTCAGCACATTGAAGAGATGGTAGTGAAAATGGTCACCCTGAGGATTCCTTGACCAAATGTTATATTCTTTCTCCCATACTACATAGCCCTCAACTTTTTCAGAAACTCAGGACTACACCATAGACATATCTTTTGTTTTTGTTTTTTTGTCTGTTTGTTCTGGCATGGGTAATAACAGATAGAAAGTTCGATGCTCAGTAATAGGCAATGAAAAATAAAACTCTCTTTCTCCCACCTCTCCTCCTGTTCTTTTAGTAGTTTAGCCCCAAGGGTATCCACATGGTGAGACTTGAGGACAGGGTGCCTAGAATATAGTGTTCTCTCCCCTTCTTTCTCCCGGAAAAAATGAAAGAAACTTGCCAAAGAGACAAGAATCGAAGACAGAAGGATGCCTTCTACTTCTTTCTTTAAAGTCTTAAAGATAAAGGAGACCATAAGGGAAGGGGCCATGGTGGGGGGGGGGAACAGGAAAAGAGACTGTTTACTTTCTCATAGGCTCAAAATCAGTCCCAGATTTATCCTTTTTTCTCCCCTGAAGGTATTCTTCATTGGAACTCTTCCTCTCCCAGATAGAAAGCAAAAGAAGAAAGAAAGAAAACATGACTCCTCTAACTGAATATTCCCCCTTTGTCAACAGAAAAGCACCCACATGGGGCCTAAACTTCGTCTTATAGGACATGCCCTACTTTGCCATCAGGATTGGAGTGTAAGTATATATGTATATTTATACTTTTCTGTGTGGAGTTGGTTGCTATTTCACTCTGTAGAAGCACTAATAGGGTCCTTATTAAGAAGGAAAGGAGCGGCTATTTACCTGTGATTCACAACTGTCAGAATTCTCTGGCTTCAGACCTTTCAGCACCATGGCCAGTGGCCATATGAGAACAGAGGTAGATTAGAATTCTAGGATACTACAATCAGGAATTCTTAAGCTTTTTTTCTGACATGGTTACCTTCAGCAGTCTATCTAATCTATCTTATGGAGCTCTTCTAAGAATAATTTTTAAGTGTATGAAATAAAATATATAAAATAACAAAAGAAACCAGAGTTTCCTACAAATAAAGATGTATCCCCCCCCCAACCAAGTTCATGGATCCAATAAAATCTATCCGCAGACCCCTTGGAGTTTAAGATTATGAATCTTTGTTCTACAGTGACAGATATGAAAGAAATTCTAGAACATAAAAGTTCTGAACTGGAAAAAACTTGAGATCAAAAATAGAATGTTAGAGCTAGAAGGGACCTTAGAATATGGAACATAAAATGGTAGAACTAAAAGAGACTTTAAAACACATAAAGTGGTAGGGCTATAGAGGCCCTTAAAGACTTCTAGTTCAACTCCTTTGTTCTATACAGGGAAAAGTTCAGGTCTTAAACAGGGTAGTTCAAAATTACAGAGTTGGAGAGCCAGGAGTTTTCAAAGCATTGCATATAATAAGCGCTTAATGAATACTTGTCAAATGGAATTGAACATCAACAATAAGTCAGAACACTTGACTGTACACTTGGCTATTATCTAAATATATTTGACATCAAGACAAATTATCTATTTCAAGCACAATGAAAGATGTTATCTACTGGCCAGATCTTCAGAATGGTGGTGGTAGGACTGAAAAGAGGAAGCTGGGGAAGCTAGAGAAAAACTGGTTAAAACCTGTGTGACACTCCATGATGACCTTACAGAGCAGAGAAAAATAATTTCAAGGGGGTTTTTTTGAGATTGTGTCATAAATTAATGCTACAGTTCCTGTCACCAGTGGCTAGACACAGACACAAAGTCCCTGAAAAAGGGGCATGATAGATATTAGATTACGTTCATAAGGAAGGGGGAGCAGCAAGCTTTAGTCCCTGCCCTAAAGTGCTGACAGCAGACAATGCAACAGGTTAGGGTCATTTATATCTATCTGCATGTAATCTGTGATGTTATTGATAATAATGAGTCCATAAAAAGTCCTCCTCTAATGCCTCATTATGTCATTAAGGGAACCTTCAGCTCTCGAAGTACAAGCTCTGGAAGGTCCTATCAAGATGGAAAGATTCCGAGTATGGTCCCAGTGATGAGACTTTTTTTTTTTTGTCCAAGCATCAGTGTAGGTAATGTAGAGAGGTTCCCCACCAGACGGGTATCCACTAGGGGGTAAATTTTATTTCCTGTAGCAACTCATGAAGACTGTCTACTGTGGAGTACCTAAAAGGATGGTGATTTGTATACATGGAGGAAGTACTCCCACTGATGAAATCACATAAGTGGAGAACTGGAAGAAATCTCAGCAGTCCTTCAGTCCGGGGGTGGGGAACCTGAGGCCTCAAGGCCACAAGTGGCCCTCTAGGCCCTCAAGTATGGCCCTTTAACTGAATCCAAACTTCACAGAACAAATCTCCTTAATAAAAGAATTTGTTCTATAAAACTTGAACTTAGTCAAAGTCTGTACCCAAGGACCTAGAAAGCCATGTATGGCCTCAGGGCTGCAGGTTCCCCACCCCTGTGGTCTAGTCCAACCCATACATAAATAAGAATCCCTCCTATAATATACCCCTCCCCCCACTATAACATACTCCAAAAGCCTCTGCCTGAAGACTTTCAAGGAAAGGGAACCTACTGCTCTTGAGGAAGCCTATTCAACTTTTAAATAGTTCTCGTTAGGAAGTTTAATCTGGCATCAAGCTTAAATACCCCTCCCTTCACCTTCCCCCTATTCCTTAAATCAAATCATGGGTTTATTATTTTGTTTTGTTGTTTTTTCTCAGTAAAATTCTTTACTGTTGAACTTTGCTGAACTATGGCAATACAGTGTAAGCTGTGGCACATTCTACCAAGTGAGAAAGGTTTCAAGTACAGACTAGATGGTCTTTGTTTCAATAATCTAAGGACCAGGCTAGATAAGGGTATGCGCATTTCAACATAAGGTTGTTTACAATGAGAAGACTTCCTTTGCCTATGTCAACTCATTAAGATTATTTGCAAAGTAGAAGAGTTGGAATTTGCCATCAATTGAAGGAGTCTTCACACAGTTAAACCATAGATTCTCAAAGTATTTGAGTGACATATTGTTATTATATTTCAATGCTTAAAGGAGAAGAGAAGGAAAGGAAACAGCATTTATTAAGCATCTACTCTGTGTTAGGCACTGTGGTGAGTGCTTTACAAACATTACCTCTTTTGATATCATCTGTCATTTCATTAGTGTGAGAACTTTCTCAGGTGATGCAGATTCCAACCCTGTTAGGCTACTTGATGTGATTGAAAGAGCACTACCTTTGGAGTCAGAAAACATAGGTTCAAAGTGATGATCAGTGAGTTCAGTGGAATCCTAGAGGGCTGGAAGAAATGATGAAAGGGATGGAAATTTGGAAAGACATATACCAATGCAGAATGAATCAAGAGGAGCCAAGAGAACAATTTATACAATGACAATAACATTTAAAAATGAACAGCACTGAAAAGCTTAAGAACTCTGATCAACCCAATGAATAGCGAAGATTCCAAAGCACAGGTGCTGAAGTATCAATTAATCAATAAACATTTATTAAGCATCTACTATGTGCCAGGGATTGTGCTGGGGATAAGAAAAGAGGAAAAAGGCAATCCTTGCCCTCAAGGAGCTTACAAATGCTACCCACCTCCTAATATAGAGGTGATGGGCTCAATATGCAGTTATGAGATGAGTTTGAACATGACCAATGTGTAGATTTGCTTGGTTTGACTAGCTATGTTTGTTACAGGGGTTTTGGTTTTTATTTGTTTTTGTTTTGTTTTTGTTTTTTACCCAGTTGGAGGGGAAAGGTACAAAGGAGAAAAAAATGCTTATTAATTGAAAAAATTAATTAAAAATCTGCATTCCAAAGTGAGCTCTTCTACTTTCTACTTAAGTGACTTTGGACAAATCATTTCTCCACCTTGGACCTTAATTTTGTTGTCTGCAACTATTAGAAATACACAAATTAAAAATAAAGGACATATAAAGAAAGCCACTATCTGCATCTAGAGAAAGAACTGATAAATATAAGTATATATAGAATAGTTACATATACATATATGTATATATGTATGTGTGTGTGTGTGTGTCTCTCTCTCTATATATATATACATACATATACATACACCTATTTGTGTCTAATGGTAGGCTAGGGTTAATGTCTACCTAATGTCTAGGGCAGAGGGAAGAAAAAAAGGGAAAAAAAACATTTACACAATAACTTTGTTGCATATTTGGAGGAAATAACAAGTTGTACATGGTAGATTTGCAGTTTCATGTGCAATCATCTTTTTTATTGTACTGTTATGGAAATTCTTGTTTTGTTCCATGAATTGAAAATAAAATAAATTTAAAAAAACCAAAATGAAACTGTAGGATGACTTATAAGGTCCTTTCTCATTCTAAATCCTATAATTCTGTAATCTAATTGATAATTTTTGAGAGCGACTGTGACAGAATATTTCATCACCCTGCTGTCAAACTAGTGACAAGCCTATCTGAACTCAGAGTGGTTCTCATATCAAACAGATGCCCTTACTTGAAGCTTTTTCAGCTTGATATAACCTACCAGAGCTCAAGTGTCACTGAAATAACTTTTGAGAGCTGTGGACCACTGCCATACCATGTTGAGGTATTGGAAAATAATTATCATCTTCATTATTATGACTACTGTTATCTCCCTGGCTAAATGATAAGCTGTCTGAGGGCAGGGACTATGCCTCTTTCATTTTCATCTTCAATTGGGTCCCTTCCAGCTCTAAGATCCAATGATTCAATAGGAATAAATGAATGACCTTAGAAGGCTCTTCCTCCTTCATTGGTACAAAGTACTGCCCTTCCACAATCTAAATGATGGTCTTCAAGACCACCTGAGCTTTGACAGAAAAATGAATAGCCTTGTGATCAACTCAATGATAAACTCTTGAATTGATGTTCATTCACTAGTTCACCTGTCCTCAAAACAATTCTACCTTTGTAGACCTGTGTCTTAGTTTGGTCTTCAAGAACCCAACCTAACTTAACCAACACGAGGAAGAATTAGAGAAAGACATTCATGGAGGACAAAAAAAAGGGAGGGGAATCCAGAGATCCCTTGAATGATTTCATTCTCTTAAGTTCCTATCAGGTTGGTTGACTGCATTTTTCATCATTAAGCTATAGGAATGTTTGTAGGCCTATTGCTTTTCTCTTGGAGTTCATAGGAGAGAAGAGTTTATAGATCTGGAGAGTGAAGGGTTATCAGGTCAAAGGGGAAAGAATGCAGAAACATCAAGATATAAACATAATAGAATGTAGCCCTTCTATATGGCCAGAAGGAAGAATGCTAACTTCTCCACACAGTACCATTCATGAGAAATATCAGGATGAGTGATGTGCCAAAGTGAGGGTGAGCTGCTGTGGCCACAGACATTGCTTAAATGAAATAGGCAGTGAAACCCATAGTGAGGATTTTGAAACTGCATGGAAGCCTAAGCTCCTTGTTACTTGCTTGAAAGTATTTTAAATTCCTTGTGTCAAAGCTGACTGTGGAGACCAGAGGGCTCAGTGAGTGTTATATATGGAAGCTGAGTGAGGAAGATGGTTGGAAAGGGGGGAGAGGAGAGTGATAGAATTGGAGACAGAGCTAAAGAAGACAGAGTTTTAGTGTTAAGGAGAAACTCTCACTGAGGGTAATGGGGGCTAAATGTCAAGTCTGGAAGCTATCTAAGGAAGATAGAGGTTGAAGAAGAGAATGGGGATAAATCAAAGAGGACAGAGGTTCAGTATCATGGATTAGCCTTGATGAGGAAAAGGGGGATTGGGGCTCAGTGAGAAGATGGGCCCTAAAGTTGGGGATGGATTTTCATTGAGGGAATGAAGACTGAATGAACATAATGAGGACTCAGTGTTAATAATGGAGGCTTCAGTGATGAGAATAGGAGGCTCAGTGAGGGAGGTGGGCATCTTGTGTCAAGGATGGAGGCTCAGTGATGGTTATGAGTGTGGTGCTCAGCAAATGATTGGCCCATTGTTAGGAATGGGTGCTCAAAGAGGGTATGAGGGGTTAGTGTAGGGGATAGGGGTGCTCAGTGATAGAATGGGAATTCAGGAAGAAAATAATGGCCCAGAGAGTGATATGGGAGTTTAGGAAGAGGATAATAAAAACTAGCATTTATATAGAACTTTAGTTTACAAAGCACTTTACAAATATTGTTTTATTTGATCCTCACACCCCTGAATGGCAGATGTTATTATTGTTCCCATTTTCTAGATGAGGTAACTGAAGCAGAGATTAAATTACTTATGCAGTGTCACACAGCTAGTGTCTAAGGTCAGATTTGAACTCAAGTCTTCTTCACTCCAGCTCCATCACTCTATTCACTTTATCACTTAGCTGCCTTAGGAAAGAGTTTCAGTAAGGAGGTAAGAGCCCAATATCAGGGATGAGGGGCTAGGCATGGGATAATGTCTCACTGAGAGAAATGTTGTTGTTGTCTAACCATTTCAGTCATGTCCAACTATCTGTGGCCCCATTTGGGGTTTTCTTAGCAAAAATACTGGAGTGGCCTGCCATTTCCTTCTCCAGCTCATTGTATAGATGTGGAAACTGAGGCAAACAGGGTTAAATGACTTGCCCAAGGTCACATAGCTAGTAAATGTCTGAAGCTGGATTTGAATTTAGGTCCTCCTGACTCCAGGTCCAATGGTCTATCCACTGGACCACCTACTTGCTATTATACACACACACACACACACACACACACACACACACACACACACACACACACACACACGTATATACTATTGTTGAGTTGTTTTAGTTGCATCCGACTCTATGGGACTCCATTTGGAGTTTTCTTGGCAAATATACTAGAGTGGCTTGCCATTTCCCTTTCTAGCTCATTTTACAGATGAGGAACTGAGTCAACGGGGGATGATTAAAATAATAGGACCACAAAAGAGGAGGTTGAGAGTATAGGTAAGAGATGAAGGCTTTAGGAGAGAGTGGGGGCTCTATGATAGAATAAGGGCTGAATAGCAGGTCAGGGTTCAGGACTGGACTGAAGGTTCAGGAAAGGGATGAGAATTGCTCTTTTTTTTTTTTGGCATTGGGGGAGGAGCAGAGCTAAATGCTACGTATGTCTTGGGAATTCAATCAAGAATATCCAAGCAAGGCCTAGCTCAGCCTATCTCTAGGGCCTGAGGGGAGAATGATACTGAATTATACTTACCAGCTAGGATTAATTTAGCTAATGTCTGTAAAGTACTTTGATTTCCTCAGAGGTGCTATGTAAATACAAAGTATGATTCTTATTTTAAGTAGTATTTGTTTAGGGAGAAAGCCAGTCTTTCAATTTCCTCTCTCTGCCAGATTCTTTACAAAATGCCTCTAAGCCCTGCTTTAGCAGGGGCTCCTCAGCCCCTGCCATTCACTCTCTGACAGGCTCCCACTGAAGCCATCCTCTTGCCTCTTGGTGAGCACAGCACTATGCTAAGAGAGTTTTCATCTACTCAACTAGGGTGCGATGCCCTCAGAGGTCCAGTGTCATCTAGTGGAAAGAGCATTGAATGTAGAGTCAGAAGACGTAGTGACCTTCACCAAGTGACTCAGCTTCCAGTGAGCTTCACTTTATTCTTCTGTAGGGTTAGACAGCAATGAATAGAGCACTGGACTTAGGGATATCTGAGTCTGATTTTCACCTCAGACACTTAATAGTTGTGTGGCCCTGGGCAAGTCACTTAAGCTATCTGCCTCTGTCTCCTTCTCTGTAAAATGAGGAAGATAATAGCACCTACCTCACAGGACTTTTATAAGGATCAAATAAGATAAAAATTGCCAAGTGCTTAGCACAGTGCCTGGCACATAATAAGCACTATATAAATGTCAGCTATTACTATTATTGTTATTGTGATTGGGCAGCTAGGTGATGCAGTAGATAGAGTACTGGGCCTGGAGTCAGGAAGACTCATCTTCCTGAGTTCAAATCCAACCTTAGACACTTATTAGCTGCATGACCCTAGACAACTCATTTAACCTTGTTTTCCTCAGTTTCCTCATCTGCAAAATGAGCTGGAGAAGGAAATGGCAAACCACTCCAGTGTCTTTGACAAGAAAACCCCAAATAGGGTCACAAGGAGTCAGACACAACTGAAACAACTGAACAACAATTATTATCATTAATAAAAATAATGGCACCTGCCTCTTAGAGTTATTATGAGGATCAAGTGAGATGATATTTTTAATCACTTAGCACCTGGCCTGGCACATAATAAATAATTAATAAAGGCTTGCTTCCTTCTCTCCTTTTTCCTAAAATAGGGTCAATAACACTTGCAGTCCCTACCACACAAGGTGGTTGTGATAAGAGAATTTTGTCAATCTTGAGTTATAGAAACAAGAGTTATTATTACCCCAAGGGCACTGAGAGGACTCCAGTCAGATATACCCCATTGTTCCCTGGGACTAGGTAGATTGTAGACAGGGTTTCCTTCAAGACCTAGCTCTGCTGCTTCATCCTCCTAAGGTTGGTTCAATGAATTATGGGTGTTTAACTTGGAGAGAAGAAGAATGAGATAAACACTATTTTAAAATATGTGATGATATTTGGAAGATAAGGGAAGAGGGAGTTTACTTGTTCTATATCATCCCAAGCAGCAAAACTAGGACTAATAGAGGTGTTAGGGGAGCTAAAGAAGTGAAGATTTTAGGTCAATCTAAGGGGAAAAAACAAAACTTCTAAACAAGCAGAGATCTTCAACAGTGGAATGAACTGCCTCTTGAAGTAGTGAACTTTTCATCACTATAGGACCTCAAAGACAGGCAGAGTGAACACTTGATAAAGACATTAATAGACAGATTTCATGCTTCAGATAGAGTCTGTTGGACTATATAATACTTATTGTTATTATTCATAGAACTATAGAGCTCTAGAATTTACCAACCCCCTTTTTTTAAAAGCCATAGGCAATTTTTTGTTGTTGATCTTGAGTTGTGATTTCATTAGTGGTAAGAAATTCCCATGTGGAAACTCTCTCCACTGATACAGATCAGCAACTTACCTGTGACTAAAATATTAAAGTTGCTGGGAGAACCAGAAGGTTAAGTTTCTTGACTATGTTTAAAGAACTAGTATGTGTCAGAAGCACCTAGGTCTTCCTGGATCCAAAGTTAGTCCTCTCTATCCATTACGCCACATTGCCACAAAACTTTATTGATGCCTTTTTCTTGTTATGTCATAGCACTGCCTTATATATTTGCACCTCAAGAAAAGAGCTATCCTTTGCGACAAAGAAAAATATTTAAGCAAAACCACTCAACGGAGTGAAGGCTTAGAACACTAGATACAACATTCCATACCCATCATTCCTCCTCTACCAAGCAGAGGTAGGTGTGTATCAACATGTGTCCACTGAAACCAAGGTTGGTTATTGCATTTGAGTTCTGAAACGTGCAAAGCTCTTTCCTCACAATAACCCTGTGAAATAGTGTGTTATTGTCCCCATTTTACAGTTGAGAAGCTGAAGCTCAGAGAGGGCATGTGACTTGCCCATAGTAACCTAGCTGTCTCTAAGGTTCTTTTCAGCTCTAAGATTCTGTTGGACTAATGCCTGAACAGAATGGAAAGGTACAAGAGAGAGGAGAGAAAAGGGTAGCATAGTCAGCAAGAATAATGAAGAAGAGGATAACAAGAAACGAAGAGGACATGATTGGGAGAGGGAGAGAAGAGGAAAGATAGAAGTGGAGGAATGAAATAAAAAGAAATAGGAGGAAATCAGGTGTGGTCATTCTAGTGCCAATAGTCACCAGCACCTGCCACCCATTCCCACAAGAAGCAAAAGGAAAACTAACCCTTTCTAAGGGCAGCTAGGTGATGCAGTGGATAGTGCACTGGGCTTTCAGTCAAGAAGACTCATCTTCATGAGTTCGAATCTGGCCTCAGACACTTACTAGCTATGACCCTGGGCAAGTCATTTAAGCCTGTTTGCCTCAGTTTCCTCCTTTGTCAAATGAACTAGAGAAGGAAATGGCAAACCACTCTAGTATCTTTGCCAAGAAAACCCTAAATGGGGTCACGAAGAGTTGGATGCAACTGAACAAAAATGGAAGGGTCACTCCATGTCCTGGTGACTTTAAAATGACAAGGTGAGGTGAGGTTCAGATCAACCACTCAATTAACAAAAATTCATTAAGAGCCCACCACAGTAAGTCCCAGATACTATGCTAGAAAATAGCAACACAAATATAAAAACAAATCCACCCCTGTCCTCAGGGAGCTTACATTCTAAGAGGGGAGACAGCAGACACCAGAAAAGTAAATACAAAACTCGCACCAAGTGATTTCTGGGAGCTGAGGGAGGCACTATTAATGAGGGAAAATCAAGATGGGCTTCCGGTAAGAGATGACCCTGTGACAGAAGCTAGGGATTCTATGAGGTGGTGGCAAGGAGGGTGTTCATTCTAGGCATAAGGAATAACCTAGGTAAAGGATGGAGGCAGGAGATGGACTGTTGTACATGGGGGGAGGGGAGCAGCTAGCAGTAAAGTTTTGCTGGATGAAGAATATAAGAAAGGGAGTGAGTGATGTATAAATGCCCAGCTAGGCAGGCTGGTGCCAGATTATGCAGAGAGAGGATTATGCATCTTATCCTACTTACAGGCAACAGAGAGCCACAGGAATTGGAAAGGAATGCATAAATGCCCAGTGGAAATATTACACTGCATAAAGCCTCCCTAAAAACGAATCTGGGGTCACAAAGAGTCAGGCATGACTGAAACAACCAAACAACAACACAACCTTTCCAAAAAGACACTGAAAGTTCCACCTTGCCTCAAATCCTCATTCCAGGAAACATTCCCAGTATAGTAAACTCACAACCTGCAGGCCAATCATTGACCACGCAGCTTATAGATGGTTTGTTTTCCTTTCCCATTCTCGTGGATGTTACCATTCTCAATCAGACATTTAAAGATCTATCAAATGGAAGAAAGGCTTAGATGTCTCTTTGGCCTGCAAAAATGCAACTAAAAACTTAGGATGGGAATTGACAAGAGACAAATGTGGGCTTGAAACAAAGAACAGGGTCCCTAACATTTAGCACCATACCAAATGGGAATGGGCTACCTTGTCACATGGTGGGTTTCCCCCTTCAGTATAAGTCTTCAGGCAAAGATCAGATGACCACTTAGATAATATGTTGTAGAAAGTATTCTTTTCAGGGTATGGGCTGCATAAAATAGCCCCTATTTATAGTACAGTTAATACCTAGAACCTCAGACATGCCCATACTCAAAACTATAATAAATATCGAGGACAAAAAGCATTTTGATTTCAAAGGATGTAAGAACTAAAAAGGGCCTTAGAACACATGACACATGTTAGAATTGAAAAGGCCTATAAAAAATAGAATATAAAATGTTAAGGCTGGAAGAGATCTTAGAAGATAGAATTAGAGGCAGCTGGGTGGTACAGTCAAGAAAACGCTGAACCTAGAGTCAGGAAGTTAAAATCTGGCCTCAGATACTTACTAACTGTGTGACCCTGGGTGAGTCACTTAACCTCGCTTTGCCTCAGTTTCCTCCACTGAAAAATGGTAATAATAATAAAAACTTACCTCCCAGGCTTGTTTTGAGGATCAAAAAATATTTGAAAAGCTCTTAGCACATTGCCTGGTACATAGTAAGTGCTATGTAAATCCTGGCTATTTATTAGGGCCATAAGGGACTTTTGTAAATAAAATACATTATTTTTGGGCTTGGAAGGACCTTAGCACATAGAAGGTTTGATATGAAAGGGCTTTTAGAATACAGAACGTCAGAGCTGGGAGAGGCTTTAGTACATGAGATACAATGTCAGAGTGAAAGACATCTTAGGGATAATCTAATTCAATACATGACAAGTGAGGAATCTGAGGTGACTTATCTAAGGTCATATAACTGACCAGGAGCTGTAACCCAAACCTTTTGCCTCATTTCACAGTACAATATTTTTTCCCCCTTTACCCACACAAATAATGGAGAATCGGTGCTATATTTTAATCTGCTTTTTTTTTTAAGGGAACCAAAAATAAACCCCAATCCAACTTACCCAAATTCCGGGTAACAATAATGAGATGCTAATGAAGGAACAAAAACATTTTATGGGGGGGAAAAAGGAAAACTGAAAGTAGGTAAAATTCGGAGAACTACATTTTGCAAAATCACAACACTTTACGTTTACATGGCGCCTGCCTCCCTTCCCAGGTCTCTGAGTGCTTTGCAAACATTATCTCTCTGAGCCTCACGACAGCTCTGTGCGTAGGCAGGCAGCAAATGTTATCATCTCCACAGTCTCAAAAAATTTGGTTTGCAGAGAAGCAACAATACCTGGCCGAAGCGTGGCAGCTCGAATTGAAATCCAGCTCACTCCTGTTCAGAGATCTGACCAATGACCAACCCTGCTGCCCTTAGGGAGGAAATGCAATGAGGTAGAAAAGGCATTGCACTTGAAGTCAGAGGACCTAGGTTTGAATCCTGGTTCTGATATCTGTGTGACTTTGAGCCCAGCTCTGGGCCTCACTTTTCCCATGTAGAAAATGAGGTGATCAAATGTCATTTCTTATAAAATCCATTCCATTTCTGACATTCAGTGACTCGAGCAGCACCGATGTACTAAGCATGCCTGATTAGTGTGGCCTTGCAGACATTTTTCATTTAGATTCAGAGAACAGGAGAGCTGGGAGGAAGCTAAGAAGTCACCTAGTCAAATACCTCTTTTTTATCAGCAGAGAAACTGAAAATCAGAAAGGGGGCAGTGACCTGCCTCAGGTCATTTAGAGTAGGACTAGAACCTTGGTCTACTTACTCAAATCTAGTGTTCTCACTTATTTAAATTCCAGTTGGGCCCTAAAAATTTGATGAGGCAGATACATTTTTACCCTCCCCTTCCATGTTTCCAGTGTTCTTTCTCTCTGTAACATTCATAGAATCACAAAATTGCAAAGCTGGCAGAGATCAAGTTAGGCCTGGACTTGAACAAGAGTCTCTTCCATATCTCCAGCAAGTTTTCATCTAGCCTCTTCTTCTCAAAGCAACTGGTTCCACTCTTGAACAGTTGTTCTTGTGAAAAACTGAATTTTCCCACGAACAATGTCTGCGACAAAGCCCAGTTTTGCCCTCTGGAGCCAAGCAGAGCGATTCTAATCTTGCTTCCACACAGTAGATATTTGAAAACTGGTGTGTGTACACCTCCCCCCTCAAACCTGAACCCCAGTCCTATCTTCCGGCAACCTGACCATTCCTAGTTCTATCAAACAATTCTTGTGTGGCCTAGTGTTCAGCCCCCTTCCCATCCTGATGCGAATCTTCTGAACACACCACAAATTTTCATTGTTCTCCCTAAAATGGGAGAGGGAGAACACTGTTTGCCTTCCCTTCAAACTATAACAGTACAGCATTACTAGGAATTGCAGAAATAATGAGGAACTTATGACTGGGTAACTGAAGGAATAATAGCATTTGCATGCCCCTTGTAAGTCTCTGATTGAATCTAGCTTGATAATCATGGCCCATTTCCTATGGTGCCTCTAAAGACTTTCGGGCCCAAATCACCTAGCTAAGCATATTTCTATAAATATAGGCCTTAAACTTCTCTACATGTAGTGAAGTCCACATATCAGTCCATGAGTTTGATGTTCATTCTGGAAGTGGCTTCATCCGATGCCTCCTTCATGTGACCGATTCTAATTCAGGATGATGTAGTCCTCATCCTCTCACTATCATTATTGCCCTCCTCAAGTTATACTCTAACTTGTCAATGTTCTCTTTAAAATATGATACCACAAAATGAACATAAGATCCCACATGTAGTCCCACTATAATAGAAAGATCACTGGACCTGGCTAATATCAAAGTCTCTTAATAGACATCTATATTTGAGTCCTGACTTAAATATTTACTAACTGTGTAACTTTGAATAGGTCATTTCCCCTCTCTGGGCCTCAGTTTCCTAGTATGTAAAATTGAATTAATTATACTTATGTGACTTTCATCACAGGATTGTTGTGAAAAACTATGTTGTAATGCTTAATGTAGTACAGAATTAGAGACAGGAAAGTGGCTTCTAGTAGTGATGTCAAACTCAGAATGAAACAGGAGCCACTAATCTGTCCATAAGGATCCCTGCAGGCTATGTATTGACTTAGTTTTAAAATGTAATATTATCTATGTTCTGTTGTATTTTTATTTTGTTAAATATTTTCCAATTACATTTTAATCTGGTTTGGGCTGCACTCAGGACTGTTGTGGGCTGTCTACATGTGATCACAGGTCATTTGTTTGACACCTCTGGCCTAGTGGATACAGTACAGGACTTGAGGTCAAGAGGACTGGGTTCAAATCCTGCCCTAGACATTTCCTAGCTTTGTGGCTGCAGACAAGTTATTTTCTTTTAGCTTCAGTTTCCTACTATGTAAAATGGGGATGATAATAGCACTTTCCAGGGTTGTTGTAAGCATCAATTGAGAAAAAAACATATAAAGTGCTTTGTAAACTTTAAATTTTGTTCAGTTATTTTCAGTTGTGTCTGACTCTTCGTGACATCTTTTTGGGGTTTTCTTGGCAAAAACACTGGAGTGGTTTGCCATTTCCTTCTTCAGTTTGTTTTCCAGATGAGGAAACTGAGGCAAGTGACTTGCCCAGGGTCACACAGCTAGTAAGTGTTTGAGGCCAAATTTGAACCCAAGTCTTCCTGACTCCAGGTCTGGCACTCTATCCGCTGTGCCACCTAACTGCTTCTCTTGTAAACTTTAAGGCATTATACAAACTTTAGCTCTTATTAGAAACAGGATGATGACAATAATGATGAGCCTTTTAGACTGACTGTTTCAACCATATTTGGAAGATCCATTCCTGACATGACCAATTCACTTAACCCTGCCTTAGACTATCCAGGCCCACTTTCCTTTTCAGTTGGCTTGAGCTTGGATTATTTGCTTGCTTGGATCATTGGGAGTTAGGGAAGCCAGGTTCTAGTCATAGTTCTCCAGCTAGGTCACTCTGTGGTGATGTCCATGCCCCTTTCCTTCCTAAAACCTCAGTTTCCTTCTCAGTCTCCTGACTATACTCCTGTGGGCCACTTTCCTCTTGGTGAATTCTTCCTGGAACCTCCATGTTGGAGAAGGGCCCAGATCAGCCATCCCTGATTCTCCTTACTTCACCATCATATCCACCCTCACACACCTCCACTTTCCCCTTTCAGCTTTTCAGTTCCCCCTTTTGGGCGCTGTCTTTCTTCATTAGAAGATGAGCTCCTTTGGAGCAGGCACCGCCATATTTTTTGTTTGTCCTTATATCCCCCTTACCTAGCACAGTGCCCAGAACATATTAAGTGTTTCATAAATACTTGTGGTTGACTTTTATTGAATGATTGGCTGACTTGGTCAAATGAAGGTGTTGGATAGGATGACCTTTGAATTCTCTTTCCACTCAACCATTTTCTGTTCTGTTCTAATGTCCTTTTGTGTAAGATTATCAATCTAGAGCAGGGCTAGGGAACATGTGGCCTTGAGGCCACATGTGGCCCTCTAAGTCCTCAAGTGCAGCCCTTTGACTGAATCCAAACTTCATAGATGACCCTCTAGGTCCTCAAGTATGGCTCTTTGACTAAATCCAAATTTCACAAATCCCAAAAGGATTTGTTCTGTGAAGTTTAGATTCAGTCAATGGGCCACAGTTGAAGACCTAGAGGGCCACATGTGGCCTTGAGGCCACAGGTTGCCCTCCCCTGAAGAAATGATAGAGATTTCAGAGGAAATTTAGTTCAATTCTCTCATTTTACAGATTAGGGAACTGAGGATCAGAGTAGTTAAGTGACTTGTCCTAGGTTGTTTTCATTTCTGATATTCTATGTTCCAGAGTAAAACCCAATTTCTACCCAGTTCTGTTCTTTTCACTAGAAATTCTTATAAGTCCTCAATTTCATTAATATTGTATTCTCCCCCTCCATGGAATTATACTCAGTTTTGGAAAGTAGGTTATTATTGATTGAAAGTCTTTAACATTTGCTTTGGAATATCATTTTCCAAGCTTTCCTCTTCTTGATGGTGGTAGTTGCCAGATCTTATGTGATCCTCACTGATTCCTTGGTATTTGAACTATTTCTGAATGCTTGCAATATTTTTCTTTGAACTGGAAACTGGATTTTGCTATGTCATTCCTCAGAGCTTTAATTTTTATCTTTTTTTTCCCCCAAGAAGGTGGCCAGCACATTTTTATTACTTTTTACTTTGTCTTCTGATTCTAATAGATCTGAGCAGGTTTTATTTTTGATTTCTTAAAATATTGGGTTTAAACTTTTTTTAAAGGGGAGAGTGGTCATAATTTTCAGGTAGTCTAATGATTCTTAAAGATTCTTAAATTATGTCTTCTTGATATATTTTCCAGATCAGCATTTTTTTTATAATGAGATACATTTTAAAAAATTTCCCAGTGCTTTGATTTTATTCTAGTATTCTTATTATCAAATGGAGTTATTAATTTCTGTTGGGTCCAATAAATGGTTAGGAAATCTGTTACTTGGGTAAAGTTTAGTATCTCCTAGGCTTTTATTCTCTTTTCAATTCTTTCTTCTAAAACTCTTACTTTACTTATAATATCTTTTCTTATTTATTGCTTCATTTTTCCAGGACGTCTCATGGTCCTGTAGCCATGATATTTATTTATTTTGGTTTTGTTGTTTTTATCTGAAGCTCTACTTGCTGTAGAGTTACTTTCTTCTACTGGATTTTTATTTTTAATCTCTCTGAATCCATAAGTTTTTTTTTTAAATCATCTTTTTTTTAACTCATATTTCCTGACTAAATTCCTGAATTAGGACTGTATGTCCTAGGATCCTCAGAGTTCTTATAATCTTGGATAGAATGGTGGGATTCTGGTTGGTTCTGATCCTTATTGCTTGGCTTTTATTTCCACTGGCATCTGTTGTCAGAGTACTGGCAGGTTTCAAGCCCACCTGCATTCTCCATAGGACACCATATTGAAGGCTCCAGGATTCCTTGGAGCATTTTTTTTGGCCCAATCTGGAAGATATCTGAGCATTACACTAATCCAGGTGTTTCTGTCTGGACATCTTTAGTACCTGCAAATTTCTTGCTGTCTCTTCATATGAATGTGAATTGGATAAAGTTATTCAGATGGTCTTTTTATCTTTACTGGGGAGCTTTTGTGAGAATGGGGCTATTCTCCTATTCATTCTGTTCTTCTCCCATTCATCTTATCATCTTAACCAGTTTTATCATTCTTGATCATCATCGCCTTTTCAAAATTCTAGAACATTTCCAGGACTCAGAGTCAAGCTTATCAGCCATCATGTGAAGTCTTCATTCTTTCCCCTCTTTTGAATGTCTGGATCACATTTGCCCATATCCAATCCTAATGCTTGCTTTATAGGTAACAGCTTAGTGAGCACATCTGGTAGCTCTTTCAATGCCCTGGGACATAGTTCATTTATGCGTTGTGGACTGAACTCATTGAACTTAGTCAAGTACTCTCTTACTATCCCATTACTTAACCTGGGTTTCAACTCCATGGAGAACCTTTTATTTTTGTCCCCTCCAGCCCAAATATCATTCTCCTTGGCAGGGAAAATAGAAGCAAAATAAGATCATTACACAATCATAGTTGAAGCAACCTCAGAGGGTCTCTAGTCCAACCCATCCTTGAGCAAGAATTCCCTCACCCAACAGGTAATCATGTAACCTTTACTTCAGAGACTCTTAACCTGGGAACCATAGATATATTCCAGTGGGGGAATGAACTTAGAAGTGGAAAAAAATTTACACTTTTATTTTTACTAATTTCTGACTGAAATTTAGCATTTACTTCAATTATTTAAAGCATTATTCTGAGAAGGGGTTTGTAAACTTCATCAAACTGCCAAAGACAAGAAGGGCTAGCTATACCTGCTTTATTTGAAGCTGTCTGATGATGGGGAGCCCACAACCTCCTTAGACACCCCATTCCTTTTTTTGCAACTTTAATTATTGGGTTAGATTTCCTTGTATTGAGTTGAAGTCTGTCTGTCTGTCTATAGTCTCTAGTCCTCCTAATTCTGTCCTCTGAGTCTAAGCAGACCATGTCTAATCTCTCTTCTATGCCACAGACTTTTTAATACGGCTATTGTTTCCTTCCCAGTCATTCCCTGGGATAAATATCCTTGATCCTTCAACAGCCCTTCACCTTCCTTCTTGCCCTCCCTCTGAATATTCTCCAGCTTGGCAATGTGGTAACTATAATTGAACATAATGTCACTGACGTGGTCTAGTGAGGTCAGAGTGGTAGAAAACAGGACTCTTATACTCTATCTTCTGAACACTATTCTTCTCTCTGTAGTACTTCTACTAACCTTGCAGCATGCTAAACCCCAAGGTTTTTTTTTTCTGTTTTCTTCATTAACCATTACCATCAACCCTATTCTGGCCTGTCTGAAATTTTTACCTGTTGCTCCTCTTTCTGCCTACTGAAGCCAAGCAAAGTAAGTATAGTCCCCCTTTCCCATTATATCCCTTTAAATACTTGAAGTTGTATCTTGCCTTTGGGTGTCACTTTCCCCACGTGTCAAATGCGGATAATAATCCCTGCTCTGACTCCTTTGAAGGCTATTATGAGTCAATTGAGGAAATAGAAATGAAAGGGCTCTACATGTAAGAGAGATTATTAATATTATTATTAAGTGAAATCAAGAATGAGTGGATATGGGGGAGGGCATCGCAGGTGTTGCCTCGTCACAGGAATTGCCTCATCTCTTTCCGTGAGTCGCTCATTTCTCTCTACCTGACCACCGTCCTCATGTTGTGCTCAAGTGGGCGATCCCTCTGCAAAGGGCCTGTTGGGCGAGGGCCGGAGGCAGGAGGCATTGGGGAATATTGACTGTGTTTGGTGATCATTGCAGTATTTATAGGGCTTGCTAGGAATAAAAATAACATGAGCATGTGTGAGTCACAAGGCTACGTTTCTCCATGTGGTTTCTATCAGAATGAGAGCAACAGGCAAGGATGAGAAAAGGAAGGGGCCAGGCCCAGGGAGAGAGATGAGATAGGGTCAGAGAGAGAAGACCTTCCCTAAAAGGGCATGATACTCTTTATATTCAAGCAATCAATAAGCATTTATTAAGTTCCTACTATGTGCCAGGTGTGGTGCTAGGTGCTGGGAATTCAAATGCAATAAATTATATAATCCTTATTCACAAAGAGTTTGCACTCTAATGGGAGTGATAAGTACATATATAAGACACTTTCATGGCACAGTGGACAGAGTGCTAGACTTGGAATTACAAAGTCAAGTCAGCATGTATTTACCAAGCACCTACTATGTGCCAGGCACCATGCTAATCAATGGGTATACAAAGAAAAACAAAAACCAGTCCCTGCACTCAGGGAGCCCACAATCTAATGGGAGAGCTCCCTTGCAGAAAGTAGCACTTAATGAGTCTTATTAAGAACTAAGTTCAAATCCTATTTCAGATACTTAATAGCTATATGATCCTAGGCAAGTCACTTAATTTCCATTTGCCTCAATATCCTCATCTATAAAATGGGGATAATAATAGCACCTACCTCCCAGGGTTGTTGTGAGGATCAAATGAAATAACATATGTGTGTTTGTTTTTTGTTTTTTGTGTTTTGCAAACCTTAACATGCTACATCAATGCTTCCATTTTTATAAGAATACACACCATGAAATATAAAGTAGTTGTAAACGAAGTAGCTTGAGTAGGAGGACACCACTCCTTGTGGGGATTAGGAAAGGCTTTGTGTAGAAGGTGGTAACTTCACAGTCAACTAATACCCACAGTCCTTTCCTACACAGAGAATCCCACTACCCATTTCAGTGGGAAATGCATCATGACCCATGTCTCCTGTGGGGAAAAATAGGCTTATAGATGAAAGGAAATATCTAGGTCCTGTAGTATAACCTCCTCATTTTAAAGATGAGGAAACTAAAGACTGAAGTGTCTTAAATAAGGTCACATAGATCCCAAGTGGTGGAACCTAGGCCCTCTAACTTCCAGTACACCCCTTTGTCCATTGTACCATGAGGCCTCTGAGCCATTTACTATCTCATGCCTGCTTGCCTTGCTGACCCACAGTGCATGTTTGTGAGATGCTAGTGGTGTGAAATTACTCCCTGTGAACAAAGTCAGAGCCGAGTCTTCAACCAGGTCAGGTCTCAGTCTGTGACTAGAGCTGGGGCTTATTCTATGGCTTAACTGAGGATCATAGATTATTAGAGCTGGAGATGATGCTACAATTCATTGAGTCACTCATTTGACCGTTTAGTAAACTTAAGAGAGGAAGAAGGAAATAAAGAGGAAGCAAATGGAAAGTGATTTACTCAATGGCACACAGAGAGTGGTAAACTTGTAGAGAACTCAAGTCTCCAGATTTCAATTCATTTCAAATTAAATGATTACTATGTGCAAAGCTCTATGTTACATGCTAAGAATATAAGGAGCTAATAAGATAGAGTGCGTGTCCTCAAGGAGCTTACAACGTAGTGGGAGTTTAAGATCAAATCAAAGGAAAGCTACTCATAAGTACATAGGAAAAGCAAATCAGAAAGGCCTGTGAGATTTCAAGAAGGAGGGATCCTCCATGGTTGGGATGTCAGACAAGGCTTCATGAAGGAGCTTTGTCCCAGAGTTAGTATTTTTTTCAGTTCAATTTAGTTCAAGAAACATTTTTAAGCCCTTCTGTGTGCCAAGTGCTATGCTGGGTGTGGGGGATGCAAAGACAAAAACAAAATAGTTCATGCCACCAAGAAGCTTGACAAAAAAGGAAAATTTTCAATAGGTAGACAAGGAAGGAAGGGAAGGAGGGAAAGAGGGAAGACAGGGCGGGGAGAGAGAAAGGAAGAGGGGATAGAAGGAAGGAGAGGTAAGGGAGGGAGGAAGAAAGGAAAGAGAAAAAAGAAAGAAGGAAGAAGGGAAAGAGGAAAAGAAGGGAGGAGGGATGAAAGGAGAGAAGGGAGGGAAGAAGGGAAGGGAAGGAAAGAGGCAAGAAAGGAGGGAAAAGGAAGAAGAGAAGGAAGGAAGGGAGGGAGGGGAGAAAGGAAGGAGGGAAGGGAAGGAAGGAAAGGAGAGAGGGAATAAAGAAGGGAGGAAGGAAGAGGGGAAGAGGAGAAGGGAGGGCATTCACTAAACACTATATTTCAAGGATTGATTGAGCAAAGGGTATACAAATAGAAAGAGCAAGACATTAACCCTCTAACATATAATAATGGATTGTGAAGGATGTTCCTTTCCAGACATGGGGAAAGACAGAGATGAGATGAAAACAGACAGGAGTTTGGTTTGACTGGAACATGGAGAGCCTAAATATTTGACCCTGTAGTTTGGAGGGACGGGGAGGTAGAGAACCAGACAGTTGAATACATTGTAAAGGCAGGAGGCTGAGAGCAAAACAGCGACATCAATGAGAAGTAGAAAGAGCACCAGCAGACCTGGATCCCACTCACTGTGTGACCAGAGGCAAGCTGTGTTCTCTCACTGAACTTCTGTTTTCTCTTCTGTTAAATAGGGAGTAACGATACCTGCTTCATGTCAGGGTTTTTCTAGGTAAGGCACTTTGCAGACCTTAAAGTGTGATAGAAATGGACAGCACAATTATTACAGTCATTCTATAAAATTCCCAACAGAAGTTGGTCACAGGAAGATTCTGCCAGAAAAGATCAGGAAGGAATGAAGGAAGGAAGGAAGGAAGGAAGGAAGGAAGAGAGGAAGGAAGGAAGGAAGGAAAAGAGAAGAAGGAAGGAAGGAAGGAAAGAAGGAAGGAAGGAAGGAAGGAAGGAAGGAAGGAAGGAAGGAAGGAAGGAAGGAAGAGAAGAAGGAAGGAAGGAAGGAAGGAAGAGAAGAAGAAGGAAGGAAGGAAGGAAGGAAGGAAGGAAGGAAGGAAGGAAGGAAGGAAGGAAGGAAGGAAGGAAGAAGAAGGAAGGAAGGAAAGAAGGAGAGGAAAGGAAAGAAGAGAAAGGAAGAAGGAAGGAAGGAAGAAAGGAAGGAAGGAAGGAAGGAAGGAAGGAAGGAAGGAAGAAGGGAGGGAGGGAGGGAGGAAGAAGAAGAAGAGAGGGAAGGTGGGGAGGGAAGGAAGAAGGAAAGAAGAACAGAAGGAAGAAAGGAAAGAAGGAAGGAAAGAAGAACAGAAGGAAGGAAGAAAGGAAGGAAGGGAGGAAGGAAGAAGAGAAAGAAGGAAAGAGGGAAGGAGGGAAAGAAGGGAGAAGGCAAGAAAGAAGGGAAGGAAGGAAGAGAATGAATGAAAGAAGGGGAGAAGGAAGGAGGAAAGGAACTCATCCCCAACAGAGGTTAGTCAATCAACAAGCATTTCTGAAGGGTTTGTTAAGGTATGTTGTAGAGGAGATCCTTGTCCAGGTGCAATGAGGACTAGATGGTCTCTGAGGTCCCTCTCAGCTCTGAGGGGCAGTGACTGCTCCTGGTGCACAGGGAAGAGAGTAGAGGAGGTACGCCTCTCTGACTTGGGCTTCAGGAATGCATGCTTCAGACTGGGAGGGCCAAGAAGGGAGAAGAGGGAATAAGCATTTATGTAGCACCTACAAAGTGCCAGGCTGACTAAGTGCTTTGCAAAGGTCTCATCTGATCCTCACAACAACAGGAGACATTATACTTAGAAAGAAAAATGAAGGTATTCCCTTGGCTTTGTATACTGTCAGCCTCACCCTTACTTAGGAGGCAAGAATAAAATTGTTCAATGGGCAAAGACGGGGGAGTAGGGAAGTGAGGAGGGAGGGGGAGGGTGCCCTGGGGAAAGTTGAGCCTGGAAAAAAGAGAGACTTGGTGGGGACCATCATGGTGCTGTCTTTAAGTATATGAAGGGTCATCCTATGGGAGGTAGCTTTACACTCATTCTCCTCAACCCCAAAGGGCAGAACTAGAAATATCCAGGTAAAGTTACAAGAGGAAGATTTAAACTTGACATACAGAGGAATTTCCTGATAACAAGGGTTGTCCAAAAACAGGATGGGCTACAGAATTAAGCCCCACCTCCTTAGCCTGATGTGCAAGGCCTTTGATAATCAGGTAGAAGCCTTTCTTTCCAGCCTTATTTCATACTGTTCCCCTCCACAACTCTGAGCTCTGGCCAACTGTTTGACTCCCTGGCCTCTAAACATCCCTTATGTTCTCAAACCTCCTTGTCTGGCTTCAGTAGTTCCCTATACCAATAACATCTTTACCCCACACTCTATCTTGACTGGTTGAATTGCTACATTTCACATGCCACTTCCACCATGGAGCTTTCACTGATCTCCCCAGTAATGTAAAACTGAGCTTTTGAATCAACCTTTTCCTTTTACAGATGAGGAAACTGACTCATAGATAGATGAAGTGGCTTGCTAAAGGTCACACAGATTGTATCAGATGCAAGATTTGAACGTGGATCTTCTGACTCCAGCCCCAGTGCTCTTTCTACTGTGCCATGCTGCAGCCTCTAATAATGACCCCTCCTCAGTCTTCTCAGAGCCCACCATACCTCTTCAATTCACTTATCCTGTGGTCAATCAAGTGACAAGCATTTTAAAAGGCCTATTATGTGTCAGACACTGTGCTAGATTCTAGGGATACAAAGAACAACAGCAACTTGTTGTACTGCCCTCAAGGAGCTTCCTTCTATTTCGGGAAGCAATATGTTCAGTATACGTATAAGTATATATTATTGTTCAATCATGTCCAACTCTTTATGACCTCATTGACTGTACTGTCCATAAGGCTGTCTTGGCAAAGATGCCGAAGTTGTTTGCCATTTCCTTCTCCAGCAGATTAAGACAAACAGAGGTTAAGTGACTTGCCCAGGGTCACACAGCCAGTAAGTGTCTGAGGCGGGATCTGAACCCAGGTCTCCCTGACTCCAGTCCCAGCACTCTATGCTTCCTTCCTTGCCACCTAGCTACTTCCATTTAAGTATATAGAGTATCCCAAAAGCCTTGGTGCAGTTTCAAGCTTATTAAAATTTATTAAAGCTTAATTATTAAATTATTATGCTTATTAAAGCTTAAAACTACACTAAAACTTTTGGCATAGCCCATATATAAAATATGGACAAAAGGAAATACAAGGTCATTTTAGTAGAAGGTAGGCAATAAATGACAAGTTGTAGGGACTGAAAGAACCTCAGATACGGTGGGTCATTTGGGCTTAATTGTGAAGGAAGCTTGGAATCTCAAGTGATGAAGTGAGAAGGGAGCAGAATCCATGCATGGGGGACAGACCGCAAAAACACACTGAAAAGACATGGAATGTCACGTTGGAGAAATGGCAAGCAAGCCAGTTTGGATATACTGCATATGTGTAAAGGAGAGACGTGTGGGTTAAGTCCAGAGAGGAAGGTTAAGGCCAGGGTGTGAAGGAGTTTGAATGACAAACAGAGGGGTTTGTATTTGGTCTCTGAAGCAATAGGGAGCCACAGCAGCTTATTGACAAGGGTGGTAACATGTATTGCTATTGTGTGTTATAGTTATCTGTAAACATGTCTTCTCTCTCTACTATACCACAGTATAGTTCCTTGAAGAGAGGAACTGTGTGGTTTCTAAATTCTTCATCTCCCCCAGTGCTACAAGAGGACTCTGCATAAAGTAGGTACTTTTTTGCTTCTGTCACTTCCTATAGCACTGATTCTCCTATTACTGGCTATCTACAGGTGGACACCTCCCACTGAATTCCAGGCTCAGTGGGTCAAGTTATCATCAGTGCCCCATATTAACAAGGCTCCATCCGCGCTTGGACCTTAGTGTTCTCCCCACTCCCTACCCTGAGAAGCTTCTTATACGTGTCCACTCTACCCCCCCAACACCCCCAAATGCACAGACACACACCAAAAGACATTCACAATTATATCCACACCAAGCAAAGTACAGTCATATAGTCACACCCCTGCACAAAATACACAGCTTTCTCCTCACAGAGTAATATGTCAAGCCCTAATACAAGAGCACACAGTCTTACTCACACGCTGAAATGTCATGACCACAGATAGTGACATATAGTCATGTCGACGACACAGTGTTATACAGTTATAGTCATATTTTCTTGGAATAAGATTTATATTAGAGATTTATAATTAGAATCACAGAGCTACAGAATCTCCAGGCAGGATGGGAACTCAGGGTACAGGGTTGAGGCCCCCCCAAAGTCATAATCTTTCAATGCTGTAGGAACTTGGAGATTATCTGTGGTGAGGACTTGCTATGGAAAGAAATTCTCAGTTTCCAAATAATACCAGGAGGCCATCAATCAGTCAACCAATAAACATTTAATAAGTGCCTACTATATGCCAGGCACTGTGCTAAGTGCTAGGGAAACAAAAAGAGGCAAAAGATAATCCCTGTCTTCAAGGAGCTTACAGTCTAATGGGGGAGACAACCAGCAAATAAATATATACAAAGCAAGCTATATACAGAAAATACAGTAAATAATTAAAAGGGAAACTGGAGTTAAGAAGTGTGAGAGAAGGCTTCCTGTAGAAGGTAAGATTTTTAGTTGGGACTTGAAGGAAACCAGGGCAGCTGAATGGAGCAGTGGATAAAGTACCAGACCTAGAGTCAAGAAGGCTCATCTGTTTGAGTTCAAATCTTGCCTCAAACACTACCTGGCTGGGTGATCCTGGGCAGGTCACCTAACACTGTTTACCTCAGTTTCCTCATCTGTAAAATGAGTTGGAGAAGGAAATGGTGAACCATTCCCAGTATCTTTGTCAAAAAAAAAAAAAAGAAAAAGAAAAAACTCAAATGGGGTCACAGAGTAGGACATGACCGAATAACAACAACAATAATGACGACAACAACAAAGAAGCCAGGGAGATTAGTAGTTGAGTGAAAGAGGGAAAGAGACAGAGAAAATGCCTGGAGCAGAGAGATGGAGTGTCTTGTTTGTGGAACAGCCAGGAGGCTGGTGTCACTCGATCAGAGAGTACATGTTGGGGAGCAAGATCTAAGATGGCTGGAAAGGTAGGAGGAGGCGAGGTTATGAAAAGCATTGAATGCCAAATGGAGGATTTTGTATTGGCTCTTGGAGGCAATAGGAAGCTGGTGGAGAATGGACTGGAGAGGGGGAGACTTGAGGTAGGTGGACCCACCAGCAGGCTAGGGCAGTAATCCAGGTGTGGTGATTAGGACACGCCTCGGCCTTCATAGAGCCCCAGATCCGACAGGGAAGGTACATTTCCTGGTGTCAGAGAACCGGAAGCGTAGCCCTTAGTCATTCATTGAATGACCTTGATTTAGAAAGGCCAAGGTCATCCACGGCATCCTGGACCATCACCAGTCATCTTGACCTTTGTCTTGCCACCCGACTTTGATGAATCTGGAAGGGAGAGTGAGACTGATGACTTTTGCAGCTCTGCCTCACTTAAATCCAATTCACAAGCAAGTCAAGACGTCACCCTGGTGATATCATTGGTCTTCTTCAAGAGTGAAGGTTGAACAACAATCACCAGAACAGCACCATGAAAGGACACATCTAGTCTCTGTGTGAATACCTCAGGGGACAGATCATATCCCCCAAGAACAGCACGATCCACTTGGGAGCAGCTCTGATTACAAGGGATTTTTAATTAACCATGGGTAAATGTATATATACACACACACACACACATACACACATATGTGTATATGTATGTGCACATGTATGTGTGCACATGTATATGTGTATGTTGTGTATTATGTATACCCATATATACATACATAGATCTCTATAAACATACACATGTGCACACACATACATGTAAGATCATACTATGCTACTTGTCATCTGTTTTTCTGAAGGTAGATAGCATCTTCTTTCATAAGTCCAAATCTTTTGATGTTTTTCTAAAGCAACCAACTCATCGTTTCCTATACCACAGCAATATTCTAACCCAATCCCATTCAATCTGAGATATTGTCTATGAAAGTTTCCCCCCTCCCAATTTTCTACATTCTTTCTATTCTTGGCTTCATAGGTTTTATTTATACAAGAACATTTTGATTTAAAATAATAAAAATTATCTGTTTTACACTTCAACAATGCTCTCACTTTATATTATGGTTGAAGGTCTTATGCTACTGGATCTATTTCCTTTACATCTCTTTTTTTCCTCTGGTTTCTTTGAAGTTCCTTACCTTTTGTACTTTTAAATGAGCTATGTTGTTATTTTTCTCTAAGTCAGTAAGATTTTTTTTTTAGTACTTTAATAGGGATGGCATTGCATAAATAGATTAGTTAGGTAAAATTGTCATTTTAAAAAATTATGTTGGTTTTACCTACCCAGGGACAATAAATATTACTTCAATTATTTAGATCTGATTTTATTTGTATAAAAAGTGTTTTATATTTATATTCATATAGTTCCTGTGTCTGTTTTGGCAGGTGTATTCATAGGTATTTTATACTGTCCAGGTATTTTAAATGGTCTAAAACAATATTAAATAATATGGCCGATACATAGTGTAGTATCCCTATTTTTCTCTTTCGATTAAATCTATTTAACTTTGTCTGAAATCATGATTACTACCCCTGCTTTTTTATATATAATAAATTCCACTCCTGACCTTTATTTTATGTTTGTGTGTATCTCTCATTTTTATATCATTTCCTGAAAGCAACATATTGTTGAATTCAAATTTTTAATTTGTTATAAGTTTCCATTTTATGGGTAAATCTATCCCATTCACATTCTAAGCTATAATTACTTGCATATTTTCCTCCTTGTTATTTTTCCTTACTGTCCCTTTTATCCAATTCCTATCCCTCCTCACTCCTCTGCTTTATTTCTACCTGCCACCTTGCTCTTCTATTCCTTAACCTATCCATCCTTCCAAGTATCCCTCCTTTATTCTCTCTCCCCACCTTATCCCTTTGCCCTCTTATTTCTTTCTGAATATAGAAGACTTTTTTATACTCTTCCAGACATATATGTTGTTCCTTCTTTAACCTATTCCTGATGAGAGTGAGGTTTCACCACTACCTGAACTCCCCCATACTAGCTTCTTCTGTATCAATTTTTCCTTTTTTGCCTCATTTGTATGAGGTAATTGCTCCTTTTTACCTCTCCCTATACAGTTTTACTTTTTTTTTAGAATCACACCATTATACTCAGCTTAGCCCAAACCTTTCTTTAAAACTGCCCAAATAAAAATGACAGTCATAAAAGAACTGATAATATTTTCATATATAAGAAGTAAATGATTTGAACTTGTCGAGTCCCTTATAATTGATCCTCAATGTTTATGTTATATTTGTCCTGGGTGTTATGTTTTGAATTTTCCCATAAGTTCTGCTGTTTTTGTCACAAATACCTGAAAATCTTTCAGTTCATTAAATGTCCATTTTTTATCATTCAGGATTACACTTAACTTTGCTGTGTGAGTTACCTTTGGTTGTAACCCCAGCTCTTTTGTTCTATAAAATATAGTATTCCAAGACCTATGGTCCTTCAATATAGTAGCTGCTAGGGCTTGTGTAATCTTCATTGTAGCTCCACAATATTTAAATCATTTTTTTCTTGTTGCTTCAAATATTTTCTCCTTAACTTGGGAACTTTGGAACTTGTCTATGGTATTCCTGTAAGTTTTCCTCCTGGGATCTCTTTCAGGTGGTGATTGATGGATTTGTTTTTCCATTTCTGCTTTGCCTTCTTGTTGTAGAACTTCAGGACAATTTTCCTTGGTAATTTTTTTGTAATATTGTATCAAGATTCTTTTTTTAATCATAATTTTCAGGCAGCCCAACTATTCTTATATTATTTCTCCTCAATTTGTTCTCCAGATCAATTGTTTTCCTGATGAGATGTTTTATGTTCTCTTCTATTTTTTTTATTCTTTTGGTTTTGTTTTATCATTTCTTTGTGTCTTAAAATGTCGTTAACTTTCCTTAGCCCAATTCTAATTTTCAATGAATTATTTTCTTCCTTAAGTTTTGAGTTCTCTATTTTAAGTTGATTGACTTTCTTTTCATAGTTTTCTTGATTTTCTTGGATTCACAAGGGATTTTTGTCTCCTAATAAGCCAAAATCTGATCTGTAGCTTCTCTCCATTGGTACTAGTTAGCTCTGTCCTCTAGAACCATGCAGAACCGATCTGCTTCCTCTCCTCCATGATAGCCCTTCAAATGCTAAGCCTCCAAGTCTTCTCTGCTCCACACCAGATATTTACTGGGTCCTGATTCCCCAGAGCTCTGTCCTGGGCCCTTTTCTTTTTTCTCAACATTCTCCCTTGGTAATCTCATCAATTCTTATGGCCTAATGCTTACCTCTATAGTGAGAACTCCCAAATGTATATATCTAACCCATATGATGAGGTCTAGAGGTTTAGGGGTGCTGGAACCCCAAAATCATGACATATGAGGCCTGCCTGAAAGAATTCAACCCAAGCCTTCCTTCACAGCCAAAGACAAGGTTTATTAAAAATCCACCATATTGGCCAGACTCTTAAGGAATGTGAGTACCTGTGTGCTTTAATGGTTCTGTGTAGCACTATCCTCAGAGAAATAGCCAGGCTAGAGCCAAAGAACTAGCTTACCACTGGGCCTGTAGCCTACAATACACCCCAAGCTGGCTCTCAGAACTGTGCTACCTTGTGTCAGGAGGCACAAGCACTGTAAGGAGGCCAGAGGAGGGCTGTACCCAGTGCTGGAGTTGGGGCCTACAACAGAGCTCAAGCTGGCTAGGTTGTAAAAATCTGAGCAGTGGCTAGATTCTAAGAATCTGAGTCTCTCTCCTGAACTCAAGACTTGCATCACCAAGTGCCTAGCAGATATTTCCTACTGCCTATCCTGCAGGCATATTAAACTCAATATATCCAGGACAGAACTCATCTTTCCCTCCAAACTTTACCCCTTTCCTAAATTTTTCTATTTCTATCAAAGGCACCATGATCTCTCTAGTTTCCCAAGTTCACATCCCCAGTCATCCTTTTTTCTCACCTCTCACATTCAGTTGCCAAGTTCATCTTACTCAGGCCCTCGTTCCACCTCTGCTGAACAGCTGTAACAGCATCTTAATTGTTCACTTTTCCCATAGCCTCTCTGGTCTCCGATTCATCATCTATACATCTGCCACATTGATGTTCATATAGCAAGGTCTGATTATGTCATAGTCTTGCTCAAGAAACTCCTATGGCTCTCTTGCCTCTAGGAAGAAACAGAAATTCCCTCTGTTTTTCTTCAAACCCTTTCGTAATCTGACTCCAGACCTCCTTTCTGAGACGATTGCACATTATTCATTATTCCTCCCTATAAACTCTACCATAGCTGATTCTAGCAGAGCTATTCTTCTTGGCATGACACAGTAGAAATGATAATAGCTACCGAAAGCTAACATTTATATAGTGCTTGCTGTATACCAGGCATGGTGCTAAGCACTTTACAATTACTGTCTCATTTGTTCCTCACAACAACCCTGGGAGGTAGATGCTATTTTTATCCCAATTTTACAGATGAAGAAACTGAGGCAAGCAGTGCTGAAGTGATTTGCTCAGGGTCACACAGCCAGTAAATGTCTGAGGCCAGATTTGAATTCAGGTCTTCTGAATCCAGGCCCTCTTAACTCCAGGCCCTGCATGCCAAGCATTTCACTACCAAATAGAAATAGCTCTGAAGTGAGGACCAGTTTAAATCTCACCTGACAGGTGCTACGTATGAAACCTTGGACAAGTCACAACCTCCGTGATCCTCAGTTTCCTCATCTGTAAAATGGGGGATTTGGACCAGGTAGCCTCTAACATCTGTTTCAGTCCGTAATCTATGATCTCACATTCCTCACATGTGACATTCCATCTCCTGTCTCAGGGTCTTTGCCCAGGCTGTGCCTTTATAGCTGCACCATCTTCTGTGTGTCCTGATCTTCACAACTGATAGTGCCCTCCCTTCTAAACTATCTTATATTTAACTATTTTGTATATATTTCATTTATTAATTTTTTATTTATGCTGTATACATTTTTATGTCTATTTGTGATTTCCCCTATCAGAATGTAAACTCACTGAGAGTAGGGATTGTTTCATTCTTTGGATTTCTAGCCCCAGTACCTAACACCATTCCTGGCACATAGTAGGCTTTTAATAAACACCCATTGATTAATTGATTGCAACACATTCCATTCTTGTTTCTACCTCTTAGAAACTATAGCTTCTTTTAGGGCTTAGCTAAAGGACCACCTCTCGTAAGAGGCCTATCCTAACATCCCCAGTTGTACCTTGCTCCCCAAATTATTCTGTATTTATGTTACAATTTTGTGTATATGTGTATATGTATATTATACAAATCGATTTATCTGACTGTACGTATGTATTTACATAGTTTTCCCCAAAATAGAATGTGAGTTCCTTGAGGGCAGGGACAATTTCATTTCTGCCTATGTGTCCCCAGTGACCTAGCCCAGTACCCAGTGCTTGATCAAGCCTTAATGACTGGACAGTTGTTGAATAGATCCCTCCCTTCAAATACAAATCTCTAAATCTCTTTTTTGGGTTCAATATCCCCAGTTTTCTTTCATCGGACTTAGTTTTGAGCTCTCTGCCTATCCTGGTCACCCTCTTTTTGTTCATGCTCTTGTTTTTATCAGTGAACTGAACACAACACCCTAGATGTGGTCCAGCTAGAACAGAGACCACTGGAAATACTGCCTCCCAAGTTTTGACTTCCTATGCTTTCATGTCCAACTCAAGTGCCATCTCCTCCATGAAGCATCCTACAATTCCACCACTTAAGTAGCTGAATAAAGAGGACTTAAAATACTCTATAAATGTGAGCTTGTGGCCAAAAAGTATAGTGGGTAGAGCACCAGACACGGAATCAGGACATCTCCATGTGAATTCTCTCTCCAACACTTACTGGCGGTGGAACCAATAGAATGTAAGCTACTTGAGGGCAGGGATCATTTCAATTTTCTCTTCTATTTCCAGTGCTAAGCATGGTACCATGTACATTGAGGTTGGGAGGGAGAAGTCCAGACCTGAGATTTCATATATATAATGAACTCCCAAATGAGGAAATTCCCTCTACCAATGCAAGTTAGACACTTCTCTGCAGCATAATCTCAAATAATTGCCTTGGACACCAAGAAGTTAAGTGACTCTCCCAGAGTAACACCACCACCAATTTATATGAGAAATGGGACTAGAACCTAGACCTTCCTGACTCTGCAGCTGGCTCTTGCTGTACTTTATCAAGCGGTTTCTCACCTTGCACACTTAAAATAAGCACAATAAATGTGTTTCTTTAATTGAACTTTATTGATCTTGGACAATTCACTCCAATTCTATCTCACTTTCCTCTTTTATAAAATGAGGATAATAATGGTCCTGCTTCCCTCATAGACTTGTTATGAGAAAAACATTTTGTAAACCTTCAAATGCTGTGATTATTATTTTAAAAAAATAGTACTATTATTGCCATGAATCACTGGCTGGCCAAAGTCTCTTCCTTGGGGAACTTCTCTCTGCCTTCTGCCCCACCCCCCCATCCAGAGCAGAGTCCCTGTCTGACAGGGACTGATAAACAGCCATGATGGCTGTGGTCAGGGCAGGACATTTTTACAGACGTCTCTGATTTCTCACCCTCTAGAGCTGACCTGCCAGGCAGCTAGTAAAGTCTTCATGGTAGACATTAACATTTTAACAGTTTGGCTATAACTAGCTTTTGTGACAAAGAGAGGAGACATAGCTAGTTCATCACGTGGTCCCAGGGTCCTGCAGTTCCCAGGAAACTACAGAAGGTGCTTGGGGGAAATTGGGGACCCAGAAGGACCCCCCACCCACTCTTTATTACTTTTAATGGTTATAGTCATCGTGTGCTCTGGTTGTTTGGACTATTTGATTTCAAAGTGCTTTGAAGGCATTAGCCTGTGACTACATTCTCTGCTTAGCCTAGGAGCTTCCTGAGGGTTGGGGTTGTGTATTTCTACCAGATCAGGGGAACCCAGATGACAGGGACTGCCCCCCACCCTTAGACCTCCCTCAAAGCAGGGAGTCGCTGCAGACAGTGGTAACTCCTCCCTTAGGCAAGAGGTTCTCAGAAATGGAGGCCTTTTCTCCTTCTCTTAAATGCATTACCGCCCCCCCCCCCAAGGTGATAGCCTGTCTGAATATTCATTTCCCTCCCAAAGGACTTTCTGGCTCTGCCCACACTAGGTGCTCACTACCCCACCCCTTAACTTTCTACAGATTGCTTTCATTTCGATATTGTAACTCCTACTCAATCTTCTTTGCTTCCTTCCTGATCCAACTCCTCCCCCTTACCCTTTACTGCCTCTTCCCCATGTTATCCCAAAGCCAAGGTCCATCAGTTAGCACCCTAGTCATTTATTACTCCAGAGGTTTAGTCAAAATCTGCTTTAGTGTAGAGAATTTATAAGGAATCTTTAATGTCCCCAAGTCTTCAGAAATAAATGAGATTAATGAGGATTTCATATAGAATCAACACCCACTTCACCATCTTTCATTAGTACAAAGTTCAAACACCTAAAAAGGTCTCTCTGCACTAGGGCTTTTGGGATTCTCCTGCCTGCATGCTTTCCTCATTCTTCTCCTCCACTCATTCACCATTTGCCCACTTTTCAAGAGCCAGCCTCATCTCCTCCACCTTTCAGCTTGACCTTTAAGACTATGCTTCCAAGAAACCTTCCTGCTATGCCATTTCAGGGACTCCCCAGCCACCTTGTTATACCTCTGGCTCTGGGAACTGTCATTAGGTGAACACTGTCTTTATTTCTGGAAAGTACTTATCAATCAAATACCCTGTTATTCTACTTACCATCCCTGTGACCTCTCAGATCAAAGGACCTTCCCTGGTCTCCACTCCTCTATGTATGTTGTCTCCCTCTATTAGAATGTAAACTCCTTAAGTCAAGGAATTAACCTTTTGTATTCGTATTCCCAGTGCATAGCACAGTGTCTGACAATAATGCACATTTAATAAATACCCATTCATTCATTTATTTGTTCATTCATTCATTCTTCATCCAGTCTTACTTTTTGATGCAACAGATGAAGAACTGAGCTCCCAGAATCAGTGGTGTGAATTTACATAGTGGGTCATCATGGAGCTGGCCCAGAATTCTGATCTCCAGAATTTCCAATGCTCCTTCTCCTACACCATGCTCTCAACAAACTACATGTAAAAATCTGTAGATGAATCTAAGGAGGAAATAGATGTAGTGCCTTGCCCTCATGGAGGTTATTGTCTAGCATATTCTATGAGACCCTATACTTCATAAAAGGGTGGTTCAAACCCACATGCTCCAGTCCAATTTTAGGAAAGAGAGATAGGAACTAGTAGGCAAAAGCTCCCAGAATTTCTGCCAGATTTGGGGGGATGCTTGTGAATGCCTGGCCACAAGTGTGTAACAGTCAATAGCGTACAGTATACAGAATCAGGAAGACATGGGTTCAGATCCCATCTCCGAAATTTGCTAGCTGTATGGCTATGGAAAAACTACAATCTCTCTCAGCCTTGGTTTCCTCATCTGTAAAATGGGCTTAGTCATATAATATACCTACCTTACATGTGCGATTCAGGTGAGGGCTTGTATGCCAAAAGCTTTGCAAACTTTAAAGCACTGTTTTTATGTGGGGGAGGTGGAGGGGGTATGGAGGACTGAAAGGAAAGGCAGGACACAGGAGCAAACTTGCCTTAGTCCCTCTTCTTTGGCTGGGGGCTGAATGGGGTATTTAAAATCAACCTATTGTAAGGGTAGAAGCTTCTAACCTCCTATGAATGGTCAAATACAGCCTCAGCACTAGTTTCCTGCCCAACACCCACACACCAGACTCACCATCAGATGTCAAAATGGCTCCATCCACAAAGCAAGGACCATGTAAGGAACAAAAATGATTTTTCCTTTCTCTAGCTATGCCCTACCAGGCAAGGCACATGCAGGAAATGTCTAGAGAGGGTGAAGAATGGCAAGATTTTTTTTTTATCAATGCATAGCCCAATCATTTATAGACATTACCTACTGAACCTTCTCTTGTAACAGAGGGGAAAACTAGCTAAACAAAAGCAACCCCCACACTGGGCAGGCAGTGAAGGGGGGCGTCTAAGGACCTATGCAACATTCTACACCCACAACTCTAACAGCTCAATCACCTCTCACCTTGCCTATTGCGTTAGACACCTAATTGGTCTTCCAGCTTCCAGTCTCTCTCTCATTCAGCCTCCTAAGTCCACATGAGTTTGTAGCTAAAATCACCTTAGTGGACAAGATATGCATCTCCATGACCCTAGACCAGTTATTACACTTGGAATGCACTCCCTCCTCAACTTTTACTTTTCAAAACTATTATCTTACCTCAACACCATCTTGGGTGCCACCTTCTAAGTGGGACCTTTCCTGGTCTTCTTCCCACTCTAGTCCCTTCTCCACTCTGCTATCAAAGTGATCTTCCTAAAGTTCAAATCTGACCATGTCATCCCCCCCCCAAAAAAAATACAGCTACAACAACAACTCAATAAACCCTAGTGGCTCCAAATCATCTACAGAAACAAATATAAAATCCTCCATTTTGTGTTCAAAGCCCTTTATAATCTGGCCCCTTCTTGCCTTTCAAGTCTTCTTACACCTTATATTGTCCCACCACTGACACCACGTACTCCTCAATCTTGTAACACTGGCCTCCATGCTGTTCCTTGAATCAGACACTTCATCTCCTGATTCTAGGAATTTTCACAGGTTGTCCTCATACCTAGAATGTTCCCCTCTTCTCTGCCTCCTGGCTTCTCTGACTTCCTTCAAAATCCTACCCTCTGCAAGAGGTCTTCCCTGATCCCCTTCAATGCTGGTACCTCCCCTCTGTTAATTAGTTCCAATTTATTCTGTGTATATCTTATTTGTATGTTGCTTCCCTAATTAAACTGAGCTCCTCCAGAGCAGAGAGTGTCTTTTACTTTTCTGTGTATCCCCAGAGATTAGAACAATGCCTGGCATATAGTAGGTGCTTAATAAATATTTATTTACTGATTGACTAATCCCCCCAGTAGCTTGTGTTTGGGCAGCTAGGTGGCCCAGTGGATAGAGTGCCAGCCTAGAGTCAGGAAGACTCATTTTCCTGAATTCAAATACAACCTCAGACATTTACTAGTTGTGTGACCCTGGGCAAGTCACTTAGCCCTGTTTGCCTTAGTTTCCTCATATGCAAAATGAGCTGGAGAAGGAAATGGCAAGCTACTCCAATATCTTTGCCAAGAAAAAGCCAAATGGGGTCACAAAAAGTAGGACGCAACTGAAACCAATGAACAACAATAGTTTGTATTCTCTCCCTACTCGAATTACTTTGTATCTACGTAACTGTATATAAAAATTGTCTGTAGCTCCACCCCTTGAGGGTATGGATTGTTTCTTGGGTTGTTAATTATTTTGTTTTGTTTCTTGCTTTCACTTTTTAAAAAATTCTTATTTCTTTTTTCCTCTTTCTATTTCTAACATTTAGCCTGTATCTTGCACACAAGGATTACACAAGCATCTTTGATATCCTTGGCATGGGAACTTCCTCTGCCCGTGGGGACCTTGATATCTCTCCATAATTTAGTAGATATATTAGGGAATTGCCTAAGCCCTAAGGCTTTAAGAGGTTTAGTGACTTGCCTACAGTCTCATAGCCATTTAATGTCAGCATCAGAATTCGAACTCACCTTTTCCTGATTTAAAGTCCAGCATACTACACTATCCACCACTCCACCCTGCCCATTCTACCTTTCACTGAATGGATGCTTCATAAATATTTGTTGAGTTTGGCTATCGAATGGAGCAGGGGATGCCTGTTGGCAAATGGCGGGAGAGGGATTTTCAGTCAGTTCTTCATTCTACAACCATTGCCTGATCAGCCTTGGGCAGAGATGAACAATATACAATCCTTGACTTCAAGAATCATAAAGGGCACTAAGTATCGGACTAGAAAGTTTGAAATAGATGTGAAAGCTATTCATGTGATAGATGAATGGCATTATGAAAACTCTGTTTTGGAGATACAAGAGTCATGGAGTGGCAGAATTGGAGAGACTTTAGGGCTTAGAATGTTAGAGGCAGAAGAGACCTTAAAACACAGAATGTGAGAGCAAGAATGAACCTTAGACCACGAAACAAAGAATGTAAGAGCCACAAGGCATCTTAGAAGCTAGAATAGCGAATGTCAGTGTGGTAAGGGACCTTAGAAGAATGGTTTCCCCACACTTGGAGTACAAGAATTCTTTTATTAATGTCAAATTTTTTCACAGATACCCACATCATATTAGTTATATTTTTAATATCCATTATTTACAAATATATTTCACAATAGCATTTACATAACTTTTGAGAAATAATATTATATACCATGTATACACATGAAATAATGTTGGATCAGTCTTTATGAACTGAAGGACCTCTTGCAGTAATTCCCTGGCAAACAAGGGGCCTAAGGTTCACAGACTGGGAATCACTTACTGCCTTAGCCCCACAGAACAAAGACTATCAGAGCTGGAAGGGATGTCAGAGATCATATAATCGAGTCCTCTCATTTAAAAGAAAACGCAATTGAGGGCCAGAGAGGAAAGATGCTTTGCCCAGGGTCACACAGCTAGTCAGTGGTAGAGCTGATACTAGACTCCAGGCATCTCCTGATTCCACAACAGTACCCTTTCCTCACTATTTGTCTTCATTTCCACGCTACCCCATTACTTCTGAAAAGACCAATATAGTCAAAAGCATGCCTGATAGGTTAAGATAAGGAGAGAAAGTGTGTAAAGTGTTTTGTGACCCTTAAAGCACTATAGAAATGTGAGGTGTTACTGACATGATTATAATTACTAGGACTGACTAGCTATGAAGAAGAATATCAGCTTGCACATCTCTTGCCTTTATAGAACAGCTTTGTGAAGAAGGTTGGACCAGTGTTATTTTCTCTCAGTCTGCAAATGAGGAAACAGGTTCAGAAAAGCGATTTGCTCAGGGTCACATAGTAAACGTCCACAGTCTAACCCACATCTCCTGATTCCAAGTCGCTATGGCCTGCTGGAAGGGGAGTGCCTCAGATTGGGGAGAGTTGGCTAAATATAGTCCATCACGTTACATCCTTCAGTGTTTGGGGTCTCTTAAAGAATGAGGTGCCTCTGCATTTGAGTACAGAAGGAAGATTAGATGGATGTTACGTAATATTGGAGCTTTGGTGAATCATGGTTTTCATTTAAGCCGATCTAGAGATGTCATACGGAAAGACAAGAAAACTTCAGGAAAATTTCCAGGAAGAGAGATTTCTCCGAAATTAAGACAGGTCTCTGATAAGGGATGAACTGCTGGGCTCAGCTGAGTTGCCAGAGCACCATGGGTCTGAAGCTGGTAGGGACTTGAGAGACTGGAAGGGATGTCAGAGATCATATAATCTAATACTCTCATTTGAAAGAAGAGGTACCTGAGGGCCAGAGAGGAAAGATGCTTTGCTCAGGGTCACACAGCTAGTCAGTTTAGTTCTTTCCTATTACAGACAAGGAAATTGAGGCAAACAGGGTTAAGTGAGTTGCTTAGGTTCACACAGCTAGTAAGTGTTATGTGTCTGAGGTCAGATTTGAACTCAGGTCCTCCTAAATTCAGGGCCAGTGCTCTATCCACTGTGCCACCTAGCTGACCCTCAAGTGCGGTGCTTTGACTGAATGCAAGCTTCACAGAACAAATCCCCAAGTACTGTTTCGATTCCAGTCAAAGGGCCATACTGGAGGACCTAGAAGGTTACATGTGGCCTCAAGGCCACAGGTTCCCTACCTCTGACATAGAGGGTGCTAGATCTGGGGGTCAGAGGACTTGGGTTCACCTATGTGACCTTGGACAAGTCCCTTCTCTTTCGGGCCTCAGTTTCCTCATCTGTAAAATGAATGTGTTGGATTAGGTGGCCTCTCAGATCTCTTCTAGCTCCAGACTAATCCAGCAATATACTGTGCTTCCTCAAGATTCTATGCACAAAACCCCTGCGGGATTTGAGAGACAAATACCAAATCCAAAGCCGTTTATTAATGTGTTCCTTTGAAAGATGTTTTTATGACTGCAGATCTTTTTTCAATCTCTCTCTGCCTACGTCCTGCCTTCTAAGACCAAGGGATCCCTGAGGACAAGGGCTATGCTTTCCCTTCAGACCAGGAGTTTCCCTTAGGGCAAAAATAATATTTCGTTCATCTCCATCTCCTCAGCATAAGCCTGTAACCCAGAGCACAGGCCCTGAATGTAGAAAGCAGGCAGTTAACATTGGACTTTGTATAGTGCATTGTATAGTTGAATTAGATTAGAAAGGCAGTGCCATAGAGAAAGTAGAAGTTTTCTGGGTGATGCAGATAACAGACCCTCATCTGACTGGGGCAGTTGGGAGAGGGGTAAATTGTCCACCACGTAAGTGTCTGCCAAGCCTCCCCTATTCAGGAACATTCTGGAAGGCATCAAGAACTCCTGCTGCTGAGGTGGGGGCAATGATGCCCCTCTCTTTCTCCATGTAACAGAAATGTCGCCTTCCAAGTCAAACTGGGTTGTGCTAAAAATGCCCTCATGCTGAGGGTGGCGACCTGTTAATTAAATGACACCTGTTCTCCTTCCAGGCCCAGCAAGAGCACCCCACCTCCACCCCTACTGCTCCGGGTCTGGGCCAAGGCAGGATCTGGGGCAAGCAAATGAGGGCAGCAGGAGCTGGGTCATCTGGGAGAAATTGCTTGCATACATCAGGTCCAGGGCTGCTATCTGTTCTAAGGGAGGCCAAAATGCTCATCAGAATAGTGGCTCCCATTCCTAGAGCCCTGAAAAGTTACCCAGAACTTTCCTCATAATATCCTCGGGAGGTAGGGAGTATAAGTCTATTTTATAGAAAAAGAAATGGAGACATGAAGTGATTTGACCATGGTCACATAGCTAGGACATCCCAAAGCCAAGATTTGAACCCAGATATCCTGATTCTGATGGGGTACTTGGGTGCTTATGTTTGGGTGCTTGTACTTGGACCCCAATTTCTCCCTAGCCTCAGAAACACTGTCCCTGACAGTTTCTCCCCAGCCCAAGGACCCTGTGCTTAGCAATTACTCATGAGTGGGCCCCAGCAAGACCCGTATCTCTCTCCCTGGTGCAGTTCCAAACAGCACCTGAAGGATTTATTAGTTTAAACTGGCTTTGCACTGGGTCATAAGGACATTCTTACCCACTATTATACTATCCTACCGCCCTACCTTATTATCTACATCCTGGGCTCCTCATTAACTGTATTCTAGACTTAAAACATATGTATACTCCCTATATCTATCTTGATTAACAAGACATTGATTGGTGGCAGACTGGACAACTCTCAGTTACCCTGAAGTCTAGTTTACTTAGTGACATAGCAGGCCTAAAACCACACCTCCATGTGGCCCCCATTGTGGGCTTTTCCTAATGAACTCTGGGTAAAATGCCTGCACAGTAGGTACAAGAAGTGCATGTTCTTTTAAGAACTGACCACTCCTTAACCACTCCCTAATCCCACCCTGAATCCTCTAGTTAGCATATTTGGTACATGTTTTGTTGTATTTTATCCTATATAAACTTTAACTGTACCTCTCTAAGGTTGCAGGATCCTTTAAGAATCCTTGCCCGCTGAAAAGCATAACAATAAACTTTGCCACCTTGGCTTAAAGAATGCTTGAGTCTGTGAATTCATTCCAGATGACCCAAGTACTTCAGTCTTTGAGGGATCACAACCTCTCAACCTCTTAACCCGCAACAATTCCAAGTCCAGGACTTAGCAGTCACAGAGAGGTCTTAGCCTTTGTTCTACTAACATACTATGTTAAAAAAAAAATCTTTGGAAAACCTTCACAAAAACCCCTACTGCACCCAGATCTCCCCCTCCTCTGATCTCCTAAAGGAAATATTGTCTGTATAACTAGCTTATCAAAGGATTGTAGAATTTAGAACTAAGCAGAGGAGAAAAGGCAACCATCTAGCCCGGGAGCCTGTAAACTGGCCCACAGGCCAGATCCAGCTGGCTGCCTGTTTTTCTATGGCCCGTGAGCTAAGAATGTTATTTCTTTCTTTTTTTAAAAATTTTTCTATGCAATAATTCTTAACTTGTGGCCATACAAAACCATCAGGCAACTGCCCAGATTTGGCCTGGGGGCTGTAATTTGCTGAGTCCTGATCTTGTTCAGTCTTCTCACTTTATGGAGGAGATTAAAGATGAAAAAAGTTAATGACTTACCCAGTCACACAGGTAGGATGAAGAAGAGCCCTACCCTTCACAGTCTTGTTTTATTCCTTAACTTGTCAAGGTTTCAAATGTTTGAATTCATGAGTGACATAGAACACTAAATCAAAGAGCTCATTATGAGAGGGCTATCCCCTTCTGCCATTTTAAAGAGGTAACAAAATACCAGAGACTGGTTGTGAAAGAAAGTTATTCTGTAAACTCAGGAAAGAGGGTGGGGTGGGAAGGAAGGAGGGGGGGTCTGCTTGACAGAGCCATAATTAACATTTTTGATGCCTGAGGCAAGTAACACCAAAAGCACCCTCGAATCAACTCTTTAAGGCAAATTCTATTTGGGGAGGACACAGAGACTTGGGGACTCCTGCACACTGTAGGCTGCTTCATGAGAGTTAGAGAGTAAGGAGCTCACTCATTGCAGCTTCCTATTTTAACTAATTGATGTTAACAAGGTGCTAGGCTCACTTGTTTCTACACTTCTGAAGAAATGTGAGTGTTATCAGAACTTTCTAAGTTTTGGAGCCCTAGGGCTAAATCCTAGTTGGCCCTGATCTGGTTATGGCTCAACAGTATGAATTTTCCTTTTCTCTAGTGCCATTCAGTTTTAAAAGTTATTCTATGTGATGTACTGGAGGGATTTTCATCTTACTTTATTAAAATGAGATAAGCTCATTTGCATTTTATCTCCAATTTACATATGAGATTAACTGGCTCAGAAAGGTTAAGTGACTTGCCTCATGATAACCAAGCCGATAAAGTCAGGCATAGGACATGAACTAGTTCTTCTGACTTCAAATCGAAGACTTTCCCCACCAAACCCAGTAAATGACAGGGAAGAACAGCGACAGTATTTTATCATAGAAAATCTCAGTGTTGGAAAGGACCTGAGAGGCTGTGCAGTCAAACTTGTTCTTGAACAAGAATCCCTGATGGTGATGATGATGATGATGATGATGATGATGATAGCTAGCACTTCTATATCACTTTAAAGGTTGCAAAGCACTTCACAATATATTATTTCATGGGATCCTCACAACAGCCCTGGGAGGGAGGTGCCATTATTATCCTCATTTTCTAGATGAAAAAACTGAGACAGGCTGAAGTTAAGAGAGTTGCCCAGGATCAAATAGCTAATAAGTATCTGAGGCTGTATTTGATTAGCACCTCTGATGTAAGGGTGTGTAGAGCCCTTTTCAGGGCTGCTCATCCACCTTTGGTGTCCACCTGGCACTTGACTCTCACCTGTGGCTCCAAGAAGTTGTAGCATGTGCAGCAGCTGCACCCTAGTAAACCTTCTCAGTAGAAGGGCTAAGCCAGATTAAGGGCAGCCCAGCAGGCCTCAGATCCATTGGTGAGGTAGGAGGGTGCCTACCCCAAGCATGTGAAGACTTCCCCAGTGGAATGTGCAGATGACAACAATTTGTTCCAGTGGCCATGAAGGCAGCTGAAGCAGATGCTGTGGAGTTCTTAGAACTTGGTCACACATTGTAGATGCTAAAGACATCCACTGCATCCCAGGCCACTGCCAATCATCCTGACTTTTGACTTGCCATTGGACATTAATGACTTTCAAAGACAGAGTGAGTCTAATGATTTTGTGCAACTCAGCCTCTCTTAAATCCAACTTGCTAACAAGTCAAGACATCACCTTGTGATGTCATTGGCCCTCTTGGAAAAGAAAGGGTGAACAACAATAACAATTTGAACTCAAGTCTTCCTGACTGCAAGTCCAGAACTCTATCTACTGCACCATTATATTGTATCCTTCACAGTTGGTCACCTGACTTTGATGAAAACCTCTGCTGTTGGGGAACCTTCTACCACTTAAGGAATCTCATTCAATTTTAGGATAAATAATTACTAGGATTTTTTAATATTGAGCCTAAGTCTGCTTTTTTGCAGCTTTTATTCATTATTCCTAGTCCTTCCCTCTGGGATCAAGAAGAATTAGTCTAATAAGCCTTAGATATGATAGCCCTACAAATACCTGGGATCATTTCAATTGGTTTCTTGGATAAAGGTAGAGATGAGATCCTTATCAACTGTGTTGATGACACAAATCTGAAACAAATAGCTAACCCACTGGGTAGCAGAACAAGGATTAAAAAAAAAACCCTTGTCAAGCTGAACTTCTGAGCCAAATAGAATGAGATGAAATTGATTTGGCGCAAACCATATCTGACTAGGAATCCCTTGTTCAACAAACCTGACAAGTAGTCAGGTAATATATACCTGTTAACTCATTAATGGATTGTCTATCCAGCATTTGCTTAAAGACTTCCAGGGAGAAGAAGCCCACTACCTCCTGAGTTAGCCATTCTACTTTGCAATAGCTCTAATTGGTAGAAGTAAATTGAAAATTGATAGGAAGTTTTTATTCCCCTTACATCAAGCCTATATTTGCTTCTCTATAGCTTCTATGCATTATTCCTGGTTACATCTTCTGAAGTCAAGGAAAACAAATTATGTACATTTTTATAGCGAGTGATTAATAAATGCTGATTGATTGATTGGTCCTACAGGATAGCACTTCAGATATTTGAAGACAGCTTCCATATGCTCCCTGAGTCACCTCTTCTCCAGGTTAAACATCTTCAGTTCTTCCAATAAATCAAAACGTTGTGGGAGCTCAAGGCCTTTCACTTTCCTGGCTTCCTTTTCACCTTCACTGTCCTGGGGTAAAGGACGGGGGGACTGTCATCTCCCAAGTCCAAGACACTATCCCAGGATATCTATCACAGTAGATAGAGTGCTGGGCCTGGTGTCAAGAAGACCTGAGTTCAGACATTTACCAGCTGTGTAATTCTGGGCAAGTCCCTTGGCCTCTGTCTGCCTCAGTTTCCTTATCTGTAAAACGGAGATAATAATACCAACTACTATAGCAAATAAGAAAATGGCTGACTTCTGATGTTGCTATATCTTTTCAGTAAACATCCATTTATTTAAAAAATAAATTTAATTAGGATAAATATAAAGTTGTACTCTTGGGTTCAAATAAATGTTTCACAAATGTAAGATAGTAGAGGCAAAATTGGAGGAAAGTATTTTTTTCCTTTTAGATTTTTTTTTCCCAACAGACAACACCTTTCACAAGAGACAACAACATGATATGGCACACAAAAAGGTTAATGAAATCTTGAGACAAATTTTTTGGGAGTAGCAAGCTGATCATGTTGCTGTGCTCTGCCCTGGTTAGACAACTTTTGGAGCATGGTATTCAATTTTAGAAGCTACATTTTAGGAAAGACATTAAAAATAAGGGACACCAGACTAGTGAAGGACCTTGAATTCATGCTGTATGAAGTTTGGTTAAAGTAGTGTGTGTGTGTGTGTGTGTGTGTGTGTGTGTGTGTGTGTGTGTGTGTGATGGACCATTTTGGTAGTCTGGTGAAACCAATGGACTCATCAGAATAATGTTTTATTGAGTAAAATAATATACATTGAATGAAAAAGGAAACCAATTATACTGAAGTACAGTTATCAAAATATTTATAGTGAATAGTCAGGCAAGTATTTTTTAAATGCCTACTATGTGCTAAACATGTACTAAGAGATGAAGATACAAAGAAAGCCAAAAGACAATTCCTGTCCTTGAGGGGCTCACAATCTAATGGGGGAGACATTAAAAAAAAGTTCACGAACCCCAAGGTAAGGAAACCTGATTCTGAATCACTATGTCCCTCCTCTGGCTTCAGTATTTCCATCCTTCAAATGGGGGATAATAATCCCTGTCCTACCTCCTTCTCAGGCCAAATTGTGTGGGGCCAGTGAAATAATACAGCTAGAAGATCTTCAGAATGTGGGAGCCTTTGTGAAGCTCCCTTCTATTCCCCTTCTATTTGCCAGGGAGGGAGAGAGATTTCCTAGACATAAGGAGGGGAGCAGAGTAGTTTTTGTCATGAGTAGCTAACCCTCTCATCCTCTTCTTGGTAAAATGGATGTTTTGCTTTTCCTTAATAACAAGATAGGGGATTGATAGAGTTTTCTAACAGGGTTTTGATGATGAAGAGGGAGAAAGCAACAAGTATCACCTAAGGCAAACCAAACTGGGAGGTGCATTCAGAAACCGGTAGCAGAAAGGAAAGTGGAAAGTGTTGAATGGCATCCCAATACCAGTGTTTCTAAGCACCAATGCTAAACTGGAAGTTTCCAATCTCTCACTCCACCTGAACCTTGCCTAAGTGTGAGTCTTTTGTAGGAGTTCATTTCCCATCCTACCTTGAGGGGAAAGGGAATGGTACTTCTCATTCAGAGATATGTTTGTTAGTGTACCTTGCTCCTTTTAAAAATTAGTTTCTGTCCCCATTAAATGTTTTATTATTCTAATGTCATGCCATGTGTAAGTCACTTAGCATGATGAGCAGTCAGATATAAGCCTGAATTAACTTCAAGAGCTCCCGGTTTGTGAACCAGATGTGAGCAAATTACCATTCACAGTCCCCATGATTAAATGAGGAATTGTCTGATCTATGAGGAAACTAGAAGGGAGAAGAGACCCATGGGCCACAGGTGCAAAAGCACTTTGGAAACTGTTGAACTCTTTGGAAGTTGCAAAGCTTTGTAGAAATATAGCTCTAAGTCTTAGATTGGGAGGAAATAAATTTGAACTCAGAGGATCTCAAAAATAGTAAATAGGTAGGAGAGTGAGAGGAGAGGAAAGACCTGGGACCTCCTGCTGGAGCTGACCACGTGGTAATGATCTGTGCCCTGTTAGCAAGAGACAGAGGAAAGGAATAATTGGCCCCTGGAATCCCCTTCTGGGTCAGAAGGGCATCTTCCTGTTATTCTCCTGTGTCCCATTTTTTCCTTTGTCCCAATTTAAAGATTACTAGGTGACACCCAGCACCTCCATCCTGGTGTGAAGAGAACAGTATGAACTTCATATAATTCATAAGTCTTATCATAGAGCAGGTGTTTGGGGGGGGCAGGGAGTGGACACTGTTCCTCAGGTCAGGTTCCCTAAGTTAGCCACCATGCTCATAGGGTAGAGACAAGAGAAAGATTCCTGAGGCGTGGAGGATCAGGCTGAAGCAAAGCAAATCCAGGAATTTGAGGCAGGATAAATGGGGGATTGGATAGCAGCAGTGGGATTAAATCTAGTTACCTTTTGTCTGGCGACTATGGGCTCTAAGTTGGGTCTTCTGCAAGGTCTTCGTTGGCCTATCCAAGCTGTGCTACCTAAGCCTCTTGGTGAGTTATAGTTCCCAGATTTATGAGAATAGGTGGCATTAGACTGTGGCCACCAGCCTCAGGGCTCAGTTTGTACCAAGAGTGCCAGGGTCAGGGCTGAGACCGGGGCCAGTGCTAGGGCTCATTCTGTGGCAAGCGTTAAAGTTCAGTCTACAGCAACAGTCAAGACAGAGCAGGGTGTGAACAAGGTCAGGGTTTAGTGTATGATCAGGGTTAGGTCTCAGTCTATGGCTAGGATTAGAACTCAACCTATGTCCAGGGTTAAACAAGTTAGTCGTGGATGGGAAAATACACTTTCCTCCCTGCAGAGAAAACTTACGGAGCTAGTAATTTCAGGTAGCAACCCAGTCCAGAAGTCAGGCCCGTAAAAGCCACACTGATGAGATTCTTCCCATCCCCAGAAGGTCCATCCAGCTTCCTGATGAGGAAGTCTCTTAATCATCAGGAGACCTAAATTCAGAGAATCACTTCTCTTCACATGTGAGACTTCATCATCACCATTTCAATTGAATTCAACTAAATTCAATAAGCATTTATCAGACCTACTAGGTCTCAGACACTGGGTATACAAAGACAAATAAAATAGTCCTTGCTTTAAGAATCACATCTTCTGATGTGGGGATCTCATATGTACACAGATAAATAAATGCAAATTGTAATAAGTGGACACTGGCCTATGGGAGACCTGTCCTTAGAGCATCCACACATATTCTCTACTTCATTTTGATCCAAGTAACTATGTGGAAACTTGAAACCCAAGTCCAGTTACCCCTAGAAACTTAAAGAGAAAAATCAGCCAACCTATAGGGATATCAATCCTTGAGTAGAGCGCAGATTGAGGAAGTGGCTATGTGGCAGGGGATGCTACAAAAATACGTGCAAAATAATTACAAAGTAATTGCTTATTAGAAGGAATCAGGAAAGGCCTCTTATAAGAAGAGGCAACATTTCAGCCGAGCCTTGAAGAGAGCTAGAGGTTGCAATACGAGGTGGGAGAACATTCCAGATGTGGAGATGGAAGAAGACTGTGAATGCTTACAGAGAGATCACAGTGAACACCATCACCTCAAATACCCAACTGGATCTGTGATCTCATTGATTACTGAGTTCCTTCCCAAAATGCAGATCACAGCCTATTGATGCTTGCCCATCCTATGTGACTCTTGCCCATGTTCTCCCATAATTTCACAATATGGATCACCTCAATGTCCTGAAAACCTTTGATTTCACCTGACAATGCAAAGGTACCATTTGAATACTCTGACTCTTCAATGTCCATCTCCTTTTCTTTTCACATAAGCAGCTCATTTTCTTTTCCTATTACATTTTCTTGATTCCACTTTTACTCTTGTTCTTCTTAGAAGTTCCTCATTGGTTATATGGAACACCCTGATTGCTCCTACTATATGTGTCTCCATTACCCTCTACATTATACTCAGTTTTTGCCCTTCAAAGAAAGTGGTATTCTATGTCTTGCTGCCATATAGAAATAACAATAGAAAGTTTGTATTATAAAGATAGAACTTTGCTTTCATGGGACGCTAGGGGTCAACTTTGTCATTTCCCAAAAGCAATGAAGCCTGCTCTCATCCTCCTGTTCAATTCTGGGCACACTTTGATGTCCATCTGTACAGTTTGTCCCAAATATACATAGTGGCAGCAAACATACATAGTAAACAGCTAGGTAACATGTTTGTTCTGGAGTCAGGAAAACTGGAGTTCAGATCTTAGCCTCAGATACTTACTAGCTGTGTGACATTGGGAAAGTCACTTTTCTTCTGGGTCTCAATTTCCTTAACTATAAAATGGAGATAATAATAGCACCTATGACTCAGGGTTGTTGTGAGGATCAAAGGAGATAATATATGTAATGCACTTAGCACAGTGTGTTGCACATAGTACGCTCTGTATAAATGCTAGCTGTTATTATTATTATTAGTGATGGACAAACTCCACAGGACCCCAACACATGTTGAATTACGGTTAAAATTTCTCCATCCACTTGGTCTTTCCTGAGATGTTAGATAGGTCAAATTTCCTTGAAGGATTACAGATTTCTTATAGGAGGTTCTCTAATATCCTGGGGCTCCATGCAATCAGAACAATTTTACCTACAAAGGAAAGCATTTAGAAGACTTCTACACAGTCCAACTCAGGTGCTTCACTGTAGTGTGGGTATAAGCCTGTGTTCTCAAAGACCATGCCAGGTAAGCATAAGCTCTGGTAAGTTTATCATTCTGGATAGTCTTTGAGTATGGCCTCAACAACAGACTGAAGCATTCTTCTGAGGAGCAATCTAGATAATTACAGAGAGACACATTGCCAACAGGCTGGCCAACTGGTGATTTTTTTTTCTTTTTTTGGGGGGGGCAAGCCAACTCATGATACAAAGAAAAATTTTTCAGTGACCTTCACTCCTTGGAAGTCCCCCTTCCTCTTCAGCAGTGATGGCGAAAGAATGGGGAAAAAGGGTGATATGGGATGCTAAGAATCACAGTCTTTAGACATTCAATAAATTGTAATTTTACTATTTGTGATGTAAATATAGGATTTTTGTCTAATTGTCAATGAGTAGATGTCTTGCTGAAGGAGGTGTAATTTCAAATGAAGCCAGAAGAAAGAAAGAAGTTATAGTTAAATGATAGCTCATGGATTCCCCTTGGAGAGGCAAGGAAATAAGTTGGTGGAGCAAGCAACAAGAAACTTTTCATGGATATTTATTCATCATCATATCTTATAGTTTTAATGATAAACGTATGTAAAAAGACCACCATGAAAATAACTGTGGCTTATGTACCAACAACATTAGTTGCTAAAGATGAAGAGGTAGATAAATTCTATGAAAAACTAGGTAAGACTCTTCAAATTAAATTGGAATGTGCTCTGATACTTGGTAACTTCTATAACAGGTGGGAGAAAAGTGAGGTTAGAGAGAAATGTATATAAAGTATAGTTCAGGAAGAAGGCATGGGAATGACCAATATCCTATAGATTACAGAAGAGCCTCATTTCTCTACATTATGAACACTTTCTTCAATAAAAGAATTAGTAGGCTTTGGATATGGGGAACAAAGAATAACATAATCAATGAAGTAGCTTATGTATTAGGGCATTTAGGTGGCACAGTGGATAAATCCAGAAAGACTCATCTTTCTGAGTTCAAATCTGGCCTCAGACTAGCTGTATGACCCTGGGAAAGTCACCTAAAATGAGCTAGAGAAGGAAATGGAAAACCACTCCAGTATCTTTGCCAGGAAAACCTCAAATGGGGTCACAAAGAGTCAGTTACAACTGAAATGGCTGAACAACAAGAAGAGCTTATTTATTAACAGACAGGAAATGGGCTGATGATATATCATATGTATATTATATATATACATGCATATATATATGTGTATATATATATGTATGTATATATAATATACATATAAGTTGTATCCCTGAGCCAGCTTTCTATGAGTAATCAGACCATTGATTCATTAAAGTTAAGATCAGAGCTAGTTTTCAAAAAGAAAGAACATTAAAATATTGTATGCAATTGAAACAACTCAACTCAGAACTATTCAAACAAGTCATGTTTGTCATGTCATGAATGTCATCATCATCCTGAAAAATGGCACACTCAGGTAGATCACTTACTAGCTGTGTGACATTAGGCAATTTAGTGTCCCTCTCTGGACTCCAGTTTTCTCACTTAAAGTGGAAATATGAACTCCTGTCCTACTACTTCCTCAGGCTACTGTGCATATAAAATAAGAGAATGCACATGAAATAATTTTGCCATCAAGAAGTAATATGAGAGATTATTGAAACCATATTCACTATGACAGACATCATTAATAATAACACATAGCTTCAGCTTCCCTCTTAAACTCCAGTGACACGTCATCAGCTGACTGCTGGATGATTCTACCTGCATGCACTATCACTATCTTTAACTCACAATCTTAAAAATGGAGCTCATTATTTCCCCTCCTCTCAGCCCTACCAACTTATCCCTCCTCAAAATTCTATTTCTAATGGGAGATTACTATTTCTTCTATCACTTAAGTTTGTAACTTCAGAATCATTCTTGACTTTTTCTTCTTCACCTCCTTTGTACCTAATCAATCACCAAATTGTATAGCTTCTCCCTCCAAAACTTCATTCCTAACCTTCCCCATAAAGGAAAAGAAGTTACAAGGCTAATAGATGAAAAAGGACAAAGATTTGATTACTACATAAAAGCTTCATGTCTGCATATCATGAATACTTTTTTTTTCAAGAAAAGCATTGGAGTTGAAGGCAAGCATTGACTTACATCATTGAGTTGACTATAGAGGAAATTACTAATAGCTGATTTGGGAATCATTCCTAAATAAGTGTTCTGTGCTTAATCATGTTAGAGGAAAGATTAAAATCAATAACAAATTAGAAGAAAGAATCAAAATGAGAAGAAAATATTGAATGTAGTTTAGGCAAATCCAATATGGCCTGTCTAAGTAAGCTGTTGATGATTAAAAATGGGAAATGGATAAAAGAACAGACATTAGTACAGACTATCACCATTTTCCAAAGCATGTTTACATTGCATTAATCAATTGTCATACTGAGGTAAAGAAAAAGAATTAAGAGAAAAATATCTCAATGAGAAGCCATTAAGGGCAACAGGTTTAGCATATCAATTAAATGGAAAATCTAATAGAGCAAGATGGTAGATGATTAAAAACATTACCCCATAAAACAAGCAAGAAGCAATTGGGGGGACAGTAAATAAAACACGTTTATAGAAATTTTGGATAGAGGGAACCTAGTTAATTTGGATTGTTACATGGTCATCTAAGGAGAAACTAGAAGAATATAAAAAGTGGATAAAATCTATGAAAATACACATATGTATACATATACATATATATGTATATCACCCTATTTGTGACAAGGTAGCTACCACATTTAGACGATAATAATGCACTCCCTAGTGTGTTGCATGAGGAAAAGAAATGACACTAAAGAAAACAGAGATGGGAAATAACAGCTGGACTGGATATAGTATAAACAGAGAAAGTCTATGCTGGCGGCAATGCAATTTTGAGGGTAACATTGTGATACAGTGGAAAGACTAGTGACTCTGGAGTCAGAGAACTGGGGTTCAAATCCTGACTCCAGTACTCTACTACCTATATGATGTTAGGCTAGTCATCTAGGCCTTGTTTTTCTCATCTTTTTTGTTTGTTTGTTTTTTATTTTGGCTAGGCAATGGGGGTAAGTGACTTGCCCAGGGTCACACAGCTAGTGTTTTGTATCTAAGGCCAGATTTGAACTCAGGTCCTCCTGAATCCAGGGCCAGTGCTCTATCCACTGTGCCACCTAGCTGCCCCTGTTTTTCTCATCTGTGAAATGATAGGGTTGGACAGATAAAATTTGATGTCCATTCCAGTTCTAAACCAATGAGCCCATGATATCAGGGGAAGAAGGGAAAAGGTGAAAAGCCCTTGGGAGAAAATGTTATAGAGTTTATTACCATCTAAAAAGGCAACAGAGAACATATCAATAATTATTGACAGTAATGATGATGATAGGTTGACACCTTTAACTTAAAGAAGAGAAGACTTGGGAGTGGTGGGGAGATGCTAGAGGTCTTCAAGTATTTACTTCAAAGGCTGTCATGCAAACAAGAGACTTTGGGTAGAAATTGAAAAGAATTAAATTCAGGCTTGATATCAGTCGATCTGTCAGTCAGTCAACAAGCATGTGAAAACTTCCTAATAATTGTAGCCATTCAAGAGCATAATAGGTTGCCTTAGCAGCTGGGGTATTCACCCCTCCTTGGAGGTCTTCAAGCAAATGGATTGTCACTGATCAACTGTGTCATAATAGTGATTCCTTTCATAGTTGATTTTCATTAGATGGTCACTGAGGTACCTTCAACTCTCAAATTCTTTGATTCTATAACTCATGAGTCTGCTTCTCCATCTTTGCAGAATCTGTATAAGAATAAAGGTCTACATTTACTGAAGAGAGAGAAAGGGAGGAGAGGAGAAAGCTCAGGATAGAATCCTAGGAGATAACAACATTTAGTGAGCAAAAATTGGATCATCTTCCCCCAAAGGAGACTGAGGAGAGGTTAGAAAGTTAAGAAGAGAGCCACAACAAGGCAATATCACAGAAAATGAGGAAGGGGAGATGAGAAGGTATTCATGAGCAATATGAAAAGCTACAAAGAAGTCGAAGAATTATATAGACTGAAAAAAAGCCATTGTCTTAAGCAACTGTGATTGTTGATAAGGGGTAGTTTTGGCTGAGCGTGGATCTGGAGGCCAGATTACAAAGAGTTTAGAAATGGAGTCAAAAAAGTAGAGGCTGGAAGCATTGAGTATGTAGAACATTCTAGGAGTTTGACAGTGAAATAAAGGATGGGTATAGGAAATTACTGAAAAGGAAGACAAGGTCAAGAAAAGGTCTTTTTTTTTGTTTAAGGATAAGAGAGCCTTAAATATAGGTAGTAGAGGAATAACACACACACACACACACACACACACACACACACACACAGAGAGAGAGAGAGAGAGAGAGAGAGAGAGAGAGAGAGAGAGAGAGAGAATGTTGGATAGGTTAAGCTCCTGGAACAGATAGAAATGGATAGAACAAAGGGCACAGGTAGAGGGGTTCACTTTGGCAAAGAGAACACTATCTTTTCCTCAGAAAGGAAATAAAGATAAGATAGATGACTATGTAGAGGAGTTTGAGGTATAGAGTATCAGTCAACCAGTCAATAAAGATTTATTAAGAACCTACTATGTTCCAAATGCTGTGCTAATTTTGTGGATACAAAGAAAGACAAAAGATAGTCCTTGCCCTCAAGGATTCACAATCTAATAAGAGAGACAATATATGAACAACTACGTACAAAATATAACTAGGTTAAATAGAAAATAATCAATGGGGGAAGGCACAAGAACTAAGAGTGATTGGGAAAGGTTTCTTGTAGAAGGTGGAATTTTAGTTGGGATTTAAAGGAAGTCAACTAAAGCCAGGAGGCAGTCAGAGAGATCAAGGAACTTACGTTGGACAGCTCCAATTCTCATTAAAGTAGAGCCTATGGGATCTATTGGGGGTAGGTTTGAGGAAACATTTTGTATTTAAAGCAAGAAGAGAAAGTTTAGCTTGACTGTACAGGTAAGTAGTATAGAGAACCAATTAAGGAAGAATGAAAGGATCGGTTGTGATTAGTTAATGTGAACTTTCAGTGGACCTAGTAAATATGGTCATAAGTTTTCCTCTAGTGGCTCAGGAATGCCAGTGTTTGAGAAGGCAAATGGCATGGGGGATCCAGAGGTGAGGGCTGACAGGATTGAAAAGCAGCAGGAGAAGTGGCCAAGTGCACCCAGAGAGGGGCACAATGTATTTTTTAACTGATTAACTACTGGCGATGGGGTAAAATTAAGAAAAATATCTGATTTGGAGTCAGAAGAACTGAATTAAAATTTCAGCTCAGCCATTTTTTTTCTGTATGAATTAGTCAAGCCACAATGTCTGTGGGCTTTAGTTTCCTCATCTGTAAAATGAAGGGCACTTGACAAGATGATCTCTAAGGTCATTTCCATTTCTAAATCTATGATCCTGATGTAATAGGCATGCCCTGGGCAGGCAGTGTGTCTATCAGCTCTGCCCACAAAGCTTTGGAGCCAGGTCAGTGACAGAGGAAGCTGAAGCAGGTGGAGTCAGAACTGGCCATTGAAAAGTGACACAGGATATCAGCCAGTGCCCAGGGCTTTTCAAGGACAACAAGGAGAACGTTTGGCATGGAGCCAAGCTGTTTCTTGCCCTGCAACTTTTTCCTTGTTCTGAGATTTTAGCAGCAAGTCAGCACCCCTTTTCCTTTAGGTTTGAGCAGGGTCAGGGGCAGCGAAAAGAGGGATGTTCAGAACAAAAAAGGAGGGTGAGAATTGAGGCATAATAGGAAGAATCAGCTGCAGAAAGTGGCCAGGATCTCTAGAATCCAAACTAGCCATAGGACACCAAGAATAGGGTTAGGGCTAAGGTTTAGGAGACAGAGCCATAGATTGAAGGGCAGAAGATTATGATGAGAGAAGGAAATTTCAGAGTTCAAAATCATAGAGACACACAGTTTTGAGTGATGAGATTGGTGAAATGGGAGTCCAGGATTTGAAGGCATATCAGTGTATATATTTAAATCCTTAAGTATGAAAATAAGAATTGGGTGTAGAGGAAGGTTTTAAGCCAAGTACTAGGTTCCTTGACAAGAAAGAGGAGAAAGGCTGGAAGTTGATAGAGCAGGTAAATGGTTCAGTGAATAGAGCACTGGAGTCAGAAAGAATTGAATTCAAATCCAGCCTCAGACCTTTACTAGATGCATAACCCTGGACAAGCCACTTAACCTCTATTTGCCTCAGTTTCTTCACATTTAAAATGAAGCTAATAATAGCATCTACTTCTTAGAGTTATGGTGAACATGAAATGAAATAATAATCATAAAGCACTTAGCACAGTGCCTGGCACAGAGTAAGTGCTACATAAATGTTAGCTATTATTATTATAAATCATAGCAACAAGAATCCAGGTCCAACAATCCCAGCAAATGGAGTGAGCCTCACAGAAGAAATGGCCAGGGCAGCTAGGTGGCACAGTGGATAAAGCTTCGGCCCTGGATTCAGGAGGACCTGAATTCAAATCCAGCCTCAGACACATAACACTTACTAGCTGTGTGACCCTGGGCAAAGTCACCTAACCCCATTGCCTAGCCAAAAAAAAAGAAGAAGAAGAAGAAATGGCTCAGTGATCGTAGCAAAGGGAAGATATGGAAGTCACAGTGAGGTGCAAGGAAGATGTTCACCCCTCCTGGCTTTGTGTGGTGGGGGAAATAAGAAGGGTGAGGGGGAAGGGAATAAGCATTTATAAAGGGCGTATTACGTGACAGGCACAGTGCTAAGTACTTTTCAAATATCCCACTTAATCCTCACAGCAACCCTGTGATGTGAGCGCTATTATCATACCCATTTTTACTGGGGAAACTGAAGCAAAAAAAGATGAAGTAATTTGTCCAAGGATTTTAACTCAGGTCTTCCTAACTCCAGAACGTGTTCCCTGTGGTGCTCCCTAGCTGCCACACTGGAAAATCCTTCATGAGGTGTTCTGGAGAGAAAAAAAGGTCTTAGGGAGTACAAGAAAGATTATCAGTGGAAGAATCAAAGAGGAAGGGAAGTTTTTGAATAATTAGGGTGAGCGATGTGGGGTGGGGCACAAGGGAGTGGGAAGGCAGAGGAGCAAAAGGCTGGAGGGGTGCTGGGATTGAGCTGGATGCGGCCAACACCACAGCATTAGCAGAATTATCAAGTTTTCACCCCTGGATGATTCTAAGTCACTGGGATTAGGAGAAACACGAAGGGCAAATTTGCTAGTCATTGGACTGAAGAAGTACTACTCAGCTGGAGCCTTTACTTTCAAAAGTCTTGTGAAGCCTGAGTGATATTGATACAAATGTTCTCTTTCAAAATATTGGAAATTTGGGCCTGGTAGTAAATAGCAAGGGCATTGTGCTAAAAGTCTACTTTCTCAAGTGCCAGATTCAAGTAACATGTGGCATTGTCTCAACAGGTAGATCCCAAGAAGTCAAGAGATGAGGCATGTTTCCAAAAAATTCCATTGGTTGAGCATGCCTCTTGGGAAAGTACCATGCCTGCTTTCTGAAATTTTGGTCTTTGGCAGTGTCCACTTTGGTATCAGAGTCCCTGATTGTGAGGCACTAGACCTTTGCCTTGGGTCGCAGTCTTTGGAGATCCAGGAATTGTATATGAAACCTTGGTTGGGCAGTATTAATGATTTGAGATTATTTACAGAGCACCTACTATGTGCCAGGCACTGTGCTAAGTGCTTTACAATTATTATTTCATTTGATCCTCACAACAACCCCTGAGAGGTAAGTGCTGCTATTATTCTTTTTTTTTTTACAGATGAGGAAACTGAGGCAGTTAAATAGTTCACCCAAGGTTACACAGCTACTGTCTGAAGCTAAATTGGAAAGCAATCTTTCTCACAACTCTGTGAGGCAGGTAGCAAAAGTATCATAATCATCATTTTATAAATGAGGAATTTGAGCCTCAGGAAAGTTTAAATGACTTGTCCAGAGTCTCACAGCTAGTGTATATTATAAACAATATTTGAACCCATATTTCTTAGGCCCAACACCCTTTCACTGTATTATGCACTGCTTCTCTATACTAATACAACCCACCATCCTCACCATTACTGTAATTAATACCATTACTGTTTCTACCAGTACCCCAAGCCTTTACCACCATCACTGACATACCACTACTTAGATTATCAGTCTAACCTCAACATTAACATCATCTCCATACCCTTCACCTTCATCATCAGCCTTACCATCACTATCACCGTTACCATCAACATCATTCCTATTCCAATCCAATAACCCCCATCCTCATCCCCACCTCTGTCAACATCATCCCAATATCCCTTCCCAATGCCATCCTCATACCATTTACCATCACCATCATTAGTGGTGTCAAATGCAAATGGAAACAGGGACATTCAACTGCATATAAGGATGTAAGGTCCTGTGGACTTCATATTGTCTTAGAAAACACCATATTAATATTATTTATGTTCCATTGTATTTTAATTTGTTTTGGTAAATATTTCCCATACACTTTAACCTGGTTCAGGATATGCTCAGAGTGTATTTGATACCTCTGACCATCATCATTGACATCATGAAACCCTTTCCTTATCCTGCATTTATTTTGCAGAACAATTTGAAGGGTTACCCTCTATCTCTCAATCTGCCATCACATATTCATCTAGCCAAGGGTCTGACTTAACCTGTGTGTATGTGTGTGTGTGTGTGTGTGTGTGTGTGCATCATAGGCCCCTTTGACAATCCGGTGAATCCTATAGGTCCCTTCTCAGAAAAATATTTTAAGTGCAAAAAATAAAATAAAATACATAGGATTACAGAAGAAGCCAATTATTTTAAAATAGTGTCCAAAAATATTTCAAAATGACAACCTTATGACCCCAAGGTTAGATTTTAATGCCTCTTATGTTATGGAGTCAACAAGTCAAGAAGCATTTATTAAGCATAGTTATTGTACAAAGAAAGGTGAAAATAGCCCCTATTCTTAAAGACCTTATATTCCAATAGGGGAGACAAGATGTCTCTCTTGGAGTCTTCTAAGTCCCTTTTCCTACGGTAGGCAACTTCTCTGGATTGATGGACAAGCATTGGATAAGTCACTGAGTGACTGTGCATGAGCCCATCCCACATCTGCTACCCGCTGGCATTTTCTCAGTATCTCTCTTTCCTTCCTGAACACACCCACCCTCATTGAATTTTCTCAGACTGGTTAGTTTTCTGTTGTGTGTTTAGTTCTCCTTCTTCATTCTGATATTTTTTTAAACCTCTAAATTGGAGTGAAGCAGGGGATTCACAACTCACTCAGTTCCCTCTAATTTATGCACTTCCTCTTCTTCGCTTCCTTAATTATCTAATTTGTAATATTTCATCTCCCCTCCCTTTCATCTTCTCCAAAACACCCTAGTCAGTTAAAGTCAATATATATTTTTAATTTGGAGGAGACTGATTCAAACTGGCACACAAGAGGCTGGCATTCATCAAGGCTGGAGGCTCCAGCTGAGTCACATCCCCAGCCACCAGACCTCCAGCTTCCTTTTTCTCCAGCATGAATGATCCAGGAAGTGCTGGTGTGCAGGATTCCTAGCTAGTGGAGGCCATCCACCATCTTCAAGAAGCCAACCAATATGAACAAGGGTTCCCCAAGTGCAGGAGCTGTCTCTTCTCCTTAGGCTAGACCAAGGGACTTCTTTAACTTCCTCTGACCAGGAGAAGCTAGAGGATGTTGACCTTAGAGGGCAATCGGGGTGGGCTAGGGATTGACTGAAAGACTTAATTCCCCGCTGGTACAGATGTTTATGGCTGGGGCAGGCAAAACTGTTGATTTGAAGTGGCTTTAGGAGTAACTATTATTTCACAGACCCACAGATTATCAGAACTGGAAAAGCTATTAGGTTACAGTGCAATTTGTCACCAATTGCCCGGATTCCCTGCATTGTCTCTCTTATACAGGGTAATACATTCTCTCCTTTAACACAGCCAGTGAAGTGCGACTCATTGCCATCTGTATTACTATGTCACAGCTCTATCTGCTACAGCATTGTTCCTTATATTGAAACTAAATATGCCTCTCTCCCTTCTTCCTACCTCCTGCACCTCAATTTACCCTACTACTTCTAATTTTACCCCCTGGGATTATATAAAATAAATCTAATGCCTCTGGGCTGTGATATCTCTATGGATACTTGAAGCCAGGGATGATGCTTCCTCTATTATCAGGCTTCTTGTCTCCAGGGTCTGTTTTTTTCAAACAACGGCATGGTCTCTAGTCCCCTCATCACTCTGATCAACCCCCTCTGCATGGGTTCTAATCTGCCAATGACCTTCCTGAAATGTGGCATGCAGAGGGGAAGACATTCCTCCAGAGGTGATCTGACCAGGGAAGGGGCTGTCCAGGCCGTCATCTCCCTCCTTCTGGACACTGCACCACCACTAAGAAATCAAAGGACTATATACAAGGACTAGATTTGCTAAAACCACCAGATTTTTTTGTTCTGTTTTGTGGGTGCTTTTTGTTTTTACATCACATTCATTTCCAAACATATCTTCCCTTTCCCACCCTCACTTACCTTGTAACAGAATTTTTTTTTAAAAGAAAGAAAAAAATATTTCAACAAAACCAACCAATACATCAGTCTTTTGACAGCATAGCCAACATTCCGCACCCATAGTTTCCAACCTTTGCAATGATGGGAGGGAGGTATCTTTCTTAACTCTTCTCTGGAGCCAAAGTTGGTCGTTATAAATTACACAGTATTCATTCCACTCATTAAGTTTCATTTTTCTATTCTTTCTGTTTACATTGTTATGGTCATTGTGAGGCACCTTGAGAGGAGAGACCATTGAATTTCTTTGGCTTTGTGTCACAGCATCTATCACGAGAGATGGCACACAGAAAGTACATGACAAATGCTTATCAATTGGTTGATTAGATATGTTGTTTGCCTGGTTTGGCTTATTTCACTCTCATCACTTCATATGAGTCTTCCCATGCTTCTCTGAATTCTTCATGCTTTCTTGATCACTTCCTATAGCTCTACCATATTCCATTACACTCTTGAGCCATGATTTGTTTAGCAGTTCCCCATTTTGAGGAGCCTACGTTATTTCCTGTTCTTTTCTGGAAATGCAAAATTGCTATTTAGTAACAAATGCTGAAATCACTGTTTCTATGTAAATAGGAATTTCCTTTATATCTTTGGCCTCCTTGATTCATATCCCCAGTAATTGGATCCCCAGGTCAAAGGGAATGGTCAGACCAGTATACAGATCCACCAACAGTGTGTCCACATTCCTGTCTTCCCAAAGATTCCTCAACAAAATCCTGGCTTTGTTATTTTCTAGCTGCTTGTGTCAGGCAAGTCACTTTCCCTTTCTGAGACTCAGTTCCCTTGTAAAATGAGGGCACTGGATTCAATGACCTCTGTGGTCCCTTCCAGGTGTTAATCTATGATCCTTTGACCCTTTATCCTTCAACTGCTTAATCATTAGTGAATGGTGTGTAGTCTTACATATTCCTGTTAATTCCTTATAGATCTTGGCCATCAGATTCTATCAGAGGTACTCGATGGAAAGATTTTGTTTTTCTCCAGTCAACAGTTTATCAGCCTAAGGAAAAAGCAGCTGTGTGGCACCGTGGATAGAGAACTGACCCTGAAGTCAGGAAGAATTGAGTTCAAATTTTGACTCAAATATGTACTAGTTGTATTACTCTGGGCAAGATACTTAACCTGTGTTTGCCTCGGTGTCTTCATCCATAAATGAAGATAATAGTATCTACCTCCCAGGGTTATTGTGAGGTTCAAATGAGATCTATTAAAAACACTTCACACACCTTAAAGCACTTCATAAATGCTATTTGTTATAATTTTTGGTAATGCAAGCTTTACTGATTTTGTTCTTGAAAAAGTTTTTCAGTTCATGTGATTGAAGGTTTTTTTTTTTAATCTTTTGCAGTCTCCTTTATTCCTTGTTTGGTCAAGAATTTTTCTCTTCCCTCAACCCCGCCACTCTCCCCCAGTGATAGTTGTGGGTGCTACTTCTATCCATTTTCCTCTATTTTAAAGTGTTGGGAATATCTATATTCAAGTCAAACATTTATTTATTCAGAACTTATGTGATTGAAGCTACCAGCTTATTTTTTTTTTTTGGTCAGTCTGTCCTCTGGTTTTCCTGGGACTTCTTGTCAAATGGGAAATCCTTCCTTAAGTAGTTTGTGTTTCATTGAATGTGAAGTTATTGAGTTAGATTGTCTCTGATCTCTGATTATGTAGTTTGTTTCACTGATACACTTTTTCATTTTTTAACCAGAACCAAATGAGTTGGATAGTTATTGCTTTTTTTTGAGGCCTGGAAGTGCTGCTCCCCCTTTATTTCTACTTTCTGTTCTTTGTTTCCCTTTAAATTCTAGACTTTTTTTGCTCCTTCAAGTGAATTTTGTGATTATTATGTTTAGTTCTTTTAAGTACCTCCTTAGTAGTCTGATAAGTATAAGTCTGTTAATTAATTTAGGCAGTATGATAATTTTTATTTTGTTGGCACAGCCCAACCATGAACAACGGATTTCTCTCCAATTATTTAAGTATTTTGGGGGCAGCTAGGTGGCGCAGGGGATAGAGCACCAGCCTTGGAGTCAGGAGGACTTGAGTTCAAATCTGGCCTCAGACACGTAATACTTACTAGCTGTGTGACCTTGGGCAAGTCACTTAACCCCACTGCCTAGCCAAAAAAAAAAATCAATCAATTATTTAAGTATTTTAAGAACTTAATTTTGAGTCTTGGAGGAAGACAGGAATTATATGAGATAGAGAAGAGGAGAAAGATGGTTAGTGAAAAGGAACAGAGATGAGAGATACAATGTCATGTGTGAGGAATGGAGAGGATAATTTGACTGGATCATACAGTGCTGAAGGTGGAGAAATTTGTTATTAACATCTTTTGCTTTTACATCACCTACTTTTTTCCCCTGCATCTCTCCCCTCCCTTCTGTTTATTTTTTTTAAATCTGAACCCAGCTGATTTTTCCAACCTTGTTGTACATGATGCCCCTCCCTTACCTGTCCACTTGCAGTGTTTATGCAATATCATTTAGTATTGGCAAACTAACTCAATAGGCTTTTGACTGCTGTCGTAATCTGGGATGTAAACATTCTTCATCCACTTATTTTTCCCTCTGTGAACTGCTAGCTCAGTGTGCTTTGAGTGGCTGTGGATCTCAGTGCGAAGCTCCCACGGGATTGAGTGGGTGTCCCAGCTCTATCACCACAGTCATCACAGAATCAAAGCAAACGAGAATTTACTATATTTATTGCTTTGTCAATCGGTAAAATGAATAGAATCTTAAAGAGGCTCCTCTGCCTACCTATCACATATGTCTATGGTAAGATCAGTCAATCAATCACATGCAGAATGAGATATGTGTTTTTGTACATGGCCAATACGAGGATTTGTTTTGATTGACTACATTTGTTCTGACACTTTTGCCTTTTATTTTTGCTTTTCTTTTTTCGATTGGTGGGGTGAGGTGTGGAAGGAAGGAGGGAGAAAAAACAAATGCTTGTTAATTGAAAAAAAAATTACCAAGAAAAAAAAAAGATTATACAAGGTTATTTCCTTGACAACTCCAACAATAAAGATACTTTCATTGAATTATTTTCTTACATTCATTCACCAGTATCATGGAAGATAATCTGCTCAGAGCCCAAAGAAAATTAATTAGATGTGGGGTGTGTGTGTGTGGGTGTGTGTGTGTGTGTGTGTGTGTGTGTGTGTGTGTGTGTGTGTGTGTGTTATCTCCTTGTGTTGTGTAGGAGACCCTGTACTTCTTAAAACTGGAACATAAGCTCATGGAAGGCAGAGATAGGTTCCCTTTTGTCTGTATACACCTAGTGCCTAGCATCGTGCCACCATGCCCCTAATAAATGTTTGTTAAATTTAATTGAAAACTCTGCCAGTAGAATGTGTTCTGTGACAGAGACCACCAACATGGCAAGGATTTTCATATAGGCTTAGTGACAATCTGTTGTCCTCTTAATAGCCTCTACCTCCCAGGGTTGTTATGAGGATCAAACAAGATAATAATTGCAAAGCACTTCACACAGTGCCTGGCACACAGGAGGCTCCTTTTTCCTTCCTTTAAGGACCAGCCAAAGCAGCCCAGAGAAGTCAATTATTGAACTCCATTTCTGGAGGACTTTTTTTTTTTCAGCCACCACAAAGATGGTTTACTAATGTGTGGATAGAATGCCCCCTGTGTAGTGAATAACTGACAGAATCCAGGATCCTGGAAGTCTTAGTGTGTAATTTCTAGCATTATTGCACAATAAAAACAGATATGCTTCAATTACCAATGAGATAGCAATAGCAGCTCACATTCTGATGGGGCTTTAAGATTTGCAAAGAGCAATCAATCTGTGAGGGAATAAGTTTCTCCCCATTTTACAGATATAGAAAATGAAGGTTCAGGGAGGTATGATGACTTCTGTTTATTTATTAATTCAACAAGCATTTATTAAGCACCTACCAAGGAAATAAAGACAAAAACTAAACAATCCCCACACTTGAGGAACTTATACTAGATTAGAATGGTTTGATGAAATGAGCACTGCTTCTGGAGTCAGAGAATCTGGGTTCAAATTCTACCTCTGATGATACCTGTATGACTTCATTTCCCTGGACCTGTTTCCTCATCTGTAAAATGGAAGGGTTGGATTAGATGGACCCTGAGGTCACATTCAGCTCTAGATTTATGATATTTACTAAGTATGACAAACATGTAAAGTGAATAGAACATGACTTTCCCAAGGTCACAGAATGAGTTATTGTGGGACTGGGATAAATGCCTTTGGCTAGTTTCCCCTCGGTCACAAGGAGGGCAGAAGGAAGCAGCCCTTGTCTTTCCTCCTCTCCCTCCCCCTCACTCTCCATCTCTCAAAGCACCAAGACACAGCACCTGATGGCTTTGGAATGTCAAAGGGACTTTCAGGCCACGGTCCATGAAGAATAATTTCGAGAAGTTTCCAAAAGAGAAAAAAGAAAGCCCTGAGCCCGGAACCCATTACTTCCCCTGCATAGGAACAAAGCCTTTTCAAGAGGCTGTGGGAAAATAAACCCTCTTTCATAGCTCAGCTCTGAATCCTGTAGGATTCCCAGAAGAGAGGCAGTGTGGCTTAATGGAAAGAATCCTGGACTGTAAGTCACAAAATCCTGATTCCAGTCTTGGTGCTGTCCCTGAATGTCTATGTGTCCATAGGGAATGTTGGGTTAAATTAAAGATTCTTAACTTAGGGTCCACGAACTTAGTCTTTAAAAGATTTTGGTAACTCTTTCAATGTAATTGGTTTTCTTCACACTCCTAGGTATTATTTTTTCATGCATTTAAAAACATTATTCTGAGAAGAGGTCCACTGACTTTGCCAGATGACCAGAGGTTTGGGACCCAAGGAAGGTTAGATTGTAAAGTCCCTTTCAGCTCTGAGATTCAAGGGTCCTGGGAAATATTGCGGAAATGCTACAGAAGGCACTATGTGATGTCTTAAAGCCAAAGTCCAGTTCCATTCCCAAATGGGCCTATCCAGTCCTTGGCACAGGCTGAGCCTTGACCCTAACTATATAGCATGAACCCTGACCACACCCCAGTCACAAATTCAGTCGTGACCCTGGTCAGTGACTGTGCCCTGATCTGAGTCCCAGACTCATCTATAACCCTGACCCCATCAGTGCCTCCCAGACAAGTGGCCTGGGTCATGAAAGGTCTTGGGCTAGAGACAGTGGATGGCTCAGCACTGCTCATTCCTCTCAGCTCCCCACCCACAAACTCAGAACCCACACCCTCCCACTGTGGGGTGAGGGGCAGTTGTGTTGTTTACAGAGCAGAATTACTTGCTGTTGTGTGGTTGTACCTGCCACGAGTGTTTGTAAATGAGGGTGAGAATCACACCCCCTCTGCCCCTTGCTCCCAGAGTGGGCGGCCCAGAGATGTGGGTCGGGAAACAGGGACAGGGCTTGTATAACTCCTTCCCCCGTGGGCCTGACCCCATTAGCAGTACACATCTCTGAGAGGTCTGCAGGCCCCAGATTTAGAACAGCCCCTCCTGAATCCTAATAAACGCATCAAGGTGGTGGATCCTCCACCCTCTCAGCCCATTCCCACCTCCCCCAAAATGAGCCCAGAGCATGGAAAAATTGTCCTTTCCTTCCCCCAGGACAACTAGATTCTAAATGCACTGGATTAAAGGGATGATTTACAATATAGTAGCAAGTACCCCGGACCTTGGTTTGAATCTCAGCTTTGATATTTACTAGGTGTACGATCTTGGGCAAATCTCTTGACCATCCCATGCCTAAATGCCCATTTTATCTGTAAAATGAGGTCTCTCTTAAGTTCCTTTTTGCTGTGACATCCTATGATTCTATGATACTGGGGTGGTCAAATGGCAGGGCCTGTGGACACTCCTCTGGGCTGAGGAGAAGTAGGTTTGGGGATTGGGGGGAGGACTTAGAACGAGTGCAGAGACCACTAAGTGTTGTCCCTGATGGCAGTATCTGTGCCTTTGCAATGCAGTCTCCCTTCCCCTTCGGTCTCTACTTCCCTGCCTGCCACACTAGTCTCTTCTCTAATTGACCTGCCCCCAACCATCACTTCTTTGCTCTAACTTTCCTTAGAGTTGATGTCCTCAAGTTGCATGAGGTCCATGTGCGGTTTTGTCTGTGGGAAGTTTTCTCTTTTCTTGTCTCTAGGTATTTTCCAGAGATATCTTTCTAGGCGTTTTCTCCAGGGGCTGTCTGAGGAATGGGGCTGTGTCTTTCCTTCAGACTAAGGTCTCTCTGAGGGCAAGGGCTGAATTTCTGCACAGACCAAGGGATCCCCTAAGGTAGGGCCCATGTCTACTCTCTTCCTTCAATAATTTCCTTCTAGTTCCCTGTTTCTCCATGGCATGGCCCAAGGCCACAGGTGGTAACTACAGAAGTAACCCAGAAAGCTAGCAGCCCGAACTCAGCATTTTTTTTCACAGTATAGGCTCCTAAGCTGACTAAAATTGGGTAGTGGTTCTGTTTAGTCATTTCAATTGTGTTCAGTTCTTCATGACCCCTTTTTGGGTTTTCTTGGCAGAGATACTAGAGTGGTTTGCTATTTTCTTCTCCAGCTCATTTTACAGATGAGGAAACTGAGGCAAACAAGGTTAAGTGACTTACCCGGGGTCACACAGCTAAGTAATAGTCTGAGGCCAGATCTGAAATTCAGTCTTCCTCTCTCCAGGCCTGGTACTCTATCCACTGCACCACCTAGCTGCCCTAAAACTGGATAGTGGGAACCTATAGAAAGAAGAAGCTAAGGACCCAAAAGAAATGGACTCATCTTCCTTGCCTTTTTTCGATAATCCATCTGGGCAGAGTGTCCATGAGGGTTCTGGCCTGGAGAGATCCATAGGATCTTTGCTTCAGGGGATGCCAGGCTTCTCACAGCCCGGGATGGGTAAGAGTTTCCCCAGGGGACAAATAGCCTGAGACCCTGTCCTGGAACCTATACTCTAAAGGAAAAGGGTGAAAGCAGCCATGACTGAATCCCCTGGATAATCATGCTCATGACATTAACCCCTACCAGGGTTATTCATTGATTCATTCACTGACACAACCAAACATTAATTTATTCAATCAGTCATTCCATCATTAAATCATCCTGTAAGTCAAGCCTTCATTATCAGGTCTCTTCCCCCTCTATATCTATGATCCTAATAGTCCCTGGATCATAGAAGTGATCAATCCAACCTCTTCATCTCAGATCAGGACACTGAGGCCCAGAGAAATTAAGCACCTGTCAAGTGGTAGGCACTTACTCAAACCTTGTTCCCTTTCCTTCCCTCCCTTCTTTTAAGTGACTTGTCCCAAGTCACAAAGTAGCAGCATTTGAACCTGAGTCCTCTGAGTCTGAATCCGTTGTTCTTTCCACCACACCACAGTTCATCCAATCCTTTATTTATTCATGTATACATTTAATTTTGTTTCATTCATTCATTCATTCATTCATTCATTCATTCATTCATTCCTTCCTTCCTTCATTTGTTCATTCCTTGAATAACTACTGCATAAAAGATCCTTTACTCATAAATGAAGGAAAGATCCAATCTCTGTCTTCTAAAACACACAGAGAAGAAGGGAACAAGCATTTATTAAGTGTCTACTATGTGCCAGGTGCTATGCCAATAATCTTGAGAGGTAGGTGCTATTATTAGCCCCATTTTACAGATAAGGAAACAGAGACAGAGGTTAAGTGACTTGCCTAAGGTTGTATAGCTAACAAGTGTCTAAAGCTGGATTTGAACTCTACTTTTCTTGACCCTGGGTCCAGTGCTTTATCCATTGACCACCTAACTGACTCTACAACTGGGAGGGACCTAGGAGACCATCTTGTCCAATACTCTCATTTTACAGATGAGGAACGTGAGCCTCAAAGAGTGTCAAGTGACCTGTCCCAGAGTCTTACAGTTAGGAAGTGTCTGAAGAGGGATTAGATGCACAGTGGTGTAATGGGAAGACTTTTGGAACTTGAATAGCTCTGATAGTATGCATTCAACTTTGGTCATATAAGCTCTTTGGTCCTCAGTTTTCCCTTCTGTAAAATGATGGGGTTGAACTAGGTGACCTCTGAGGTCCCTCCCAGCTCTAAATCTATGATCCCATGATGCCATATACTCTATCCACACCACTTTGTTGCTTCTCGTTACCTCTAGGGGCCTTTCAGTTTTAGTATTCATTATTCCAGCTACAAGTCCATAGATTTCTATGTCTCTGTGAGCACTGAGAATAGTTCACAGCACTGAGGAGCAGAAAGGTTAAATGACCTCATCCCATTTAATTCTCACATCAGCCTAGTGAGGTAGGTAAGACAAGCATTATTATCCCCATTTTACAGATGAGAAAACTGAGGCTCCAAAAGGCTAATTGAATTGTCCACAGATGCACAGCTACTAAGTGTTGGAGCCTGGTCTCATGCTGAATTTTTCTGATTCTAAATCCAAGGCCCTTGTCACTATACAATAGGGCCTTGCACTGTGTTGTCCTCACACTATAGAGATGCTGACCAATAAGGTCAGTGGGTGCCTTGCTCACCTAATATGACATTTTCCTCCTCCCCAAACCCGGGCCTTTCCTAACCTTGTGCTTTCCCCTTCCTTGGTTTGAATGGCTATGCAAGTCTTCCAAGCATTCTCCTTCAAAGGACTATACTCACTTGGACTGAAGATAGAATTTTGTTACACGCCACATTGTGTTATGAGGAGTCATAATGGTGTAGGGGGGAAATGTGCTGGCCTTGAAGTCAGGAGATCTAGATTTGAAACCTGGCTTTGACACCTGCTGGCTGTGTTCTTCTTGGAGGTCTAGCACTGACACTGACTGACTGACTGTGATGTCGGGCTAATTCCCTCTGCTCTGTGAGCCTTGATTTCCTCATCTGTAAAATGGGGGTAGTCATCCATGGTCTACTTATTTTACAAGGTTATAGCAATGGAAGCACTTTGTAATTTTTAAATCCCTGTAGAAATGGGAGTTATTCTTTGAATTATGTTAGCATGTCCCAATTGGTTGTGAGCCTAGAGGGCAAGGAGCATGTCCTACATATTTTGGGATCTCTAGCATATAGGATGGGCCCACCATCCATATCACAGGAGAACTCAGTAGATGGATATAGGTTGATGAGAGGATTTTTTTTTCACTATATATGTATATACATATATATGTAATATGCATTGTATGTGTTGTACAGGGTAATGTTTTAAGCTTTAATAGCATAAAACTGTACTAAGACTTCTGGGATGTATTATGTATATACACACAGAGAAATATACATATGTATCTACGTATGTATTATACATATACATGCATACATATATGTGGTAATGGCAGTGGTATATATACCTATGTATGGGTGTATATACACACATAGGCATATATATGTATACACAATTGTGTTTACTTATATAGACACAATGCACACACATACATTTTGCATACATATACATATATACATTGTACATATATAATAAATATTCAATAACTTGTATCTTTACACATGTTGCATATAATATATAATACATACTTTATTATGTGTATGTATATATATCAATATTCATATAGATATCTATGCATACACCCACAGTGTAGGTATATATACATATGCACAAGGTATCCCCAAGTCTTACTGTACCGGACTTCAGGGACATCCTATATAAAATACTAATATAATGTAACACAGAATAACGTAATATAACAAAACACAACAATACAACATAACACCATATCAAACCACAACATAACACAACACAGAACAAAATAGCATAACAAAACATGACAACATGACCCAACATGCCCTGACATGGCACAATACGATAGGACACAGTACAATAGAATATCATATGACATAACCTGACATGTGTCCCAACACAACATGACATGACACCACACAGCAAACATTATATAACACGTGATATGATATCTTTGCCTCAGCAGTACTCCTCAGAAGCTTCGATTTTACATGTACACAAATGTAATTTGCAGGATAATCATTTCAGACCTGGGAGAGTTCCCTTGTAGTCTAGTCCTCTCATTTTACAGACAAAGAAACTGAGGTTCAAAGACTCCGAGTGATGCGCCCAACATCACATGGCTAATGCAGGATTTGATGCCAGGTTATGCATATTCCAAGTCCAACACTCTATCCATTATGCTATGTTATCTCACAGGTAAACTTCAGTGGCATTGTCCGGGAACTGAAACCCAGGTAAACGTGCCTGGAAGGCAGCTATGCTGACCACTCCATCATGCCTTTTGCTTCGAGAGGCAGATCTAAGTTGTGGGACATTGAATGTCACTAAATCTCTCTAAGCCTCACTTTTCCAGTCTGAGATTAGAGGATGAGACTATTATGGTCTCTAAATCTTATGGTCCTATGATACTATAACCACAATGAACACCCATTTATGCTGGTGTATGTTTGTGTGTATTTGTGTGTGTATAAGAAAAAGAGACAGAGGGAGCCCCTCTATACTAATATAATAATATATGTTGGATGATTTCCCCTGAGCCAACTGGGCCCATACTCAGAAGACCAACCAGGTCATGGAAGCCAGTGTCTGGGAGCCTTGGGTCATATTAGCTTCCTTTCCTGCCTGAGACAGTGGACATTCTCTCCCTTCCCTTCTCCTCAGCTTTTCCCTGCACCCTGATCTAAGCCTACTGTTCCAGGGGACTCTCTGTCCTTTCTAGCTGAAACTGCATCACCCAAGTCTGACCTGGGTGATACCGCATGTTACCAAGGCAACTGGGCCAGCCGTGGACCTCCATGTCTCACTGGGCACAGACCAGGCTAAGCAAGTGGTTATATTTAGCCTCTTTTTCTCTCCTCTACTTGCTGCTCAGAAGAGAAGGGAAAGGAAAAAAAATCTCACAGCCACCCACATTGTTTAACCCCCACCCCAACTTCTGAATCAAATCATAGAAAAGGAGGCAGGATATTGAAGAACATGCCTTGGATGGGGACTGAATAGAGTCGAGTTTAAGTCTTAGCTCTGACATGTACTAGCTGTGGGATGCTAGTCACTTCTTATCACTTTTCTGAGCTGGTTTCCTGACCCATAAAATGGAAATAATGTCAATTAGAATACTTCTTGCATCAGGTTGTAGTGAGGAAAGTATATCATGATCCTGCTAGTGTGAGAGAAAGACGTCATTATTTGTAAACAGATAAGAAGAGCTGCCTTATGACCAAGCAACAAAGTTAAACAAATTTGCTCTCCTGGAATCCTAAACCTGCAGCCTTTCTCCCTTTCAGTCAATCAAAACTCAGTATTTTCTGAGCCTATGAAGACCTATGCCGGGTGATGTAGAGGAGGAAACCAGAGAAAGAGGAGAACACCTCAGAGAGCTTCCAATCTAATTGGGATGGGGCTATATGGAAGCAGTATGTTGTAATGATGAGAGCTCTATACAGGGAGACAAGAAACCAGGGATCAAGTCTTAGTTTTATTAATAACTTGCTGTATGATTTGGGGGTAATCTTACTTTGGTTTCCTTTTCTGTAAATTAAGGAAGACAGTTAGACAAAATGATCTCAAAGGGCCCTTTTGTCTATGATATTCTATATTGCATGTTCTAAGATCTATTTTGATCTCTGATATTCTAGGTTCTAGGTGCTAACCCTCTTCCAGCTCTGATACTAGGTTATAGGTTCTAAGGTCCTTTCCAGCTCTGCTATTCTAGGTTCTTCCCAGTTCTGGCATTCTAGGCTCTAAGATCCCTTCCAGCTGTAACACTGTAGATTCCCTATTCTGAGGGTGGTCTCCAAGTATCATTTCTTCATGCATGGTAATACTATGTCCAAGAATCAGGGGGTGTCAGGGGGAATCAATCAATCAACAGACATTTATTAAGCATTTACTATGTCACGCGCTGTGTTAGGTGCTGAGGACACAAGTACAAAGAATATAACAATTGTTACTTTCATGGAGCTTCTATCTCCACTTGTCCCCAGAAAAAAGAAGTAGAAATGGGTGGAAATTGCAAAAAAAAAAAATCGATTTCAATTGGTTGTAAGGAAAACTTTGCTAACAACTAGAGCTGTTCCAAAGGCGAATTGGCTGGCTAGGAAAGCCTTTGTGAGTTTCCCAGCCTAGACTAAAAGGCCATTTGTCAGAGGGTGGTTTCCTGCTCAGGTAGGGTTAGACCAGATGACGTCCGAGGTCCCTTCTGGCTCTGAGATTCTGTGACCTTTCTAGCCTGGCCTCCATCTGCTCCCCTTTCACGAGCCAGCGCAGCAACCTCCTCGTCTTCTGTACCTATTTAGATCACAGCAGAGTGTAGTGGAAATGACAGCCAAACGGAGAGGCAGGAGATGATAAGCTCCGGGCTTAGGGAGTCCTGGCTCTGAGAGTTACTAGATGTTTGACCTAACTTCGCCTTTGCCTCTCTGAGCCTCAGTTTCTTGAGCTTTAAAATAGGGATAATAATATTAGCATGTGATATCTCACAGCTTTGGAGTGAGGAAAGTATCTTTTTAAGGAAGCCTTAATGCACTAAGGGGCCAGGATGGGGCTAGTGTGGGCTGGGGATTAGGATAAAGTTGTGAACAGAATTTGTTCATTCCCACACCTCACCTCACAACAAATTAAACAATTCTTATTAAATGCCTACTATGTGCTGGCTTCTGCCGTGGATCTTGGATTAATGAAGGACAGACCTGACATTTTTCCCAGGTGGCTGGGGTGGGGATAGAAGGGCATGAGCTACTGAGGAAATGAAGCCTTTCTTCCTCATTGTGAGTCCCCTTTGGAGATGGAAGTCACAGTCGTACATCTATGGGAATGTGTGCATGTGTATAAGGCTGAGCTGAGAAGAAAATAGAGATAGAAAGAGAAAGACAGACAGAGGGGAAGTAACAGTAAGAAAGAGTGATTGATAGAGAAATCTAGAAAGGGAGGGACACAGAGAAAAACAGATACTCATAGGGAAAAGACAAAAAAGATAGGAGAGGGATTGAGAAAGAAAGATGGTGGGGAGGGGGATCCTGGGGGTGGGGAGCAAAGAGAATTATGAGCGGGAGGAATGAAACAGAAAGCCTGAGGGTGCTTAGGAATGTGAGGTGGTTCAACCAGGCTTGGGCAGCATGGCTCAGCTCAGCTCTGTCCCCTGATTGGCTGGCATTTCCACAGCTAAGGGGGCTTTCCCTGAAGCTGAGCTGTGTGGCTGTGACTCAGCTGATGGCAGCAGAGAAGTGAGAAGTGTGGAGGGGATGAGGACGTGAGGGAGAAGGGAGAGCTTGCAGCAAACCTCAGGCTTTCCCAAGAAATTTGTGCACAGAAAAAAGTCAGGCCAGTTCTCTCCATTTACTCTCCGAGGTGAGTGGGGTGGGAAGTGGCAGGAGCCATCCAGCCTGGGTCTTCAGGTAAGTGTAGAATGAATCAGAGGGTGATGGTAGCAGGACATCACAGCCAGGAGAAATCTTGGAGATCCCTAATTTGACAGATTGAAGCCAAGACATAGGAAGGGACTTGGCCAAGGTCACACAGCTAATTAGTGTCAGGACTGGGACTAGAACCCTGGTCTCCTAATTCCCAGACCAAGTTTCTTTCCATTATACCTGGGTGTCTTCTTCCTCAACAGTTCCATGATATATCCCATTTCTATCCTACATATTTTTATTTCTACATCCCCCCAACTCAAAGTTTCAGTGGTTCTAAAATTTTAAGATTTGATGATTTGAAAACACAATAATTTTCTTAAACATCCAGATTCTAAGGATCTATGATTCTAACATTCTACAACCTCTTTCATCACTTCTGAGTGCCCATCTCATTCTTAACCCCTCAGGGTTCCATGCCCCAGGGGCTAGTAGGAGTCCTCCCTACTGGATCTTTACCCTGGTCTGCCTTCACTAGTCAGATGCCTCATTCCAAAAATTACTCCTCCCAGTCTGATCAAAATTCCCATTGCCTCAGCAAGCTTGTGACAAATTGGGCTGGCCATTAAGGGACCTGAGTTCTAGTCTCAGCTCTGTCACATTGATTGAATGATGTTAGGCTATAATTTTCATCCTCTATAAAGTGAGAGAAATAATCCTTGTTCTGCTCATCTCCTAGAGTAGACAGAATAAGACATTGCCCAGAAAGAATTACATAGGGTTATCTAAATGAAAGGGACTTGATAGAGGTGAGCATGGGGGGAGTGGGGAGGAGACTGCTCTACTGGGTGTGGCCTGATTATTCCTTTCCCTTGCCCCCTCCTTCTACATACCTTTGAAATTAAGAAAAAAAAAAAACTTAGTAAGATAATGTGGAGGGTTCAACATAGTGCCGTCCCACTTTGAAGGACAAATCTCAGAGCCCCTTTCTTATTTCAGGGTGTAAGGAGAAAGGTCCAAACATCCTTAAGAAGAATTTATCTGGGATGGATAATAACCCCTTTCCAGCTCAGCTGAAACCTAGATATGGTCCCCTTTGAGCTCAGATCATGGAAAGTTAGAGCTGGGAGATACCGTACAACAACAAAGCTTTCAGCCAGAGCTAAAAGAGATCTTAAAACATTTAATGTAGAATGTTAGAGTTGGAAGAAGCCTTAGAATATAGAATATAGAATTTTAGTGCAGGAAAGTACCTTAGAATATAGAGCATTAGGTCTAAAAGAATCCTTAGACTATAGACTAGGAAAGTATTGTTAAATGTTTAGCAATATCCTTTCCAAAAAGTGTGATATCATGATATCTTTTAATTATTGTTTTCCCTATCACTTTAAGTCTAAATAACCATCAAAGTGATATGCCAAGCCTTGATTTATAGTGTTTGCTGATTTGTAAGGTGTAAGTGCTCACTCTGAAAATTTAACAATCAATCCTTGAAAGCCAATTTGACCTGCCCCCAGGACACTCCTGCAGAGATCATTAGTGCCAAAATCTAGGCTTAGAACCTAGACTAGTAGAACATAGAATGTTAAACCTGGAAAGGATTATAGAACTTAGAGTATCCTGGGAAAATGTGAGAAAGGAAAGATTCCTTTCAGCTGGGGGAAAACAAAGAGCACTTGATGAAAAAGATGGCTCCCAAGCTTGGCCTTGCAGGATTTCAGCAGGTGTAGTTAATAAGCAAGCATGGTCTAGAAACGGGATGCCAATGCAGAAAGTAGGGAGAGGGTAAGATGAGGCTGGGAAATAGTTGGTAGTCCAGTCTGGCTTGAATGTAGAGATGGAAAGTGAACAAAGGGGAGATATACAGACAGAGATAGAGATAGATAAATAGATAGATAGATACATACATACATACATACAGATATACACATACTTATTGAGGGAATTGTGGGATTTGAATGAACCACACTGAGTCCATCTTGTGACTCAGTTCTGGATCTAGCTCAGTTCCGTTTCTATTCAATTATGAGTCTAGTTCAATTTCTGTCTTATGAGAAAATTTTATTCAGTTATAGGGATTGTGAGAAAACTTTATTACATTGTTTGAACCTAATCTTATGTGGCTAGGAAGCTGGACCACCTTATCTAAGGACTAGGTTATGCTGACCAGAAACCCAGTTAGAGCCAAAGATTGATGCAAAGAGTTTTCTCACAATTATGTATCTCAAGTAACCCATATGTATTATCTGAAAACTGGACCTGTACTGTCAATCAGTTATTGTTTATTGTTTTTTTTTATTGAATACAGATATTTGAGGGTGGGGGGGAGGGGGGAGGAGTGGGGCACCTTCAGGGAGGTGCACTTCTTTGCTCTCCCCCTCCCAACTCAGAAAGCCAATAATCTTTCTTCCAATTAGAAATCAGATTACCTAATATTATATTCTGGTTAATTGTCTTCTTTCTATTAATTGTTCTTGTTTGATTGTTTTTAATGCATAAAAAGATGTCTACCCCTGTATTTGGAATTCAATGCTAAGTAAGGGGACCAGGTCCTAATTTTTTATGCAATTGGCATGCATTGCTTAACAAATCGATATGCTCAAAAGCTCAAACCTCTCTGTTTCCTCAGCCATTTCATCTTTCACCTGCCGCAATAGATGGATACATAGATATACAGAACATTTGTTTAATGCTTATATTTTGTACTAGGAACTATACCAAATGCTGGAGATACAAATGTAAGCAAAGAAGACAGTTCCTAGGTTCAAAAAAGTCTATATTCTAATTGATGTTGTTGAGTCGTTTCAGTTGGACAATGACCCCACTTCATGACCCCACTTGCGGTTTTCTTGGCAAAGATACTGGAGTGATTTGCCATTTCCTTTTCCAGCTCCTTTTACAAATAAGGAAATTGAGGCAAATAGGGTTAAGTGACTTGTCCCAGATCAAAGTGACTTGTCCTGGATCACACAGCTAGTAAGTGTGTGAGGCTCAATTTGAGCTAAGGTCAGGAGAAGACAAAATATAAAGGGGTGCTGGAAAATGGGGAGGAAGTACCTGCCCTTAGGCAAAGCAGCTGGTAGAGAGTTGGAGCAGCATGGAGGGAAAGTTGAGCCAGGTTGTGTGAAATAAAGATGGAAAGGTTTGGGGTTGTGGAAAACCTTAAATATCAAGCCAAATCCTACACAGGCATATTCAATAAACTTTTATTAAGTGCACAATATGTATAAGAGACTGTATTATGTTCTGGCAATACAAAGACTAAATGAAAAATCATCCCCAACCTCAAGGATCTTGGAGTCCACTGCAGGGATTCAAGAAGCAAACAGATAAAAATATGTATCACTTGAGGATGAAGGATTAAACAGTGAAAGCTAAAGGGCTCAAGAAATGCTTGTTAGAGGAGATAGCACAGGACGTGAGCCTTGAAGGAATCTGGGGACTGTGAGAGGTGGAGGTGAGGGAGAAGTGAATTACAGGCATAAAGTTTAGCCTGGAAAAGGCAGTGAGGCAGGAGACAGAGTGCCAAATTTGGGGAATAGTAAGCTGGCCAATTTGACTGAAACACAGAGTGTGTGAATGGGAGTAATGTGCAATAATCCTGGAAAGGTAGATTAGAGCCATATTGTGAAACTTTAGAAATGCCAAGCTGAGGAATTTGTATTTTATCCTAGAGGAAATAGAACACAGCATCTGGAGTCAGAAGACCTGGATTCTAATCCTGGCTCTGCCATTTATCACATATGTTACCTTGGGCCAGTCACTCAATCTCTCTGGGCCTTAGTTTTCCCCATTTGTAAAGTGATAAATTTGGACTAGATGACCTGTAAGGTGCCCTTCTACCTCGAAGTGATCCAATGGTCTTAAGTTTCTTAAGCCGGGGAATTACATGGTCAGGCTTGCCTTTAGCAGTATCAGTTTGGCAGCTGTGAGGAGAATAGATTAGACAGGGGAGAGAGTGGAAGCCAAAAGGTCATGTAGGAGGCTGTTTTTAAGAACCCAAGTGAGAGGTAGAGGCACTGAGTCTGAATGGTGGTCAAGTGAATGGAAATAAGGCAATGAACCTGACAGATGTTGTTGAGGCACCTGCCTGATGGCTGACACTAAGCAAGTCACCTCTCTGTGCCTCAGTTTCCTCATCTATAAAATTAGAGAGTTGGATTCAATGGCTTTTAAGGTCCTTTCCAGTTCTATGGTGACCTCAGAGAAAGTAATTTGAGTAGAATGGCAGTGACTATAGTCAGATATCAAGGGGTCAAGGAGTAAATGGATTTGGTTAAGTATTGAATGGCATGGGTTAAACCAGATGACCTCTGAGATCTCTTCCAAATCTGAGTGGGTGATGAGAAAGCAGAAACAGTTAAAAGAATCCCAAATTTGAATTCAGGGGACTTGGGTTCAAATCCCATCTCTGCTATTTACAACCTGTGTGACCTTGGGCAAATCACTTCAGTTTCCCCCATCTGTGAAATGATAGATAGCTAGATTCTCTATGAGGTCCCTTCTAACTCTAGATCTCATGAAACTTGTCCATCTCCAGTGTCCTGAGCTGTATCTGGCCACTGGATCCAGTTGGCTCCAAAGAAGAAAGTGAGGCTGGTGACTTTGCACAGCCCTTCCCCACTTAAATCCAATTCACTTGTATGTCATGGAATCACCTTCCTGATGTCATGGTTCTCTTTGAGAAAGAAGAACAAACAACAACAACAACAATTAACAGGACTTGAAAAGTGTTTGGATATGGGGGAGGGAGTGTAGACAAAGGGAGAGAGAAGAGTCAAGAATTACTCTGCAAACCTGGGTGCCTTGAAATTTGAAGGATGAGTGAGTTTAAGGGAGATACTGAGCTCCATCTTGACATGTCACAGTAATTTTGAAGTACCTGCAGAATATCCAAGTGGAAATGTTCAGCAGAGTTAGTGATGTGGGACTAGATTCCAGGGAGAGAGTCCAGTCTAGGGATCTGGGAGTCATCTGCATAGAGGGAGTAATTGAATTGATTGGAAGCTGATGATAGAACCAAGAGAAAGGGTGTAAAAAAAATAAAAAGTCCAGGATAGAGCCTGGAGGGTCATCCATAGGTCACATAGTGGGTGAGTCATGGACTATCATTTAAGAAAGAAGATCGAAAAGAAGAGAGTCAGACAGATATAAAGACATCAAATGATCAAAAATCACACACACAAAAAAGAAAGGGGGAGTAGAGCACATATAAGGATGGGTGGCCAACAATGTCAAATTACAGAGAGGTCAAGAAGGATGAGGAATGAGAATAAGCTGGTGGATTTAGCAATTAAGAGATCATTGGTAACCTTGGAGAGAGCAATTTGAGCTGTGTTTGTGAGTTGGAAGCCAGATTGCAAGGAATTGAGGAAAGAATAGGAGAGGAAGTGGAAACAATGAGTGTACACAAATTTTTTTTTAGAAATTTGGCAGTGAAATGGAGGAGAGATATAGGGAAGTAGCTTAAGCAGTTATCAGTGCCAAGTAAAGTGTTTTGTTCTGTTTTTTTTTTTTTCAACTATAGAGCTAGACATATTTGTGCAGTAGGTAGTGAGGAAGGAGATACTCAGCATAACCCCAGAGCTAGAGACTTGCATGGAAAGACAGAATCCTAAGATATCAGAGAGCATTCAGCCCAACTTATATGGAAGCAAGCACTCTCTCTACAGCAATCCTGACAAGTAGACATCCAGTCTACCACCTAACCAAGCAGTTCTTCCCAGTTTGGAACAATTCCAATGGTTATATGAAGCAAAAATCTGCCTTTCAACAATGTCCATCTATTGCTTCTAGGTATGCCCACTGGGTCCAAACATAACAAGCATAAAGACAGTCCCTCAAATGCTTAAAGACAGCAACAATGTGCCCATTAACCTTCTGGACTCCAGGCCCAACATCCCCAATGCCTTCAACCAACCTTCCTATGCTATAGTCTATTCCATGTGAGGCTCCCTCGTCTAGACACATCTCAGTTTGTCAATGTCCTTCCTACAGTACTGTACACAGAAACTGAATGTCATACCCCAGAGTACAGTAAAGACTCTCACTTTGCTTGTTCTGGCTGATGTGCCCCTCTTTGTACCCACAGATCACAGTAGGGTTGTTGTCTGCCATGACATACTGCTGACTCATCGAGTTTCTGGTCACGAAAACCCCTGGGACTGGGATCCACCTCTCCTGTATTACAGCTGAGGGCTCTTTCAGTCTGCCCCACCCTGCCCCCAGTACAAATGGCCACAGTAGCCGATGAAGCTCCTGGAAGAGAGCTCAAATCCGACAGTTCCACCGTTTAAGCTTTATCGATTCCTATAAAATGCCCAGCAAAGCTGTTAAGGGCCTTTTATGCACGAATGCTCACAGATGATTCCTGCCCCCTGCACTGAATGCATCTCTTCGGCTCTCTCTATGTAGGAGGGACGGGAATAAATGGGTCTCCCCATGGAGTCTCCAGCCAAGTAGCAGGTCTTCCTCTATCACACCCTGGTTTCCCTGCAGCCCTGGCCCCTAACTCTCCCTGAAGAAAGGAGATATGATGTGCAGAAAAATACTGCCACCTCTCTTGTTATAGACATTATGGAGAGCCAGCCAAGGAATGAGGAAGACCTAGGGTAAAGTCCTACCTTTGGTATACAAGTCCCACCTTTAGTACATATTGTCTATTTGACAATTGGCATGTCACTCTCCCTCTCAATGTCTGCAGGCAACTCTCTGATAATAAGAGTTCTTAATCTGGGATCCATAGATGGACTTCATGAAGCAGACATCTTTATTTTAAAATAACTGGTTTCCTTTGAGGTACCATATGTTTTGTTTTATGCATTTAAAATATTATTTTAAGAATTAACCAAATTAAAGTTTCTGAAGGCAAGGCAAAGCTGAGATGGCAGAGTAAAGGCAGAGACCCACTCGAGCTCTCCCCTAAACCTCTCCAAATACCTTTCCAAAATGACTAAGCAAATCATAGAGCAGCAGAACCCACAAAAAGATGGAGTGAAATGAATTTGCAGCCCAAGACAACTTGGAACGTTAGCAGGAAAAGTCTGTTGCACCAGGGTGAGACAGGAGCACAGTCCAGAACAGGCTGTGCCAGTGCAGACCAGGCCCCAGCAGACCTGGAGCAGGCCTCGGGGTGACTGAATCACTGACGGAAGTGGTGGGTTCCAGACCTCTCAGCCCACAGACACCAAAGACAACTTGGAAGGTCAGCAGGAAAGGTCTGTCACACCTGGGTGAGAGTAGAGTATTGTCCAGTGCAGGCCACATTAGCACAGTGCTGGCCACAGCAAACCAGGAGCAGACTTTGAGAGCCACTGAATCAACAGTGGCAGTAGCTGTTTCTGGAGCTCTCAGCCCAAAGATAGTAAGGAGATGAAACAACTGGTCAGAAGAAGATTACAGGGTTCTTTTGGCTAGCACTGAGGCATGACCCTGTTGCTTTGCCAATACTAAAATCCAGGTGGTAGTCTGTGGTGGCAGACCCAGGGTGAGGAGGAGCACTAGCATAGCAGAACTTGCAGCAGCAGTGAAGGAGGGGGACCCTCTTCATAGTTCCTGGACAAAGAAGAGTGCTTGTGGTCACTCACGGACCAGAGCACAGGCCAGGAGAGTAATAAACACCTCTCCTTAGATCATATGACCTTGGAAGAACTAAAAACTTACAGGTCCCTAGAAGCATCTCTGAAAACAGTTGCACAAACCCCCTGAAGCTTGGGACAGTACACCCTTCACCCTGGAAGCAGAGCCTTACTTTAACTAAGAATTAAAAGTCAACTAATAGCCTATGAAAATAAGCAAACAATGGAAAAAAAACGTGATTATTGAAAGTTACTGTGGTGATAAGGAAGATCAAAACACACACTCAGAAGATAATAAAGTCAAAGCTCCTACATCCAAAGCTTCCAAGAAAAATATGAATTGGTCTCAGACCACGGAAGAGCTCAGAAAGGATTTTCAAAATCAAGTAAGAGAGGTAGAGGAAAATTGGGGAGAGAAATGAGAATAATGCAAGAAAATCATGAAAAACAAGTCAACAGCTTGGTAAAGGACACACACACACACACACACACACACACACTCAACCACAGTGAAGAAAATAATGCCTTAAAAAACAGACTAGTCCAAATGGTAAAAGAGGCCCAAAAAGCCAGTGAGGAAGAATGCCTTAAAAAGCAGAATTGGCTTTTTGGAAATGGGAAAGAAGATCCAAAAGCTCACTGAAAAAATAATTCCTTAAAAATTAGAATGGAGCAGATGGAAGCTAATGACCTCATGAGAAATCAAGAAACAATACAACAAAACCAAAAGAGTGGGAAAAAAAAAAATAGAAGACAATGTGACATATCTCATTGGAAAAACAACTGACCTGGAAAATAGATCCAGGAGAGATAATTTAAAAATTATTGGACTACCTGAAAGATATGATCAAAAAAAGAGCTCAGACATCATGTTTCAAGGAATTTTCAAGGAAAACTGCCATGGTATTCCTAAACCAGAGTGTGAAATAGAAATTGAAAGAATCCATTGATCACCTCCTGACAGAGATCCCAAAATGAAAACTCTCAGGAATGTCATAGTCAAATTCTAGAGTACCCAGGTCAAGGAAAAAAATATTGCAAGCAGCCAGAAATAAATAATTCAAGTATTATGGAGCCACAGTCAGGATAACACAAAATTTAGCAGCTTCTACATTAAAGAATTAGAGGGCTTGGAATACAATATTACAGAGGGCAAACGACCTAAGATTACAACCAAGAATCACCTACCTAGCAAAACTGAGTGTCATCTTTTAGGAGAAAAATGGATATTCAATGAGTTAGAGGACTTTCAAGCATTCTTGATGAAAAGAGCAGAGCTGAATAGATAATTTGACTTTCAAATACAAGACTCAAGAGAAGCATAAAAGGTAAATAGGAAAGAGAAATCATAGGGGACTTAATAAGGTTAAACTGTTTGCATTCCTGTATGGGAAGATGATATTTGTAACTCATAAGACCTTTCTCATTATTAGAGTAGTTAGAAAGAGTATATATAGACAAAAGAGTTGAATATGAAGAGGTAAGATCTAAAAAATAAAATTAAGGGGTGAGAGGAATGTACTGGGAGAAAGAGAAAGGGAGAGGTAGAATGGGGTAAATTATCTCATAAAAGAGGCAAGAAAAAGCTTTTACAGTGGAAGGGAAGAGGAGGGAGATAAGAAGGAGTGAATTAACCTTACTCTTATAAGAATTGGCTCAAAGAAGGAATAACATACACACTCAATTGGGTATAGAAATTTATCTTACACTACAGGAAAGTAGGGGCAAAAGGGATAAGAAAAGGGGGAGTGATAAAAAAGAGGGCAGATTGAGGGACGGGATAGTCAGAAGCAAAACAATTTTGAGGAGGGACAGAGTGACAGGAGAAAGAGAATAGAATAAATGGTGTGTCATAGGATGGAGGGAAATACAGTTAGCAATAGCAACTGTAAAAAAAAATTTTGAAGCAAAGTTTTTTTTCTGATAAAGGCCTCATTTTTCAAACAGATAGAGAACTGAGTCAAATTTATAAAAATAAGAGCCATTCCCCAATTGATAAATGATCAAAAGACATCAGTTTTCGGCTGAAGTAATCAAAGCTATCTATAATCATATGAAAAAACACTCTCACTATTTTTGGAGAAATACAAATTAAAACAGTTCTGAGGTACTATCTCATACCTATTAGATTGGCTAATAGGACTGAAAGGGTAAATGATAAATGATGAAGGGGATTTGGGGAAAGTGAGACACTAATGCACTGTTTGTGGAGTTGTGAACTTATTCAACCATTCTGTAGAGCAATTTGGAACTATGCACAAAGGGCTATAAAACCATGCATTCCCTTTGACCTAGAAATACCACTATTAGGTCTGTATTCCAAAAAACATAAAAAACAAAAAGGAAAATGACTTATATATACAAAAAATGTTTATAACAGCTCTTTTCTTGGGATAAAAAATTAGAAGTTGAGGAGATGCCCACCAATCAGTGAATGGCTGAACAAGTTGTGGTATGTGATTATGATTATTATATTATATTATATTATATTATATTATATTATATTATATTATATTGTATTGTATTGTATTGTATTGTATTGTATTGTATTGTATTGTATTGTATTGTATTATATTATATTATATTATATTATATTATATTATATTATATTATATTATATTATATTATATTATATTATATTATATTATATTATATTATATTATATTATATTATATTATATTATATTATGATATATTATAATATAAGAAATAATGACTAGGATGCTCTCAGAAAAAACCTAGAAAGACTTGCAAGAGCTGCTGAAAAGCGAAACGTACTGTGTAAGAAGTAACAGCAATATTGTATGATGGTTAACTGTGAATGACTTAGCTATTCTCAGCAATACAACAATCCAAGACAACTCTGAAGGAGTTATGATGAAAAATGCCATCCATCCTAAGAAAAAGAACTGATGGTGGCTCAATATGGGCTGAAGCATAGTTTTTTTTACTTTATTTTTCGTGAGGTTTGTTTTTGTCTATGTTTTCTTTCGCAACATGACTATTATGGATATGTTTTATGTGACTACACATGTATAACCTGTATCAAATTGCTTGCCTTCTCAATGGTGGGGGGGAGAATGGAGAGGGAGGAAGGGAGAGATTTTGGAACTCAAAGTTTTAAAAACAAATGTTAAAAATTATTTTTATATGTAACTGGGAAAAATAAAATTATAAACAAAAGCTCAAAAGAAAGGTTCTGAAAACTTGCTCTAATATGCTAAGTGGTAAAGCAGAGACTACTTGGCATCCAGAAAAGAAATTATTTGTCTTAAAATAAAAAGGCTTAACTCTTTAGGACCTTAGACAACTCACCTCATCTCTATGAGCCTCGGTTCCCCATATGTAAAACAGGAATCACCTACCTCACAGATTTAGTATAAAGATCAAACCACACAGTAAAGATCATGGAATTTGGACCTGGAAAAGACCTTAGAAATTATCTAGGTCACATCTATTATCCTTGAGGCTAAGAGATCATTTCAATCATTGTATTTGTTTCCCTAATGCCTAGCACAGTGTTTGGCCAATAGTAGGTGCTTAATTAATGCTGGTTGATCAATTGCCTGGTTAGTATAGTTTAAGGCTTCTTTATAGAAGGTAGAATTTTAACCTTGAAGGATAGGGAGGATTTGGATGACCTCAGATGACCATATGTATAGTCTTCATTGGTTCATATAACATAGCAGCAGCAGATGCTTTGGAGATTATCTAGTCTGCCACATTTTATTTATGTATTTATTTGATGGAAGGAGGCAATCCGGGTTAACTGACTTGCCCAGGATCACACAGCTGCTAAATGTCTGAGGCTAGATTTGGACTCAGGTCCTCTTGAGTCCAGGCAGGTGCTCTACTTCTCCACCTAGCTGCCCCAACTGCCACATTTTAGAGGAGTCAAGAGAACTGTGTTCAAATTCTATTTCAGATACTTACTAGCTATGGCAACATAGGCAAGTTACAACTTATCAAAGTTTCAATTTCTTCATCTATAAAATGGGTGTAAAAATGCTTTCACTACTTGCCTCAAATAATTGCCTGGACTATTGAAATAACCTTATAATCTATCTCCCTGCCTCAAGCCTCCCCTCCTCCAGTCTTTCCTTCTTCCTTCCTTCCTTCCTTCCTTCCTTCCTTCCTTCCTTCCTTCCTTCCTTCCTTCCTTCCTTCCTTCCTTCCTTCCCTTTCCTTTCCTCTCTCTTTCTCTCCCTCCTTTCTCTCTCCCTTCTCTCCCTCTATACACATAGGGAATCACACCCTTACCTACAGGTGCTCTGCCAAAGGAACATAAATTCTGATCACTAAAACCTTGTGAGATATCTTGGGGTTTACAGGCTAGATCTATATTTAAGGACCGTTCCTTAAACCTAAATTACTCTGGCTGTCATTAATTGGCCAACAATAGGTCCCAGTCCAAACCTCATTTGGTCGTCATCGTTGGGCTCTGATGGCTCAGAGTGAGGGTAAATAACAATTCTTTCTGTTTTGGCCAGAAACCCTGAGGTTCTTCACCTCACAGATAGACTTTTTTAACTAGATAAAAGAAGCCATTCTTTGACTCATTTCTTACCTAACCGTAATCACTGAATGGGCATTACTTCAAATAAACTGAGACCTGGAAAAGACTTTAACTTAAAAAGTCCAAGGTCTCCCCCTGCATCGGGGCCATCTCCAATTATCCTGTCTATATCTTGTCACTGGACCCAAATCACTCCGGAGGAGTGAGGTTGGTGACTTTGCACAGCCCTGTCTCACTTAAATCCAATTCACTTGCAAGTCATGACATCACCTTCCTGATGTCATGGTCCTCTTCAAGAATGAAGAACAAATAACTCCAGTTCATCTTCCGCACAGTTGCCAAAATGCTTCTAATGTTTGGGTAAGACCATGTCACTCCCTACCCAATGAACTCTAGGGACTCTAGTACCAATTTTACATTCCCGTATGGTGCTTAGAACTTCTCACACCCTGGTGCAATCCTACCTTTCCAGCCTTAAAATCATTACTTCCCTCCATATACTCTGTAGTCCAGCTATATTGTCCTTGTTATTATTCCTCACACACAACATTCCATCTCCTGTTTCTCTACTTTTATACCACAAGCCTGGAATGCACAGCCCCCATCTTTTAGTGCCCCTGATCTTCAAGGCACAGTTCAAACCCTCAGACCCAGCAATACTACTATTAAGTCTATAGTCAAGGGAAAAAGAAAAGGAACTATATATTTTAAAATATTTATAGTAGCTTTCTTTGTGGTGGCAAAGAACTGGAAATTTTGGGGATGCCCATCAATTGGGGAATGCCTAAACAAGTTGTGATGGAATACTACTGTGTTGTAAGAAATGATGAACTGCTTGATTTTAGAAAATCATGGAAAGACTTGCACTAAATAACAGAGAATAAAATTAGCAGAACCAAAAGAACGTCACATAAAGTAACAGCAATATTATTTGAAGAATTACTGTGACTAAGTAATTCTAAATATTGTAAATACTCAAATCAACTACAAAGGATCTATGAAGGAAGATGTTGTCTACCTCCAGAGAGAGAATTGATAAATAGAAGTACATATAATATGGCTTTATATATGTGTGTGCATATATATATTTATATATGTGAGTGTGTATGTATAACATATGTATATATGTATCAAATAGTTGCCTGCTCCAGTGTGAGGTGGAGAGAGAAATAGTTTGGAACTTAAATGTCACAAAAAAGTAAATAAAATTAAAATTTTTTAAAGTGATAAAAAAAAAGCAATTTGAGCACCACCTTCTATTGAGTCCTTTCTTTACCCAGTTGCTAGTACTTTCCCATTCAAAGTTATCAAATGTCTGCTTTGTATATGTTTGGTATATACCCACACATGTACATGTTGTCTCTTTCAAATACTCTTTGAAGGCAGGGACTGTTTCTCTTTTGTCTTTGCATCCCCAACACTTAGTATGGTGTCTGGCACACAGAAGCACTTAATAAATGCTTTTTTGATAGGTTACAAGCACTGTGCAAAGCTTAAAGCATTTTATCATTTTGACACTATTCTTAGGGGCCCAACAGAGAAGAGTGGTCTAAGGTCACATAAGTAACAAGTGGCAGAGATGGAATTGATTTTCAAGTTCTCCAACTCCGTATCTAGTGCTCTTGTTGACCCATGACCCAGAAAAGATGCCTGGAACCCAATGACAACAAGAGAGAAATCAGGGATATTCCACAATTCCGCTAGCCAGTAAGAAGACCCTTTGACCCTGATCAAGTGTACATGTATCGGGCAATATTGGGGAATAGACTTACTTAGAATAGGTGCTCTTCCTGAGGCTTTTTTCCACTCCTCTCTGTCAGGTTACTAACCTTGAGGACAATACCTTGGGGTTAGCCTCCACCAGACTGCAGCTTCCCATATGTATGACATATGCCAATCTAAAAACATCCAGTGTAGTCCTTGAGAGACAAAAATCATGTGGGTATTGTGGTAGGGGTTAAAGTTAGACAATTAGGTTTAGAGTTAGCGTGGTAATTGGATCAGGATTAAGAGTAAGGCTTTTGACCTTAACTCCAGCTGTAACTCTACTTCTTATCCTAAACCACTGTAGTTAGGAAATGAGTCAAGTTTAAGGTAGGATTAGCTACAGGGCAAATGATAGGTTAAAACTGATTAAAGATGTGGATAATGCTTATGGTGATTACTAAACTGAAGATTAGTATTCATTCAAGAGTCAAAGGCTATGTCAGTGCCCTATTCCAGGCTGCCACTAAAACTAGGTTTAGGACTGTAATGAGAGTTAGGAAGTGGCAGTAGTTTGTATTCTGCCCTAGCCTCACCCACTTACAGACTGAGCCTTCATCCTGGCCATATACTGAAACCTTATTGTGCCATAGACTGAGCGCCCAATCTATTTGATGTCTTAAAAAGATGTGTAATGGATCCCAAGGTTAGAGAATGTGGATGACTCAGTGTAGTACATCCCATAAAATGGTTTAGTTCAGATCCTATGGCAGCTGATTAGGGCCAGGAGATTCCTTTTTTATTCAACTCCTTCAGGGAAATTGGTGAGGCATTCGCATTCTGGGCCCAATCATTCATTAATTCCTGAATACCAGTGGCCAGCAGAGCATATGGTGAAAGGGTTAATCGTGTCTCACAGAGTCCTAGAATTTGCAGTCCTGGCCCTGTCTTGATTTCTCATGCTCACTCTCCTGAAACAATCCCCTAATCCCAGGGTCCCCTGCCTCTTAGTTAGCCTCAAAGAGCTCAAATGATCACAAGATGCTAAACCTTCTCTGGGAATGCTTGGTTGAGGAAGATTAAGCATTTAATAACCAGTGCAGTAAAAATCAATAAAGGTAATCAGAGGAGCAAGGAGAGGCCAGGTGGTGGGAAGGTAGGAGCTGCCGGCACAGCCACAGTGCACAGCCTCACCCATGAACCAACATACTGACATGCACAAGCCTATATGCAGAAGCTTGCTAATGTGACGCACTCAATAGTGTCATCGAACTGTGATAAAGACCCTCTTTTCTCCATGTAAGAGATTAATTCCTCCATAACGTCTGGTATTAAGTCACTTTGGTTTCTGTATCTCCAGGATCTAGCCTGGTACTTGAGGTGTTTAATAAATGCTTATTGGTTGGTTGATAGAAGCACACACTCTTGAACACATGAAATCACACAGACATACTACACATGCATATACACACACACATATACACATATACCCCTTTATACATAGTCACACACTATTACACGGAAGCATTTACCCGCTTGTGACTGAAGGGCATTTCCTGGTCCCTCTTAATGCTAGTGCTTTCCTTTTATTGCTTATCTCTAAGTTATCCTGCATGGCGTGTGTTTGTTCATAGTAGTTTTCATGCCTGTCTTTTGCCTTTTTGTGAATCTCTAGTGCTTAATACAGTGTCTGACACATAGGACGGGCTTGATAAATGTTCATTGACTGAGATGTAAAAGTTTTTTAGCTACCCACTCACAAACACATCTCATCTCCTCCCTCCAGTCATACATATACACATATTTGTATATATATACCACAGAACATACACTATTGCTAGTTGTACAGCCTTGGGCATTCATTTCAACTCTGAGCATCAGGTTTCCTCATCTGTAAATTGAGGATAATCAGACCTGAATTCCCTCTCTCCCAGGGGTGTTGTAAAGAATACATGTTGTGAAAATTGAAGTGCTATGTCCTCCAAAAGCCACATTCCAGCTTCTGCCACACCTATTCCAATCTCTTAATCTCCACACATGGTTGCCATTATCAGGATCCAAGATGAAACTCCTTCCCATAGATGGCTGTCTTTGCTTCCTGAGAAGCTAGGCAATGGGACTGAGTATTACTATAACATGGTTTATTTCATATACACACCCTCCCCAGGGCAAGTTTGATAGGGGCTCTTCCTGGTTCTCGCCAGGCACATATCACATCACGGACACTGCCACCATTATCAACATTATTACCGCCATCAGTATTGCCACCATTGGCCTTATCATTATTGTAACCACCATCATCATCATTGCCTTCTTGATCTCTCTCCTGGCCACACACTCACCTACATAGCTAGCTGTGATATTAGAAATATCAGCCCAGAAGCCTGGATCTCTGTGAACTAATAAGCTGACTACATGTAGCCTAAGAGGAGGAAGGAAACTGGTGCCCTCAGTAGGGCAGCTGGTTGCAGCTGCTACCTTTCTGTTCTCTTAGCTGAACTACGAACCTTGATTATTATGTAACAATTGGGAGCAAAAGGTCACTTGTTGTCCTCAGACCACATAGAGAAGGTGTCACGGGGACATCTGAACAAAAAGAGTTAGGCTGAATTTAAAAATCCACCATTTTCCTCATAAGCCAGTTCTCTGGACTTGACCAAAAGTTTGATTTCTCCTGACAGATGGGCACCCTTATTACTCCTGCCCACAACTACATGTCCCTCAGTGTTAAACTTGAGTGCATGCATTTTCTTAATGGCTTGGTGTTTCCACAGGTGTCTTCTTGAAGATTTGTCCCAGATCTTCAAGGGGAAAATAATTGAATTTCTCTCTCCTGCTGGTTATGTGAGAGAGGCTGTAACTTAAATTCCAATGTTTAACCTGTCAGAGAAGACTTCCCTTCCTGCTGATGCCATCTGTGGTCACAGAGCTAGGCTTTGCAGTTTCTCAAATGCTATTTTTTTTCCTTGTTCACCTTTTCATTAACTTCCCTTTTCCTCTTCCTTTTACAAAGAATGGGTCTCCTTGATTCTCCTCCACTCTTCTTCTGACTTTCTTATTTCCACATCTTAGCTAAGTTTTTGAGCCCTTCATTTTTCTCATCTTTTTATTTTGTTAATTTCCTCTTTGGAACATCTCCACCTCCTCTAAAATCCCTCATTCTTGTGATTGGATCTCTATTCTGACCCTTACCCCATCCTGCCTTGTGTTGGTTACAGCACCACCTAATTTAGAGTTGGAACAGACTTTAATATTATTCTTCCTTTTATAATGGAGGAAAGTGAGATAAAGGAAAAAGAGGCCCTAAGATAACCATTTTACTGATGAGGAGGCAGAGGTCAAGAAATAAAGTGACTTTCCCATCGTCACTTAGATAGAATGTAAGTTCCTTTGGAGCAGGGATTCTTTCAGATATATCTCTGCATCCACAATGCCTAACAGAGTTTCTGGTATGTAAAAGCTAAATGTTCATTGAATCAAATTGAATTAGAAAGTAACAAAGCTGAGATTTAAAGTCAAATTTAATTTGAAATCCAGTCATTGACTTTCTCTGTATGTTTATGTCTGTGGTTTTCTATGTTGTGTACCTCCCCGAAGGGTGTCCTGTATATTGGGGCTGTACCATGCATAAGTTGCCAAGAGATTTTAATCAAAGAGAAGACTGGATTTGGTGACAGATCCTGTTACAAAGTCAGCAACATCCATCCTCTAGAAAAGTCCTTTTGAAGCTATCTGTGTCAGAGAACATGAGATCTCTGGACATGAGGTCAACCAACCCAACGGATGAGAGCAGGAGTATCCAGGTACCATTTGGGGGATGAAGAGACATGGAGTCCAACTGAATCTTAGTTGAGAGGCCTATCTCCCTCAGAGAGCCCTCAGGACTAGAGGCCTCTGGAAGTCCAACTTGTTCTTCCTCTTCCTAAAACTATCTGTATGTCTCTCAGAAATTGTGACTCCTATTTATATTCTCCCCAGTTAATGAACTCATGGAATTTCAGAATAGGAAAGGACCTCAGAGAGCCTGTAGGCCAACCCATACCTGAGCAAGAATCCCTTCCACTAGCATCCCTAATGTCCAGTGACTCATTAAATGCTCACAGTGACAGGGAACTCATTACTTCCCTAGGTACAGCCACCATGACTGACTGCTGCTAAATTCTCTGTCCTGGACTCTTTTAAATCATCTTTTTCAAAGACATATTTACTTTGAAGATATAATAAGAACAAACATCCCCCAACACCTGAGGGGTACGTGATTTCCCTTATGCCTCCCCAGTCTGGGTATAGTGGGGAGTTAAGCTCCTAATTTAGCTCAGTTCCTGTCCAAAACTGATACCACTAAGCTCCTATCCAAAAGTAACACCTCTGCTAGATAAGTCCTGGTCAGCTTTCTCTGGCAGAGATCCAGAAAGTTGTTCTGAAATATTGCTCATTGCTCCTCAGGGTATAGATGCTGAGTTAGTTGCAATGCGCAGCCTGGAACCCAGACTCTGGAATGCCAGGAGCTGGAGCACCTTCACAAAGATCTTTTAAACTACGTAGATATGAAGCTTCCTTCTCTTGGATGGAAAAAGGCATTACTGCGGGGGCGTTATGGTCTCAGGGGGTAGAAGAAGGTCCTAAGGCCTTTCACCTCATATCATGGTCTCTCACCCAGTGCCATGAGTCCCTAAGCTCTCCCCAACTTCAAAAACGCAAAAGGGGTCAACCTTTGACTCTTTAGTATGTCTGGCCTACATACAGGGGTGGAGAACCTATGGCCTTGAGGCCACATGTGGCCCTCTAGGTCCTCAAGTGTGACCGTTTGACTGAATCCAGACTTCACAGAACAAATCCTTTTATTAAGGGAATTTGTTCTATGAAGTTTAGATTCAGTCAAAGGGCCATACTTGAGGACCTAGAGGTCCACATGTGGCCTTGAGACGGCAGGTTCCCTACCCCTGACAATGATAAAAAAAAAGCACCTACTATGTACCAGACATTATGCTTAGTGCTTCACAAATATCACCTCGTTTGATGTGTACAACGACACTGGAAGGTGAGTACTATAATTATCCCCACTTTATAGTTGAGGAAATTGCAGTAATTAGTGGTTAAGTGACATACCCAGGATCACATAGCTTGTATATGTGCAAGGTTAGATTTGAACTTGGGTCTTTCTGACTCCACATCCACCACTCTACCCATTGTATCAACTAGCTACCTCAAAATCTAAGAGGTATGATGGGGGCAGGGGTGGAGAAAAGAACCAGAGGATTCTGGGCATGGAGGATCCAGAGCCTCTCTGAGCGAGAAGAGATCTTAGAAATTCTGCAGTCCAAGCTTCTCATTTTAAATCGATTTGCCCAAGGTCATATAATAATTCAGCGGCAAGGCTAAAACCCAGGCCTCCTTATTCCTAATCTAAGGTTCTTTCCACTCTACCAGGATGATAGAGCGGAGAGGTTGGGGCCTCTGAGGACTGATTCCCTAACCTCGGCATATTTTCCAGGACCTGCTCTGGTTCTGGGGTCTCTGAGAACCTGTGAACCAAATTTCCATGCCTATCACCTTCCCCTCCCTGACCTGTATTCCCTCTGCAACACCTGTTCCCTAAGGGTGTGTTAGGAAAACCCGCCACTCGCACCCTTTGAGCCCGTGAAAACAGCAAGTTAGAAATAGCACAGCTTACAACCTGGGGCCACATCCACATTTGGGGGAGGGCAGGAGAGGGTGCACAGGAAAAAGAAGGGGAAAAAATAGAACAGTGGAACAGTTTGACTCCGGAGTTTTCTGGATTGATACAACCAGGGTCAACAAACAATTCCCTGGATGACCGAGGAACAATTTTCTGGATGCTCAAGAAGTTAAATTCATAGAATGTCTGAGCTGAAAGAGATCTTTGCACAACAACCTCATTTGACAGATGAGGAAACCAAGGCACGGAAAAGTAACGATTTGCCTAGAGCCATCCAACAGGTCAGGGGGGGGGGAACCAGCACGAGGATCCCAAATCACAAGGGATCCCCAAAGGCTTGTATCTATTTTGCTTATATACATATTTTGGGAAAATGAGCTCAAATTTGGCCTCAAACTGTGTGACCCTGGGTAAATTTTAATCTCTGTCTGCCTGAAGCTCCCCAGCTGTAAAATGGGGATAATGACAGGACCTACCCCCCGGAGTTATTGGGAGGACCAAATGAGATAATATTTGTGAAGCACTAAGCGCGATGCCTGGTACACAGTAGTCACTTAATAAATGTTTGTTCCCTACATAGTTATGCATTTGTTGTTTCTCCAGGAGAACATAAGCTCCTGAAAGGCAGGAACTGTTTCATCTTGGTCTCAGTATTCCCAGAGCCTAGGACAGTGCCTGGAACATGGTCTTGTTCAGTCAAGCCCAACTCTTTGTGACCCCATGGACCATAGCACACCAATACCATCCATGGGGTTTTCTTGGCAAAGTATGGAAGTGGTTTGCCATTTTTTTTCTCCAGTAGATTAAGGCAAAGAGAGGTTAAGTGACTTGCCCCAGGGTCACCGAGCTACTAAGTGTCTGATGCTGGGTTTGAACTCGGGTCTTACTGACTCCAAGCCCAGTGCTCTATCCACTGAGCCATCTAATTGCTTCTGGCACATAGTAGGTACTTGATAAATGCTTACTGACTGACTGATTGACCTCAAAAGTCACTTAGTCCAAGTAATACATGAAGAAGAAGTCCCTTTATATTAAAGCTGACAAGTGGTTACCTGGTTATTCCTTAAAGACATTCAGCAGGGCAGTTAGGTGGTGCAGTGGATAGAGCACTGGCCCTGAAGTCAGGAGGACCTGAGTTCAAATCTGGCCTCAGACCAAACACTTGACACTTACTGGCTATGTGATCCTGGGCAAGTCACTTAACCTCAATTGACTAAAAAAATTTTTTTAAAAAGACTTCCAGTAAGTGGAAAACTACTCCCTGCCAACATAGCACTTTCCACTTTGGGCTAGCTCTAACTCTTTACAAAGTGTTATCTTGCATTGAACTTCAACCTGCTTTTACTCAGATGGTTACTTCGACTTTTACTCTCTGATGTCAAACAGAAAAGGTCTAATCCCTCTTTCACAATTTCTCGGAGTTGTTGCAAGATCAGATCCAATGAGATAATATTTGTAAAACTGCTTACCATAGTGCCTGATATATAGTAGGTACTTAATAAATGCTTATTTCCTTCCTTCTTTTTTTCAAGGTTACAGCCCTTCCTATTCTTTTTTGTTTGTTTGTTTTAGGCAATTGGGGTTAAGTGACTTGCCCAGGGTCACACAGCTAGTAAGTGTCAAGTGTTTGGTCTGAGGCCGGATTTGAACTCAGGTCCTCCTGACTTCAGGGTCGGTACTCTATGCATTGTGCCATCTAGCTGCCCCCAACCCTTCCTATTCTTAAAGGCCAGGTTTTCTCTTCTCCAGTCTAAACATTCTTATTTCTTTTAGCTGATCTTCTAATGATGCCATCTCTGAGCTTCCACACTGTCCTAGGCATCCTTTTCATGTTGAACTCTAATTTGTCAATATCCTTACTAAAATGGAGCATCATAGTAACTTCAGTTATGGTCTGACTAAGGGAATCACAGAATCATAGAGTATCAAAATTAGAAAGGATCTTTGAGTCTATGTCCTTCAACCAGTATCTGAGCAACCATCATTGCCATCATCCCCACCATTTTCACCATCAGCACCAATACCAACACATCACTACCATTGTCACCAACATCATTACTACTACCAATTACTTCAAGTTTTTAAAGACCAATTCTCACTTTGTTCCTGATGATGTGATAGACACTTCATTTCATCTGTGTTTACAGCTCCACAGGTAACAGAGTATGTGATAAACAACACTGAGGGAATAGCAACAAGCGTCTATAGCATTGCTTTTCTTTACAGGGTATAACATTTATGGAATGACTGAGGAGGTTTATGGAAAGAAATTATTAAATTTGAGCATGTTTAGCTGGATGAGGAAAAAGCTGATGATAATCATCTTTGGGAATACGGAGAGTTTGTATGGAACAATAAGCTTGGCATGAGAATCAGGAAACTGGGGCTTTTATCCCAGCACTGCCACTGATGTAGGTTGTGGCTTTGGGCAAATTCCTTCCCTTTTCTGGACCTCAGTTCTCTCATCTGTCATAGAAAATCAATAATCTCTGATTTATCTACCTCCCAGGACTGCTGTGAGGATCAAGTGAGATAGTTTATGTGTAAATGCTTTGAAAAAGTTAAAAGCTTGTAATTCCTTACAATTCCTTACAAGTGTAAGGAATCAGATAGCCTTCTTGTTTCTCCAAATCATCGTCCAACTGGCTAGGAATATAGAGACAGTGTGGTGCGGTGAAAAGCACATCGAATTTGTTTTGAATGCATCTAGATTTAAACCTAGCTTTTCTGTTTTTCATCTAGGAGTCCTTGGGTAAGTTGACCTGTCTAGACCACAGATTCCTCTGTTATAAAGTTGGACCAACTTTTATTAATAAGAGGTTTCCCAGGAAGCCAGACATTTTGGCTTCTGAAAGGCATAGCACAATAATAGAGGAATTGGGTGTCTTAGAACTTTTGCAAATGTTGGGAGGGAAATGGGGTGAGTTATAAAGGACAAGGTGAATGACTTCCATACACTTGATCCTGCTGACAATGGGTAGAGATCAAAATAAGGGAGTTAGACTAGATGAGCTCTAAGTCCCCTTATAGGTGTACAGCAAATGAGGTTTAGGTTAGACTCAGAAAGTGTTTCGTGTGCTGAAAAGTGGATGGCATTGGAATAGAGTCAATTCAGTGGGGTCAACAAAGATATTAAGCAGATATGCAGGACACTAGGCTGTGTATTAAAGGGAAGAAGAAGAAGAAGAAGAAGAAGAAGAAGAAGAAGAAGAAGAAGAAGAGAAGAAGAAGAAGAAGAAGAGGAGGAGGAGGAGGAGGAGGAGGAGGAGGAAGAGAAGGAGAAGGAGAAGGAGAAGGAGAAGAAGAGAAGGAGAAGAAGAGAAGAAGAAGAAGAAGAAGAAGAAGAAGAAGAAGAAGAAGAAGAAGAAGGAAGAGGAGGAGGAGAAGCAGCAGCAAAGAAGCATTCTTTGTCTAACAGGAGCTTCCATTCTACTATGGGTGGGTGTGTTGAGAGCAGGACAGGGAAGTAGGATATAGCAGATGCAAAGAAATATATACATATTCATACATACACACAAAATAATTTCAGGAGAAGGAAAGTACTAACAACTTGGAAGATCAAGTTAGTCTTCACATAGGTAATGCCCAAACTGAGCCTTGAAAAAAGTTGGGGTTTCTTTTTTGTCATTGTTGTTTTGGGGGAGGCAATCAGAGTCAAGTGACTTGACCAGTGTCATACAGCTGGGAAGGCTGGATTTGAACTCAAGTCCTCCAGGCTCTATCTACTGCTCAAACCAGCTGCCCCAGATTGTGGGAGTTCTAAGAGATGAGCAGAGGAGGGAGAACCTTCCAGTATCTGCAGAGACCTGGAGACTAGAAGAAGAATACCCATCAGCTTCAAGCTCAGGGTGAGGGGATTGTTGAGTTGTTACTCTCTTCTCTTCTCCTAGCTAAAGACCAAATCATCTCTAGTCTGAGGGCAGAAAAATGACCCATTTTTACATTTGTGCATTCATTCATTTATTCATGCCACAAGCACTTATCACCGTGATAGCTTACATTTTAATTTAGTACTTTGAGGTTTACAAAAGTTTTTCCTCAGTGGTGAGAGGGGGAGTAAAAGGATTGTTTCTATTCCATTGATTTGTTGAGAAGCTATTTAAAGGTCCAAGAGACTCTGTGGGTCCATATCTCCTAAAACCAGAGGTTACAAGCCAGAGGGCACAAGAGCACTGCCTCTGGAGTCAGAGGACCAGGGTTAAAGCCCCACCTCTTACACTAACAGCCTGTATAACCTTAACCATGCTGGGACTCAGTTTCCTAATCTGTAAAATAAGCAGGTTGGACTAGATAGCCTCTTGGGTGCCTTCCAGCTCTAAATTTGATATTCAATTAGTTCAAAGCAAATTAAATTAATGAAATGATGTAGAAAGAAAAATGATTGTAAAATATTTCCTCCATAAACCTGGGCCAAACTCTTACACAAACACAGTCATCCTTTCCACATCATGGGGGTCAGGGATGTGGCACCCCTATGATCTAGAAAATCCAGGTAAAGTTTTTGGCCTTTCCTTTGTAGCAGAGAAGAAGTCTTGGATTATTATGATATTAAAAGATAAAATTATACAATACTATACATATGTTTTATGCATTTTGGAGTTTCTAAACTTTTTATATGTTGTCTGCTGGCCTTCACATGTCATCTGCAGCTTCTGCAGAACTCCCCCAAAATTTCCATTTAATTTTTTTATGCCAACCTGGGATATATCAAAACCACAATGGGGAAAGTTGTGATGTGGAATAAATAATTGTACATACAATATCAGTGGGAAAGATAGGCACATCTAGAGAACACATGGGGATACACACACATAAGGGACACATTTGGTCAGGACATAGGTGTGGAAGAGCACACAGGTTGTAGGGGACTCCTGTGGTCAGGATATACTCCTGAAGACACAGCATGGTGGAGGTCTTCTAATGATGTTATCATGCTAACCCCACAAGCTTTCTAGTATCTACTGGATGCTGTTCATCTCCATGAAGATGAGTGTCAGACCTATTTGTTCAGACCTAACCTCTCTCTTGACCTCTAGTATTGAATTGCTTATTGACCATCTTGACTTGGATGTCTTGTAAACATCTAACACTCAATGTGTCCAAAACCAAATTCATTATCTTTGCCTCCAAGCCCTTTACCTCTTCTTTAACTTCCCTGTTGTTGTCCAGGGTACCACTGTGCTCCCAGTCATTTAGTCTTTCACCATCCATATCCAACTTGTTGCCAAGTTCTGTCCTTTGTACCTTCATAGGGTCTCCCTGGTATGCGTCCTGATCTGCTCTGGCACAGCAACCACCCCAATGCACTGCTTTAGTACTTCATGCCTAGGCTATTGCAATATTCACTCAAGTCTCTCCCTACTTTAGGTCATCCTCCACTCAGCTGCCAAACTGATCTTCCTAAACTGCAAGCCTTACCATGTCACCTCCTCCCAGACTCCCTACCCCCATCTCCATCATTCAATAAACACCAGTGATTGATTATTGCCTCTAAGATCAAATCTCTATATCCTGCGTTTGGCTTTAAAGACCTTCCTAACTGGGTCCCTTCTTACCTCCCCGATCTTTTTACACCTTGTTGCCCACCATATACTCTGGGATCTAGTGACACTGGTCTCCTTGTTTTTCCTCAAACAAGGACAGTCCATCTGCCCACTCTGGGCATTTTCACTGGCTGTCCTCCATGACTGGAACTCTCTCCCTTCTCATCTCTCCCTCCTAGGTTCCTTGGTGTCCTTAAAGTGTTGGTTGAAGTCCTACCTTCTATAAGAAGCCTTTCTCAGTCCTCCTTAATCTTCCCTCTGAGATTATCCCTAACGTATGCTGTTTCTATCTTAGTTACCAGCACGTTATCTCCACTACTGGATTGCAAGCTCCTTGAGAGCAGGGACCATTTTTTTAACCTTTCTTTGTATCCTCAGCATTTAGTACAATGCATGACGAGTAGCAGGCACTTACTGAATGCTTGCTGACTTGACTTAATTTGACTATTCTCTGTCCCCACCGGACACTGCTGGGCTGGATGCTCAGCTTCCTCTAGCTTATGGTTCAGCTGAAATCCTTGAAAAGTGGGGACTGTCAAGCTCCTTTAGCTTAAATCCCATAGAATTTTCTAGCTCATTTAGAAGAGGCAGGAACTTTTGTCTGGTACCAGCAAATTTTTTTTTTAAAAGACCTCCCCTCCAGTTCTCCAGTCTCATTCCCTCAGTCATGACTACATAAATCTATTTCCCCAGCAGGGGATTCTCAGTCCTGGGTCTAAATCCTTTAGAATAGAAAGCAGGGTCCTCTTAGCTAACTAACAACTTCCCTCAGGCTTAGTCTTTTTCGTTAGACTGAACTCTTTTCTCCTTAGTCCAGGAACTTGAATCGTTCTATCACAGACTTACCCCCAGATTATGCCAAGCATTCCACATGCCTCCCATTTTGACCTCTGAAGGCTAGACTCTAAACCACCAGTTTTCAGCCCTTAAGTTTCTTCCATCCTCTCTTGTGGATAAGCAGGTGGAGAAAAGTCACAGAAAGGATGCTAAGCTCTTGGGTCAAAATAATTTTCTCTCTCCTCTCCTAGCCCTGTCCCATCTCTGGTTCTTTCATATGCAAATCCAGCCAGCCCCAAACCTAAGAGGGGCTTTGAGCACCCTCTAACAAACCTGAAGGAGCTGAGTCTCAAAGAGATGAGTGACTTTCTTACATCCACCTATCTAAGAAAGATCATAGTCAGGACTGGAACCCGAATTTCTGACTGAATCCAAACACCCTTTTGCAGCAAGTCAAGATGCCCTTTACATATCAAGCTTTCGGTTACATGCCTCGTTTCTATACTAGGATATGTGAAGAGCAGAGAAAATTTGGTGTCGAATATACATTTAGGAATTCATGAAAGGAGGCATGTTTTTTGTGCTAGTTAAGGAAAGCTTCCTAGAAGAAGTGGCTCTTGAAACGGACCTTGAAAGATGGCTAGAATTGGGGGTGGTATGTGGTGGAAAGGGGTTGTGATGCTAGAAAACAGCACCCTGACGGTTTAAAGTAGGGCTTTTTGGGAGGGTTCAGGTAAAGAAAACTTTCATGGCTTCAGGGAGTGAGGGGTGGCGATATTGTGGGCATCTAAACAGAGACATCTGTGCAGATCATGGGAGAGTCATCTGGGGAGGAATGGGACTCAGCCAGGTGGTGCTGAGTCAGCGACGGGGAGGCAGAATGAGGAGGGAAATGTAAAGGAGGGGGGATAGGGCCACATTTGGGAGAGAAAGCCATAGAGAAGAGGAAAATAGAATTTTCCAGGGTTAAACTCATGACTAGGATTGTGGCTTTGGATGTATGTGAGTGGAGTTAGAGCTCAGTCTGAGGTCAGGGTTAGAGTGTGGTCTGTGGTCAGGGGCATGTCTCAATCTGATGCTAAAGAGAGCCATCACTCAGTGACAGAGTTTCTTTCTTGGTCTCAATCCAAGGACAGCCCTGATAAGACTTTGCTCACTCTCTTGTGCTATGGCTGCAGAACTGAATCAGTAAGCTACAGATACAAAATATAAATCAGATTCCCAATGGAAAATTATCAATAATGAGGTGAGGGGGGGCAGGGAGGATTTTAAATTTGGATAAGTATTTCCAAATCCAAAGGCTTCAGGAATCTCAATTTTATTGGCCTGGGTCAAGAGACATTAGAACAAGGGTTCTCAAATCTTTTTTGGCAGTCCAGTGAAACCTACGGACAGTTTCTCAGAATAGTTTTAAATGCATAAAATAAAATATATGTGATGACAAAGGAAACCAATTATATTGGAATCACATGTAATTTTTTTACCATCCAAGTTCATGAACCTCCTGAAATCTGTCTATGGGCCTTAGGTTAAGAGTCTCTGCATTAGAGGAAGAAGGGTAGTGATGAGGGAAAGAAAGGGGGGAAGTAAGGAGAAAGGAGAGGAAGAAACTGAAATCTGGAAAAAATGGTTGAGCCAGGGATGACCATAGACAAAGTTATGACTAATACAGACAAGGTTTATCTCCTGTGTCTTTGTTAATAACTCCAGTTCCTATTCTGAAAGTGCTTGGAAGTTAACAGAGAAATCCTATGATGCAGATAGATAGTATAGGTATTTTAATCCCCATACAGCACAAAGGGAAACCGAGGCTCATTAAGGTTAAATGATGTGCTCATTCAGATAGTAAGTTTTGGAGAAATGATTTGAACCCCAATCTCTCTTGACTCCAGGTTTAGGGTTTGAAATGCTCACTATCTCCCCCCACCCTCCCAGGCCTGGTACTTTTTTGTGGCCCTAGGCTTCACCTAGGTTTGCCCCCCTCCCAAGTTCCCTCTGTATGTCCCTTATTAAAAATCCCCTATCCTATGCCTCATCTCTTTGAGGTCTCTGTGTGACCCTGGAGAAGTCAGTCACTCAGACTCTCCCAAATTCAGTTTCCTCCTTTATAAAACTGAGGGGCTGGGAATAGAAGGGAATAGAACACTCTATGATTGTAAGACTCTTCCCAGCCTTGGTGTGTTACAGTCTAACATCCTTGCCAGGTGTAACATTCTGTGTTCTAAAGTCTTTTCCAGATAAGATACTGTAAGATCCTAAGACATTAATTGCTGATCCCGTGCAAATGGGAGAGAGCCAGAGAATAGCCCTGGCTCTCTCCCTTCCTGTGAAAAGCCTTCTGGAGACAATGACTGCCCCTGGTGGACTTTCTGGGGAAGTAGGAAGCTCAGACTGTAGATAAGGGTTGGACAAGCCCCTGTGTATAGAGGACAGGTAGGGACTTGGGTGTGACACTCATTCATATCATCCTGTTCATCTGCCTTCCTCGGGCCTTGGGCAGGCCTGCGCCAAGGCCTGAGGGACAGTGGGTCATCAGTCTAGGTGGGTGTGTAGGGACTCGGTTTCAAGAAGTTACTGCTGCCCCTCTAGAAGAGTTATTTGTTTGCAGAGGAGCAGGGAGCCCCTCTTTGTATGTACTGACTGAGAAGCTAATTGCAGTATACTGCATCCACAATTAATTAACATGCATGTGAATCAGCTAATTACTCACTAGTTCTCCCCTCCTTTCCTTTCCTCTGCCTGCAAAGTTCACACAGTGGTTGTGAAGGACCAAGAATGGAGCCCAGCTTCTCCTCCCTCCCTTGATCAGTCTCTCTTCTATTTCTCTTTTCACATTCCCCTCCCTTCTATTCTCTGGGACTGTTTAGATCAGGGATGAGGAACCAGCAGCCTTGAGGCCACATGTGACCTTCTAGGTCCTTGGGTGATGCCTTTTCACTGAGTTCAAGTTTCACAGAACAAATCCTTTTAGCAAGGGGATTTGGTCTGTGAAGTTTGGATCCAGTCAAAGGGCTGTACTTGAGGACCTAGAGGGCCACATATGGCCTCGAGGCCATAGGTTCCCCACCCCTGGTTTGGATATTTAAAGAGGCTGTTCTAAGCTCTTTGCTGCAACCTGGGTTTCATGCGGCTGAATGTATCTAACTAAGGTTCAGATGACAAGAAGTCTGGGTTCTAGCCCCTGACTTTAACATTTACTTACTATGTGACCTCCGACAGAAGAATCCCAATTTCTAGGCCTCAGCTTCCACATCTGTAAAATGGAGAGATGTCACATTAACCTTTTCCTTCAACATAGAATGAGATACAGGCATACCTCATTTTATTGTACTTCACTTTATTGCATTTTGAAGATATTGTGGTGGGTTTTTTTTATTTTTTACAAATTGAAGGTTTTTGGCCACCTTGCGCAGAGCAAGTCTATTGGCAACATTTTTCCAACAGCATGTGCTCACATCATGTCTCTGTGTCACGTTCTGGTAATTCTCACAATATCTCACAGTTTTCCATTATTATTATGTCTGTTATGGTGATCTGTGATCGCTGATCTCTGATGTTACTATTGTAATTGTTTTGGGATACCATGGACCGTTCCTATGTGTGACAGGAACCTAATTAATAAATGTGTGTATTCTGACTGCTCCGTTGACTGGCCATTCTCCATCTCCTCAGGCCTCCCTATTCCCTGAGACACAAAATATTGAAGAATATTACATTCATTTAGCTGATAAAGCTGCAACAGGGTTTGAGAGGATTGCCTCCAATTCTGAAAGAAGTTCTACTGTGGATAAAATGCTACCAAACAACATTGCATGCTACAGAGAAATCTTTCATGAAAGAAAGAGTCAATCGGTGTGGCAAAATTCATTGTTGTCTTATTTTTAAGAAACTACACGGCCACCTCAACCTTCAGCATCTACCACCCTGGTCAGATATCCTCCATCAACATCAAGACACCAGCAAAAAGATTATGACTCCCTGAAGGCTCAGATGATGGTTAGCATTTTTAGCAATATTTTTAAATTCAGATATGTTCATTTTTTAGACATAATACTATTGAAGACTTAGTAGACTGAAATATAGTGTAAACGTAATTTTATATGCACTGGGAAACAAAAAAAATCACATGACTTGCTTCATTGTGATATTTGTTTTATTGAGATAGTCTGGAACCAAACCTGTAATATTTCCGAGGTTTGTTTATATCTAAAGAAATGTATTCTCCCTCTGGTGTTTTTCTCTTTCCCGATGCCCTTCACTACAAAAAGTCCCTTGTGCTTGGGTGAGAAGTAATTAAGGAGGGGAAAAAAAATGAGGGAGGATGTTGTAAAAAGGTGACCCATTGTCCCAAATGATTGGTGGAGACCACAGTCTTCTCCCCCAGCAGCCCTCAGATTGGAACTGGGAAAGGAAGAAGGAAACACAGCTTTGATATTCTCCATGTCTCTTCCAGTTCTGAGATTGTGTGATAAAGAATCCATCTGAGGCTAAGAATGGAAGAATAGACTCCTCACGCAGACAGGGCTTTGAGAGGCATAAAGGTCAGACTGTCTCTCTGCCAGCTGACCTTCGATCACAGGACCACAGAATCTCAGAGCTGGAAGGACTCTCATAGGGAATCTAGCCTGAGTCCCTAAACAGAAATACGGAATGGACATCCAATCTTAGCTAAAGACCTCTGATGAAGGAGAAGCCAAGGTAGCTCATTTTGTCTTATGACAGATTGAATTGTTAGGAATGTTTTCCTCCCAATGAACCTTAATGGGCATCCTTGCAACTTTCCCCCTTTATCCCTGGTTTGATGCTTTGAACCACAGCAGATCAAAGCTAATCACTCTTCAATTAATCAATCAGTTAAAATTCATCAAGCACCTACTATGTGTCAGGCACTGTGCTGAGTGCTGGAGATACAAAAAGAAGCAAAAATCCCTAACTTCAAGGAGCTTACAATCTAACGTTTATACAGCATATATCTATATATGCATATTTGTATATATATATGTATATATAACATATTATACAGCATATCTAACATTTATATAGCACTTACTATGTAACAGGCACTGTGTGCTAAATGCTTTACAATTATTATCTTATGTAATCTTCACAACAACTTTGGGAGCTAGGTGCTATTGTTATCCCCATTTTATAGATGAGGTGAAATGTCTTGCCCAGGGTCATACAGCTAATAAGTGTCTGATACTAGATTCGAATTCAGATCTTTGGGACTCCAGGCCTGGTACTTTATCCACTGTACCACCTAGCTGCCCCAGTCTTCCACATGACAACCCTTCATATATTTGTGTACCATGTCCCCAATAAGTATAGTTTTCCTTTTTAAAAAGCTTTATGTTACGTTTTTAGCTGGATTTAAGATGTCATTGTCATAGAGAGCTCTTGGTGACAACTCCCTCTGCCAGTGGAGATGAACATGTTCTTTGTAATTTGCAGTCTTAGAGACATGCCTGGGAGATTGAAAGGGTAAGGGGCTGGTCCACGGCCACTCAACCAGTTCATGTCAGAGGCAGGACTCGAATCCAGGTCTTCTTGACTCCTAGATCAACTCTTTATCCACTACACCATGGCTTCTCCAGGACTTTTCTTCTTTAGTTCCAAACATCTCCAGTTCTTTAAGTGATCCTCATTCTCATATATTAATGTCTTGGGAACCTTCACCAATCTTATCCCCCTCCTTCAAATGTTCTCCAGTTTACGAACATCTTTCTTAAAGTGCAAGACCCAGGACTGAGCACAAAACTCTAGACATGTCTGACCAGGGCACAATACAGCATGACAATCACCCTCCTTGTTCTGCCCAGGACTTCTCTCTTAATGTAGTCTAAGGTCACCTTAACTTTATTGGTTACACATCACACAACTGACTCATGTTGAACTTCTGTCTTCCTGAAATCCCCACATCTTTTGCTGTATAACCACCCTCTCTCACCTTGTACTTGTAAAGCCAAGTTTTACAATCCAAGTGGAAGATTTTACATTTATCTCTATTAATTTTCACCTTGTTCCACCTGTTTCAGCTCAGTGTTCTAACATGTCAATATCTCTTTGAATCCTAAGTCTGACATCCAATGTAGCTGAGAGGGATTAGTTATCTTTCGTAACTTTGATTCATCTGCAAAGTGAATGAACATGCCATTGATACTTTCACCCAAGCCACCAATAAAATTTTAAACAGCTTAGGGTGAAGGAGAGTTCCCTGGAATCTACCAGTAGGACACCAAACCATTAATCATTACTCTCTGGGTCCAGCCATCCAATCAATTCTGAATCTACCTAATTGTACTATTGAACCCACACTTGTCTATGTTGTTCACAAGAAAAACATGCAAGTTCATTTTGTGGTCTTTTCTAGGAAAATCCTATCTCATTCCCCTGAGCTAACAGTATCAGTTCAGTTATTTTTCAGTTGTGTCCAACTCTTTGTGACCCTTTTTGGTATTTTCTTGGTAAAGATACTAGAGTGGTTTGCCATTTCCTTTTCCAGCTCATTTTACGGATGAGGAAACTGAGACAAAGAGCATTAAGTGACTTTCATAGGATCACACTCCTAGTAAGTATCTGAGGCTGGATTTGAACTTAGGAAGATGAATCTTTCTAACTTCAGGCCCAGCACTCTATCCACTATGTTTCCTAACAGTCTAGTAAGCTGTAAAAAAAGGAAATTATCAGTCTGGCAAGATTTCTTCTTGATGAAGGCATGTGGACTTTTTATGATTACCACTTGTAGATATTTGCTTCCTGTCCCTTTGATAATAGGTGCTAGGATTTTGCCAGACATGGGAGTCAAGTTTAATGGTTTATGGTTTGTAGACTACTCTCTTGACTTTTCCAAGAAGTAGGCCATTTGCCTTTCTGTGTGTAGTCCTTTGGCAGTTCTCCTGCTCTCCACAGTCTTTCAGTGACCAGTGATTGTGGCTGGACATCCCATCCATCAGTTCTTTCAGTATCCTGGAGGGTAGTTCATCTGAGCTTGGTTGAACCGGCTTGACTTGAATCTGACCTGAACCTACTGGCTGCAGCTCTCTTATTCTTTCCCTACCTCGTTTGCCTTTCATCCTCCCTTGTAACCGTTTTGGTTCTGTCCTTTCTGGTTCAATCATTTTCCTCTTTAGCCAAGAAAAAAGAATCAAGATAAAAGTTTAGACTTTTAACTGACTTTCATTATCCCATTCATCCCAAGCACCAGCCGCATTCCTTCTCTGAGCCTCCACTTTTTCCCAATACGGCTATTTTAAAAGATGTTCTTTTATTGCATTTACATTCTCTTTTATTGTCGTTAGACTTCTTTGCCAGCGTTGGCTCTATTTGGGCTTTAGTGCTTCTGACACAGTTCTTACAGGATAGCATCACATTTTTGTGTACTTCCTCTATTACCAGCTCTTCTTCCTATCTTCTGTATATGTATTTTGAAAATCATAGACTCACAAGACAGAAGACAGACCACAGAAGTCATCTAATCCAATCCATATAGCAATGGAATCCCCACTATATCTTATCCAGCAAATGGCTGTCCAACCACTCTTTAAAAAACACCCCGAAGAAGAACAGAGGCAAACAGGGGTAAGCGACTTATCCAGGGTCACAGAATTAGTAGGTATCTGAGGCCGGATTTGAACTCACAAAGACGAGTTTTCCTGACTCCAGGTCTGGGACTCTATCTACTGTGCCACCTAACCACCTGTTGTTCATCAGTAATATTCTTAAATTATGGTATCCCAAAATAAATGCAGCACTCCAGATGATGTCTAATGATGGCAGAGTATAGCGGGACTACCCCCCCACTCCCAATTCTTGAATCTCTTCCCCTTTTAATGTAGTCCAAGATCAATCACATTAACTTTGTAGACTGCCATATATATCACTGTTGCCTCATATATAGCTTGCAGTCCACTAAAACCCCCAGGTGTTTATTTCAGAACAACTGCTATCTATCTACTCTTCCATACTATACTTGCAAAGTTGATTTGTTGTATCCAAGTGTGAAACTTTACATTTTTTCCCTATTAAATCTTATCTTATTAGATTCAGCCCGGCATTCTAACCTGTCAAGGTCCTTTTGTTAGCTATCAATCAATAAACATTTATTAGGTGCCTTCTGTGTGCCAGGCACTGTGCTAAGTGCTGAGGATACAAAAAGAGGTAAAAGACAGTCCCTACACTTAAGGAGCTCACTATTCTTCTCAGCTTTGTATCATTGGCAGATTGATGACAATGGAATCTACACCTTTATCTGTATCATTGATAAATATGTCAACCAGCACAGAGCCAAACACAGATCCCCGAGAAACTTCACTGCAGATGTCCTGCCACATTGACATTGAACCATTAATAACTACTCTTTGAGACTGGCCATCCACCCAGTTACAATTCCATCTATTTGCATTTCCATTCAATCTATAGCTTTCTATGTTCTTCAAAAGAATAGTATGACACTTTATTAAAAACCATGCTAAGATCTAGGTAAAACATATTCACCCATTCTTCTTATTTACTAGCTCAACAATCCCATCAAAAACAGGAATTGGGGTTAGTCTGGCACGACCTGATGTTGAAAAGCCATATTAATTCTTTGTAATCACCTCTTCCCTTCCCAAATGTTCACCAACCATCTCATGTCCTTAATGATTCATTCTAGAATTTTCCCAGAAATCCATATCAAACTCATGAGCTTGTAACTTTCAAACTCTGTTTTCTCTCTTTTGGAAATCAGGGAACGTTTGCTCTCCTCCAATCTTGTGGCACCTTCCACAGTCTTTCAAACACCACTCACAATTTTTCAGCAATCACATCTTCCCGTTGTTTCAGGCCTGGAGGATACAGTTCACCTGGACCAGGTGCTTGAATTTATTAATGGCAGTCAAGTTCTCTGTATCTCCTTACTGATCTTGGATATCAGCTCTCTGTTAGTCATTTTTGTCCTGTCCTTTTCAATATGAAGATCCTTTTCCTTTGTAAGGAAAACAGAAATGAAATAAGATCTGAATAGCTTGATTTTGTTTTCAATTATTATCATCTCATCTACCCCAAACAAAGGTCCTATCCCTTCTTTTAATTTCTTTTTTTTCCCTCCTACTAATACGTCTACTTTTTTTCTTTAAAAAAATCTAACTTTTTACTTCCACTAGTTTCTCTTTCAGGCCTCTTCTCATTCTGAACTTTAGCATTCTCAACACTACTTTTACATGATATATCCCTATATTCACCATCTCTTACCTGACTTTGATTCCATCCACCAGCTGCATGTTTCCTTTTGGTCAATTCCCTGTGTATCCACATTCCTTTTAAACAACTATCTGCTTTTTTTCTTATTGGATTTTTTTTATTTGTGTCTTCAAAATTCTTTCTTAAGAGCCTCTTATGACCCCTCCTGGGCTGACTTCCATGAAATTTTAGACCATGGAATCTACCTTGTCTTTCGCAAGGTGCCTTAAAATGTTTTCCCAAATATAGGACTCATTTCAGATTTTGTCTGGTTTTCTTCTCCTTTTCTGTTATGAACTTTGGGAGGGATTGGTCACTTCCTTTCCAGATTCCCTTCACTGCCAACTGAGCAACCGTTTCCTTCTTGTGGGTAAAAATCTTTCAAGAATAGCATTTCTGGGGCAGCTAGGTGGTGCAGTGGATAATGTACTGGCCCTGGAATCAGGAGGACCTGAGTTCAAATCCGACCTCACACACGTAACACTCTCTAGCTGTGTGACCCTGGGCAAGTCACTTAACCCCATTGCCTAACAAAACAAGCCTAGCATTTCCTTTTGTTGATTCTTCTACCTTTTGAAGGATGAAATGAACTTGAAGATGAGTGAACAGACTATTAGTTGTTTTGCTTTGGTTGTTGTTTGCTTGTTTTCAATCATGTCCCACTCTTTGTGACCCCTTTTGGGACTTTCTTGGCAGAGCGACTGAAGTAGCTTACCATTTCCTTCGGTTCATTTCACAGATGAGGAGACTGGGGCAAACAGGGTTAAATGACTTGCACAGGATCACACAGCTGGTAAGTGTCTGAGGCCAGATTTGAACTCAAGTCTTCCTGACTCCAGGTCCGGTGCTCTATCCACTGTACCACCTAGCTGCTGTTTTGCTTTGGGAGGAGAAAATTCCGTCAGCTATGTAGATTATTGAAGACCTCTATTACTATCATGTGATGCCTTCCTGTTAGGTTGTGATCTCTTTCTGGAGCTCATCATCTATTTCCTTCTGCTGTACTGGTGGTTTTTAGTATACCCTGATGAAACTTGTGTTTCTGACTACATTGATCTTCTCTCAAATTCTCTCTACCAAGCTTCTTGCTTTTAGTTACCACTTTCCCACATAGGAGTAGCGTTGCCTATGTATATATACTCATTTAAATACCAGACAGAGTAGCTGCAGTGCAGAAATGTTCAAAAGATATTTTCACATATCATTTTCTTTTTCTTTTTTTTTTTTGGCTTTGTTTTTGTTGCTAGGCAATGGGGTTAAGTGACTTGCCCAAGGTCACACAGCTAATAAGTGTTACACGTCTGAGGCCGGATTTGAACTCAGGTCCTCCTGACTCCAGGGCCAGTGCTCTATCCACTGTGCCACCTAGCTGCCCCCACATATCATTTTCTTAACTGGCTATACATTCCTAAAATATGATGTTCTCCTCTGAAGCCCCTCCTCCTAATTGGCAGGAATGATGAGCATACCACTGTGTCAAGGATGTGTTCATCCTTGTGGGCACTCACATTCCAAATTTCAGTGTCATCCTCAACTCCACATTCTCATTCACCCCATATATTTAGTTAGTTGCCAACCCTTGTTTCTACTTCCATGATATCTCTCTTATACTTTCCCTTCTCTCTACTTGCACAGCCTTCACCCTAGTTCAGGCCCTCATCATCTCTCTGAACTGTTATAGTAATCTCCTAATTGGTCAACTTGCCATAAGCATCTCTCCATTTAAAGTCGCAGAGTCACCAAAGTGGATATGAAGTGGTATGATCATGTTATCACCCCCTTCTGCTTACCCCTAGCTCATTAAATGCTGGTGACTCCCTTTTTCCTTTAGGATCAAGGGGGAAAGACTTTGTTTAATATTCAAGGGTATTTTTTTTTCTTTTTAATATTTTATTCATTTTGAACTTAAAAACAAAAAGACAAAAAAAAACCCATTTCCATATATACAGCACAACACAAAAAGAGGATTCAGCATGAAAATATGAATCTCTATTTCATACCTTTACTTTTTAATTTTCTAGAAAAACTATAATAAATACTATACCTTGTTTTCAAAGCTACCCTGCTTTTCTGTGCTTCCTTCTGGTTTTCTTTTGCTGTCTGCTAAAGCTCTTTACAACCTGGTCCCATCCTAACTATTCAGACTTATTACACTGCCTTCCTATCAGTATACTTTACAGTCCAGTCACACTGGCCATCTTGTGGGCCCTACCATGAGACACTCCCATTTCCTATCTCCTATTTTTCTGCTGACTATCCCTGATTGCTGGGAAACATTCCCTCCTTACCTCTGCCTTTTGGTTTCCTTCAAGAAGTTAATTCAAGCACCAAGTTTCTCTGATGGATTTTCCTGCACCCTTCCCTTCCCCCTCTGACCCAGCTGTATGTGATACACACACACACACACACACACACACACACACACATACACACACATGCATATTCTTGTTAAAGCTCTTTGAAGGCAGGGATTGTTTCACTTTTGTTAATTGTGTCCTACCACATAGCATAATGCCTGCCACACAGTAGGTATGTAATAACTGTCTGATGATTGATTGATAATTCCTAGTTCAGGTTAGAGGGAAAAAGTTCATGTAGATCATAGAATTTAGGGTTAGAAGAGATTGTGGAGTCATTCATTTAGTGGAAAAGAGTTAGGGTAGGGTAGGGTAGGGAGGCAGCTAGATGGAACAGTGGTTAGAGTGGTAGGCCTGAAGTCAGGAAAACAAGTTCAAATATGGCCTCAGATCTTTACTAGCTGTGTGACTCTGGGCAAGTCACTTAACCTCAGTTTTCTTATCTATAAAATGGAGGTAGTAATGGCACCTACTTCCCAGGTATTGTTGTGAGGAAGATAAAATTGTAGAGCACCTAGCTCAGTGTCTTCATATAGTAATAGCTATGTAAATATTAGCTATTTCAGATTTGGATTCAGAAGAACTGAGTTTGTATCCTATCTCTGTTACTTATTTTCTTATGTGAGTATGGCTGAAAGATTATTGAAGTCACTTCTCAGGGCCTCAGTTTTCCCACCTGTAATAATGTCAGGTGATATTTATAGACAGGGTCCCTCAGAAGTCTTAGTACAATTTTAAGCTTTAATAACTTGAAATTACGCTAAGACTTTTGAGACAAGCTGCATTGTATTGGAAGTTCTGTAATTATGCAGCCCTTTAATGTTGGCAAGGCAGGCATTATCTCATCTGAACCGCTGAAATGTCTCTGTGAAATAGGGACTACAAACATTTTTATTTCCACTACAAATGAGGAAGCCTAGTTTCAGAGAGATTAAGAAACTTGACCCTCTGGTCAAGTTGACCCCTTGACCCTCTGACTACCTTCAAAGAGTTAGTAAGTGTCAGAGGCAGAATCTGAACTAGGCAAACTTCCTGCCTGGAAGACCAATGCTCTATTGACTTCAGTGCCTGAGCTCAACTAGGAGGGCTGAGCATTAAGGGCCCCTGCGCCCAGAGACGGGGTGGAGGTGATGAAGAAGTTCTCCGTGGGCATTTAGGACATAAGGAGGTCCTAACAGAACGCGAACTCCCTTTGAGTGGGAATTACTTCACTCTTTGTTCTTTGTACCCCAGCACCCAGCCGGCCTAGTATGTGCTTAATAAAGGCTGGCTCACTGATCGTTCAGAGAAGGGCCTGAGCTCAGCTGCTAGTATGGCCCCTTTCTTGTTTGGGGCTTCTCTTTGCTCTCTTTTAGGGTTTAGGGTAGGCTTTACTCTATTTTCAAGTTTGTGGCTCCATCTGTGACCAGGGTACCAGTGTGGAGCAAAGGGTCAGGTCTGAGTCTGTTGTTTGGCTTAGCTCAGATGAGGGGCAAGTTCACACAGTCAGGCTGAATGAAGGCTGGATGATTCAGAAAGACATAATGTTTACCAGTACCTTTCCTCAGCACAGCCTCCATGGAAGTGTTTTCCAAGTGAGGCTGCTGGCCTTGTTGGGATCAGAGCAGTGGGTTTGTGTGGACAAAGGCAGGCCTTTAGTGGTAGGTGAATAGGGCATTATAATGGGTCTGAGCACTGTCTGGGTCTCTGTACCTATAGTATAGATACTATAACTGTATGACATGCAAATTACATGCATACGGCACATTCTGACTTAGAACTATAGCTTCACCTGGGCTGGGAAAAGTCCTATGCAATGCCTCTCATTTTACAGATGAAGTAACTAAGGCATAGAGACATTAAGTGACTTGCTCAGGGTCATGCATTTAGTAAAGTCTAGGGCAATACTTGATCCTAGGTCTTCCTGACTCAAAAAGTGGGCTCTACCCAGAATACTGTGCTGGCTCCCACCTGCAATCTTCCCTCCCCCATTTCTTCTTGCCAGCCTTTGAACAGAACCCTGCATAGTCCAGGAAATGAGGAATGAGAGAGGAAAAGGAAGGTCAGAGAAGAGTTACAAGAGCTCCAGGTTGTAGGGTTTATGGAACATGGGAAAGACACTGCTCCCGTCCTCAAGGAGGCCTATACGTGAGGAGCAGACAAGGTCCCTACACTCTTCAAGCAGAGCCAGTACTGAGGGGAAAGGCCAAGAAGGCAGTGGTCATCTTTCCCCTTCCCTACTGTTGACTCCTTGAATTTCTATCCTCTCTGCCTCTTGTAGCAATGTTAGACGCCCCCTGGTGGCCATGGTCTGCAAGTGCAGAAAGTAACAAGAACTGAATCCTATTGCTTTCTTCCTTTAAGTAATAGTGCTAGGAGCTGGGGAGATAGAAAGTTTAGACAAGATTGAGGCCTGCCCTCATGGAGTTCCCAGTCTGGCATTGGGATAAAGCATAGGCCCAGATAACTATGATACACAATATCAAATGATAAGTGCCAAATACTCTGCGATGTCTTAGGGAGGAAGGTCATTTCTGACCAAGGGCACCAAGGAAGGCTTCCCGGAGGAGGTCATATTTGAACTGGGCTTTAAGTGATGGATAGAAATTCAAATGTGGAATGAGTTACAATTTGTCTATAAGAGCTATAAATTAATAGGGCATTGTAATGAAAAGTGCATTGGGCTTAGAATCAGAGGATTTGAGTTAAAAATACAGATTCTGTTACTCATTTTCTCTGCTACCTTGAAAAAGTCAGTTCTCTTTCCTAGCCTTCAGTTTCCTAACATGTCAAATTAAAGAATCAGAAAAAATTTTTTTTTATCTGTGATGCCTTCTATCTATGAGGCTAACAGTCAGCCAGGACATCCTAGTATTTGTCAGATTCAGCATCCATCAGAATGTGAACTCTCAATTTAGGGAGTGAGGTGGGGCTTCTCTCCCAACCATTCCCTAAATGGCCTTTCCAAGGGCAGATGCAAGTCAGGTCCTGGAAAGGAAAATTTTCAGGAGCAGAAACTTGGGGAGGGGGTGGCTCAGAGAGATCCCAACTGGGAAAGGTAGACAGTTGGGAAAAGATTGACAGTAATTGGGATGGCAGAATGATGAGGTTTGTGGTTGTGGAGATACTCTGTTGAATGAACCAATGGATGGATGGTGCTAATGGATATGATGATAATGATAGTGCACCTACGACCTAATTGGGATGCAAAATTATCACAGTAGATTGGAATAATAGATGAAGCTAACAAGCTGAAATTTATTGGAGAGAAATGTGATACCCTGTGCTTGAATTTTTAAAATATCAAATGCATAACAATGAGGTGGGGGTTGCATGATTACACAGCATCTCAGATGAAAAAGACCTGGGGGTTTTAGTGGACTGCAAGATCAGAATGCATTAGCAGTGGGAAGAAACTATAAAGTGATCTTGGGCTGCATTGCCTAAAGCATAGAGTTAGGACAAGAGAAGCTAAAGTTTCTCTGTTCTCTGTCATGGGCCTACCCCATAGGGAGTATTTTGTTAGCTCTGAGAGCCACATTTTAGGAAGGACATTGACAAATTGGAGTCTGAGGGGGGCTATTAGGATGGTGAGGTAACTGAAAACCATTCTATTATTCCATGATCAATGAAGGAGTTGTGAACGCTTGAATGTTTAGCATAGAGAAGACTGGGGATGGCAATGGGGGTGGATGGAAGGAGAGTGTCTAATAGAAGAAGCTTGATCCCTGTATTTAAATATTTAAAGAGCTTTTATTGATAAGGAGGGTTATCCGGAAAGCAAAATGAAGAAAAATAGGTGGAAGCTACTGAGAAGCAGATTTTTGCCCAATATAAGAAAACAAATCTTACTCTGTCAGTGGAGGTCTTTCCGTGGAGGCTGAGTTATCATTTATAGTAGGTGCATACTCAGGTACAAGTTAGCAGAGATGCCCAAAGAAGTCCCTTCTAATTTTAGAATGCTGGTGATAGTGATGAATACGTTGACCCCAGTAGGGACCTAGCTCTGGATGGGAAAAAAGCAGAAATTCTCATGAATTGTTGCATGAGATATTAGGCACATGAGATAGTGGAATTAACTGCCCTTAAGATCCATTGGGCTAGCTTTGGCCATCCTGCAAAAGAGGATCTCAAGGTTGGAATGGACCTTTAAAAGCTGATCATGTCAGGAATCAAGCATATCTGTCAGGACATGGCAAGGTAATATCTCAGTGGCAAAAACAAGAGACTATGATACCTTATTCACTGTGGGATCTTGGACAAGCCCCTTCCTACCTCTGGTCCTCTGTCTCCCTCTCTATAAAATGAGGGTTTTCTAAGGTCCCTCCCAGTTCTAAGTTCAATAATCTATGATCCTATGACACTGAAGTCTTTGCCCCTTTGTACTTAGTACTGATCATATTTGGGTCTGAGTTCCACATCTAAAATAAGATGTGACAAACTGAGGCAGGATCCAGGGGAGAGATGGAGTGGTGCTGAAGGCATTGGAGAAAAGCCTGAAGGTATGAGAATTGTGGTATGAAGTATGAGGTATGGAGTATCCTTAGGAGGTAGGAGGTATGAGAAGGAGACTGTCAGGAGAGTTACTTAGGAAATGTCTTCAAGTCCCTGATTTGTGGCTCTGAGATGGTGATAATGGGGGTGAAGCTGAGTTTCTGGATGAAAGACAAACAGGATAAGCATAACCTGCAGTGGGAGGGATTTCAGTTAGGTATCAAAAAGAATTTCCCAGCTGGGAAAGTTATAATGTATAATACAAGAGGCTGAGGAAAGACACCTAAATGTACTTTAAAAAAAAAAAGGAAGACTTTCTCTTGGGTCTGAGGATGGTAGGGGAGAACTGGTGGAGTGTAGTGGCTGGGGGAGAGAAAGCAATGGTGAAGTGAAAAGAGCATGATCAGAAAAGGCCTGGGTTCCAGTCCTAACTCTAATATTTACTAGCTGAGTGACTCCAGACAAATCGCAACATCTTTGAGCCTCAGGGTTTTTTTAATCTGTAAAATATGGATAATGCTATCTCAGAAGGTTGTTTTGAGGAGGGAAAAATGTAAATGTGAAAGCTCTATAGATATGGAGATTATTAATAAAGTGGTGGGGGTCTGGACCAGAAGTGGCTTACAATCCCTTAGACTATAAACTTGAAGATGAAGATTATGCCTTTTCTATCTTTGTAAATATTTCTAGTGCTTTGTAAATATTTCAGAATCACATAAGATCTGTTAGCCTTTCCTTTAAATGAGAAGACAGCTTGGAACACAATATCCAAAAAAACAAAGATATAGGCTTACAGCCAAAAAATCACATGCCCTGAAATGTTGAGTATAATGTTATAGAGGGGAAAGGGGATCTTTAAGGAATAGAGGACTTTTAGAGATTCCTAATGAAAAGAACATAGCTGAGTAAGAACTTTGAAATGCAAGCATAAGAGTCTTCTTCTTCTTCTTCTTCTTCTTCTTCTTCTTCTTCTTCTTCTTCTTCTCCTCCTCCTCCTCCTCCTCCTCCTCCTCCTCCTACTTCTTCCAAAACAAATGTACACATTGTAGTGGCTATATTTAAAAAGTATATCTTTCATATTTTGACTCCATTAGCTCTCTATCAGAAAATGGAGTAACATTTCATCACAGGTTCTGTGGAGACATAGTTGCTCATTGATTTGATTAGAATTCTTAGGTTTTTCAAAGTTATTTTTTTCTTTTCACTATTGTCACTATATAAATTCGTCTTTGGATCTATTTATTTCACTCTGCATTAATTCTTTCTAAAATTCTCTAAAATTATTTTTTTCAATTTCTTGCTGTACAATAATATTTCATTGCCATAATGTAACATAATTTGTTCACTAAATTCTCAATTGATGGGCAACCCCTAGTTTTCAAGTCATTTCTTTTCTTTTCTTTTTTTTTTTTTTTAGTACTCTCCCCTCCTTTCAGGATCAAAAAGTTTATTTAGCTTAGAACTATTCCCTTCCTGGTATTATCCTCTCTATTAACTCCCATCCCCCATTTTTCAGTTTCCCTATTGAGTTTATGAATTTATATGCCCAATTTTGTGTATGTGTTCACCCTTTCTTTGTCCATTTCAGATAAGGGTATGATTCATTTGATGCCCACTCCTCCCACCTAACCCTCCCTCCATATATATTCTTCTCTCAATGAACCTCCAATTATGTGAAACAGTAAGTTCCATCCCCTTCTTCCTCCTTTATGTGTTCCTTTTACCCTTACCCTTTTCTCTGCTCTTAAAAACCTTAGAACAGAACCAATTAAACTCCAGGTTCTCCATTTAAAAAAAAATAAACTCTACCAATTACTCTTTGAAACATTAAGGTTTAGAAGGGACATTTTTTTTTCTCTCTATTAGAATGTTAGCACTGTATCATTATACAACCCCTTTTAATTGCTCAAATAAATTTACCTTTCTAGATTTTTCTTGACTCTTATGCTTGCATTTCAAAGTTCTTACTCAGCTATGTTCTTTTCATTAGGAATCTCTAAAAGTCCTCTATTCCTTAAAGATCCCCTTTCCCCTCTATAACATTATACTCAACATTTCAGGGCATGTGATTTTTTGGTTGTAAGCCTATATCTTTGGTTTTTTGGATATTGTGTTCCAAGCTCTCTTCTCATTTAAAGGAAAGGCTAACAGATCTTATGTGATTCTGAATCTTTCTGGATGCTTGTAATATTTAGAATTCAGCTGTTCCTGAGAGAGAAAGGAAGAAGGAAGTATTCAGATGGGGATCTCCTAGGAAGTCCTTATGACCCCTTTATGGGGTCTACAAGGTCAAAACATAATAATAATAATACTAAGATATTTTACAGTCTAATATAGTAAATATTAATAAATATAACCCAGATAAACAAAAGCTCTTTGGGGTGTCCTCAATAAAATTTCAAAGTGTAAAGGAATTCTGGGACAAAAAATTTGAGACCCACTGATCTAGACTATCCCCCAGAATCCACTTAGTCCAACAGAGGAGGAAACTGATGCTTGTAGAGAACATAAAACAGAAATTTAAGTGATTTGTCAAAGTTTACAAAGACAGTATGTGGCAGAGATTGTTTAAAAGTTGGCTCACTGAGGCGGCTAGATGGCACAGTGGATACTGCACCAGCCCTGGAGTCAAGAGGACCTGAGTTCAAATCTGGCCTTGAACACTTCACACTTACTAGCTGTGGGACCCTGGGCAAGTCACTTAACCCCAACTGCCTCACCAAAAAAAAAAAATTGGCTCATAGATTCCAAATTTAGTTCCCTTTCAGCTTTCTTTAGCTTACTTACCAGCACCCTCACTCTCTATCTCCCCTCTCACAGAACGTTATTTTTCCTTCCCCTTTCTAACTCTTTCCCTTTTCTGACTTCTTTCAACCCTAAAACATCAACTCTTCCTCTTTTCTCTCTCCAATTTTCCAAAATAATGTGCATTTGTGAGTAGCCAGGTGAAACAATGGATGGATACTGTGTGTAAGAGATGTGATTATCTGAATAAATATCAACCTCCACCTCTCACTGCTACTGACTTATTTCTTTATTGAATCTCTCTTCAGGTTCAAAGCAGTCTGGAATAGCTCAGAGATTACTAAAAATTGAAGAAATTCTTTTATCAGTTTGCCCCTACTTAGTCTAATCTAAAGAAGACATTCTTGCTCTTTTGGGTCCACTTTCCCTCCCTCAGTCCAAAACTATACACTTGTAAATTCAGGTATTTGTCAGTGTAAATGGTAGTACTTTTTAATAAAATAGTTATGCAAATATGTATTTAAAGGGATAGGTTGAATTTATTCCCTTCCTCTACCTCCTCTTCCCACAAGTAACAGGGATAGCCAAAGCCAGAGTCATTAGAAGGGTAAAGAAGAGCTGGGTTGCCCCCCTTCATCCTGTAAAATGATGCAGGAAAAAGGGGTAATGAGACAGGAAGCAAAGCTCTCTGAATTCATCTGCAATATCTACACCAACCACTATAGCTGTCCAACTGCATTTCTCCCCACTTTTTTGTGCCCTACACCATACCACAAGGTCTGTGCTCTACTTGCTTTCTCTCCATTCTGTCACAGGGATGGTGCCCCATTCTCTCCTCCCCTTCAAACACGGAAGGAGAAACATGAGTAGAAAGCAGACTCATAGTACTACTTCTGCTCCATTTCTTGTTTGCTTCTTTGCCATATACTGACACTGTCATTCTATTAAGTTTCCATGGCAAAGTCCCTGTGAGGGGGTGTGGGGTTATGTATACACAGATATTTTCTTAGGCATACACATATACACACATAAACTGACATATAGACATATCTCTGTGTGTGTGTGTGTGTGTGTGTGTGTGTGTGTGTATTAGTTTGTCCAGTGGAGGGATTGGCCCATGAAGGTCTAGTTTTTAGAACATACTTGAATTTGCCTTTCCTGGTGGATTATATATAGAGCATACTCAGATCTTCCCTGATTAGTTTCAATCCAATATGTGAATTTTTTAGGAAGCCAACTTCTGGCCTTGAGTGAGGGAAGGATTGGTATTGTGTGATGAGTGTGACGGTCTTCTGATTGGCTTTGGAGCCAAAAGAACCAGAAGATGCTGAGGTGGAACTGGGTTTGAATACAAAAAGGAGGGCCTTTAATAATCTCTCACTCTTTTCTGAGGCTTAACTACTGTGAGCTGCTGGGTGGGAGGAAGGGTAGCTGCTCCATCTCTCTCCCACCTGACTGTCATGTGTCTGTGAACACACTGCACTTTTATTTCTTTTATTGTTTTCTGATCTTAAAGAGTATGAAAAAGAAGGGAGTATCTAGGTGACCATGTGAGTTAAGAAACTCCATCAGAGCCATCAGAGGTTCAACTCCCCAGCTTCTAGAGTCCACAGAAAACTCCACCAGAGGTGGTTGGAATGGCTTACAAAAGAGAAAGAGCCTGGCAAAAAAATATGGAAAGACAGTTGCTTGAGCTTGGTGCAGTTTTAGGGAGTGTGACCTCATGACCAAGAGAAGCTATAGCTAGAGACTCTACAAGAATATTGATTCTTGAAGCTCAGCAGGGAACTATATAGAAGGGGAACTTGATGAGCGTTCCACAAGTGGAAAAAAGGGAACTCCATGGCCAGTAGTTGTGAGGTACTCCTTTGGCACACAAGTACCCTAACTTTTTTTTCCCCTTTTTTGGTGAGGCAGTTGAGGTTAAGTGACTTGCCCAGAGTCCCATAACTAATGAGTGTTACATGTCTGAGACAGGATTTGAACTCTGGTCCTCTGCTCTATGCACTGCACCACCTAGCTGCCCCCACAAGCACCCTACCTTTGAGCCCACTCTACCCAAGGACCTTGTTTGTGCAAGGGGAGACTCTAACTCTGGTTTGGAACTATTGTTTTGTAACATCTTTTCTCAGTAAATACCTTTTTTTGTGAAAGCCTTTTGATGTCAACTAGTCAGTTAATAATGGGAAGCAGATCTGTGGGAATTCAGGAGTTTTCCAACACTAGTTACCCCTAGAACCCTGACAGAAGAGGTGTTAATTGACCTTGGGAACCCCAAATTCTGAGTGTGAGTGCATGTTGGTATAGTGAGCCCAAATAAGGTGGAATATAGGAATATACTTTTTGTTTTTGCTTTGAGTGGGAGTTGAGACTGTGTGGTATTGTGCATTGAATGCTGGATCTGGAGTCATGAAAGCCTGAGTTCAAATCCTACCTGTTCTGGATTAGCCATGGGAACTCTCTGAACTTTAGATATTATCTATTCAGTTATATATTTGTTCTTGGGGAGGGAGTTCTCAAATGAAGAAATAACAGATCATTGACTATTAAGAAAGAAGTTACTTGTTAAGGAAAGGAAAGATAAAGAGGAAAGGGAAAGGAGCCAGGAGTAGACAGAGTGAAAATGGAAGGGAGGAGAAAAGCAGTGATAGAGAAGGAAGGAGGAACAAAGAAGGTAAGTCACAGAGAAAAAGCCTTCTGTCTTAGAGACTGGCCACCAAATTCAGACACAATTTTCTTTCCTCAGAAATCCACATCCCATCCCTCCCAGTCTGTTCCTAGTCCTATCCCTCTCTGCCTCCCCCCACCTCCTGTGTAGGACCTGAAGGTAAGCCTTTCGGAAACAAGAACCTCAGGGATGGGAATGTGAAGGAAATGGGGACAGGTTAGAGACTGATTTCTCACACACAAAACAACTTTGGAGTGTTCTATGATGGCAATTGGCCTGTACTCGCTTTCTTTCTGACACTCTCTCCATCACCTACTAACTCCAGTCACCCTTCCATCTCTCTACGATCTACAAACTTTTCCATCCACCCAGCCAATCAGCTAGCCACTCACACATTCTTCCCTGCTTTAAACCCACCCATACCTACATTCATTTGCCCGCCCATCCTTTTACCTATCCACCTGTCCTTTTGTAAATGGAGATTCAGGTATGTAGTGACCAACACCCACTACTGAACCTCAAATTCTACTTCTTCCATGGAGATTCCTTTTCAACTTGGTGTTTTTTTGAGTTAAATGGAATTGATCTGAACCCCCCAGATTTAGTGGCCTACTGGTTTCTGCCCCCAATCTCTCATTAGCCTCTGGATTACTCTAGTTCCCTAGCTCTCTTGGCCTAGATGAACAAAGAAAACCCAGCATCTTTCTATACAGTGATGGGGTTAACACAAAAGCTTTGCTCAGTGAATTAAGAAAAGTTGCAACAGTAAAGGAAGTACAAGCATAGATTCTCAAGTACAAATCACAAAAATTATTTGTTCACTAGCTCTCTATCTATCTGCCTTGGAAACCAAAGTCTCCCCTCTTTTAACCTTTCCCTGTCCCTCAGGGTCAGAGAGGCTCCAGAGCAAATTGGAGACATTGGCTGAGTGAGGTGCTAATGGGTTATCCCATGGTTAGGAAAGTATGAGTATTTCACTCTGAGGTTTCACTGCACATCAAAACACTAGGCAGACTTCTAGACCCCCTCTCTCCATGTCCATTACAGAGGAAGGAGAGAACACAGAGGGAACAGTCATGGCTTTACAGCCATCCTTCTATCTGCTCAATCATGCCTTCACCCACTCATTTTTCCATCCACTCACCCAACCTTTTATCTACCCACCTAGCCACCCTTCCATCCACCCACCCATATGCCCATGTATCCTTTCATCCATACATACTAGTCCTTCCTTCCTTCTCCCCATCCATCTTTCCTTTCTTCCATCCATCCTCCTATCCGTCCAATCACCCACCTCTCCATCCTTCTATCAACCCTTCAGTCCTTCCATAATACACTGCTCTTTTCTTCCATCCACTAATTCTATCTTTCTATCTATCCTTCCTTCAATCCTACCTATCCTTACCACCACCCCCCTTTCCGGATGCTACTGGGAAGTGAGAGGCAGGGATCAAGCTGCTGTCTCCTGGCCGGATTGTACAGAAAGCGCTTTCTCTCTCTCTTTCTCTGTCTCTGTCTCTCTCTCTCTCTCACTTACACACACACACACACACACACACACACACACACACACACACCCCACATCACACACGCACACCACTCTCCTCCGTGTGTGCGGGCATTTTATCCATGTCTGTCTTTATCCCTCCCTCCAGCTTTCACTCCTCCCCTTTCTCTCCTTTTTTCTTTCTCTCTTCCCCTCCCTTCCCTCTTTCCCATGTTTGCTCACTTCTTCTCTCCCCTGTCCCTGTCCTTCCCCTCCATTTCTTCCTTCTCTCCCTTCTCTCTCCTTATCTATTTCTCCCCTTCTTCTTCTTTCCCCTCTTTCTTCCCTTTCCTTCCTCCCTCTTCCCTTTCCCCTTTTTTCTCCCCCTCCCCCCTCTCCCCCCTCTAATGTGTGATCTGGAAGGTTTATAAGCCCTGATGTAATCCTTAATGTAGCCTCTGGCTGGAGGTTCGGGATCTAGTCGCACTGAGCGAGATTCGGAAGGCAAAGAAGAAGGGGGAGAGGGGGGGAAAAAACCCTCTCTCCTCCCCGCCCCGCCCCCCGGGCTCCCCTCCCCCTCAGGAAGGGAGGAGGGGGGGGAGAAGATTCGAAGAGAAGGGGAGAGAGGCGGCGGCGGCGGCGGCAGGAGAGAGGGAGCGGTGGCGGCGGCGGCAGAGCAGGGATCTGCGGCGATCAGCGGCGGCGGCGGCGGCGCCGACGGCGGCTCTGGGCTCGGGCTCAGGCTGTCCCTGGGCGGGCGGGCGCTGCTCTGCGCTGAGTCGGGCGCCCTCGGGCCGCCCGAGGCTGCGCTCGCCTCCTTGGCTCTAAGCGGCGGCGGCAGCGGGCGTCCCGCGACGCGTGCGGTACTTGCAGCGCGTCCACGGCTCCAGGGGCTCCGGGAGGGGACAATTCGGCTCCGGCTGCTGTGTTTTCTGTGGAGGGGGAGGGGGACGCCAGGTCCGCGAGTGTGTGTGGATTTACGTCCTCTGTGGCTTGGGATCTGGAGCCCAGGGACGTGGGGCTGGCTGCCACTAAGCACCCCCCCCCCATCCAGCTTGTCTTTGCGCCCCCGAAGGCAACCCTCCCCAGACTCTTCCAGTGCTTGCCGGGTTCGTCTCCCTCCTGCCCCGGCTGGCGGATGCTTCCTCTGGGGGATTTGCAACTCGCCGGCCCAAGTCTCCAGGAACATCGACCCAGCTGGGGAAAGGTAAGCTGCTGGTTTTCTCTGGGTAGGGACGAGGAGAGCGGGTTAGGAAGAGGGGTGGCGGTATATATGTATGGAAGGGATAAGTGGACAACCTGACTTTTCAACTTCCCACTTCGGGGCTTTAGAACGATCCCCCGAGGTTTGCGCCTTGAGCTCCGGAGTTTATGCATCCCCCCTTTTATCCTTCCCCCTCCTCTTTCATGCTAAACCTGCCGCCTCCTGGAATGTTTCCAGGGTGAAGTTGGGTTTGGAGCGATTCGAATCCAGCCAGTCGCCCTGTTTCCGAACCCCAGCCCAGCCCAGCCTGGCCCAGCCGGGAGCGAAGGCAGAGGCTCCCTACGTGTTCTCCATACCCACAGCCCCAGACCCAGAGCCAAGCATAGAATATGCCCCCAGTTTTTTTTAACCACTTCCCCCTCCCCCCACCATATACAGACCCCAGCCAGGTAGGAACATTTCCCACACACACAACCCTTTTCCCCCACCCTCCAAACAGGCACAACATATTGTCCAGATGTTCTTACTGCCCCCTCCCCTACTGCAACCAAGATGCTTCACTGATGTTTTCCTATCATCGCATTCGAAACGTGCTCCCTAAATGTTCATGCCCTTTCCCTACACAGAACCCCTAACCAAACACCCTAACAGAATGCATCCACTAAATTCACCCCCCCTCCATTCAAGTACTAAACGTAGTTCCCAGATGTTCTCCACCCCCAGCCAAGTATGGAACATACTCCCCAGATGTTCTCTCCCTTCCCAGCCAGGTACAGAGCATACTCCGCAGATGTCTTTCCCCCCAACACACCCATCCCTCCATTCCTCCCCCTTTTCTCTGTTTTCCACCTCGTCTTCTCAGGAGAGCGGATAAACAGCCTCCAACTTTTGACCAGCCCTCCGTTAGTACGGATCTGTCCTCCACAGAGCTGGGCCTGAGGGGGTCTCCTGGGTCTGGCCGAGCGAGCCTTGGTTCTCCCTCCCCCTCTCTCACTTGCTGTCCCTGGCCTTCCTTCTCTCTCTGGCTGTCGCTCTCCGCTGACCTGCCTGGAGGAATGTGTAGCCAAGGGGAGGCGGGAGCAGTATGGGAGAGGAAACTCCGGAGGGGGCGACAAGGGGCTGGTGGTGCTGGTAATAACTAGAGAAGAGGGAGCTCAGGACTAGAGAGACAACACCCCCCTCCCGCCCCCCGCGCGCGCGCGCACACACACACACACACACACACACACACACACACACACACACACACACACGAAAGGGGGTGGCGCCCACAGCCGCGAGTCGCCCGCAGGGCAAGGAGGGAGGTCGGGGCGGACACTGCGGGGCTTGAGGCCCCAAGCTTCAGGCCACTATGGGGCTTCCCAAACTGGCTGACCCTTCAGGCCCCTCCACTGCTCCTACTGCGCAGAGGCAGGCCGAGTCAGGGGTAATGCACCCTTGGAACCCACCGGCTCATTATCATTGCAATGCCTCGAAGTTTCCCTGAACGTCCGGAGCCTCGGTTTGGAGGCGGCCCTGATTGGAGGAGGGGGCATCAGCTTGCGCCCCCTTCCATCCATCTGAGCCTCCACACAGAGCTCCAAGTCTGGAGTATAGACTGTTCCACGAACTCCCGTGGAGGAGTTGGGAGGGGGTAGGTGTGCCCTTCCCTCCCTGCCCCCACTCTCCTTCAGAGTGGGGGTGGGAGTGGGAGGGGTGAAGGGGTGGAGAGCGGAGAAGAAGAGGTCCTTGTCCAATCCCCTGCCCCCACCCTGGACTGAGACCTTTACTGTTCCACACCCCCTCCCCTTCATCACATACACGCATCCCCCTGCCCGCGCCTCTGCTGTGGGTGGCAGAGCCATCCTTTCTCCGATGGTTGTACGGGTTCTGCCAGGTCCTGGAGAAGGAAGAGAGCCATATGATTTAGAGCTAGAAAGAACGTTAGAGATTACCTAATCAATCTCCTCATTTTACAGATGAGGAAACTGAGGCCCAGAAGGAGCACGGGAGTAAAAAGGGAGAAAGATGGAGGAGAAGGAAGAAAGAAAGCAGAGGAGAGAAAGGAGAAGGAAGAGGAGGAAAAAGAAAAGGGTGGTGGTGGTGGTGGTGGTGGTGGTGGGGAAGGTCGTCCAATGCTTTTTCCTGGCAAGGGAAGGGACCTCTCTGGCATGGCTAAGGGATGCTAAGGTTGGGGGTAGGGGGAGCTTAAAGAGCCCCCGCTGGTGAGGATAGCAGGTAATTGCTACATCCCAGAATCATAAGTGGCTGGGCTTTTCGCAGCTCAGTATCTGGGAGAGAAGGGTGAGAAATCCCCCCCCCCGGGAAGGGAGCTGCCTCTTCCGTCCCTCTAGTCCCGCCAGACAATTATCCCTGCTCAAAGTGGGACTCCTGGGTCCCTAACTGGTGGCTGTGAATATCAGAGCAAGGTCAGGAAGGCGAAAGGAAAGGGGAGGGGGCTTTGGGACGGGAAGGGGGCGTGCAGAAGCCGGGGCAAAGAGACAGATTCTGAAGAGGCCCGCATTATATGGGACCACCCCCTCCCAAGCATTCAGCTGCCCGACCCTACCCCCATCCTTATTCTACCTCCCTTTCTCAGCCTCCTTCTCTGGAACCTGTTGATTCTCCGTCCCGGGGGCGGTGGGGGCGGAGATAGGGACCCGGAGCCGGGAGTTGTGGGGGGGGGTGAAGTCCGGGGGCTGGAGATGGTTGAAAAAGAAAGCGGGGGAGGAAGAGATGGGAGGAGGGCTGACTAGGGGCTGGGAGCTGCAGTCTGGGGATGGTCCCATGGCCAGACTTGACTGGTGGTCTGGGGATGTGAGCCGGGACTAACCCCAGGGACATTGATGCTTGGAGGGGTTCTTGCGCCCAGGGCCAAGATGTGCTGGAGCCGGCCTATGCCGAGGGGCTGGGAGCTGTGCGCTGAGGCCAGGAGCTGAGAGCTGGAAGCTGAGTGCCAGGCGCTGAGGCAGGTCCGGGGCAGAGGCTGGGAGCTGTAGGCTGGGACCGGCCGGGGCCTGGGAAGGAGCTGCAGGAGAGAGGTGCGTGCGCCCCAGAGACCCTTGCTCTGGGGCTGGACCGGCCTAAGGAAGGAGAGGCCAGATATATGCCTGAGCCCCAGAGCGGGTATGCAGCATTCCCCAAGTCGGGCGGCTGAGCAGTTGGGAGGCGGCTGAAACTCAGGGGAGGTGGCGCCGGGGGCCGGGGCCCTAGTTCTGGGGTAAAGAAGATCGAGAAAGCTAGTAGCTAGTTCTCCGCCTCGCGGTGCTGCGGAGACGTGCATCCGTCACATGGCAGCCTCCCGGGCTGGTAGAAAAAAAGGAGGAGGAGGAGGGAGAGGAGGAGGGAGAGGAGGAGGAGGTGGTGGTGGTGGAGGAGAAAGAAGAGGAGGAGGAATGCTTATTTAGAGGATTACGGCAGCGGTGTCTGAATCATTGCGCCCTCCTCCGGAATTCCCGGCCTGGAGGGAGTAGACCTGGCCAAAGTCTGGGTTTTCATCCTCCACCCCCCCCATCCCCCTGCCTTTCCTGGAAATCTGACAGCTCCGAAGGACCAGGCAGGTGGAGCTCTGCGTCTAAGGACACGCCGGGTCCCGGGTGCAGTGGGGGATCCGGATTGGAACCTGCCTTTTTGGCTTGGCTTCCCCAGGGCCAAGACTGCTGAAAGGCTTTCAGGGGAAAGGAGGAAGCATTTCCCACTCAGCGTAGTCTAGTAGGAGCCAGCGACGCTTTTAGGACTGAATCTGGGACCTGGAGACTTGGAGAAAGCTGGCCAGGACCAGGGTCTCCCTCGCTCCCTCGCTCTCTCGCTCGTTTGCTTGGGCTGCGGTGGCCCAGCTTTCTCGGACTGCAGAGAGATGGCGCCAGCTCCCCGCGAATGGGCTCCCAGACATCTGTGCTTCCCCTGGCCTTCCCCTTGCGTGCCAGATGAGTGTGTGAATGTGCGCCCACGCATTTGCACATATTCGGGAGCTCACATGTATGCATACGTGCTGGCATGTATATAAGGTGTGTGTCTTCGTGTATTGCGTGGTGTGTATGTGCCTAGGAAAGGAATGAGTTTGCTTAATAACTCAGATGTCTGTGATCTCTTCTGTAGAGAAGTTCCCTCCAAATATGCAGATAGCAGCCAGTCTTCACCTGTCCATCCCTTGCCATTCTTGTTCATGACATCCCACAATGTCCACCAGGGTGAGGTGGTGGGGGAGAAGACACCGAATGTTCTGTGGGGTCTTTTCTTTCTTTTTTTTTTTTTCTGACATTAAGAAGACTGGTCCATAGTCAATGTAATATCAGTTGAGAATCTGTCTGGGCAGAGATCTACCCTAAATTCTGGGTGTACAAAATTGTGATAAGACCAGATCCTTGCCTTCCTGAAACTTACAGTCTAATCAAGGAATATGACATATATAAAGGTGCCTGCATCAGTGGGAGCCTGTGTCTGTATATGTCTGTATTTATGTGACTATGCATTTGGGTTTCCTGGAATCTCAGAGTTGGGGAGGCTTGCTGGGCCATCTCCTTTTCCTTTCCTCTACTACCATGAAGGCCATCAGTGAAACTATTTGCTTGTCTAGGGGCTGGATAGCGAGCAAGTGACCTGAGCACTCCCACTCACCTGATCTCTTTCATTTCCTCCCTTCCTCCCTCTACTGGGATTGTCATCCTCCCATCCTTTTTCCATTATCTCCCTCTGTCTCTCTGATGACATCCACTCTATCTTTCCCCCAGTTTTCTCCTTCCTTGTGCTAGTCACCTACTACCTTCTCATTCCCCCTCTTTTTCTGTTACCCTCACCATACTCCTGACCTTTTCTACCCATCCCTTCTTTTCTCTTCTACTGTTGCTTTCTTTCATCCCTCCCTACAGAAGAGCCCAGAACAGATAGAGTGAGGGAGAGGGAAAAAAGGGAAGACTTTGCCAGAAAGAGGTTATTTAGTATTAAAGCACTGAGTAGGGGATGGGTGGGGCTTATTACAATTTACAACTGAAGTTGCAGAGATACTTACTGGTTCTGTGGGAGGGTTTTCACTTTGGGAGGTTTTGGGGCCAAGTCTACATTTTTGGTCCCCAGAGAAAATCTCCCCATACCTACTGTGCTCAGCCCAGGTCAGTGGCTACAGAAAGGCTCTCATCTTATGCCATACTGAGACCCCCCCTTATTCTAAGGCCCCAAGCAGAACAGAGGTTTCTGAAGGTAGGGTGGTTATTCTATTCAGGCACCATCTTGGGGTGGTTTTTATAATGTATCCAGGTCGTTAAAGATATTTTTGCACTCTTAGATATACAAAAACAGTCAATGGCATACAACACATGATAAACATCATGCATGAGAAGAATTCTAGGTTTGGTGCCAGCAGACCTGGGTTCAAGTACTGGTTCTGATACTTACCATCCCTGTGATCTTGGGAAAGTCACTTAACCTCTCCCTGGCCTCAGTTTACTTGTCTGTTAAATGGGGACTGTGTGGACTAGATAACTGGTGAGGTCTCTTCCACCCCTAAATCTTTGAAACACAAATATATAGTCAACAGAAAACCTCCATCAACCACACAGAGAAAGGCATACACCATCCATTATAATTATCTACATACATATGCAAACATGTAAGTATATACACATTCACACATAAACATATTCGCACAAATATTTGCACAGCTATACACAATCATATTCACTAATGAGAATGTTCGCATATATGTATGTATATGTGCATATGTATATACATATACATATACATATATGGCTATATCTATAAGTATGAATTTGTCTATTATTAGTCCTCTTTCATTTAAGTATAGCTCCTTGAGAGCATGGATTGTTTCACTTTTTCCTTTTGTAACCCCAACAATTAGCTTGGCACATATTAGGGGATTAATAAATGCTTTTTATTTCATTCATTCATTCATGTGTATGACATTGGTCACAGAGTCTTACACATAGCAGGCTCAGTGAGTAGTCACTATGTGCATAAATGAATGAATGAATGAATGAATGAATGAATGAATTTGTGCTTATAATAATTGTAATTCTAAGGATGTTATGATAATACTTTAAAGTTTGCAGTGATTTATACACATTGTCTCATTGGATTTTTAACACAGCCTTTTGAAGCTAGTACTACAGGTTTTATTATTCTCATATTACAGTTTAAGCAACTGAGTCCAAGAGAGGTCAAGTGATTTATCCAGGCGCAATCACCCAGGCCTTGAGGATTCAGAGACAGGATTCAGAGACAGATTTCCTGACTGTCAAACTGGCAGTCTATCGACTGAAAAGATATCAGCCTATATCATAGACTTATAGTCATTCAGCATCACAGCCCTGGAACCCCTTCCTTTTACTTAGGCCCAGACTTGACCCAAATTGCAAGCCTGATCAAGACTGAGCTCTTACCTTAATCACAGACTGAACTCTGACTTTGAATACAGATTAAGTCCTACCCCAGTCCCAAACTGAGCCCTGACCTTGGCCACAGATTGAACTCTAACCTTGGTCCCAGACTGCTCCTGAACAGAGGGATGAAGGTGATGCCGTGGTTAGAGTGCTAAACTTGGACTGAGAAAGAGTTCAAATCCTGCCTTTGACACTTGTTAGCTATTTGACCCTGGGCAAGCCATTTACCTTCTCTCAGCCTCAGTTTCCTCATTTGTAAAATGGGACTAAACAATAACACCTCCTAGGGCTGTAGTGAGGATCCAGTGATAGGACAGATGTAAATTGCTTTGCAAACCTTAAAGTGCTTTATAAATGCTAGCTATGATTATTATGATTATGATTATTATTATTATTATTATTATTGTTATTATTTAACTTTAATCTCCCATAGGGCATGCAGTGCTCACTCGTATGCATACTCAGCCAAATTCAGTTCAGGTCAATAAAGCTACCCATAGCTAGGCTGGGGTAGGCAATGACATGCTTCATTTGGAATGAGTGGGTGGCATTAAACCCAAGAAGGCTTCCTGGAGAAGGAAATGTGGCTATTATGGGGGGAGGGCAGGTGAAGAGTACTTTTAATGATGAAAAAATGGGGAATAGAGTGATAGGGAAAGGGGAGATGAAAAAGAGGTTTACTCAGCCTCTCGTTCTTCCAGTAAACCTTCAGGGAGCCCACCCTTGGGACTGGACAGATCTCACTTGGTCCCTTCTCTTTTCTACCTTATTTCTTATGTAATTTTATTCTTATACTATTTACTTTTGTTATTTATTATTAATATACTACCTTATTTCTTTGAAATCCTTTAATCCAGCCCCCTTATTTTATGAATGAAGACCCTTATGCCCAGAGAGGGACAGTGATTTATACAAAGTTACACAGGCAAATAGGCAGCAGGGTCAGGATTTGAACTCAGGTCTTCTAATTCTAGAACCAGTGAGTGCCCTTTCCTATGAGATTCTTGTCCCTAAATGATTCTTCTATATGTAGTCTGTCAACAAGCATTTATTAAAGGTTTATTACGTGCCAGGCACTGTGCTAAACGTTAGGAATAGAAATAGAAACAGAAAAACAACCCCCTTTCAAGAGTCTTTCATTCTAATGAGGGAAGATGATGTCCAAAAAGAAAATGAAAATGGGATAAAGGTACCAGGTCTGCACAGGGGCATTGTATAGAGGAAGTCTGAAATGAAGCCTGGAGAGGAATGAGACAGAACTGGCCTGGGTGTCCTCCTTAAGTGGAGGTTCCAAGAGAAGCCATCCAATCAGAGGGAGAGGTCTCAGAGGTGGAGGTTACTTCCAGTGTGTGGATTTCGCAGCTAGAGTGAGCTCCCAGGATGAATAGGCTTCTGCAGCATGAAAAGAGGACACCTGGAATGCAACCTGGAGAGAAAGGAGGAAGCCTACTTCCTTGAGAGGCAGCAAAGCTCAAGACCTGGCTAAGATAGGGGGCAAGTCACTTCCCTTTTATAGACCTCTGTTCTCCCCTTCCTTCTCCTTTTGTCCCCTCATCTCCTAAATGAGAGAACTGGATTAAAAGGCTCCCTAAGGATCCTTCTAAAGCTGGAAGGTCAATGGGTCAGTGGTTCAAGGGAGTTATCCGACTTCCTCGGGTAAATAAATCCTGGCAGTATTCTAGTTCAATGAAGATATCTCACCTTTTCCTATTCTCCACTTCTCACATTTCACTAACTCAGGCTCCTTCCACAATCCTGCTACATATGCACTCTTAGGGAGTGGCTTTCTTAGACTGAGAAGAAAAACTCTGGGGAAGGGGATAGATTAAGTATCAGTTGCAGAGGAGGTCTTGAAGACATTCTCCAAACAGCTGTTTTCTGATGGTTTTGGCAGAAGGGTAAAATTTAGTCTCATGGGTCCTCAGATATCATCTAATCTGACCCCTTCATTTTATGCATGGGGAAACTGAGGCCCAGAAAGGCAAGGTCACTCCCCCCAAGGTCATTCAGAGCTCTAGAATCGTACAATGTTAGAGCTGGAAAGGACCTTGGTTGTGATCCAGTTATACCCTGGTTTTGCTGATGAGTAAATTCAATTCAGCAAATGTTTTAAGGCTCCTACTCTTCCCAAGGCTCTCTCTTGGGGATATAGAAATTAAAAAAAAAAAAAGGCCTAGTTCTTGTCTTTAAGGATCTTATATTGTACTAGGAAACCAATGCTCAGAAATGTTAAAAATGGGTTTCTCAAGGTCACATGGGCATGTTTGTCTCCCTTGCCTCTTCCCCCCCCCCCAGCCAAGATTATAAGCTCCTTGAAGGCAGGGATCACCTTGTTTTGCTTGTTTTTGTTGGTTTTTTTTTCCCCTTTGAATTCTCAGAGCCTGAACATACTGGGCACGTAGTAAGTAGTTGTTTCATTGAGTTTAATTGAATTAAGTAGCAAAACCAGGAGTTAAGCAGATATGGTGGTAGCTGGGCTCTCTTCACTCTTACCCTCTATTTCATTTTCCTGGTAAAGAAACTAAGGCTTAATGTGTGTGATGCTTAATATTAAAGTCTAATCAGGTGACCAGGTGGCACAGTGGAGTGCTGAGCCTGGAGTAAGGAAGATTCATCTATATGAATTCAAGTCCAGCCTCAGACACTTACTAGCTGTGTGACCCTGGGCAAGTTACTTAACCCCTGTTTGCCTCAGTTTCCTCATCTGTAAAATGAGCTGGAGAAGGAAATGAGAAACACTCCAGTTTCTTTGCCAAGAAAACCCCAAATGGGGTTACAAAAGATCAGACATGACTGAAATGATTGAACACACCCACACACACACAGATCTGTAAAGGCCATTTTTTCCCTTTAACCTCATATCCTCATGGGTGCCCATTGGTTGACCTTTTACTGTATATTGATGGATGGGTGCTTCCCCCCAAAATGGCTGGGGATGCTTGTCTTTACTAGGTTCCTTTGGTGTTCCCTTACAGGCAATTTTGGCCTCCTCTCCACAAAAGTCCAGAGGAGATGGTGGACAACCAAAGATGAGGGCTCTTGAGGCCATGCTATATGAGGATTGGTGGAAGAAACATGGGATGTTTATCCTGAAAAAGAAATGACGTGGAGTGGGGGGAATTTGATAATTTTGTTCAAATATCTGAAGAGCTATGATGTAGAAGGGAGAGACTTTTTTTGATCCAGTAAGACAGGACTAGGAACAAATGGGGAGATTGCAGGATGGAAGATTTAGGCTGGACAGTAAAGATTCTTGATAATGACAATGGGATGTCTTGGGAGACAGTGCTTTTATACCCTGGAGTTTTTCATAAAGAGTCTGGATAGCCACAGCAGAAAGACTGATGGATTTTGGGTTTCAAGACCTGGGGTCAAATCCTAGCTCTGCCATTTGCTACATGCCCTCAGACAAGCCAATTAACCCTTTTGGGCATCCTTTATAAAGTAAGGGGCTTAGATGACCTTTAAGATCTGTAAGACTAGGGGCAGCTAGGTGGCACAGTGGAAAGAGCACTGGCCCTGAAGTCAGGAGAACCTGAGTTCAAATACAGCCTAAGACCAAACGCTTGACACTTACTAGCTGTGTGATCCTGGACAAGTTGCTTAACCCCAATTGCCTGAAAAAAAAATCTATGTAAGATTATATGATCTTTAAAATCTCTCCAAAATTTTAATCCTAAGGCAGGAATTTGAAGTAGATGCCTTCTGGGGTCCCTTAAGGGTCTGGGATTCTGTAACTAGTACCTCAGTTGTACCTTCTTAAGCTAGGTGATGGGGGTTCCCAAAGAAAGGTTTTTGCCCCTCACCTAGATGTTTTTGTGGGTTCTATCCTACTGTGTATGTAAATATATGCTATTGTTTGGTCGTGTCCAACCCTTCGTGACCCCATTTGGGATTTTCTTGGCAGAAATACTTGCCATTTCCTTCTCGAGCTCATTTTGCAGATGAAGAAACTGAGGCAAACAGGGTTAAATGACTTGCCCAGGACATAGCTTGTAAATGTCTGAGGTCAAATTTGAACTCAAGTCTTCCTGAATCCAGGCCCGACATTCTACCCACTGTGCCACCTAGCTATGTCTTAACTTTAACATTCATAGTGCCCTGATAATAGCTGAGTAGAGGAAGGTAGGGCAGAACCTATGACTCTGAGACCTTCAGATTTTGGTTTAGCTCTTGAACCTCTTATATTATTTTCAACATCTTCATCTTTATTATTAACACCATCATTAGGTCACCACCTTCACCATAACCATTACCATCCCTATCACCATCATTAGCTCATTACCATCATCACTATCACTATAAATATTACCACACCATCAACCCATCTTAGTCCCCATCAATGACGCCGTCTCCAATTCCATCATCATCTCCATCCTCATTATCAACCCATTCTAATCACCATCATCACCATCCTCGTCATAATCGTAGATGTAGGCAATGACACCACAATCACCATCATCAGCACTTCAATCATCATGACCATTATCACCATTCACCATTATCATACACTGACAATGGGAAGAAGGCAATGTTGCTCAGTTCTTACTTAACGTTTTCTTCAGTCAGTCAATCAGTTAATAATTGCCTACTATGTGTGGCACTCTATGAGTACTGGGAATACAAAGAAAGACAAAAGACAGTCCCTGACCTCAAGGAGCTTATAGTCTAATGGGGAAAATAATAAGCAAACAAATATGTATGAATAAGATATATACATTCTGCTCCATGAAGTAGAATGATCTATGGAAAAAAACAGAAGAAAATGGCTAATAGGGAGTTGATGTTCAATATAACTAAAGAGAGAATAAGAGAGCATCCTAGCTGTCCTTGATCGATTCATATCACTTGGTCCAGATGAACTACATCTTTGAGTCTTTTTTTTTTTGGTCTAGCCAATGGGGTTAAATGACTTGCCTAGGGTCACACAGCTCGTAAGTGTTATGTGTTTGAGGCCGGATTTGAACTCAGGTCCTCCTGACTCCAGTGCCACCTAGCTGCCCCTACATCTTTGAGTCTTGAAAGAGATTCCTGAATCACTGACAGTATTGTCTGAGTAACTGTGAAGAATGAGAGAGGTACTATCAGACTGGAGAAAAGCAAATGATATCTCAGTTTTTTATGAAAGGAAATCTAATAAAGCTTGCAAAATATAGGCCAGTGAACTTGACTTTCATTCTTTGGAAAATTCTAGAATGTGTTATCAAAGACATCATTTTATGCTGAGAGCCTCATTTGTTAGTGAACACCTGGAGAAGAAAGCAGCCCTCATATGAGTCAGGATGGCTTATACAAGAATGAGTTGTGCCAGACTAACCTTGTTCCTTTTTCAGGACAGTATTATTAAACTTACAAGTCAGGGAAATGTTATCAGTGCAACTTACCTAGATTTTAATGAAACATTTGGTCAGTGTTCTTCTTGCAGAACACTTGGAGACAAACGAGCTATCCAATCATACAGTAAAGATCAATTAGAAACTTGTCGAATGACTAGCCTTAAAGAGTAGTCATGAATGGTTCTGTGACAGCTTGGAAGGAAGTCCAAGAAGTGTTTCTATGCTATTTAACATTTTATCAGTGCCCTGGATTAAGGCAAAAAGCAGTATCTTTATCAGATTTGCAGATAGCACCAAGCTGGTTGTGATGGCTAATACAACTGATAGAATGAATATAAAAAAAAAGTGATGGTTCATCAAGGCCTGCTAGATTGAATCTAATAAGATTTTTTTTTGGGGGGGGATGGGGTCATACCTCTGGTTTCATCCAAGTAGGGAACTCTCAGTTTCCAGAAACTGTAAATTGTAAACTGCTGCAGATCTATAACTAATCCATACCTGGCAATATGCCTGAGGCATTGAGACCTTGAGGGACTTGCCCAGAGTCAAACACAGCTGTATATATCAGGCATGATTTGAACCTGGCACTTTCTGGATCCAAGAGAAACTTGTTAGCCACTATACCAGGCTTCCTCCTGAGACGAAATTCAAAGTCTTATGCTTAGGCTCAAAAAATTGACTTCCCAAAGTAAGGGAAGAGTGGTATGACAGCAGTTGGTCTGAAAGTGATCTGGGGGTTTTAGTGGACTGCAAACTCCATATAAGTCAGCAAGGCAATAAAGCAGCCAAAAAAAAAATGAATTCAATTTTGGGCTGCATTAAAAGAGGCATGGCTTCCAGGAATAAGGAGGGAATCATCCTGCTATATTCTGCCCTGTTCATACCACATCTTGAATATTGTGTTCAGTTCTTGGCATCATAATTAGGGAAGATATTACTAAGTTGGAGGACATCCAGAGGAGGGCAACCAGATGGCGAGAGGCTTCCTGTCCGTGCAGTATGAGGCTGTGTTGAAGAAACTGGGGGTGTTTACCTTGGAGAAGGGACCCCTTGCTGATGGGCCATCGATGGGGAGGGTAAGAGAGCTATCTTCAAATATTTGAATGGTTATGGCGTGGAACAAACAGGGATTAGATTTGTTCTGTTTGACCTCATGGGGTATAACCAGTAGCAGCCGGTGGGAGTTTTAAAGAGGCATATTTATGTTATATGAAAACATGTAGGAAAACCTTCATAACAATTAGCGGTGTCCAGACATGACATGAACTGCCTGGTGATTCCCCCTCACTAATGGTCATATGGCAGTGGCTAGATGACCACTTGCAGGGTAGGCTATAGTGAAAATGGTTTAGTGGATTTGGGGTGGACTGGATGATCGAAGAGGTTGATTTCAGTCTTGAAATTCTGATAGGTTTAGCTCTGTCTCCCTTCTCCAATTATCTTGCATTGACTTACCTCTGTAAATGTATCTCTTCACTACATTTAAGTTCCTTCAGGACAGATGTGGTATCAGTTTTGGGTTTTTATGCCCAGAGCCCAATGTCTGGTACATATTGGATGTCCAACAAATACTAATTGTCCTGCCCTCTGGTAGCTACAAATAGAAATAAAAGAAAATAAACAAACAAAAAAAATCTAGTGAAATACAGTCAGTGAGAAAGGGAGGAAATCCTGTAGAAGAGATGAATGAGGGCTAATATAGACAGGGTCTTCAGAGCCAATGTAGTAATGATTTTAACATTGGTGATGTCACTTCTCCATTTTGTTCTCTTAGGTTCATAAGGCAGTACATTAAAGAGAGTATGTCTTCTGGAGTCAAAAGATCTGAGTTCAAATTGTGCCTTACTAAATCATACTTACTACCTATGTCACCATGGTCAAATCGCTTAACCATTCTGGGCCTTAGTTTTTATCATCTGTAAAATGAGAGGTTGGATTAGACGAGTACTTCGATGAGTACTTCTCGTCACTGTGTGACCTCAAGTAAGTCTTTCACCTCAGCCATCCTCGATTTTCTCATTTGCAAAATGGGTATGACCATACCTGACACAGCTGTCTCACAGGGCTTTTGGAAAGATTCAGTGAGATAAGGAATGAAAAGTCCTTTGTAAACTGCACATGTGAGGGTTCATTGTAAAGTGCTGTTTAGCTGTCAGTCACTATTATTATCACTAATAATAATAATATTTGTTACTCGTTTTCATTTTTTGATGGATTCAGATAGAAACTGTCCAAGGACAAAGCGCTCTCCTGTTAATATCTTTTATATTTACTATCCCATGGACTAATGTGCAGGTAGATAAAATGTCTGCTTTTTCTAATTGAATGAGAGTATAAGGATGTAAGCTTATTGTCTGCACACTCATGGAAAGCATCCCCAGGACAGCTGCAGGGATGATGGGGATGATATGGGCCTCTTATTTTTCCCACATGGTTTTAATTTCTTTTGCTAAGTTTCGATATTTTGAAAGTTTTTCTTTCTGTGTAGTTTGGAGATTATGAGTATTTGGAATGGTAATAACTACGAAAAACATTAATCCTAAATTTTTATGCATCAATTCTATGTCCAGGTGATTATGAACAATAGTTTTGGCTTTTGCTATTATTATTATTAGTGGTAGGGACACAGTGTGACATGATGGGTAGAGATTTGGTCTCAGGACAAGGAAGATATGAGTTCAAATCCTGCTTCTGACACCTAGAGACTGTAGAACCTCTCAATGATCTAGGCCAGAGGTGTCCAACATGCTGAGTGGGCAACACTTCCTAAACATTGTTTGATATGGCTGAACTAGGTTAAAATGTAATGAGGAAATATTTAACAACATAAATAAAAAATAGAATAAAACACAGATAATATTACATTTTAAAACTAAGTCAATACGCTGCCTGCAGGGATCCTTATGTATTATTATTGCTTTGTTGTTCAGTTGTTTCAGTCATGTCTGACTCTTTGTGACCCCATTTGGGGTTTTCTTGGCAAAGATACTGGAGTGGTTTGCTATTTCCTTCTCCAGCTCATTTTGCCAATGAGGAAACTGAGGCAAACAAGGTTAAGTGACTTACTCAGAGCCATACAGCTAGTAAGTGTCTGAGGCTGGATTTGAACTCAGGTTTTCCTGACTCCAGGCCCAGCGCTCTATCCACTGTGCCACCTAGCCACCCTTATGCATTATTAGTGACCCCCACTTTTTTTTTGCAAGGCAATCAGGGTTGTGACTTACCTAGAGTCACACAGCTAGTAAGTGTCAAGTGTTTGGTCTGAGATCACATTTGAACTCAGGTCCTCCTGACTTCAAGGCTAGAGCTCTATCCACTGCACCACCTAGCTGCCTCCTCCCACTTTCTGCTTGCGTTTGACACAACTGCTTTAAGAGCTAAGACTATAGGTTGCAACAAAGGTACTGTTCTGCTTGGATAGAGCAGTTTCCTTCTCTGGGAGTTTTTTTTATCAATTAAGTAATAAATATAGTCTCTAAAGCCATTATAGTTAATATTAGTAGTAGTTGTGGTCCTGATACCGCCATTAATTTGTGCTGTGACCCCATGTAACTCGGGTCTTCTCTAGCCCTCATTGTCTCCCTCTCTGAAATGATGGTCTTGGACTCAGTGGTATCAGAGACCTTCTCCAATCCTGGCATTCTGATTCTCCCTGTCCTGTCCTGTGCTCTCCCTCCCTCCCTTTTCATTGGCAGAACATTTCTGTTCTTCCTCTGAGGGCTGGGGAGGATGGCTCAGGCGCCTCACAGCCAATCTTCCCAGGCTGCTGATTTGGGCAGCTGAGATGCAGGGGTGGCCAGCAGGCTGGGGGTGTGGTGGCCCGGGCTCGGCGCAGGGGGAGGTGGGGGCGTTTGCCGCTGCTGCCGCTGCTGCTGCTGCTGCAGAGACTCTGAGCCAGATCACAGTTCAGCGGCCAAAGGAGTGAGTCACTGCCAACTCTTCTGGAAAGCCTCCTGGATAAAGGGCAGATTCACTGGCTGGTGGTGGGAGAGGTCAGAGCCAACTGCAGCTGGGCTCTTCATGTCTTCATTCTGTCTGGGTCTGACCCTGCCCTGGGCCCCCAGGTGACGATGCGCAGAGAAGAGATGTTGCACAGCTCCTGACCTCAGGGAGCCCCTGTCTGAGGTTGTAATATAGCACCCCTCAAGGATTCTTCCCTTAGACGGGGGAGGGGAGAGACAGCTCCTAACCTCGGAGAGCCTCCCGTCTGAGAAGACATGGTCCCTGCCCTCAGACAGCCCCTGACCACGAGATCCTAGCTGTAAAACCAGAAGGGAACTGAGGTCATGTGGTGCAACTCTGTTTAACCAATGAGGAAACTGAGGTCCGGGGGAAAGGAAACAAATGCCTGCTGAATGAATGCCAGTCACTGTGCTTTACAAATATTGTCTTATTTGTTCCTTGCAGCAATCGTGGAAGGTAGGTATCATTACGATCTGTTTTACAGTTGAGGAAACTGAGGCAGTTATATAACTTGTCCAGGGTCACACAGCTGGTAAGTCAAGTCTTATTCTCTATCCACTGTACCACCTAGCTGCCTCTAAGGGAGACGAAATAATTTGTCCAAGGTCACAAAGGCAGTGAACCTAGATCCTTAGACTCCTCTGATCTTTCTGCTGTGTTCTCTCGGCTCCTCCTGCTATGAGATTCTGTCGTAGACCTATTTAAGGCTCATGTCTTGTGCTTCTAATCAAGCCTTTCCCCACGGTATCTCTCCTCAGCTCACTGTGATGCACAGGTGTCTTTACAGGACTGTCAGGTTAGAATGGCTTTGACTTTCCTCTGCAGCTTGGGGCCTCTTCTGCCCTGCATGCGCCCTGTATCTCTGCTTCTACCAGGGACTGCCAAACCTTAGATCAGGGCCCATCAGACAGACTACAAAGGCCTGTGAAGACAGTCAGAGTAGCTGGGGATGGGAGGGATTTGAGCAGACAAGAGTCTCCCTTGAGCTGTGGCCTGTATCCTTGAACCACTAGATCCACTTTCTGAGAGGAGGGACATTGTGGGAACTGTCTAGTCTGTTTTCCTGCCTTGGGGCAGGATAGCACTCCATGGGACCTTTAAAAGAGAGCTGTGTGGTTTACTCCAGGTAAGGAGTAAATTCAACCTCTTTCATTTTCCTGATGAGATTTGCAAAATCTTAGACCTGTGAGACAGAATTCTAGAGTTTCAGGATCTTAACATTCTAAGATTTTAGAATACAGTCCAAGAGTCTTAGAATTGGAAGGGGCCTCAACTGATCTGTGAGACCATCTCCCCATATTTGCCCCATTCCCCCCTTCTACCCTGTGTTGTGAAGGTGCAGTGTCTCAGTCACGCAGGGCACCTGGTCACTGATTCCCTTGCCTTTCTCCAAGAGCAGGAACCTCATAACCTCTCTTGGTCAACTATTCTAGTGTTTCAGCCCCTTGGGGTCCAAGAGGTTCTTCCAGATGTCTGACTACCATCTCACTTGTCCAAGTGTAAGTTAATTATGTAAATCAGTCAGTCCACAAATAGTTTAAGCACTTACCATGTACCAAGCCCTGAGCTAAGGGCAGACAATACAAAGAAAGGCAAAAGCAGTCCCTGCCCTCAAGGAGCATACATTCTATTTTTTTTTTTTTGACTAGGCAGTGGGGTTAAGTGACTTACCCAGAATCACACAGCTGGTAAGTATCAAGTGTCTGAGGCTGGATTTGAACTCAGGTCCTCCTGACTCGAGGGCTGGTGCTCCATCCACTGCACCACCTAGCTACCCATAGGGGCTTACATTCTAATGGGGAGCTAACATGTAAATAACTAGGTTACCTACAAGATAGATGTCCCTGGAAAGGACACAGAGAAGACCTGCTCTAGGTCATCTTCCAAACAAATTCTCCCTAGACTGGAAGACAGTAATCAAGTCACTCTCAGCCTCATCTACTCCCTCTGCTCAACACCAAGAGCCCATTTCTTCTCAACACATATACAACCTCTAAGCCCTCTCCTTTTATGAATCTCAGCTGGAAGGGACCCCTAAGGGATCATAGAACAGGAAGGAGGATTAGAGGTCATTGAGCCCAGGGTCACACAGCTAGTAAGTGCCAGACTTGAACCCAAGCTTTCCTGTTCCCCATCCATAGTTCTGTGTTGCCAACTTCTACCCAAAGCATGAGTCTCTTCTACAGCATCTTGTACAAGTGGTCCTCCAACCTCAACTTAAAGAACTTTAGTGACAGGGAGCTCATCTTCTACAGAGGCCATTTTCCAACCAGAGTCTCACCTATAATGTTGCCTTGCTCCCAGAAGAGGCTTGTCAGGAGATGGAGGAGTCTCTAGTTAATGAAAATGTCAGTGCCTTGTCCCCTGAAGGGGCACTTCAGTCTGGGGTGGGTGGGGGGTGGGGCAAGAAGACTGAGCTTAATTTGCTCGGTCCAGTGATCCAGCAGCTCCCTCTCACAGTGGTCACTTATTCTATCTCCCTTGTAGACTCACTTTTACCCCTTTTATCCGCAGCGCCTGTTAGAAAGGAGTGAGAAATGGTTAGGAAAAAAAAAAAACCACTTTTTAGGGTTGAACCAGTATAGGCTGGAATGGAGAGAGGGAGAGGGAGAAAGACAGAGACAGAGACACAGAAGTAGAGACAGAGGCACACAGAAGCATCCAGAGAGAGACAGATGGAGATGCTGATAACCTCTAGGGAAGTGTTGGGGGGGTGCAGGAGTATGTGAAAATAAAAGCCATCTGTCTCCTGAGGCCCTCAGGATAGAGCAGGGGGTCATTCCTCCCATACCTAAAGGGCAGGAGATTTCTGGGACCCCTCCATCATTTCCCAACTCAGTGGTCTTCCCCTGCCTTTACCTCTGTCCCTCCTGCTGCAGGAAGAAGGCTGCTTGTCTCTTTCTTGATCGATGCCCTCCATGCCTCCTCCCCCACCGTGGGTAGGGACACAAGATAATTTTGAAGAGGTGATTTAAAGGCCTGCAGTCATGGTGCTGAAGAGGACTATAGAAATCACCTAGTCTGAGAGTGGAATGAGCTGTCTGGATTTATGATACTGAGATGTCCATCAGGTGGAGAGAAGATGACTGCTTGTCCGGGATGCTGTTGAGATAGTTCCTGTTCAGACAGATTTGGTGGCACATTGGATAGAGTACTGGGCCTGGAGTCAGGAGAGACCTGAGTTCAAATGTGGCCTTGGATACCTACTAACTGTGTGGCCTCGAGCAAGGTCCCTGAACCTCTCTCTGCCTCAGATCCCTCAACCGTAAAACGGGGATAAAAATAGCATCTACCTTCTGAGGTTGGTGTGAGGAAATGAAGTAACGATTGGGAAGTGCTTTGCAAACTTAAAACACTATATGAACGGTAGCTATTATTTATTATCACATGATCTATAGCTGGAAAAGACCTTATAGATCTTATAAAGTAATGATATAAAGATATTATAATATAATAATATATAATATTATATAACATATAATATGATAATATATAATGATATAAAATAAATGCCCTCAATTTACAGATGAGGAAACTGAAGGCCAGAGAGGTTAAAATGACCGTCACAGACTCTCTGACTATGAGACTGAATGATTGTTTGATTCTATTAAGACCTCCCATTTCCCTCTTCCCCCAGTTTTACAGCCAGGAAGTGACTTGCCCAAGGTCTTCCCACAGGCCAGCGGCAGAGGGTATTTTAGCATTCATTCTGGGCATTCCCCACTTGGATTCCCCTGTTCTTCCTCAACTTTGGAGTCTCACAGGGGTTAGAAAATATCTGATGAACGAATGAATAAATTAAGGAACTAATAGATAAGTTAATGAATGAAAAAGCATTTATTAAGCACTTTCTGTGTACTAATTAGTACTTGGATCTGGTACATACCGGCTGAATGACAGCTTTCTGTGGAAGGGGGAGGGGAGAAATGCCAAGGAGGTCATCAACACCTGAGCTGCAGGTGTTCTGAACTGTTCTACATTGAAGGCAGAGAGCTCTGGGAATGGGTGGGACTCATTAAATCCCACCAAGCAGCCAAGATCCTCAGAAGTTGTGAGGCCCAGATCCTCCCTTATGGATAGTATCATCCCTAAATCTCCAGGAGGAACACCGCTTTTATATGGTAGCTCTGCCAGTGACTTGTCCTGTGACCCTGAGAGAACCCCTTAATTACTCTGGGCCTCAGGTACCCCAACTGTCAAATGATGAGCTTGTATTCAGTGCTTTCTGAAGTTCCTCCAAGTCTGACATCCTAAGACTTTCCCAGGTCTGTGCATTCTTTTTTTTCCCACATCTATTCATGGGAGGGGGATGCGTGCGTGCACATGAAGGAGTCCAGTCCAGGCACTCTAGGGACCTGCCTTCCCTCCTGAGTGCTTCCCTCCCTCCCGGCATCCTCCTCCCTTCTCCAGCCTCTTGGCTGGGCAGGTTATTGATTCTCTGCAGAGCTTCCCCTCCCCCTGCTCCCTCCCCCAGCCGGCCCCATTCAGCCACAACACAGACCGCACTGTTCTGCAGGCTCCAGTGAGGGGCCAGCTATTCAGAGGGCTTGTTCCAGCATGACAGAGTGCCTTTTGTGGCTGGGCCTGCGGCTGGGCTGGGGATGGTGTTGGTGGCCCCTGAGGGTGGGGAGAAGACCCAGGGCTGCCCAGGGCTGGGGCCTGGGACCTGGGGCCTGGGACCTGGGGCCTGGGGCTTGTGGGGAAGAGAGTCAGGTAAAGGGAGGGCTGGGAATGACAGCAAAAGCTGGAAGACAGAATACAGAATGCTCAGTGTGAGAAGCTCCTTTGAGCTGTACTAGTAACAACAGCAATGATAATAATGATAGTAATAGTAATAATAATAAAAATAAGCAACTCATATTCCTATAGTGCTTGAAAGCTTTTCTTGACACTTTCCTTACAATGACTCTAGCAAGTATTAGACCCTCTGTTTTAAAAAAGGTAGAAACTGAGCTCTAAGGGGTTAAGAGTGCCCATTAACTTACAGCTAAACTGAGGCATGATTCAAACCCAGGTCTCAGAATCGTGGAAGCTCAATATAGGAAGGGATCTGAGAAGTCACTATCTAGTTCAATCATACCTGCTCGAGACCCCTCTCAATAATAATGCCAGTTAGTGACCTTTGCATGAAGATCTCAGGTGGAGGGGGCTGGGGAAGGGCTGAGAACACTCCCTCTAATGACAGCTCCATTCCATTTTTGGAAAGCTTTTGGAAACGTCCTCTGGAGGTTTTCCCTAACCCTTTGGAATCTCCTGAGTCCAAGTGTGCCTCTTTGCAGGGCTACCTCTCCAAGGGATCAGAGCCTGAGGAGACAGATCATGGGAAATGCAACCAGAAGGAACCCTTAGGGAGGGAGATATGGACTGGAAAGAGCCTGGGCATGGCAGCTAGGGGAACCTGGCCTCAGGGACGTGCTGGACCCAGCTCCTATTTGCTGAGCCGATGGTTAAAGTTTTGGTGTGAGCATTTATACTTTGGAATTCAGCAAACATTACAAATCAGGTCTTGGTTTATTTTTTTCCTGCTTGTTTAGACTTTAGACTTAAGAAAGTGATGGGGAAAATGTTAATAATGCAGATTAAATTCAGAGTCTGGTGTTTCTCTTCTCTTCTTTCTCCTCTTTTCTCCTCTCCTCTTCTCCTCTGGTGGTCAAACATTTAGCATACATTCCTGTCTAGGTTTTAGTACCAGCTCTGCTATGGGCTTACTATGTGATCTTGGGAAGGGCCCTTCTTTCTGACTTTTGGTCTCCTTCTCTGTAAAATGAGACAGTTGGGTTGAATTATGATGAAGATGATGATAATTATAATAATAATAATAGCTAACATTTATGCAATGCATAGTATGTGCCAGGCACTGTGCTAAGTGCCTTACAATGTTCTTCTCATTTGGTGTTCACAACAACCCTGGGAGTAGGTGCTATTATCATCCCCATTTTAAGATAAAGAAACTGAGGCAAACAGCTTAAGTGAGGACTTACTCAAGGTCACACAGCTAGCAAGTGTCTGAGGCTGGATTTGGGTCTTCCTGACTCCATGCCAGAGACTTTACCATGACACCTACCTCCCATGTCACCTGGTCTTTCTCTACTTGAATCATAAAACCACCTTATCCTATTGGCTCCTAGGTCCCTGCCCAGGGCTCTTGCTGCTGTGCTGAGCACTGGGGATATTAAAACAAAATGAAAAGCAGTCCCTGCCCTCCAAGAGCTTACATTCTTCCGTGGGGATACAGCATGCAAAAAGATTACACATAATAATTTGAGGAAGGAGACCACTAAAAACTAGGGGGATCAGAAAAGGTTTCCCTCAGGAATTGGCACATGAATTGATCCTTGAAAAGAACTTCAGAATTCTAACAGGCAGAGGTGATAGCAGAGTGTGTGTCAGGTAGAGGGCACAGCTTAGGCAAAGACACAGAAGCCCGTATCAGCAAGTAGGCCTTTGAGTTTTAGACTATAGAGGACATGAAAGGAAGTAATATGCAATCAACATGGAAAAATAGGCTGGGACTAGGTTGTGAAGGACTTTACAGTGGTCTTTTGGGGAATTTATATTTTATCTTGGAGACAATAGGGTGCCATTAAAGGTCCTTCAGCAGGGTTGTGGTATGATTAGACTTGTACTTTAGGAAGGAAGGAAGGAAAGAAAGGAAGGAAGGAAGGAAGGGAAGGAAGAAGAAGAAAGAAAGAAAGGAAGAAAGAAGAAAAGGAAAGAAAAGAAAGAAAGAAGAGAAAGAAAGAAAGAAAGAAGAAAGAAAGAAAGAAGAAAGAAGAAAGAAAGAAGAAAGAAAGAAAGAAAGAAAGAAAGAAAGAAAGAAAGAAAGAAAGAAAGAGGAAGGAAGGGAAGAAGGGAGAAAGAAAGAAGGGAGGGAGGGAAGAAGAAAAAGAAGGAAAGAAGAAAGAGAAAGAAGAAGGGAAAGAAGGGAGAACAAAGGAAGAAGGGGAGGAAGAAAGAAGGGAGAGAAGGAGGAAGAAAGGAAGGAAGAGAGGTAGTGAGGGAGAAAGAAAAAAGAAAGGAAGAAAGAAAGAAAAAAGAAAGAAAATTGAAATCTTCTATTGTTAGAAAGAGCTGTCTTGTTTCCACTGAAATCTGTAAATTGTAGCCCAGGGGATTGCGGTTAGATTCCAGGAAGAACTTTCTGGCAAAAGAGGGGATGTTAGACCCTGTAACAAGTGACCAAGTAAGAACTGAAAGTCTGTGTGTGTGGAGGTGGTAGTGGTGGCCCTGGTGGTGGCGGCGGCCATGGCAGTGGGAAGGGTATTCTGGGCTCTGCTGGTAATCGAGGATGTGTTTTTGGGAAGCCCTGGAGCTGGCAGAGAGTAATCAGGGTGGGGATTGCCTACACTGAGTTCTAGAAACCAATTATAGTCTATCTCGCCCTGCAATTTCAACACAGAAGTAATCACAGATTCCCCTGGAGAGGAGCTAGTGATTGGCGTTTAATTAAATAGTGACTAGTTAACAAGATGACTAAACAGTGGATAAGACCCAGCTTTTGCTGCCAGCCCCCAGTGCAACTTTTACCCAGAGATCTCTAAGCACTGTTTAGCGTTCGCTGACCCCACAGTAGGTCCTTATGTTGTTTCTTCTCTTAACTTATTTCTGAAGGCTTCCTGGAGGAGAGGGGAACTCGGATACCACTTACATGTGTTTTTCTTCATCCTCTCAGTTTTTAGATCTCTTTTTCTATTGAAATTACCTTGTATCCGTAAAAATATATTATATTTGGTTACTTGTGTTCAGGTGATTCCTCCCCAGGAAGATGAAAGCTCCCTGAGGGCAGGCTCTGTCTTGGTTTGTTGGTGTTCCTAATACCTAACACTGTGCTTGCATATCATAGGCACTTAATGTTTATTGAATTAAATTCAATCAGCCAATCAATCAAAAACATTTATTAAGCTCATGCTATGTGCCAGGCAGTGTGCTGAGCTCTGGGGATGCTAAGAAAGGCAAAACACAATCCCTGTCCGTTGGGGAAAAATAACATGCAAATAACTAGGAACAGACACTATTTAGACAAAGTAGATGGGAGGTGATCTCGGAGGGGAAGGCATTAGCAGCTGCTGGTGGTGGTGGGAACACCCAGGAAGGTGTCCTGTAGAAAGTAGGATTTGAACAGAGATTTGGGGGAAGCCAGAGAAATTAAGAGGTGAAGGTGAAGAGCTACAGTGCTTGTCCCTGGGAATCCAGGTCTGAGGAGGAGCTGGTTATTGTATATTTCTTAAACACAGACCCAAAAAGGCTAAATTTCCCCCAAAACACATAATCATGACCATTAGCAAATCTTTTGGGGGTACAGTGCTATAGAGTGGGAAAAATGCATCCCCTAGAGGCAAAGAATACTAGTGTTTTTTACTTACTTGGATGACCTTGGGTGACTCACTTAAAATACCTGGACCTCAGTTTCCTTATCTGTAAAAAGACTGTTGAAGTAGATGACCCCCTATAGTCCCTTCCAGTTATAAATCTATTTTCTTGTGAACAATGAATCAGAATTCCATAGAGAAAGGTGAGAGTAATTCAGAAACCCTTTCTGAGAACAGTAGCACTTGGTAGCAAAAGAAATCTTGTGCCTTCCTCCTCTGGGAGAGTCCTTGCTGAAGGCCGGAGCCTTGTTAGTTCTCTCAAAAGCAGTAGAGGCTGAGCAGAAGTTGGCTTTGCTTCCTATAATTCCATAGCTCTAGGGGATTGAACTCCCTTTCAAAGTCTCTTTTTGAGCTAGAGTTGAGGCCTAGCTTACTTAAAGCTAAGATTTTCAGCACAAGTTGAACTTGAAATGGCCCTAGACAATCCATTGATGTTCGTGAATGTGGAAATGGAAGCCCAGGGAGGGGAGATGAGTTGTCTGAAGTTCCATGGTCTTAAGAGTCTACAATCTACAATGGATACCTCTTTTCTCCTTTCTCTTACTCTCTTCGTAATTGTGTGCATTTCTGCCTTCTGACCTCATCATTCGAGCCCTCTCCAAAGCTACCAATGATCTCTTAATTGCCAGATCTCATGGCCTTTTCTCAATCCTCCTTGACCACTCTGCTGCCTTTCACACTATACTTATCCTATTGCTAATATTCTCTTCACTCTGTGTTTTCATGACACTCCTATTCTCTCCTGGTTCTCTTCCTACCTGTCTGACCACTCCTTCTCAGGATCTTTATTCAGGTCATACTCACGAACCCTGGTAGGCTCCTAAGGCTCTGTCCTGGGTCCTCTCGTCTTTTCCCTCTACACAGTTTCACTTGGTGATTTCATCAGCCTTCTTGGATTCAACAATCATTTCTATGTAGATGATTCTCAGATTTATTTGTCCATCCCTAGCCTTTCTCCTCACCTCCAGTCTCACACATCCTCTTGGACATTTTGAACTGGATGTCTAGTAGACATCTTAAACTCAACATGTCCAAACCTGAACTCATTATCTTTCCCCTCAAACCCTCTCCTCTTCCTAACTTCCCTATTACCGTGGAGGGCACTGCTATCCTCTTAGTCACCCAGGCTGGAAACCCAGATGTCATTCTCCACTTCTCCCTCTATTTCACCCCTCCTCCACCACCTGTATCCAATCTGTTGCCAAATCCTGCAGTTTGTCCCTTTGTAAAGTTTCTTCTATATGTCCTCTTCTCTCTTCTAACACTACCACCATCCTGACCCAGGCCTTCATTATCTCATGACTGGACTATTAAAATAGCTTTCTAATTGGCTCCCCTCTTTGGGTCCACCATCTACTCAGCTATCAAACTGATCTTCCTCAAGTGCAAATCTGACCATGTCCCTCCTGTATTCGTGGAACTGCAGTGACTCTGCATGGCCTCCAAGATCAGATACGAAATCGTATTCGGCTTTTTAAGTCTTCTGTAACCTTGCCCCTTTCTACCTTTTTTTCAGTCTTTTTATGACTTGCAACCACCAGTGTGGACTGGATCCAGTGATGCTGGCTGCCTCGCTGTTCCTCAGACAGGACCCTCTATCTTCAGACTATGTGCCTTTTCACTGTGTTCCCATGGACAGAACGTTCTCCCTCTCTATCTCCACCTTCATCTCCACCTCTACCTCTGAAGTTCTTGGATTTCCCCTAGTCTTAGCTCTAACCCACCTTCTGAAGGAGGCCTTTCTGGGTCCCCACCTTAGCTAATATCTTTACTGAGATGACCTTCCATCTACCTAGTTCAGGGATGGGGAACCTGCAGCCCCTCAAGGCCACATGTCGCCTTCTAGGTCCTTAGCTGTGGCCTTTTGACTGAGTCCAAGTTTTACAGAACAAATCCTTTTATTGAGAGGATTTGTTCTGTGAAGTTTGGATTCAGGCAAAGGGCCCAAAGGGCCGCCTTAAAGACCTAGAGGGCCACATGTGACCTTGAGAGGCTGCTGGTTCCCCACCACTGGCCTAGTTCTTTGCATGTTGTCTCCCCCATTAGAATGTGAGCTCCCCGAGGGCAAGGCCCATCTTCTTGACTTTCTGTGCCTCCTCTAGAGCACTTAGCCAAGTGCCTGACACATAGTAAGTGTTTAATAAATGCTTGGCAATTAACTGTAAAAGAGATGTACCTCTCTCCTGGCTGGAAAGGGCTCCATCAGGCATTCTGAATGGAGCAAGAGAGGCCTCTAGGCTAATAAATTATAGATAACAAATGGATGTGAAGCAGTTCTATCTGGAGAAACTAGCATGGAGGAGAAGACAGAGCCCTGGCTGGGGAGCCAGGTAAAGTAGATTTGCATCTCAGCTTTGCAGCTAAGGTCCCTATGACCTTGAGAAAATCCCTTTTCCTGTCTGAGCCCTAATTTCCCTTGCTTTAAAATAATGGAATTAGACCAAATGATTTCTGAAGGTCTCTTTCAATGCTGACATTTCATGATTCTGTTATCCAAACCCAAAGTCAGGCAGTTGGCAGCAGAGGCAGCTGGGTGGCACAGTAAATAACCTGGATTCAGGAAGTCCCGAGTTCAAATCCAGACTCATATACTTATCAGCTGTGTAACCCTGGGCAAGTCACCTAACCTGTATCAGCTTCAGTTTCCTTATCTATAAAATGGGGATAATAATAACTTCCTACTTCCCAGGGTTGTTGCAAAGATAAAATGAGATAGTATTTGTAAAAAAACCCTTTGCAGATCTTAAAGCACATTTGCATAAGTGCTAGCTTTCTTAGCTATTATTATGGCTGAACCCTAAGTCCAGTGCTCTTTTGTCTTCGTATTTCCAGACCTATAACTGACTCACTGCAAGGACTCCACTCTCGGGCCCTCAGTTTTCTCCTGTGTAAAATGAGGAAATGGGACTTGGTTCCCTTCTGGCTCTGACATCATCCAATGGCCTATGTGTTAAGCATTCCCATAGCTTGGATATTTCATAACATATGATTCTTTATATTACAAAGAATATATTATAAAATTAATATGTCACACCTTATGTGATAAAATATATTGTGTATTGGTATATAATATGATATATTAAATAATATTATATAACATATTATTATTATTATAAACAAGGCAAGGGAAAAGACATATGGGGGGCAGCTAGGTGGCAGAGTGGATAGAGCTCCAGCTTTGGAATCAGGAGGACCTGAGTTCAAATCCAACCTCAAACACTTGACACTTACTAGCTGTGTGTTCCTGGGCAAGTCCTTCAGCCTATGTTTGGCTTAGTTTCCTCAACTGTAAAATGGAATAATAATAGCATTTACCTCCCAGGGTTGTTGTGAGGTTCAAATGAGACAATAATTGTAAAGCATTTAGCACAGTGGCTGGCACACAGTAAGTTCTATGTATATGTTAGCTCTTGTTATTGTGTTTGGACAGGGTGAGTACTGAGGGGGTTGCCCTTTGCTTACCCTTTCTGGGCCTCAGTTTCTTCATCCATACAATGGGGTCAATAATACTGAATAGTCAACTTACAGGATTTCTGTGAGGAGAGTATAAATCTCAGAGCTTTAAAGAAAGGCAACTTTTTCGCCATCTATCTATCTATCTATCTATCTATCTATCTATCTATCTATTAATTAATTGGATCAATTTGGTCTTAGAATGCTTTCTGATAGAATCAGACCAGTGCTTTTCTGAGAACAACATGGTGGAGTAGAGAGAGATACATGAAAGAAGGAAGAGATGGTACAGTGGACAATATAGGGTGCTTCAAGTGGGCTGATATTCACAGTGGGGTGATGGTGGACAAGTTAATGTGCTAGAATGCTCCCTTAGTAAGGGAGAGGTAGAGGGACTGATGTTCTAAACATCTTTTTGACAAATAGGAATTGAGAAGTGTGCATTGGTTTAATAGTACGGTTCTTGTATTCGAACCTTGAATCCACCCTATTCCTTTGCTTAATGTTTATTGAACCAATATTTATATTTATTGAACCTATATTAAGAGTAGAGAGGTCAGCTGTCTTCCTGGGGCATATTTCTGGGTCATGACAGAGAACCCCCCTAAGACTTGTCAGACCCTGTCAAACTACCACTACCAGCTTCTGGTGACTCGCATCTGGACAAATGATGCTGCTAAAAAGATCCTAAAAAAGAAAGATTGCTGAGCATTATGAACTCCTGCCTAAGAAATGAATACTGTTGAGTTCTAGTGGTTTTTTCATCACCGTGAGTGATTGAAAATAGGCATTTCTGAAGAGTAAATCAGATTTGGGAAGTGAACAGCTGCTTCCAGAGATGGTATCTGAGAATAGGATTTGGATTTCTTCACCATGGTTTAAAAGAAATAATAGGCTCTTGGTCAGGGATGGAGTGCGCCTAATGAGGGTTGGTTTTAAAAAAAAGTCTATTTGCCTGAACTCTTGAGAATCTTCTCAGGAAGGTTTAGAAGTGGTGCAGAAGTAAGAAAATTGCCCATGAAAGATCTCTGCCAAGCCTGATACCACAGAGAGCAGCAGCTGCAGCGTAAGAGGAAGGAAATCAGTAGAGATGCCCAGTAATTCACATAAGGAAGAAAAAAATCCAATATGCAAGCCAGCATGAAATCCTATTGCCTCAGTGATCTAACCACTGATGCACAAGGTATGGGTAATAACAGGATGAGCTAGCAATCCTGATGCAAGGAAGCAAATCCAACCGCATAGGGATCATTGATTCAAGACTAAAATATGACTGGTGAAGGGTTAACAGCGGTTAAAAGGGAGAAGAGGACGGCATTGTGTATTAAAGAAAGGTGCTCACGTGAAAAAAGAAACCCATTAATCGGAAGGAATGATGTTTGGGCAAAGATCAATGGAGGGAGAAAGGGAAGTAAAAAAATTTCTTAGGAGTATACTGCAGAGTAGACCACCTAGATGGAAGGAAGGGAGGAATAGGTGAGTTATTTGAAAATCAGATCACAATCCTGGCGTGAAAGCAGTGATGTACAGTGAAAAGAGTGTTCAAGGAAGCCATTCCTGGCTACAATATTTACAAGTGTCTATTCCAATCCTGGCTACAATGTTTACAATATTTACATATTATGATATGATCATGGACGTTTCGCTTGTGTTCTTTGAGAGATACAGTGGATAGAGCTCTGGGCCTGGGGTTAGGTAGTCCTGAGTTCAGATTTGGTCTCAGACACTTCCTAGCTGTATGGCCCTGGGCAAGTCACTGGCCTCAGTTTCCTCATCTGTAAAAAGGGGATTATAATAGCATCTACCTCCGAGGGTGGTTGTGTGGATCAGATGAGATAATATGCGTAAAGTGCTTTGCAAACCTTAAAACACCATAGAAATGCTAGCTGTTGCTGTTGTTATTACCTGTTTTGTAGCGTCATTGTGAAGATCAAATAATCAAGTGCTCTTCAAAAAAGTGCTTTATGATAATGGCTAGTCCTTCAATATAGTGCTTTAAGGCTTGCAAAACACTTGATTTAACATTGTCTCCATTGATCCTCACCACAGTCCTGTTAGGCGGATGCTTTTATTATTCCCATATTATATATGAGGAAACTGAGGAAAGAGAGACAAATGTCTAGGATCATACAGAGACAGCTAAGTAGTGTGGTGGACAGCACATGGCACCTAGAGTCAGGAAGACCTGAGTTCAGATCCAGCCTCAGATACTTACTAGTTGTGTGACCCTGAGTTAAGTTGCTTCACCTTTGTCTGCCTTAATTTCCTCATCCGTAAAATGGGGCTAATAACAGCATCTACCTCATGGGGGTTGTTGTTTGCCTCAGTTTCCTCATCTGTGAAATGGGGATAGTAATAGCACCTGCCTCACAGGGTTATTGTGGAAATCAGGTGACATCATAATTGCAAAACACTTAAGATAGTGCCTGGCACATAGTAAGTGCTATATCAAGGATAGCTATTATCATTATTATTATTATCATCATCATCATTATTATTATTATGATACACCTAACAGATATCAGAGGCAGAATTCAGATTCATATCTTCTGGATCTCAAGTCCAACACCCAATCCACTGTGCCACCCTAAACATTTTTCTGACTGGGAATTGAACCAGGACTGATGCTGTGAAGGCCCCGAATGCTAACCACTAGACCACCAGGAAGGCCTATAAATGTTGGCTATTATGGTGGTGATAGGGGCTTCAATCATCTTGACGTCTGCTGGAGCACTTTTTCTCTCTCTGCCGAAATGAGAGTACCTGATAGATTTTTTGCTTACTTCAGAGATGACTTCATCCTTCAAATGGCAGAAGAAACTATCAGGGGGAATTCTACTGTGGATCTGCCTCTTGCCATCCTAGAATAATCCCAGCTCTGCCACTTACTTTCTGTGTAACCTTATCCAAGTCATTTCCTATCATGAGCCTCAGTTTCCTCGTGGTTTGATTGGATAAGGTTTCTGCCAGCTTTAATACATGGCCCCACCATCCTACGATCCTGTGAAATGACATCTTAGTATTTGAGACAAAAGAAAGGAAAACTGGACATAGGCTGCCACAAGCCTGAAATGTTTGGAGGGTGGTTTGTGAAGGGTTCAGAGGAGAGATTGGTCTGATTCCCCAATCTAAGGAAGCTTTCCCAAGCAGCTAACAAATAAATCTGATGTGGACAGAAAAAAAAAGAGATGTAGAAGAATACAGGTATGCACGTGCAGGGAATTTATCAAGTAACGAAGTGTTGTCATGTATAGAAGATGGAGGGCAGCTAGGTAGTACAATGGATAGAGCACAGGGCCTAGAGTCAGGAAGACCTGAGTTCAAATCTGACCTCAGACCCTTACCAGCTATGTGACCCTGGGCGAGTCATTTAACCCTGTTTGCCTCAGTTTTCTCATCTGTCAAATGAACAGGAGACAGAAATGGCAAATCACTCTAGTATCTCTGTCAAGAAAACCCCAAATAGGGGCAACTAGATGGTGCAGTGGATAGAGCACCAGCCCTGGATTCAGGAAGACCTGAGTTCAAATCTGGCCTTAGACACTTGACACTTGCTAGCTGTATGACCCTAGGCTAGTCACTTCGCCCCAATTGCCTAAAAAAAAAAAAAGAAAACCCCAAATAGAGTCACGGAGAGTCAGACATGACTGAACGACAATAACATAGAAGGTAGAAGCAAGGTCCAAGAGCAGAGGACAGATATGAAAAGCAGTTTGTTCCCTTAAGAGCCTTGTCATATACGCTGTTTTTTTGTCCTTTGTTCTCGAAGAGGACCATGACATCAGGGAGGTGATGCCATGACATGAAAGTGAATTGGATTTAAGTGAGGCAGGGCTGTGCAAAGGCACCAGCCTCACTTTCTCCTGCAAAGCCATCTGGGTCCAGTGGCCAGATATGGATCAGGACCACTGGAGATGGCCCAGGATGCAGTGGGGGACCTTGGCCCTTTCAAGCTAAGGACTTTAACAGGTCTCAGTTTGCTGCCTCCTCAAATGATCTGAGATTAGCAGTGGAGGCTAAGGGCTTTTTAAAACTGTTAGAGTAGAAGCCCAAAGAAGAGCTAGACGCTATAGAACTAAATGCTTGAGGTAGATGGACAGTTATAAGGGATGGTAGGGAAAAGGCATAACTCCTCAATCAACCTCAGTAAGCATTTATTAAATGCCTACTCTGTGTCAGGCACTGTGATATGCACTAGGTATACAAAAAGCAGCAAAAGACAGTCCCTGCCCTCATGGTGCTTACAATCTAACATTAGCTTTTCTTTTGTTTCTGTTTTCTCTGCCAAAGAGACTGTTCTTTGGATCAGTAAGAATAGAACTAAAAAGTTTGGGAGCTGAAATCCAAGACAGGTGAAGATACAGTAAGGGAGGATCCACCTGTGTTTTACTCAATCAGCTGACACATATTTGTGGTCACTGCTGCGTAAATGGCTTTGGATTAGGCACTAAAAGGCAGTAGCCACAGAGAGAGAAATGAAGCAGTCCCTCAGGAATCTTATATTTTATTGGGAAAAACGACATGTGCACATGTAAGTATGTATAAAGTACAAGGTAAATGTAAACTGACGTGGGGGATGCATTATTAGCTAGAAGGATCAGGAAAGGCCTTGTGTGGGTGGTACCAGAGCTGAGTTTTGAAGGAAATTGGGAATTTAAGGGAAGGAGGTGAGGAGGAGATGCCTTGTGCAAGTGTGTGGGGACGGAGATGGAATGGAGCATATGAGGAACAGAAAGAATGCCAGTTTGACCGAACTGGTGAGTATCTGATGAGAAGTAATGTGGAATAAACTTGAAAACAAGTTGGAGCCAGATTGTGAAGGGCTTGGGTGAAGGGTATGTGTAAATGCTAAAGAGAGGAGCTTGTACTTGATTCCAGAGGCAACTGGGAGCTATTGGAACTTATTGAATAGGAGAGGGATGTGGTTCAGGGTACCAGGACCAGAAGAACTAAACCCCAAGGTACTGAAACAACTGTAATTGCTAAGCTGCTGACAGTGCTCGTTTAGATTGTGATGAATGAAAGATGTCTTAAAGGGCTGGAAAGGGCAAATATTTCAATTTTTAAAAAAGGGAATGGAATCTGTAAATTATAGGCTGGTGGATTTGACTTTGATTCCTGCTAAATTTTTAACGGAGAGTTTGTGAGTGTGACCCTGGGCTCAAGTTGGGATCCTTTGCTTGTGTGACTTAATTGATGCCTTGCTTAAAGCCTGCAGAAAGATGACATGTCACCCTATTAATTATCCAGCAAGGGAACGCAATATGTGAAGTTCCCACTAGGTGGCCCTCTGCTTGAACCAGCCACCTAGACTCTTCAGTTATTGACATCTGGAGATGGCTCTTTCCCAGGAAGCTGCATTATCCCTGCAGACCACCAGAGGGTGCTCAGCCTGCAAAGACCTAAGTGTTTCCCCACCTCTGCAGGTGCAGTACAATCTTAAAGGTTAAATTAGCTTGGATTAACTCCTTGCTGGCCTGGGCCGAATTCGATCTAGGGGATAAAATGGAACATTGTTCACAATATTAAAATTTGAAATCTATAGCCTCTATTTAGCCAAAACCCCTGTCTTATTTGTGGATTCATTTTTTTTTCCCAGTTCATTTCCCTTTGCATTCACAGATTGAGAAACTAAGCCTACTGTGAACATGCAAGGTGTTGTACATAAAACAAAATGAAAAGGAATCAAGACTGGAAACTTTTGTGTGGGGACATTTGTCTCCATTCATTTCCTAGTCCCTGCTTTTTGTACTCCTGCATCTTTGGTCATAGGGCAGTGGCTAGAGCACCAAGTTGAGCCAAGAAGACTTGAGTTCAAATCCATCCTGAGACATTTACTAGCTATGTGACCCTGAGCAAGTCACTTAACCCTGTTGGCCTTATTTCCTCATCCTGGAGAAGGAAATGGCGAACCACTCCAGTATCTTTGCCAAGAAAACCCCAAATAAGGTCACAAAGAGTCAGGCATGACTGAAATGACTGAACACATCTTTGCACATGGACAAGGAGAGTCTTGACCAGCACACATACCCACAGCTTAGTGAAGGATGCATGTTTCCCCGTTTCAGGATCTTGGACTAAACGAGGAAAACAGGGAATGCTTCTTCCTCCATCTCTTCCCCTCCCCACCTGCCTGCAGGCTCTGCTTCTGGGTGGGGCTCTTTTAGGCCTTATTGCCTGGACCAGCCTGATTATTTCAGTATCTCCCTAAAGCTGTTTTGGCCTCCCACTCAGCTTCCCTTGCTATCATCTCTGGAGAAGGTCAGAGAAAATAAATCACAAAAGAAGCCATAGATAAAGAAAAGGGGAAATAATGTGTTATTGTTGAGTGGTTTCAGTCATGTCTGACTCTGTGACCCCATTTGGAGTCTTCTTGGCAAAGATACTGGAGTGGTTTGCCATTTCCTCTCCAACTCATTTTACAGATGAGGAAACTGAAACAACCAGGGTTAAATGATTTGCCCAGGGTCACACAGCTAGTATGTCTGAGACCAAATTTTAACTCAGGTCCTCCTGACTCCAGGGCTGGTGCTCTATCCATTGCACCACTTAGGTTGAGACACAGCACACAGGTATCTTCTCTTTTGACCTATTAATCTGGATTCCTAATCCAGTGTACATTCTAAGAAAGACCATTTCTGCTATCCTCTTTGTCTTAGAGAAAGAAGGGGAAAATCTCACTTCTGGTGGTATCTCATGATTCTACTCTTTCTGTCTCATTCTGTGGAAGATTTCCTGGGCATCAGTGTCTCCACAGCAATTTTTTTTTAAATTATGCAGAAGCACTAGGTGGCATGAATTTTTAGAAAGGAAAATGGTGTTCACTAAGAACCCAAATGGTTCCAAGAGGACCATGTCCTCGTTGACAGTTTTAATAGCTTGGCACATAATTGGAATACTATAACATAGCATAACTAGATTTCAACAAGGTATTTGACAAAGACTCTTGCTTCCATTATGGAAAACATGGAAAGATGTAGGCTCGATAATGTTAACTTTAGGTCAGTTCAAAACTAGTTAAGTCCCTCTACCTAGAGAATGACTATTAGTGGGTTGATGTCAATTTGGAGGGAAGTCTGTAGTTCAGTGTCCTCAGGAATATGTCTTGGGCTATATGCTGTTTGATATTGAGGATCGAATGGAATAATATTTGTAAAGCACTCAGCACAGTGCTAAGCACTTAGTATCCTTCCATCTTTCCTCCTTCCCTAACTTCCTTCCTTCCTTCCTTCCTTCCTTCCTCCCTTCCTCCCTTCCTTCCTTCCTTCCTTCCTTCCTTCCTTCCTTCCTTCCTTCCTTCCTTCCTTCCTTCCTTTCTTTCTTTCTTTCTTTCTTTCTTTCTTTCTTTCTTTCTTTCTTCTTTCTTTCTTTCTTTCCTTCTTTCTTTCCTTCTTTCTTTCCTTCTTTCTTTCTTTCTTTCTTCCTTTCTTCCTTCCTTTCTTCCTTCCTCCTTTTCTCCCTCCCTCCCTTCCTCCTTTACTTATTTCATAGAAGTGAAATGAGGTGCCTGCATTAGATTTGAACCTAAAGTTCTCCTGACTCATTCCAAATCCACTTTTTCCCCCTACTGTGTTAAACTATCTGGGCCAGGGGGAAAAAAGCTAAAGGAATCTGAGGCTTTCTTACAAGATGCATGATGTCTACAGTAAGGGAAATGGCAGTCCCACTCTCCTCTGGCTAATCCGTTTCCTTCCAGGGTGCTGTGTTCAGCTCTGGGCATTGCATTAAGGAAGGACATAGATGTAGTCTGTCTAGCGTTATGAGGGACCTTAGTCACCTGAGCACTAGTTGAAGGCTCTGGGGAAGTTTAGCTGGAGATAAGGAGATTGAGGGGTGAGTGTGAATGGCTTTCATGTGGATGAGAGATTAGCTTTATTCATCTTGGCCCCAAAGAACAGGACTAGGGCAGGTGGCTGGAAATTTCAGAGAGCCAGATTTAAGCTCTGGGTGAAGAGAAACCTAACAAGAGTTATCCCAAAGTGGAATGAGCTGCATCTGGAGTTGAGGGGGTTCCCTTTTCCCTCTGAGGACTTAAAACAAAAGCTGATGGAGCACAGGTTTGGGATTTTGCATATCCTGCTCAGGTAGGAGGATGGAGCAGAAGACCCCTGAGGTCCCTGCCCAAGCAGAGATACTCTGATTTTGTGACATCTCTTTTGCCCACTCTGGAGCTATTGCTCCAGCCTGCCATGATGACACCAGGGTGCTGGGTGTCACACACAAGAGCTCTGGAATCCTGCCTCTGCCACTTGGGCAATTTCCTTCCATTCTTCTAGCTCAGTTTCTTCTTCTGCAAAATGTGTTGCTGTATGACTGCGAGGTCAGGGACTTAATAGTCCACAAAGCATTAAAAATAAGTATCACATGGAGGGCAGTGGAGAGACATTTGGAGGGTGGCAGAGGGAGCACAAGATGTCATTAGGGAAATATATGAAAGGAAAGGATGTATTCTCCATGTGGCAAGGCTGGTGGAAAATAGCTGGACAACCAGAGTGGAATCTTTGAGATGTCGGAAGGCAAGGGAGATTGGCTGCACCTGGGGTGGACCTCGGTGGTGAAATTATGGAAGGGCAAGGTGGGTAGGCTTTGGGTCCCCATCATTGGAGATAACATTGAAATTGTTGAGATCACACATCCATTTGAATATTTTTTTATTATTGAAGAAGAAGGGATTAGGTTATTCGTCTCTAAATATGGTTGCCTGTAGCATTCTTTGATTAGATTCTGCTCATGAGAGATGAAGAAGTAGTAGGGGTAGGAATGGCAGGAAAGACCCTGGGATATAATGAAAAGAGCCCTTACTCAGGGCAGCTAGGTGGAGCAGTGGGTAGAGCACCAGCCCTGGAGTCAGGAGGACCTGAGTTCAAATTCGACCTCAGACACTTGACACTTACTAGCTGCGTGACCTTGGGCAAGTCACTTAACCCCATTTGCCTCACCAAAAAGCAAAAAAAAAATTTTTAAAAAGCCCTCACTCCCTGTGTGACCTTGACAATGTCACCTGACTTCCCCTGATTTCAGTGCTCCATCAATAAAATCAGGATGTTGGATTAGATGGCCTTCATGGTCCCTTCTAGCTCTTAATGTATGATCAATAACAACAGTAATAATAGCTAGCATTTAAATAGCACTTTGAGGTTTGCAAAACACTTTACATCTGCTAACTCACTTGATCCTGACAACCACCCTTTAAGGTATGTGCTATTATTATCCTTGTTTTACAAACAGGGAAACTGAGGCACAGAGAGGTTAAATGACTAGCCCAGGGTCACCCAGCTAGTAGCTGAGGTAGGATTTGAGGCTCCAAGGCCAGCTGTCTAGCCATTGTGCCACTTAGCTGCCTATCATCTGTGACTTCTGTGTGAAGAGACCTAGGTCAGAGTTTTGGCTGTGCCATGATGCCATGATGCCATGATACCATGAACTTGCTGTGGGACCTTGGGCAAGTCTCTTCCCTTTCTGGGCTTCCCCCCCCCAACCCATTCAAATGAGGACATTAGTAATTACCTCTCTTGCCTCCCTACTCTATGGGCCTTGAAAGAGCATGAAGTGAACCATTACCCAAGGCACTCCTATATATTCAAGGAGTTTTACTCCTAATGGCTCACATTTCTGTCAATACTTTACAGCTTACAGTGCACTTCCCTTGCATTTTCCACTTGAGGGAGGAAGTGCAATAGCTATTCACATTTTACAGGTAGGGAAATGGAAGCTTAGAGAGAGGAAATGCTGGCCCAACGTCACATAGCCAATGAGTGGTATACCCATCCAGGAGCCAAATCCAGGTTTTCTGGCTTGTGAGGAGAGGGCCTGCAAAGCACTCTGTTTAAATTACTTATCAGGCTCAGTGATCAGGGCCTCCAAGTTCCAGCTTATCTGAAAGGACAATCATGAAAATTAGGAAATTGCTGACTCTCTCTCCAGTCTCCCCTTCCTCCTCAGTAATAGGTGTGTCTTACCAGGAAACCTTGAGATTGTGCCCAAACTGAAGGGAATGGTTGAAAGGATAAAATTTTAGATGCTGGGAAAGCTAGATTTGGAAAGAATTCGGGCCAATTGGTCTTCCTAAGACTAAACACATTAATGAACAAACCATAGATGTCCTGCCTACATGTAGCACATTTGGGACAAGAGTTTTTAACCCAGGATCTGTAAACTTACAAAAGAAAAAAAGGGATCCACATATACACACACACACACACACGTATAATATGTCACTATATATATATATATATATATATATATATATATATATATATGTGTGTATATATACATATTTAATTTATATATAACCTATTTAATCATATATAATTGTATTTCAATATAATCTGTTTCTTTTGTAAACCTATGTTTTTTTATTAATGAATTTAAAAATATTAGTCTGGGAAGAGATCCATAGGCTTCACCAGACCACCGGAAGAATACATTGGCACCAGCCTTCCTGCTTCTTCTTACACACCCCACTCCTTTTCTGTACTACAAGTCTTTTCACTGACTGTTCTCCTTGCCTGGAATTCTCTCCCTCTTCATTTCTACCTACTTGCTTCTTTCAAATCTCAGCTTCAAGTCTGACCTTTTGCAGGAGGCCTTTCTGATCCTTCCAACCCTGTCATTACCTTCCATCTATTCTATACAAATCTTGTATGTACCTATTCTTTACATACTACCTTGCCATTAAAATGTGACCTCCTTGATGGCAAGGCCCAGGCTTTTAAAAATTTTTTTGTATCCCTAGCACTTGGCCTGGTATGCAGCAGGTACTTAATGAATGATTGTTGACTGAGGAACATAAAAAAGTTTAAGAATTCCTAATAGGTTCTTTCTGGGTTGGATCTGCTCCTGGAAACCATCTGCAGTGAATTTAAGATTGTAAGGAGCTATTTTCCTGGAGAAATTCTAGGTTATCTCATTAAAAAGTTAACTTGTGCCCTTTTCAAATTTAAATTAAAAACCTTTTTAATTTCTGCTACATAGAAGATATTATACTAGGAAATGAAGATACAAAGATGAATGATGTGGAGCCCCTATCCTCAGGTAATTTACATTCTATAGATAAGTATAAGACAGTATAGAGAGTGAGGAAGATTTATGGAGGAAAGAACACTTAATAATAATAATGATAACTAGCATTTATATAGTGTTTTAAAGTTTTCAAAGTGCTTTACAAATGCTATCTCCTCTGATCCTAGTGACAACTCTGGGAGGTAAGTGCTATTCTTACCCCTGTTTTACAGATAAGGAAATTGAGGCAGATGTTCAGTGACTTACTCAGGATCACACAGAGAGTGAGTGTTTGATGTCAGATTTGAACTCAGGTCTTCCTGATTCCAGGTCCAGTTCTCTATCCACTATTCCACCTAGCTTCGTTTTTGTTAAGAGAAACCATGATGTCTCAGAGCCAGGGTGGATTCATCAAGAACAGGTCATGCTAGGCTAAAGTGAGCCCCATTTCCATTTTTTAACAGGATAGCTAGATTGGCAGATCAGAACAGTACCTAGTATGACTAAATTTCAGCAAAGCATTTGACTTGGGTTTCTCACCATATCCTTTCATACCAGAAGGAGAGATGAGGCTAGACAAGAATACTGGATATGAATTCAGAACTTGTTTGAGTTGTAACATGATGCAGTGAACTAGATTTAGAGTCAGAGAATGGAGATTAGAGTTGCTGCAGTTGCTACTTCCTGCCTATGGCCAGTTACCTCAATACTCTGGGCCCCCATTGCCTCATCTTTAAAGTGCAAGATTTGGATTATTTGGTCTTTATGATCCTTTTCAGTACACAATATTGTGATTTTATGACTGACCACTCATCACGAATTGGTCAACCTCATCCTGGAGGTAGGGTTCAACTAGAACGCCCCAGGCTGCTGTCCTTGGTCTTGTGCAATTCAGCATTGGGATGCCTAGGATGAATGTGGAAAGGGCATGGAAATCAGGTGTGTGAGTGAGTAATGGGAAAAAAAAAATGTTTGATGTGCCAAAGGGAACAGAACTGGGTTATTATATTAGCATGCTCCACAGCTAGATAGCTAGGTGCTTTGTTTCTCTTATTTCTCAGATCTCTGTAGATGCCTTGTATATGAGATAGTGGAAGAAGTACTGGACTTGGAATCAAGAGGTCCTAGGTTCAAAAAGCCTCTGCCATTTATCCATAGTTAGTAAACCACTTGACCTGTCTAAGCTACTGTCTCCTCTTTTTAAAATGGGGATAATAATAGCAACTACCTCACAGGGTTGCTTTAAAAACCAAACAAGATACTGATGTTAAGCGCTTTGCAAACCTTAATGTTATTTTTGTTAGCCATTATTACTTTTTGTAGTGAATCTTCCAATCAAGTTCTTCTTGATACCATCCTCTGTTGTTTTCTGAAATAATTTGCTTGACAATCTGTCTCTGTATAAATACTGGTTGGATGTCTTGAAGGTGCCCTTTTAAACCCAGAAAGTTTAATCACTTCCTTCTACCCCATCCTCTCCCCCCTTGTAAAGTGTAAGCCAGCAAATAGCAGGTTTACAGAAAGAGGCCAGCTCAGCCAGGGGTGTGCTGGAGCCAGCTCTGAAAAAGAGCTGATTGTTAAATTTTCAGTGTGAGCCTTTATACTTCTGAAATGCTACAAAATAGGGCTTGATTTATTCTTTTCTTGCTAGTCTAGACTTAAAGTGATGGATAAAATGTTAATAAAAAAGATTAAACTTGAGTGTATCCTGCACATTTTCCACCATTCCCCCACCCCAAGCTGAGAGACAATGTTTAAACATTTACTAGCCTACCCTTGGCTCAGTCCTTTCGAGTTTTATGTCAGCCAGGGGGATATTGCCAGCCAGCGTTGTTTTTGGAATGGGAGGTAAGAAAGAGCAAACAATGAGGAAAATGGGCAGCTTTCTGGTCTTTCCTGAATCAGTTCTTCAGGACAAGAGTTTATCCTTTATCAGCAACATCCATGTTTAAAAAAAATGTACTTTTCAAAGCCCAGTCATGCTATGATAGAAAGGAAAGAGTTCTAGACCAAGGAGTTAAGAGACTTGGGTTCTAGCCATATTTTCTTTACCATTGACTCTAATATGACATTGGGCAAGCTCCTTCTATTCTGTATTTCCTCTTCTTATAAAGTGGGAATCTACTCTCCACCTTGGCCATCTAAGTCTAAAGATCAGATGTGAGATAATGGATATAAGAGTGCTGTGAAACCTGCCAATCACTAAGCAAATGTCTTAGGGATGAGGATTGTTACTAGGCTGTCATTCTCATTCACATGGGGGAAACCTTCCAAACTCAGCAGGGAAGAAGAGAATTGGGCTAAACAGAAAATTTGTTTCCAATGAGCTGTTGCTGGGGTTTATGGCTTGGCAGGTATCTATAATGAGTGGTCTCTTTTGGTTTCCTTCATAGACTCATGGAATATCAGAGTTGAGAGAGGCCTTAGAATGTGGAACATAAAATATCTGAGTTGGAAGAGATGTTAGAATATTGAATGTTAGGAAATAGAACAGAGAAGATCAGAGCAAGAGGGAGCATTAGAACCGAGACCATAGCATAGAGCTGGGAGGAACCTTGGAGCATAGTATGTCAGAGCTGGAAGAGACCTTAGAACATAGAATTTCAGAGCTGCAAGTGATGTTAGAACACAGTTGATAAATATTTATTAAATAGTATGTGCCAGATACAGTGCAAAGTGCTAGGGATAAAAAAAAGAGGCAAAAGACAGTCCTTGTCCTCAGGGAGTTCATAATCTAATGGGACACAGAACATAAAATGTCGGAGCTGAGCAGGACCTTAGAATCTAGACAGGGGTGAGATGCTATGAAGTTTAGATTCAGTCAAAGGCCACACTTGAGGACCTAGAGGGGCCACATGTGACCTTGAGACCACAGGTTCCCTATCCCTGACTTAGACTGTCAGAACTGGAACCTTAGGACATAGAGTATCAGAGCTAGAAGGGGCATTAAATCATGGAATTATGGGGAGGACCCCAATGGAGATGCTTGGTTTGGAAAGGGCTACAGAATGTATCTCATCCAGCCCTTTCATTCTTCAGGGGAAGAAACAGAAAAGGGAAGCGACTTGCTTATTGTCACACAGCAAGTCAGTAGCTGAGGCGAGACCAAGAACTTGATTAGAAAAAACCCATCTTCATATGGGGGCTGGATATTTAGAAGGGGAAGGAGATGCAGTACAGGGAAGATCAAGCTGAGAGGGAGGAGACTGGCTTTTAGTCTCAAACCCTGCTACTGACTGGCAATTCAGTGGACTGTCCATGGAACCCCATAATTGCCATAGAGTACAGATCTTTGCCGTCTTGGGGAGGCCCCTTTTCCTAATGCTACTGGCTCAGGATGGTAGAGCTGGAGAGTGACTGAGGCTGCTTAGTTGGGATTCTGTGGTATCTTCTGAGAAACTGCAACCCTCTCCGAAGCCCCTGAAGGAGAGACATAAACAAAGCTCCTCTGGAGAGGCCGGTTCTGCCAATTATCCCATATTTTACCAGCATTGCAGAGTACCTTCAAATGCACAGTCTACACTTAGATCCTCACAGCAGCCTTGTGGTAAAGCAACAACTGTCCCCATTTTTGTGATGGGGACACTGAGGCATTACACAGCCTTAGCTGTGTAATGGCAGGATTTGGGACTAAAACCCAGACCTCCCCCTTCTGAGCCTGATCTTCCCTGCACTGTACCTCCTTCCTCTTCTAAATATTCAGCCCCCACATAAAGATGTGTTGTTTCTCTGGAAAGCCAGGGGAGTTGCTAAGAAACAGCATTGGAGAAGCTCCAGGACAGAGCTTGTGATGGAGGTTGGGGGGAAGCTGGGAAAAAGGAAGGGAGGACTGTAATGGGGATGCTTGGTTTGGGACATGGGAGCATGGGAACATAAGAAGGAAACTCATGAGTTGACCTAGGTGAACAGGATGAAGCGAAGGATTTTTAGGGATCAAAGGATCAGAGATATAGCATTGGAAAGGATTTCAGAAACCTTCTTGTCCAACTTCTCATTTTTACATGAAAAAACAAAAGAAAACAAATGATGCTTAGGATAGCTAAGTAACTTGTTCAGGGTCAGAATTAGATGTGGAATTTGAACCCAGACCCTTTGAACTCCAGAACCAGTGTTGTTGCCTTAATACGTATCCCCTACACTAGCACAGTGCCTGGAGCATAATAAGCATTTAAATATTTGTTAATTAACTGACTGACTGACTGACCTTTCCACTGTACTATGGCTTTGTATCCATCTGCCTATGGACCCAAAATAAAAGTCAGGGTCAGGGTTGAAGTTTGTATTGGGGTTGTTGTTAAAGTTAGAGTTAGAATTGGCCTTGTCAGCATGAGGGTTGGATCTAGGGTGAGTGCTCCCATTGGTATTAACATTAGGGTTATAGATGATGCCCACTGGTCCATATCCCTCTACCATTTTCTTTCTTTTTATTTAACTCTGTGATGCCATCTTCTACTCCAAGTCTTTGTTTATAATTTATTTTAGCAAACTTTTATTAAGCACCAGCTATGTTCAAAGGACTGTGATGGGTTCTAGGCCCCCAGCATATAGTGCCAAACCTTGAGACTCCTTCCCTCCCATCTCCTTTCTTTTCCCCTGAGGGAAATATTGACAACCATAGTCAGACGTGGAATGATAGTTAATGAACGCATGTCAACCTGGAGGGAGGTCTCTAGTGGAATGCTTGAGGGATCTGACCTGAGCCCTATTCTGTTCGACATTTTTATGAGCAACATATTGAGAATGCTTGTCAAATTTATCACTGTCGCAAAAGTGGGTGGAATAACTAACACTTTGGCTGAGAGACGGGATCTAAAAAAGACTAAAACACTTTGGAACAATGGTCTAAATCTAGTAGGATGAAATATTTTCAAATACTCAGATAAATCTCTGATCTCATCAATGTGGATGTCCCTTCCAGTGATGAAGAATGTTACCCATCCATGCCTGCCCATACTGTGTGACTTTTATCCATGTCCCATGAAACAAGGATGAAATATAAGAGGCATGAATCTGATGTCTTGCAGTTAGGTTAAAAGAAATCAGCTGTGTGAGCAAAGGATGGAAAGAAATTGCTAGACAAATAGTTTTCTGAAAAAGATCTGACAGTCTCAGTTGACCACAAACTCATTATGAGTTGAAAATGTGACCGGGCTGCCCCCAAATCTGGTTTGATCACAGGCTGCATAAACAGGAAGCATAAGGTCCAGGATGAGGAAAGTCATAGACCCAAATCTGGAGTTACACTTTTCAGTTCTGGGTTCCACATTTTAGGACAGGCTGAAGCATATCCAAAGGGAGAGTGACTAGGATGGTGGGGGCATTTGAGATCAATCTACATGAGGGTCAGAGGAAGGAAATGGAGATGTTTAGTGAAGAGAGTTGGAAGGGAGGACATTATCTATCATTGATGCCTCACTCAGTTCCTTCCAGCTTGCTGACTGTGCTGAACCTTTGCTTCTTTAATCCAGGTCACTGACTTGGTCTGTTCTGAGACATTTTGGGGGCCTGCCTCGCCTATGGCTATGCTTTGGGGGAGATGAAAGGAGGAATCTGGGGCCTTGGCCTCCAGAAGCTCAAAATGGAGAGATAGAAGAGGAATAGAGCAGAGTCCTGACCAAGTGGAGCTTTTATTGGGGAACCAAGCCTCACCCTATAATCTCTGGAGGAAGAATTAAGTACCAAGCCATGTATTATTGCATTTGTGGAGAAAGTAATAATAGCCCATGCATATAGTTAGTTCTACAATTCAACAAATAGTTTTTTCAAATTATTGATATCTTTTTGGGGGCATTATAAATTCCTCTCCTCTCCGTCTCCTAGAGAATCATCCTTTATAAAATAAAGACTAAGAAAGGAGAAAGAAAAACAATCCAGTGAAACTAAGCCACAGCGTTCCCCAAGTTCACCATTATATGCAGTGCACCACACCCCAAATCCCCCACCTCTGCCACAGAGGAAGGAAGCTGCATCCTGCCATCTCCTGTTTGGAGCCAAGCCCAGTTATAATTTCATGGCAGTCAACTTTGGTTATTTGCTGCTCTTGCTCTTCCCATTTCCATTTGTGTAGTCAATTACATATGTTGTTTTCCTGTGCTGTTCTCTTTGCATCCATTCATGTAAGTCTTACTGTGCTTCTCTGGACTCGCCCCATTTATGGCTTGTTACATTCCATTTCACTTGCCATGTGTGTTAGCCATGCCCCAGTAGATGGGCATCTGCTTTGTCTTCAGGTCTTTGCTACTAGAGAAAGGGGTGCAATGGATATTTTCATCTTAAGCAGTTATTATATGCAGGGCACTCTGCCAAGTGCTGGGGATCCAAAGACTAAAATCCTTGCATTTCTACTGGGAGGATGTTTTCCCTGCTCCCAAGGGCTGAACTAGATCTTTGCAGCCCAGGCATGTAAATACAGAGTTATTTGAAAAGAAAGAGAAAACACTGACATATGGGGGAGGAGGAGGATCAGGGAAGACTTCCTGGAGGAAGTGATACTTAAGCTGGGCTTTGAAGAGAGAAAAGGAGTCCAAGGGAAGGACGTGTGCCCGAGCCTAGTGTCTTTCCGGTTCTAGTCTTGCATTGCATTAGACATCTCCATCTTGCTATCCTGTAAAATCAAATATCCAAAATGGAGCTCATAGTCTCCACCCCCCCCCCATTTCCCCATCCACACAGCAGACTTCCAGATTTCCCTGTTTCTTGTGAGGGCACCATTCTTTCAGTCACCTGAGTTCACAACCTCAGGCTCTTCCCTCTCCCTTATGCCACATAAGCAAGCGTTCCTGATCCGTTCTGCCGCTACAATATTTATCTCTCCCTTCCTTGCACTCCTAGCTGCTCACATAGTCATCACTCTAGTTCAGCCTTTCCCCTCCCTTTTCTGGACTATTGTTAACAGCATCCTAGCCAAATGACCTTGAACAAGTACCTTAACTTCTGTTTGCCTCAGTTTCCTCAACTATAAAATGGGGATGATAACCTCACCTACCTTCCAGGGTGGTTGTGAGAATCCAGTGAGAGACTCTTTGTAAAGCACTTTGTATAGTGCCTGGCACATGGTAGGTACTATATAAATGCTTATTTCCTTCCTTCCTTCCTTCCTTCCTTCCTTCCTTCCTTCCTTCCTTCCTTCCTTCCTTCCTTCCTTCCTTCCTTCCTTCCTTCCTTCCTTCCTTCCTTCCTTCCTTTTTTCCTTCCTTCCTTCCTTCCTTTTTTCCTTCCTCCCTCCTTACCTTCCTTCCTCCCTTCTTCCGTCCCTCCCTTCCTTCCTTTTTTCAGTCTCTCCCCATCTCCATTCCATCTTCCTTAGAGCTGAGTATAAGTCTGGCCCAGTCACTCCTCTACTCAGTCACCTTCAGTGGCTCCCTATTACCTCTAGGATAAAATACAAACTCATCAGCTTAGTACTGAAAACCCTTGCCAGTCTGACTGCAGCCAAACTTCCCAGTCATTTCGCGTCACTACTCTTCATGCCACATTCTCCATTCAAGTCACATGCTCCTGTTTGTTATTTCTCAAAATAGGCATTTTATCTCCCATATATGTGCTGTGAATGGGGTCTGTCTATGTGGCAGGAGAGCCAAGATGGCCTCTGGAATGTCTCTGAGATAGTACCTTGTAATTCTGGCTGTGGCCTCAAGTAGCTATGTCTAGTCTTCAGAGAACCATGAGTATCTCTAGGGTGCACTGCTGTAGGATGAGGACCTGAGGCAGAGAAGACCAAGGGTCCACAATAGAAGGAAAGCATTGCATCATGTCAGGGACAGATGATTTAGGGAGGTCGGGTCCCAGGGTCCTGGCATCCTTGATGTCTCTGCTGTAAAAGTAAGCCGCTGAGGACCATTTCCGTATTTGGTTGGAGACGATGAGCATAGGAGAGACGCCAGACTTTTAGGCCATTTTAAGGAATTCTTTAGAGACCATATACTCCAATTCTCTCCTTTAGAGAGAAGGAAGCTGATGCCTACTTAAGGGGAAATGACTTGCCCAAGGCCACAAAACTGCGATTATACATTTCTAGAAGCAGCCTTAAGGGTCATCTAATCCAATCCCTTCATTTCACAGAAAACTGAGCCCTTCAGAGGGAAAAGAACTTGTTGTGGGTCACAAAGCAAGTCATTGGCAGAGCTGGGACTTGAACCCAGCTCCTGGTGTTGGGGTAGGGTCTTTGTATGATAAGAAGCTGCTGCTGACTTTCATCCCTACCCTGCAGAAGAGTGACCATAAGAATAGTTCAGAGTCTGATCCATGGGTCTGGAATCTGAGGGCTTAGCTTTAATTCCCATCTCTGATGGGTGCTGCCTATGTGACCTTGGGTAAGTTCCTTGGGGCCTCAGTTTCCTCATCTGTAAAACATGGGGGTTGGACTAGATGGTCTCTAAATTTTAGGTTCCTATGAAGAGTGTGAACTGAAAGCCAGAGGGAGAAGCGGAGAGAGTGGGAGAAGTGAGAAGAGAGATGATGGGGTGGGGGTGGGGGTGGGGGAGGTAGGAAGAGAGAGGAGAGGGGGCTGGGACAATGGGAAAAGGCAGAGGGGCCAAGTCAGATCCAATGGTGCTGGGAACAAAGCCAGAGGGTTAAAGAAACAAGGAGACTGGAGGAGGGAGACAGGTGGTTGTAGCCAGAAGGATTCAGGGCACATCCAAAGTTTCTAAGGATGGTTAACCCTTAAATTCATTATAGATGGAAGTGGTGGCCAAATTAACAGCTCACCAGAGCTCTGTGGACAAGGACAGACTGCTCTCTGCTCCCTAAACACTTGCCCCACCCCCAGCCAGTTCTTCTGGGGGCCATTAAGAGGCAACTGGTCTGTCTTTAGGCAGAACAAGATTACCTCTAGAGGTTTTCATCCCTCCACTATCCCCCTCAACTTTTCTGCCTGACATTCAGAGTCCTCTGAGAGACAGATGGGGAGCGGATGGCTGGCTTGAGGGGGAAGGACCAAGAGACTCAGAGTCAGGGGGAGAGAAGAGAGAGCAACTTGGAGCTGGTGCAGCCAGGAGGAGAGAGGAGAAGTTGGAAGGGGGGGGGAGAGACATCTGGAGAGGGGACGAGAAAAGGGAAATAGAGATGGAGATGGAAAAGGGAGGAGAGGAGAAAGAGAAGCAATAGCACCAGGGCCATAGGGAGGGAGAAGGGAGGGACACAGAGAGAGAAAGAGACATACAGAAAGAGACAGAGAGACAGAGACAGAGAGAAGAAACTGAAGAGAGTGACAAGGAGACAAACACAAAGGCAGGAAGAGGAAGAAAAAAGAAAATACATAGGCACAGAGAAACAGAAGAAAGGAAAAGCAGAAGAGAAACAGAAGAGAGGAAGGAGGAAGGCAGAAGAGAGAAAAAGGAGAGAGGAGATAGGAAGGCAGGAGAGAAAAACAGAGAGACAGAAGAATGGAGAGAGAAAGAGGGAGGGAATAGGAGGGGGCAGGGAGGGAAAGAGAAAGCAGAGAAGCAGGATAGATTGACCTGGAGAAGAGACAGGCAGAACAGCCATCAGAGGCCAGAAGGAGAAGACATACAAGGCAAGTTGGCCTGCAGAGGCACAGAAGAGAAAGGTCCCTGCAGAATTCCCTAGGTGGGAGGAGGGATGTGGATGGGTTGGCACTGCTGGTGGCTAACTTGCTAGCGCCAGCTCTGAGGCTTATTGAACCCTGGGCCTGGAAAGACAGGCCGTAGAAGGAACAAGTTTAGCTTCCCCTTCCCCATTTTTCCACTTGCAGCAGGTGCATGCAGCCCCCCACTCCCACCCCCTCCCCAAAGGAGAACCTGCTGCCCCCAGAGCTATTGGCTGGCCTCCACCTGGGGAGCCAGATGTGGGCAGAGGGCCCAGACCCTGGCTGCCCTCTGATTTCTAGCTGATCATGATGTTCTGAAGCACCTCAGCGTATGTGACCTCAGGCAAGTCTCCCCCCATCTCTGGGCCTCATCTGTAAATGAGGGGGTTAGGTTGGCTTGCCAGCTGTGATTGCCTCTCTGATCTCAGATCTGGGGGGTAGCAGGAGAGGGGTGCGTAGATGCTCTTTGTGGGTCAGAGGCCCCAGTCATGTGTCGTCCCATTACCCCTTCGTGAGGGTTCAGTGAGATGGAAGCAGGGCCAGAGGGCCCACTCTCTTCCGAGTATTTAATGTTCCTTTCTTCTCTATTTTTCCTATCTCAGCTACAGTTGATGGCCACAGGAGGGAGCATCTGTCTGGAAAACGCAACTTGAAGTATTTTCAAAATCGTCATTCCCCTGCTCACTGGCTTCTCTCCCACCTACCTGCTACGGCCCTCCAGTTAGCCCCGCACCCCCTCACTGGTTCCCACCTTCACGTCTAACCCCGGATCTCCTCTTGCACTTTGCTGGCCTCCTCCTTCCCACCCCACACGCGGAACCCTTGTTATGTCCAGACCTTCCCCAACTTTGGCCGCCGATTGCGCTCAGTCCCAGGGGCCCCGAGATCTAGGATGAGGAGCCCGGCTGCTGCCCTGGACCTGGTCTGGATCCTCACTCCTCTCCTCCTCTTCTTGGTCCAACCAGCCTGGGCAGTGGGTGGCACTGACCCTGGGCAGGGGTCTGACCCCTGCACCACACTAGTCCTTGGCAAATTCTTTGGCTATTTCTCATCAGCCTCCGTCTTCCCAGCCAACGCTTCCCGCTGCTCCTGGACCCTCCGGAATCCTGACCCACGGCGTTATACCCTCTACATGAAGGTGTCTAAGCCTGCTGGGCCTTGTGGGCCCTGGCCTGTTCGTACCTACCAGTTTGACTCTTTCCTGGAATCCACACGCACCTACTTGGGAGTGGAGAGCTTCGATGAGGTATTGCGTCTCTGTGACCCCTCGGCCCGTTATGCTTTTCTTCAGTCCAACAAGCAGTTTCTACAGATGAGACGACAGCAGCAGCTGGGGTCTGATGATCAGGCCCTGGTCTCTCCATATCCAGGCCCTGATGCAGAATTCTCCGTGGAGTACTTGGTGGTGGGCAATCGCAGCCCTAGCCGGGCTGCCTGTCAGATGCTTTGCCGCTGGCTGGAGGCCTGTCTGGCTGGCAGCCGGAGCTCTCATCCCTGTGGCATCATGCAGACCCCCTGTGCCTGTTCTGGTGGGGATGCCCCTGACTTAGCAGCTGGTGAGAACCCTCCCCGGGGGGATGACTGCCTGAGGGATGGCACTGAGAGCCCAGAAAACTGCCTCACCAGCTTGACCAAGGACCGAGGAGGGGACGGCAGGACTGGTGAGTGAGCAGGGTTTCAGTGACAGCTGACTTCCATCCATCCTCACAAAAATTCAAGGGTGCCTTGGAGAAGGAGCACTGAATTTGAGCCTGAATCAAGCTGGTGGCAGGGATGTGTCAGAGAACATGGCCAGAGGTGGTAGAGGGTAGATCCTTTTTCCCAGGGCTAAGGAATTTTTTTTTTTGAGGGGGGCCTCCATCTGTTCTTGAAAATGATTCATCAACCAATCAATGAAAAATAATGGGATTCTATGAAATCCTTCAGTGAAAGGGAAACTCCAACTTTTATTAAGTCATGGGGATTCTCAGGATCAGACCATCAGACCAATGGTATATTTCAGGAAGGTTCTAAATTCTAAGAGGATAGTGGTATTCTAAATTCTGAGAGGACAATAAGGGTTCTAAATTCTACTAGGCCAACGAGACTCTCAATTCCAGTGGGCCCATGTAGTTCTAAATTCTAAGAATATAGTGAGATTCTAAATTTTAATGGGCTGATGAGGTTCTAAATTCAAAACAATCTGCAGAGTTCTAAATTCTAATAGGCCAAAGAGATTCTAAATTCTAATAATCCGATGGGGTTCTAAATTCTGATGACTCTGAGGTTCTACATTCAAAGAGATTCTTGGGTTTTAAATTTTAATTGAACTGTGAGGTTCTAAATTCTAGAGGACAGGGGAATGTAAAATTCTATTAGATATGGAGAATTATGACTTCTAAAAAACAAGGAAAGGGATTTTATATTTGAAATCCCCACCCAGGAGAATTTCAAATTCTGTGGAAACAGAACATTTGAAGTTCTAACAGGACAGGGGAATGCTTCTAGAGAATGTAAAAGAATGTCATCTTCTGGATTCCAGTAGACCAGAGGAATTCTAAAGATGGGAGTTATCAACCACCCCCATTCAGGCAGTGGTCTTGGGAATTACTGGTTTAGAATTAGAGTGTGAATTCTCACTCTGGTGGGCACTCCTTTCTCCTAAGCATGATGGCCTCCCAGGGGTAGAACTTTGTCCTGTGAAGTTTGGATTCCGTCAAAGGGCCACACTTGAGGACCTAGAGGGCCACATGTGGCCTCGAGGCCCCAGGTTCCCCACCCCAGGATCCCTGCCAAAGCTCCGTTACTCAGGCTTTGAGGTCCTCTTCTCTTCTCCCCACCCTGCCCTGCCCCCATGATGTCTCATGACCTCAGAACTCTGCCAGTCACTTACTCTTACTTGTACCCTTGTTCCAGCCTTTCTCCGTACAGTCATTCCTCACATGGCTCTGTTGACTGGAGTCTTCTGTGGTGTCCTTTGCCAAGGATGAAGCTTTTCTAAACATCCTCCGTGATCCACGGGGGCAGGGAAGGAGGTGGGGTGGAGAGGAGATGGACAAAAATCAGGGTCAGCCTAGAGACCCAGGATCGAGTCTGATAACCGTGGATCCCTAATCAGTTTCAGTAGGATGTGCCTTGTTTTCAAAGAGGACCATGACATCACGGAGGAGATGCCATGACCTCCAAGTGAATTGGATTGAAGTGAGGGAGGGCTGTGCAAAGTCACCAGCCTTGTTTTCTCTTCCAGAGCCATCAGGCTCCAGTGGCAAGATATAGATCAGGACCGTTGGAGATGGCCCTCCACAGGATGTGTTTTCTGAGGTGGTTCTTCAAAAATGGGGATGGAGATGAATCCCCCCTACCTGTGCTAGGCCTCCCTTGTGGCCAATAGCACCTTACTGCAAACTGCATGGCTCTCAGGGTCAGGGGTTCAGTTTGTGACCAGGGTTAGGACTTAGCTGTTGAGGAGGGTGGAAGCTCTGTCTGTTCTTGGGGTTAGAATTGATTTTGTGTATCAAAGCTAGGTGCTCTCCTAGGATCGAACCATATGTCTTTGATCCTATAGGCCCTGAGCTCTACTCTCTGCTCACCCAGGTTCACTGTGAATATTGAAATAAATAGGAAAAGAGGTTGTGGTTGAGGGTGCTAAGGAAACAATGGCCAAGAGCTAGGGAGTAGATCTGGATGGGAGACAACATGGTATGATAGAAAGAACTCTGAGCTGGGACTCCGGAGATCCAACCTGTGGTTGCAGCTCAGCCTATGGGCAGCTGTGTGACCTTGGGCAAGTCATTTCCTCTAAAGATGTGACCTTCCCTCCATTGTGTTTACCTCCCCCGGTGTCTTGTGTCTGCTCAGTTGAGAGGAGGAAAGTGGCTTTCATAATTTCTCAGGAACTAAGAGACCAGACATTCCTCTTGCCCAGGAGACAATGTGAGGTTACTGAATTTGGGAGTCAGGAAAACCTGCTTTCAAATTCTGCCTCAAAAATTTATAAACTATGTGACCCTGGACAAGTCACTATCTTATTCTGCCTCTGTTTCCTCAGGTATAGAGGAGAGGATTAGACTTTAAGAAAGGCCCTTCTGGCTTTTCATTTATATTCGATACTAATCCAGACTGGGTTCTGAGGGGTAAGAGAGGCAAGAGAAGTTGTAGGGAAGGAAGCTGGCATACTCTCAGGTCAAACTTTAGAGGTCGTCTGGTTCATCTTTCTACCCCATGTATTCCTGACAGTTCATCCAGTCTTTTTCTTGAATACTTCCAGTGAAGGGAAGCTCACTACCTTAACAAGCAACCCATTGTGTTGTGAGACAGCTCTGATTATTAGAAAGTTGGGTTTTTTTTTTCCTTTGATAGAGCTGAAATTTTCCACTTGGTAATTTTACCCTCCAGTGATTTTATTTCTGCCCTTTACAGTCAAACAGAATAAGTTTATTAACTCTTCAATCAAAAACCATTCACCTCCTTTGTACAAGGCTCTGCATTAGACATTGGAGATAGAAAGACAGAAATGAAACAGTTCCCACCCCAGGAAGGTTACATTTTCTCTTGTGGATTCAATGTGTACAGATACAAGAAGATGCAAAATAAATACAAGGGGTAATAAACTAATGGGCAGCTAGCTGGCACAGCACATAGAATTCCAGGCCAGAAGTCAGGAAGACTTCTTAGTACTCAGCCGGAGAAGAGAAGAGAAGAGAAGAGAATGACAGCTTTCTTCAAATTTCTGAAGTGCAGCCTGGACAGGAATGAGGTCACTTCTTTTGTCCCTGTTGCACTTCCTCTTGGGGCTGCTAGGTGGCGCCATAATGTGTAGCGTTCTGGGCCTGGAGTCAGGAAGACTCATCTTCCTGAACTTCAATCTGGCCCCAGACACTTAATAGCTGTGTGACCCCGTGCAAGTCACTTAGCCTTGTTTGCCTCAGTTTCTTCATCTGCAAAATGAGCTGGAGAAGAAAATGGCAAACAGGGTTAAGTAACTTGTCCAGGTTCACACCAGCTAGTAAGTGTGTGAGGCCAAATTTGAATTAAGGAAGATGAGTTTTCCTAACTCCAGCTCCTCACTCTATCCTATCTACTGTGCCACCTAGCTGCTTTTTAAATGAAGCTAGGTGCAAGCAAATGCCTTGCTAGGAGAAGCAGCATTCCTTCCAGTCTAATTCCTGTGCCAAAGGACAGCCTTCAGATATTTGAAGAAAACTGTCATTCTCCTCTCCTCCCCTCCCCTCCCCTCCCCTCCCTTCTCCTCCCCTCCCCTCCCCTCCCCTCCCCTCTACCTCCCTCCCCTCTACCTCCCTTCCCTTCCTCCCTTCCTTCCCTTCCTCCCTTCCCTTCCCTCCCCTTCCCTTCCCTTCCCTCCCCTTCCCTTCCCTTCCCTTCCCTTCCCTTCCCTTCCCTTCCCTTCCCTTCCCTTCTCCCGTTGAGGACTGAGAACCTTCTTGCTCTAATCCTGATTCATTGTCAGAATAAAATTCCTTTAGAAAGTAGGGGCTTTGAATTCAAAGAATTCATTGTCTTCGTATCTCCACTGTGTAGCACAGGTATATAACAGGCATTTAATAAATGCTTGTTGAAGTACTACCGGGCTATTATCTCCCTAGGCCTAGACACAAAGCTTCTGTTAATGCCATCTGAAATCTCATTAGCCTTCATGGTTAAGGTGCCACACATCAAACTTGAAGCTGAACAAACCCCCCAGAGCCTTTTCACTGGAACTGTTGCTTATGGAAAATAAGCACAAAATCTTTTGCATTTAAACAGGTGGAAACAAGAATTAAAACTGAACAACAACAACAACAAAAACACTTTTGTTTATCTACATTATGTTATTGATTTCTTGAACCCATCTAGGACTTTACTTTTATCACTATAAGATCTAATTTTTTTATATTCACCATATTATTCACTCATTCCAAGATCTTCTCTAGTGTTTTTGTGTGATTTTGTCATTAAGTATGTAACCTAGCCTCTCTCATTACCACTCTGATAAGTGTGGCATCCATTTATATCTTCATCCAAGTCACTGATAAAAATATTGATTAGCACTTCAGTGTCCCTCCTCAAACTCAACTCATGTCCCAAACCGTACTTATTATTGATCCTCTGTAAAGGTATTCCCCTCTCTGAGTAGTTTTAGAACTGGAATCCTATGATACCCCTTCCAAAGCACTGCTTCCCAATCCACTCATTTTCCAGATTCTTCCTATAATTTCCATCTCCATGACTCTGCTCAAACTACTCTCCCTAAGGTCACCAATGACCGCTTCATTACCAAATCCAAAAGCCTTTTCCCAAGTTGAGATGTGCAGAGGGCATTTAGAGATACAGGAAGGATCAGAACTGAAGATCTGGGAGTCATCTATATAGAATTCAGAGGTGGAGTGGTAGGATTGGAAAGAGGACCAAGGACAGTTCTCTGAGGAATTCAACCATGAAGCATTGAGTAGAGGATGAGTATATTGTGAAGAAGGCACAGGAAGAATGATTCAACAGGGAGGAGAAAACCACAAGACTGTCTTTAGGTGTTTCTGAAGACAAGGGAGAAGAAACACCTGGTAGGAGAGGGTGGTCAACAGGGTAAAAAGCTATAGGACAGTGGAGGATAAGAACTGAGAAGAGCCACTGCATTAGACAACAAGGATGATATTGACTTTGAGAGATCAATTTCATGGGAGTGGAAGACACAAGGCAATATATGAGGGAATGGGAAGTGAGAAGGTGGAGGCATTTTAACAGTAAAAGAGAAAAGCTATTTAGAAGAGCTGAAGAAAAACTTTTGTTCAGATTGGGGAGACTTCAATATAGGTGTTTTTTTGGGGGAGGCAATTAAAGTTAAGTGACTTGCCCAGGTTCATATACCTAGTGTCAAGTGTCTAAGGCCAGATTTGAATTCAGGTCTTCCTGACTCCAGGGCCAATGCTGTCTCCGCTGCACTATCTAGCTGCTGCTTCGATATGTTTTTTTTTAATTCATTTATTCATTTATTTATTTATAGTTTTCAACATCAACATGTTTTTAAGCAGGTGGGAAGGAAACAATAAAAAGGAAGAGATTGAAGATGCATGTGTATGAGAAGGGTTGAACACTGTTGAAGAAAGGTGTTGGAGGAGGCATGAATACACTGTGGGGTGCATTTAAAGGAGAAGACATTGGGATTAGACTTAGTGAGGACTCAGATGTCTTTTTTTTTTTTCCTGCGGCCAGAGGGAATAATGAAGGAAAGAGGGAAGGAGATGATACTGAGGTAGGAAAGATGAATAACAATCCCAGAATTTGAAAGTTGGAAGGGACCTCAGAAGCCAACTAGTCTAACCCACTCATGGAAGGAACTCCCATTGTAACTTGGCTTACAAGTGATTTTCTGCTTGAAGACCTCCGAGTTCATAGAACGCATTTTTAAGGAGGCAATCCATTCTACTAGCGGACAGCTGTCATTGTTAGGAAATTTTTCCTGTGTCTAAATTAGCCTCTGGTACCCTCCCTGCCCCACCCCCCCACCCCAATGCTTCTGGTTCTTTTCTAAAAAGAAGGAAAGAGAACAAGTTTAATTTCTTCTCTAGTTAACAGACCTTCAAATATTTGAATACAGATATTATTCCTCCCCCTTGAACTCTGCCTAATCTCTTCTCCAGGATAAGCACACAAGATTCCTTCAATATATATTAATATTTTGTGGATTTGAAGTCCTTTGCCATCTTGATTTTCTCCTCTTCACAGTCTCTAACTAATCAGTGGCCTTCTGATTAAACCATGGTTCCTAGAACTGAACCCAGTACTTCTCCAGATGAAAGCTGAGCAGGGCAGAGTACAGTGGGACCATTGCTTCCCTATTCCTAGAAATGATGCCCCTCTTAATGCAGCCTGAGTTAAAATTGGCATTTGTTGGCTGCTGCATCATTGTTGACTTGTATTGAGCTTGCCGTCCACTAAAACTCCCAGATCATTTTCAGAACAACTGCTATCTAACCATCTGCCTTCCCATCTTGTAACTTGTTGTACCCATTGGCAAGCCTTTCCATTGATCTCTTGCGAATTTCATCTTATTAGAGTCATCCCAGTATTCTCACTTGTTAAGATTCTTTTGGATCCTGGCTTTGTAATTTAATGTGTTAGCTATTGCTCCCAACTTTGTGTCATCTGTAAATCTGATGAAAATACTACCTAAGCTTTTATGCATATCATTGATAAAAATGTTGAACAGCACAGGGCCAAGAACAGACCCCTGGAATACTCTACCAAAGGCACTCCTGCCACAGTGAAATTGCACCATTAGCAACCTGTCTTTGAGTTTGGCCATCCAGCCAATTCTGAATCTATTTGTACTATTGCCTAGTCCATAGATCTCCATCTTAATGAAGATAGAAAGCTGAGGGAGTTCAAGATGAATGGCCTCAGTATTCTCAGTGAAGTATCAATCTGGGTCATGTGTAAGGGTGGGGTTTAGAGATGAGTTTGGTGGTGGGAAGAGAAAAGAAAATGTTTCAAACAGTGGGTGTGAAGAATAAGATTAAGGACAGAACAGAAGGATTGCCGAGTAGCAGCAAGACCTCAGCTAAAGCTGACCATTGTCAATTTTTACTAGATGCGATTAATTCTGTTTCATGACTTTCTCCAGTAACCTTGGAGACTGGAGAATGTTAAGACTCCTCACTGGGGATGGGAACTCAAGGGTGAGGAAGGACAGGAATTCAAGGACATGAAGGACTCAAGAATAATGTGGTAGCTAGTAAATAATCTACTATGGAGGCAAGCCTGAGTATAAATGTAGTCATAGTAAGGAAGATGGACTGGGTGGATGGGAATAGTCATGGGAGGGCAAAGGGTAAGGTTAAGGCAGATGAGAGACCAGCAGCATAGAATAAAGGAGAGAAGGAATGAAGAATAGGGAAATGTTAGAGCTGGAAGAGACCTTAGAGATCATGTGGTGGCCAACCATGTGGTAAAGTGAACACTGGTTCTTGAATCACAGGACCTGTATTCAAATTTTGGTTCATCTACTTACTATCTGTGTGACCTTGAGCATATTACTTAACTTTACCTGTAAAGGACTTCAGAGGTCATGTAGTCTGACACTCTTATTTTACAGATGAGGAAACTGAGGCCCAGGAAAGTAAAGTGAGTTTTTGAGGTCTTTGATTTCCTCACCTAGGAAATGAGATTGGACCAGATGGCCTACAAGGTCACTTCCTTCTTTAAGACCATGAGCTTATGAAATTCCCCATTTTACAGATGAAGTCTCTAGGTTTATGTCTAGAGGAAAAAGTGACATCCTCTAGGTCACATGAGATATCAGTGACAGAGTCCAGATTAAAGTCACTAGACTTCTGGTTTAGGGTTCTTTCCACTTCATCATGTTTCTTTAGATAGTTTCACAAAGATGTCCAGGGTTGAAGAAGGCCTCCCCAGGTGGGAGAGGCTCAAGCCACCATGGATGCTTAATTTGGCTTCCAGTGGACTAAGGAATTAGCAGAAACCTCCAGAATTGTTTCTGATTTAGTGTTTGACATTCGGATCATGACCAAGTTGTTGGACTTGAGTCATGAGTGATCAGATTGGTATGGGACCATATTTATTAAAAGTTCTCCAGTTGGGACCCTTCCCTGAGGCGTAGGTTCCTTTGCGTAAAGATGATGACTTGGCCTGTCCCCTAGGTTCTCTAGGGGTCCAGGGAAATAAAGGCCTGGGGAAATGGAGCTAAATAACCCCTTGTGGAAGATGTTGGAGAAGTGATTGGGGGTCAGGTATGGGTTGAACAAAGTGGTCTATGAGGTTCCTTCCCACTCTGAGGTTTTGTGATCCCGGAATGTTGTCAGAGTGCAGGAGAATGAACAGTATGTCAGCAAGTGAGAAGACTCCAGGAAATGTAGAGAGTTGGGGGGTATAGAGAATAGGGGCATCAGAGAGTAGAGACGGGATGGATGATGGTGATGTGGGAGAGAGAGGAGTGTGATAAGGAAGGAGGAAAGTGTAGGGGAATGAGGAGCGAAGAGGAGAGGTCGTGAGAAGTGTGGGTGTCCAGGGAGTAAGGATGAGAGACGACAGAGGGGTGGACTTAAGACTTGGGCTGGAATCAGCAGAGTTTGGGGGTGGTTAGAGAGCGTGCTGCTATTGAGGTGAGTGTAACGGAATGGGAAAAAAGCGTTTAAGGAATGAGGAGAGTGCGGGGGCAGTGATGAGAGTATAGAAAGAATAAGGAGATTGGGATAGGGAAGTAAGGATGTTGTGGGGGACTGAGGATAGTTCAGAGTGCTTGGGTAAAGAGGGGAAAATGTGGGCAGAGTACAGAGAGTACCAGGAAGTGAGGACAGGAACAACTGGAGACCCTGGGAACGAGCTAGGGTCCCAGAGTCTGGGGTATAGAATCAGTGATATGAGTATCCACAGGACCAAATGTGAAGAAACCCTGCCAAGAACCAGCAGAAGAGTTGACAAGTTGCTTCTTAGTGGTCTGAATGGAGTCCAGAGGCGGGTGATGAGAGAGACACAGAGGAAGAGACGCGTCTGCTTTGCTCAAAGAGCTCCTGTTCTGATATGCTGGCCCGCGCCCTCAGGAACCCACCCCATCCCTACCCCTGGGTTGAGAGGAGACACAGACCCAGCTTTCAGAGAACCCCAGAAACAGCCTTTTACCTCTGGGAAACACACTTGTAGGTGGGAGATACAGCCCTTGGTCTGAAAGGGCAGAATTTGGGGGAGTCTCTAATCTGGAGGGGGAAAGGTTGAGACATAAGCTTTGCCTTCTGGGGGCCCCAGGAGTGAGAGGATACACAGATCAATTGGTATGACTCTGACTTGGACAGTGGGACAGTGTAAAGCAGTTCTGTTCTGAAGGGGAAGTGATGAGTGCCTAGTCAGGGAAGCCTTCTCCTCAAAGAGGAACATGGAAAGTTAAAAACAGAACAATTGAGCTCCAGGGGTTATTATTCTACTAAATATTCCTCTGAGGAATATCAGAGTCAAAAGGGATCTGAGATACCACTTAATCCCATGCCCTTGTTTTGAGAGGGGGAGAAAATGAGATCCAGGTAAAGGAAGAGATTTGCCTGCAGTCACACAGTGAGTTAGGAGTGGAGCTCAGTTGGTAACCAGGTCTCCTGACTTTTAGTTCAGGTCTGTTTCATACATATACATTGAAAGCCACTACATTCTGGCTTGCAAATTTATTCCCTCTCATCTGTCTCTGTTCTTCTCCAGACTCTCAAACATGCCAATATCCACAAAGTTTGGGGGGGATGAGAGTGGGGATGGGATGGGACCTGCTACAATCAAGCCTAAGGCCAAAGGTCATGAAAACAGTGTTAGCCCAATCAGGTCTATCTCTGCTAATGTTCACCTCTGTGCTGCCCTGCCATGGTGTGCAGGGCACCCTGGGCTTTGGAGGTCATGCCAGCAAAACCTGATCTCTGCCACATTCAAGTACACGGTCAGTGATGTATTGTGTGTGTGTGTGTGTGTGTGTGTGTGTGTGTGTGTGTGTGTGTGTGTGTGTTCTCCAAGGTCTAATCCAGTTGAGATCAGAAAAGTTTATCAACAGAGGACTGGCATTGGGAATTGACTTTTTTGGCTGTGAAACCATCAGAGACATGGAAAGGTTAAATTCCCATTTCTGTGATGCTCTAGAGTTTTTTGTCTCACCCAAGTGTTCCAGTACTTATTATGGGTGACTCTGGGATCTTGAAGGCCATGCCAGTAGAACTCAAGCTTGGGCAGCTCCTACTTCCTAAGCTAGAAGAGTTTCAATATTCCTGGTGATGAATGTCCACCATAGGTCTATTCTCCAAGGACCAGTCTAGCTAAATGAAGAGAAACATCACCAGTTTGGTCACAGGGTAATGCACTTTTGAAAAACATTGAATAAGCCATAAAGGAGTTGAGCTGTGTATCAATGAAGTGACTAGCCACTGCAGTCAGTCCCACATTTAACTTTTAAGTTTTGAAGTTTTAAGTTTTATTCAGCACTCCCCATATGGCAGCACTGCCCTATAAGATAGAGCCTCACCATGGATCCTTGAAGTAAGTTCCAACATCCCTTCCAGCCCTCAGCTTCCTAACCCCTCGTGGTTCCAGAAGGGACCCGTTAATGTGCCAGGTAGAGATTGAATTAGGAAGAAGTCTAGCATCAAGAAAGAGAGGGTGTCGTTTCCCTAGGGTCCCTTCCTCTGGTGTGACCCCGTTGGGAGTCTTGAGTTCCATCCCACACACTGCATTTTAGGAAGGGCATTGAAAACTAGATCAGAGGAGGGTGGCTATGATGGCGAGGGGGAATGCAGGCCGTGCCACAGGAAGACAGAGGAAGCAACTGAGTGGGTTTAGCCTGGAGAAGAGGACCTGGAATTTATACGCCTACAGTCTTCAAAAACATCTTAAGGCACAGGAATTAAATTTGTTTTGTGTGGCCCAGACACTAGGATTAGGAGTAGTAGTGAATGGAAGTTGAAGAGTAGCAGATTTCAACTTCATTCATTCATTCATTCATTTCTTCAACAAACATTCATTAAGCATCTATTGTTTGATGGCATGCTGTTAAACACTGGGGAGCCAGAGAGAAAAATTGTACCTACCTTCATGAAGCTTACATTCTCTTGGAGTAAACATGCATGTACACACACATGCATACATGTACATATTTATATATACATACAGATCTCTATATACACATGTACACATATTTTATGTATGTATATATGTAAGTGTATTATGAATGTATATACGTATGTACATATATGTATATATGTACACACATATGCATATGCACGCATGCACACACACAAAGTAATCTTGGGGGAGGGTACTAGTAACTGAGAGTATCCAAATAGGTCTTTGTAGGAGGTAGCACTTAAGCTGAGCTTCAGGTGAAGTGAGGAATCATAAGAAGTAGAAGTGAAAAGGGAGTATAGTATAGGCATAGGAAACAGCCAGTGCAAAGGTGTGGAGGTGGGAGATGGGATTTAGCGAATGAAGAGAATTTGCCTAGAATATAGAGTGCATGAAGGGAAATGCAATAAGTCTGGAAATGTAAGATGGAGGGCTTTAAATGCCCACCAGAGGGGAATGAATTTTATCCCAGCGCTAATAGAGAGCCAGTGGAACTTTTTTTTTTTTTGAGGAAAGAGGGAGGTGATATGGTCAGGCCTGTGCGTTAAGAATATTAATTTGATGCAGCTATGAGGAAGATGAATTGGAGAAGGAAGAGACTAAGAAAGAGAGAAACAAATTAGGAAACTGCTTAAGAGGCTGGGCAAGAGGGAATGAGGGCCTGAACTGGGAGAGCGGACGCATGAATGGAAAGAAGGGGGCAGGTGATGTTGGACATGGTTACAGGGATGGTTCTAGAGGAGCGGGGCGGTGAGGAGAGTGAAGTGTCAAGGACGCCAACTTTGACAACTGGAAGAATAATGGGGCCTTGGACAGAAATGAGGCAATTAGGAGGAGGAGGAGAGTGAGGGTGAAATCAATCTGACAACAAACCTTTATTAAGCATCTGTTATGCTTCAGGTGATGAGTTCTGCTTTGGATGTGGCGAATTTGAGATGAGTATAAGATATCCATGTGGACATGTCCGAGAGCTGGTTGATGATGCAGAAATACAGCTCAGAGAGGGATAAGGGTATGATGTGAAGTTATCAGGCAGTTATCTGCATATTGATATTCGAATCCGTGAGGGCTAACTTGATCACTAAGCAACAGAATATGGAGAGGGAAGAAAGGAGACCGAGGACAGAACCCTGGGGTGCACCCATAGTCAGGGAATGGGGTATGGATGAAGAGCTAGCACAGGAGACGGACTGAGCAGGAGCAGTCAGGCAGCAGGAGGAGGGCCAAGGGAAAGAAAGTGGTGCAAAGTCCTAGAGAGGAGAGGGCAAGGAGGAGAAAGACTGAGGAAAAGTCACTGGATTTGGCTGTTAGGAGATGCTCGGTCATTTTAGAGAGAGCTGTTCCAGGTGAGTGATGAGGCTGTAGGAAGGAAAAGCTTACTAACAAAACAGCTCCAAAGTGCTCTGGTGTAAGTTTCTCTGGGAGTAAGTTTCTCATCATGAGAGATGTTCAAGTGAAAGCTGTTTGACTTATGTCCGTGCAGTTTGGGATGTTCTAGATGATTCATTCTTTATGTATTAGTTGGATTAGACAGACTCTGAGGTCCTTTCTATCTTTATGATTCTATAATTCTATATTTCTTCTCAGTAATCCTTAGGCCAAATTCCTCTTTGTATTCTCTCTCTCTCTCTCTCTCTCTCTCTCTCTCTCTCTCTCTCTCTCTCTCTCTCTCTCTCTCTCTCTCTCTCTCTCTCTCTCCCCCCTTTTCTTTCCACTCTCTCTCTGTTTATATTTCCTCCTCCTCCTCCTCCTCCTTCTTCTTCTTCTCTCTCTCTGCTTCCGTTCCCTCTTTCTCTTTCTGCCTCTCTTGCTCTTCTCTCTGTCCATTTCTCTGTTTTCTTCTCTCCTGTCACTGACTGTCTCCATGTCAATAATAACTAATGTTTGTACAGCATTCTAAGGTTTCCAGAGTTCTTTCCTCACAGCAGTCTCATGAGGTAGGTAGTGCGAGTATTATTATCATTACCAATTTATAGTTGAGGAAATTGGAGCTCTAAGAGGTAGTTTTTTGAAGGTCACAGAGCTGATAAATGGCAGAGTATCGTTTCGAACTCAGGCTGTCTTGTGCAGTGTTGTCTGAGTTTTACCAGGTCTCTGTCTGTCTCTATCTCTCTGTCTCTGACTCCATAATTCTCTGTCTCTCTCTGTCTCTGTCTTTCTTTCTGTTTGTCTATCTTTGTCTCTGTGTCTGTCTCTGTCTCTTTCTCTCTTTCTTTTTCTCTCTCCCTCTGTCTCTGTGTTTCCCTGGCTCTTTTTTTTTTTTGTGCCTCTGGTGAGAAAGGGCTTCTGCTCTTGTGAGCTGTTTTAAATATTCATGTTTTAATTAAAGGATTTTATTGCCTGAGCTGTGAGTGTGTGAAATCCAGAAAAAGCCTGAGCCTGGGGGCGGGGAGCTCTGTGTGTGTGCCTGGCTCCGGTGTGTTAATGTGTGTGTGTGGACAGTTTTTGCATATGTATCCTTGTAAGAATTGGAGGATGTGGGTGAAAGAGAACTCAATATGTTCACCCTTTCCCTGGGCCTGAGAAATCCCCAACCTCAGCTCATCAGACAGTGTGTATGAAAGGTAGGGAGGTCAAAGGATCACCATCTCCAGAAGAGGTGGTTGGAGGTGGGATCAGGGTAAACTTGACTATTTCCATAATCTCTCCAGGCCTTGAGTCCTGCAGCCCTGATGACCCCAACCTAAAGGAGAACATGCCTAGAGCTTCCTACCTGCCTCAGTTTCCCCAGCTCAGCTTGGCTAAAATCCCAGAATCAAAGAATCTCTGAATTAGACGGACCTCAAGTCCAGCTGGATCCAGCCCCAGTGCAAGCAGTTGTCAGCAGCAAATGTGCATCCAGTTTCCTTTCAAAGGCTTCTGTTGGTTAGGGGGCTGCTACTTCCTGAGGCAGCCCTTTCCACTTGTGGACAGCTCTAATTGGTAGGAAGATTTTCCTTACGTTGAGCCAAATTCTGCTTGTTCCTTATTATAAGCACATTTTCCTTAGAATCATAATAACGTTAATGATGACAGCTCCCATTTCTGTAAGGCTTTCAGGTTTATAAAACACTTTCATTACAACAGTCCTGTGAGGGAGGTATCAGGGTTATTATTATCCCCATTCTACAGATGAGGAAATTAAAGCTCAGAGAAGTGAATAGACATCATCATCATCATCATCAGAGCTTCCATTTATATAGAGCTTGCAAAGAAAGCACTTTAGGTCGGTCAATTGAAGCAGAAACAGGGAGAACATTTATTAAGTACTTTACTATGGGCCAGGTGCTAGGCAATAAATTCCCTGCCCACAGGGGCTTATGTTCTAATAGGAGGGAATGGAGTGACATTAGAAAAAAAGCATTCTTCAGCCATTCTCCAAACTGGGAATGGTTCTGGAGTATTTCTCTCCAACTTAGAAATTCAACTGGTCATTTCCCTAGTGTGACAGCAAGTGGCATTTCCAGTTGATCCCTGGCTGGTGCTGGTATCATTTGGGCCTTGTCCAGTGTCTTGGTAAGGAAGGGGCACACACTGGGTGAAGGGTGGGGTGACCCTAGTAGAGAGATGAGGTAGAGTCCCTGGTAGAGATGGGACTCATTGAGGCTCCATTATATGATCCCTGATCTCAGAGGAGTCCCTGATCAGAGATGGAGAGACGTATTGATGTCTGTCTTAGCTCTTGTCTCTGGGTTATGGGGCTGGGAAATTTTGAGCCATCCATATACCCAAAGTCATCCAGAATACCAAAGTCAGAAAGAACCCCAGAGATCTCATCTCATCCAACCCTCTCTCCCTCCTGGTCCTTCTTGAAATTCACACCACATTAATTTGAGGTGGCTGGTGGGGTTATGGGTCCAAGTGTGACCTTCATTAGGCCTTAGGCTGGGGACCCAGATTAGGAATGTGTTCACAGATACGTCTAGGGCTAGGGCATGAACTCTGGGCCCTTTTTTCATTTCCTGGTAGCTCTCTGCCCTGAGCCTGGGCATTTCAGGCTGGCCCTTCGGTGCTAAGCAGTGCTATTTTGTCCCCCTTTCCATCCCTATCTCCCTCTCCACCTGTCGCCAAGGTAACCAGCCCTGAAATAGTGCCTTTTTTGGCAGCTGAGGACCAACCTGAGTTTATCCGGAAAAGATGCTCTCTCAGGAGCGTTTCCATAGGAACCCGTGTGGTAGCCTATGATTAGGCTCTGGTTGGACACCCTTTCTCTTCCACCCACTCCCAGCACACTTGTTCCACCCCTGCAGCCCCTAGACCCCGCTGGAGAAGGTGCTTGGGTCTGCTCCAAGGGAGCATGAGGTGAAAGAAAATCATGGGGGAGAAAGTGGACTTATTCTAGGTGGCCCCAGAGGGCAGGCTCAGGAGCGAAGCCAGAGAGTGGGGGCAGGAGGGAGAAGAAGGTGGTTGTGGGGAAAAGGGAATAAGCATTTATTAAGTATCTACTGTGTGCCAGGCACCGTGCTAAGCTCTTTAGAGATATCTAATTTAAGCCTCTTAACAACCCTGGTTGTTATCATTATCCTTATTTTACAGTTGAAGAAACTGAGACATTCAGAGATTAAGTAAGTTGCTCAAGGTCACAAAGCCCGTCAGTATCTGGGGTCAGATTTGAACTGAGATCATTCTGCTCTGTCAGGAGGACTCCATCCCCTTTGTCACCTACCTGCCTCAGTGGGGGAGGAAGATTTCATAGCATCAGGAGTTTATTGCTCAAAGGCTTAATATTCTAATTTTACAGATGAGGAAACTGAGGCCCAGGAAGGTTCAATGACTTCCTTGGTAGTGACAGAGCTGGGGTTAAACACTAACCCTCTGACCCTCAATTTAGTGATCTTTTTTTCTACCAAACTGCTACATATCATAATGGATACATATCACAATATTGCCTCAGTGAGTAGTGAGGTCCCCATCACTGGAGGTATTGTAGAAGCCAGAAGACTCTCCTGACAGTGAGTCTATAGAAGAGGTATTTGCCCTTAGCTGGACTGGTTGATCTCCAGAGGCTCCATCGCCCCCAGCATTCTGTGTTCTCTGTGCTAGGGTCCCTTCTAGCTCTGGCTCCCAATGAGCCTGTAACCAGCTCCAGGTTTCCCCTCCTTCCCTATCAGGCCTCATCTGTGTCACTTCTTTCCCAGGAGCAGGAGAGAACCCACAGAGACTCTTTCTCGGCTGTCATTAACTCCATTCCTCATCCAGGCTATATTTATCTGCAGCTCCCGGGCTCTCGCTCCCACTGCCTGCCCCCTCCTTGCAGCCATCTCCTCCTCCCTGGCTCCCCCGTTCCCTCTTTCTCTACCTCTTTGCATTTCATGTATCTCATTGTCTCTTGTTCTCCATCTCCCTTTCGGCGTCTCTGTCCCTTTTGGTCTCTTGCCCTGCACTCTTCTGCTTCTCTCTGTTCCTCTGTCTTCTGTCTTGTCTCTCATTAGTCCTTACATAGTGCCAGTGTTTTACAGTACTATGATTGTGTCTGAATCACAGGATCCTTGGGCTCATGTCCATAGAAGTCATTTGGATTACCCTTTCCTCTGTGCCCCAGGAAGGAAGTACCCTAACTGTCTTGCCATTGAACTTCCCAAGATTGGGGCAAATAATAATACATTTATATAGAGCTTTAAGGTTTGTAATTTGCTTTAGATGCAACAACCCCACGAGGTAGATGTTATTATTATCCTCATTTTACGTGTGAGAAAACAGAGGTACAGAAGGGATAAGTGATTTTTTTCAGGGTCACACGGCTACTAAGTATAGGAGGCAGGATTTGCACTCAAGTCTATCCTGACTCTTAAGTCCAGTATTCTAACCACCACACCACCTAGTGAGCCATAAGACAAGCTGCTATTTGGAGGTCAGAGGAAGGGTAGTTTATTGAATGATTTATAGAGGCATTATTTCCTCTGCTAGGACTTCAAAGAGAGAAGAATTTTGGCAGGCAGAGTTGAAGGGCATTCCTTCCAAGCATATAGGGTAGCATGAACAAAAGTTCAGAGGCAAGGGAAGACAGAATAAGAAAAGGGAAAGGTGAATAGAACAGTTTAGTTAGGATATAGAGTAGGGTGAGATAGAGCAGAAAAGGAGGATTGGCAACTTTGAAATATGAACTGAGGAGTTTGTATTTTCTGAAGGTTCTTGGGGAGATACTGGATCAGAGCTGTGAATTTACATGATGATTCTGATGGAAGGAGCAAGGTGGATGAGAGGAGAAAAGACCACAGGCAGGAAGACCATGCAGGAAGCTAATATAATCCAGTTGAGAAGGGATAGGGACCTGACCTAGTGTGAGATGGTTTGGGAAATGGAGAAGAGAGGACTGATCAACAAGTGATGTTATGTCTTTAAATTTGATAGGACTTCACTTAGTCTGTATGGAGGGAGGGGTTAAAAGTCAAAAACAACTCTGATGTTCTAAGCCTGTGTCACTGGAAAGATGGTGGCACTATCAACAGAAATAAGGAAGTTGGGGGAAGGGGCAAATGTAGGGTGATGAGGATGAGTATCTGATATGCTGAGTTAGTGAATAAACATTTGTCAAGTGCCTACTGTTTGCTAGGTATTGTGCTACATGCTGGGGATAAAAAAAAAAGAGGCAAGAGAGAGTGCTGGCCCTCAAGGAGCTTACAGTCTAATAGGGGAGACAACAAGCAAGCCAGTGTTTACAAATAAGTTATGTACAGGATAAAAATAAAATAATCAAAAGAGGGAAGGCACTAGAATTAAAAGGAATTGGGAAAGTCTTCCTATAGAAGATATCTGGGTGAAGATGTCCAACAGGCAACTGGATATAGGAGACTGGAGCCTGGGAGAGAGATTGGAGCTATTTGCATAGAATTGGGAGTTATCTGCATAGCCATGATCCTTTATATAGGGATAATGCATCATATGGTGGGGTGGAAAGAGTGCTGCTGGATTTGGCTTAAGAAGAGCTGGATTCGAATCCTGGCTCTGCTCTTTTCTACCTGTTTGACTTCCAGGAATAAGGAGGTTTGTGTTCCCCTTTGCTCTGCCTTCTTAAGATCTCCTCTGTGGTATTCTGTTTGGTTCTGGGTACTACAGTTTAGAGAAGAGAATGCTGATAATGTGGAAAGTACCCAGAGAAGGACAACCAGGATGGTGAAGAATTGTGAGTCCATCTCAGATGAGGATTGTTTGAAGGAACTGGGCATAGTTAGCCTGGAGGAGAGATTGAGATACAATAACTGTTCAAATATTTAGAAGAATGTCTGATGGAAGAGTGATTCTGTTGGTTCTGGTTGGCTAGAAGCTGGAGCGATGGGAGGAAGTAGCAAAGATGCCTATTTAGTCTTGCTACCAATTCCAGCTGCCTGAAAGTGGAATGGGTACTTAAGAAATGGCAGGTATCCCCTTCGTGGCTTGTATGACTGCTTGCTGGGTATGTTGTAGGGATTCTTTTTGAGTGTGAGCTGGACCAGCTGGCCTCCTGACCCTCCAATTCAGTGATTCAGCATCTTTGGACAAGTCTCAGAAGACTTCTGGCTCCCAGGTTTTCATCTGTAAAATGAAATGCTAGATTAAGTGATATTTAGAGTCCCTTTCAATTCTAAATCTTATGATCCCAAGGCAGCGTGGTTGAGACTGTCAAGGGAGGGCGTATAAGGGGAGCAGAGTACAGGGAAAAGGACCCAGAATGGCACCTTCAGGAACACCCACACTTAACAGCCTGGAGGAGGGAGATGGAGAAGTCACTGTTAGACAAGTAGGAGGATTAACAAGGGAGAGCAGCAGCATCGAAAAAGGGAGGGAGAGAGTATCCAGAAGGAGGGGGTGGTCCCCAATGACAAATGCATCCAAAAGGTCAAGGAAGATGACTGGAAAAACATGAATTTGTTGGTAAGGAGGCCATTGGTCTTCAAATCCCAACTCAGGCACTTGCTCGATGGCTGACACTGGTAAGTCACCTCTCTGTGCCTCAGTTTCCTCATCTGTAAAATTAGGGAGGTGGATTCAGTGGCTTTTAAGGTCCTTTCCAGCTCTATGGTGACCTTAGAGAAAGTAATCTGAGTAGACTGGCAGTGGCCATAGCCAGATATCAAGGGGTTGAGGAGTAAGTGGATTTGGTTAAGTACTGAATGGCATGGGTTAGATGAGATGACCTCTGAGATCTCTTGTAAGTTTGCATGGGTGATGAGAAAGCAGAAACAGTTGAAAGAATCCCATGCTTGAATTCAGGGGACCTGGGTTCAAATCCTATCTCTGCTCTTTACTACCTGTATGACCTTTGGCAAATTGTTTCCCCTCTCTGTGCCTCAGTTTTCCCCATCTGTGAAATGATGGCATTAGAATTAGGTCCTCTACGAGGTCCTTTCTGGCTCTAGATCTCATGAAACAAGTGGCAAAGAGGGGACTCAAATCCACGTCTTCTGATGTTGCATGTAGGGCACCATTCATTTGTCCATCAGAGGGCATTTGATAAGTCACTACTCCAAAGCAAGCACTGTTCCAGGTGCTGGAGATTCCATACCATGTGTCTTTAAGGACCCCGTCTTGGCTGCCTACCCCAAATCTCTCTACCCTTCTCTGGGTTCACCCATCCACCGACCCAGCCAGATCCCAGCATTGGGATGTGTGGGGTTTCTTTTCTTTTTTCTTTTTGATTTTCCAATTAAGGAATAAGGTTCCTTTGCAGTGGCACAGCACTGTCCTGGGTTGCTACTTCCCAGTCTTCAGACCCTTAATTCTATCCCAGCTGCACAGAAACCCAGCTCTAAGGGGTCACGTAATCAAAGAATCCTGGTTTTAGAACTGGAGGGGACCTTGAAGGCCATCAAATCCATCCCCTCCCCCTCCATTTGTTCGATGCCGGTCTAAGAGGTGAATGGCCCAAAGCCAAGTCCCAAGGTCCTAAGTGACAGTTCCATGAGTTGAACCTGGGTCTTGGTTTCCAAATCTAGTGCTCTTTCCACTATACCTGTGTGTAGTGCCTGTCTTCGTGAAGTCTCCAGTCTGAGATGAAGAAATGGTCAAGGAACCAACTCACTGGCCAGCCAATCAGAAAACACGTATTATAGAGACTCTTAACCTTTCTTCCTTCACAGACCCCTTGGCAGTCTGGTGATGTCTAAAGATCCTTTCTCAGAATAATGTTTTTAAAGGAACAAAGCAAAATATAGAGTAAAAATGAAATCAATTATATTGAAATGGTTATCAAAATATATAATTACAAATGTCACAGATGCCAGGATAGGAACCCCTGACTTATTAGGTGCTTATTATATACCAGGCACTGAGGATAGAATGATGGAAATGAAGCAGACCCTGGCCTCTAGGAGCTTACATTTTCATAAGAGATGCCAACATGTCCATGTATGTATGTTTATACAAAATATACACAAAGGTCCTGTCTTGGAGAAGATGATAAACAAGGTTCCATATCACTGAGTATTATTTGACTCTGTCCTTAAGCACTGAGTGGACCCTAGGGCAGGGACTCAGGAGAGTTTAATAGATTAATTAGGGAGGAAGTCCCCAGAGGAGGTAAGTTTTGCAAGAGGAGAGAGTCCAGAATGAGAAAGGGGTTGAGGGGGGTCAGGGGTGGGGGTGGGGGTGGATGGAGGTGTGGACCAGAGCCTTCTAAAGGCCAGGCAGATGACACAGAGTTGTGAAGAAGCAAGCTGGGTGTGGGAGACAGAGGAGGGTGGGAGAAACATCATTGCACAGTGGCAGACTCCTATAGGGCATCCATTTGAATCTCAAGCCTTGGTATACAGGTAATATGCCTGGATGTCTCAGGAGCCGCTGCTCTTATCTTGAGGACAGGTGTGTCTCTCTCTAGCTCTAGCCCACACCTTCATGGAACCATGTAGAATATGTGGGCAGGAGGATTCGAACCCCTGACTTTGGAGTGTCAAAGAGAGAAGGGCTCACAGAGCCTTCCTTGACATCATTCCAGCCCACAGTGATCTCTCATTTCCTCTGAACTCTGCACTTAAGAAGTAAGGGTAGAGAGATTGGGGTTAGGCATCAGAGAGGGGTTCCTAAAGACACATAGCATGGTGCCTCCAGAACCTGGAACAGTTCCTGGTACATAGTAGTGACTTATCAACAGCAGAATCCAGAATCTTTTTAGAATCAGAAGGGACTTTGGGAGTTATCTAGTGCAACTCCTTATTTTAGAAATGAGTGAGGCAGTATAGTACGGTGGTCAGGGCATTGGACTTAAGACTCATTGAAGACCTCGGTTCAGATCCCAACTCAGAAACTTATTATCTGGGTGACCCTGGGTAAATCATGTCTCCTTTCTGTGCCTCAGTTTCCTTATTTATAAAATGAGAGAGTTGAACTTAGTGCCTTTTAAGGTCCCTTCCAGTACTAAATATATGATTCTTTGTTATTTTCTTTCTTTCTCTTTCTTCCTTTCTTTCTTCCTTTCTTTCTTTCTTTCCTTTTTTCTTTCTTTCTTTCTTTCTTTCTTTCTTTCTTTCTTTCTTTCTTTCTCTCTCTCTCTCTCTCTCTCTCTCTCTCTCTCTCTCTCTCTCTCTCTCTCTCTCTCCTCCCTCCCCCCTCTCCCTCTCTCTCTCTCTCTCTCTCTCTCTCTCTCTCTCTCTCTCTCTCTCTCTCTCTCTCTCTCTCTCTCTCTCTCCCTCCCTCCCTCCCCTCCTTCCTTCCTATCTATCTATCTATCTATCTGACTTAAGTCAGGAAGACCTGGGTTCAAATACAACCTCAGACTCTTACTAGCTGACTCTTAACCTCTGTCTGCCTCCGTTTCGTCCACTATAAAAAGAAGATAATAATGGCACCTACCTCCCAGGGTTGTCGTCAGGACCAATGAGATATTTGTAAAGAGATTAGCATAGTGCCTGGCACATAGTAGGCTCTATATAAATGTTTATCCCCTCCCCTTCCCCTTCCCCCTTTGTGTCTTCAGGGCGCATAGCAAGTGCTTAATAAATGCTTGATGACTGATTGAGTGATTTTATAAACTGAGGCCCAGAAAGGTTAAGGGACTTGCCTAAAGTCACAAAGTTAGGAAATTGCAATTATTCCCAATTCTTTTGTACTTTAAGATTCACAAAGTGTGTCTACGAAGTTAAGATGCCCACCTTTGTCTCGCTTATTCTGGGATGCACTTCAAGGTGATGGTGATGGCCCTAGACCCACCGTTACTGGGATCTTTCCTTAGAGTGGCCTGAGGAACCACGTTAAGGTTGCCTAATTAGTATATCAGGACCTCCGCCCTCAACTCCTTATCATTAGTCAGGGGCATCCTTCCACCCCCTCCATCAATGGGACTGATATCAAACCTTGGCCATGTCTAACCCCCTAGATCTATGTTTTTGGGAAAAAGGGGACCACCTGCACCCTATTCTGGCCTCTTATATGAGCCTCACCTCCCCACCTTCCCTAATGCCCAAGCACCATTTTTCACCCAAAGGTGACACTCGTCGGCTTCCTTTCCCCTACCTGAGCCAATTCTGGGTGTGCATGTGTGCTGAATAACTGTGTGACCCTGGGGAAGTCACTTGACTTTTTCTGTCTTTCATGATTCTGGTTGCTTCCCAAGCTCCTCCTGGGCTTCCCTTTGACATAATAAGTGGTTTCCCTCCCCCCAGCCTCCAAATCCCAGCCAGTAAGGGCTGGGGCATGCATGGATTTTTATCCCCATGTTACAGATGAGGAAAGTGAGACATTGATGTTTAAGTATGGAGGACCTAGATTTGAATCCTGTCTCAGTCACTTACCAAGCTATGTGAACTTGGCCAAACAGACAACCACAACTTCAGTGGGCTTTCTGTTGCATACATACACACACACACACATATACACATGTATGTATATGTATGTGTGTCTATGTATGTTTGTATGTATATATTTGGATTAGGTAATCTCTAATGTCCATTGCAGCTGTAAATCCTATGATTTACTGGCTAAGATGTGAAATGTCCATGCCTATCCTCTCCTCCCCCACCAGTTAGTAAATGTAAGAGGTTTTTCTTATGGAATAATCACTAATAATAGTGGCTAGCATTTATATATCCCTTTAAGGTTTGCAAAGCTCTTTATAAATATCATTTCATTTTATTTTCATGACAGTTCTTGGAGATAGGTGCTAATGTTAACCTCATCTTATAGATGAGGAAACAGAGGCAGATAGAAGTCAAGTGACTTCTCCAGGGTCACCCAGCTAGTAAGTATCTGAGGCTAGATTTGAACTCAGGTCTTCCTGACTCCAGGGTTTCCATATTCAGGGCTCTATCCACTATACCACCCAATGGAAAGGGAATGACACTTGTTCTGTTTGGCTCCAGTGGGCAGACTAAGGCCAACGGGTAGAATACTTTTGTTGTTCAGTTGTTTCAGGCATGTCTGACTTTTCATGATCCCACTTGGGGTTTTCTTGGCAAAGATACTGGAGTGGTTTGCCATTTTCTTCTCCAGCTCATTTTACAAATGAGGACACTGAGGCAAACAAAGTTAAGTGACTTGCCCAGTGTTTGAGGCCAGAGATGAATTCAAGATGTGTCTTCCTAACTCCAAGCCCAGCACTCTGTGCCCATAGCGCCACCTAGCTGCCCATGGGTAGAATATTCAGAGTAGCAAATTTAAGCTTGGTTTCAGGAAAAAATAACCTAACATTTAGAACCACTCAGAAGTGGAATGAGCTCCCTCAGAAAGCAGTGGTTCCGGCAGAGTCTGAATGATAGCTTATTGTGTAGGGAGAGTTGAATGTGCTTTTTGGAGTATAAGCCAGGCTAATTGGCCTCCAGGGTCCCTTCCAGCTATAACATTTTGTGATTCTGTGAAACCTGGGTCTTCCTACTCTCAGCTCAACACCGTTTGCACCCCAACCACATTGCCTCCCAATGCTAGACCAAGAAGGGACAGTTCTTCCACCCTCAATTCCTTATTGCTTCTCACCTGAATTACTGTGAGAGCCTCCTGCCTCCAGTCTCAGACCTCTTCTGATCTCTCTGCCTCCAGCCTCCCCCACCCCCCTTGCCTTTCCAATATCTTCTCCACCAAGCTGTCAGAATGATCTTCCTAAGACACATCCTGGGTGTGGCAGTGGGACATCCTTGCTCATAAGCCTTCAGTGGCTTCTAGTGCCTCTGGGATAAAATGTGGACTCCTTTGCCTGGCACTTAAGGGTGAAATGAAATAATTGCTGGTCGCAAAGGGCTTGTGTTCTTTTGGAGAAGAGGACAGGAATATAGAAGTATATAATGAATAAATAAAAAATATGGGATATTCTAGACGTTATCTATCTATGTATCATCTATTCATCTATCATTCATCATCTGTCTATCATCCATTATCTATCTATCTATCTATCTATCTATCTATCTATCTATCGCTATTAAAGCTTAAAACAAAGAGCTAGGTGGCACAGTGGATAGAACACAAGGCATGGAGTTAGGAGGACCTGAGTTCAAATCTGGCCTCAGACACTTAACTAGCTGTGTGACACTGGGCAAGTCACTTAACCCTCTTTGCCTCACTTGCCTCATGTGTAAGCTGGAGAAAAAAAAATGGCAAACTGCTCCAATATCTTTACCAAGAAAACTCCAAATACAGTTATGGAGAGTTGGACATAACTGAAACAACTGAACAACAAAAAAAAAGCTTAAAATTACATTAAGACTTTGGGATACTTTGTACATATCAGGTAATTAAATCAAGGTAGTTGGTTGGGGGGGCAGTTTAGGAGATCAGAGAAAAGCTTTATGTACAGTGACAGTTCTCAGAGTATAGTCTGGAGGTCCTTGGGGGTCACCAAGAACCTTTCAAGGAACCATGAGCTTAAAACTATTTTCATAATAATACTAAGATATAATAATAATGTCAAGCCCTCAAATTTCTATCCACATGGAAACCACAACATTACTACATGGCCCTACTGTAACCCAAAACAGAATAAAATGTAATTGGGAAATATTTAACAAAACAAATAAAAATATAATAAACCATAGATAATAGTACATTTCAGCACTAATTCAATATGGGATCCTCAGAGATTCTTATATTGTAGATTAGTGGCCCCCATTTCATTTCAAATACGGTAAATATTGATAGATATAAAGTATATAAAGAAAAACTCTATGGAGGCTCCTTAATGATTTTTAAGAATGTAGAAGAGTCCTGAGATGAAAAGTTTGAGGATTTCGGGTATGGAAGATGGTGCCTACAATGAGCTGTGAAGGAAGTGAAGGATTCTATGAAGTAGAAGTGAGGAGAGACAGAATTCCAGGAAGGTGTGACAGCCAATGTAAAAGCTCGGAAATAGGAGATTCAGTGCCAGGTGTGGGCAATAGAGAGGCCAGTTTGAATTCTCTTAGTAGAACATAAGTTCTTTGAGGGCAGGGATTCATTTTTTTGTTTTTTAAACCTCCCATGTGAAGTGTTTTGAACATATTCAATACTGAAGAAATGCTGAATTGAATTTGATAGTAGGTACTTAATAAATGTTTATGTACTGATAGACCAAGGCCTAGAGAGGGAGAATGGATTTATCCAAGGACTTAGGGTGACCAGTCTTGGGCTCCTTCCAGGACATCATGCCGATTCTTCGCATCTGCCAAGTGACTCCATCCTGGACTTTCTTCTCTCGTCGACATTTCCTGTGGGTCAGTCTTGAAGGGCCATTGTGCCCGGGTGAGACGATCATTAGACCGTGAGTCAGGAGGCTTGTTTTCCCATCATGGCTCCATGAATACTAGCTTTGTGACAATGACCAAGCTAGTGTGCTGTGTAGGGAAAATGGGGCTGAATTTGAAGCGGGGTACTGTGGTGCAAATCCAAGTTCTGATGTCTGGTAGCTGTGTGGCGTGAGGCTCAGTTTCCTCATCTGTATGATGGAGATATGAGTAAGGGGGCCACCTGAATAATTGCTGCTGATGTTATAGTTGTTTCCTGATGAGGAAAGGGTTTCATAACTCTTAAGCCACTATGGGAATGGGAGATGGCAATATTAATCTTTCCCTCCCTCCCCACACTCTCTCCGCTGAATGTTGAATTCCCCCCAGGACAGTAGCTATGTTTCTTCAAAGTGGAACCCTGCTCAGCCAGCCATGCAGGGGTCCCGGGTTCAGTTGGAAATCCCTGTTTCTCCATCAGCCTCAACCACATGACAGGTCTTTAGCATAGATGTCACCCTTGGGACATGCACATCCTGATCTCTCTTTTAATGGTGTTATGCACCATCTCCCTCCTGCTAGCTCTGGGAGGGGCCAGAGGGAGCCATCCTCTCTCTAGGCTGGGAAGAATGGCTCTTGGGTCGTCTGGTGGAGAAAGGGAGAGGCAGCTCCTCTTCACCTGGGCAGGTCTCTCAAGCTCTCTGGACCTCAGTTTCCTCGTCTGCAAAATGACGCAGCTCGTCCTTCCTTTTCAAAAAGAGCCGATGACATCACAGGTGACGTGTGAGGGAATTGGAATTCAGTGACGCAGAGTTGCTCAAAGTCATCAGCCTCACTTTCTCTTTGTGAGTCATTAAAGTCCAGTGGCAGGACCTGGGATGCAGTGGCGTGTTTGATGCCTGACCAAGCTCTAAGTGCACCACAGCGCCTGCCACAGCCACCTTCATGGCATTTGGAACGATTGTTCTCATCTGCCCATTCCACCAGGGGAAGTCTTCCCATGCTTGGGGTAGGCATCCTCCTAATGGGGGATGCAGAATGGTAGAGAGGGACCAGATGGCTTTTGAGAAGGAAATGTGATTCAGTGGAAAGAGTGCTGATTGTGGGATCAGTTTAAATCTTTCCTCAGATAGTTATGTGACACTGGGGGGAAGTCACTTAACCTTTCTCAGCCTCAATTTCCTCATCTGTAAAATGGAGATAACCATAACACCTATTTTTCAGGGTTCTTGTGAGGTTCCAGTATAAGAACATATGTAAAGTGCTTTGCAAAGCTTAAAGCTGCATATAAATATTGGTTATTATTACTAGAACTGTAACTAGGGTTAGGCAAGGCAGGGAGCTGCCTAGGGCCCAATATGCAAGGAATCGAAAAGAGAGATTTATTTTAAATTCTTTTTTTAAAAGTCACCTATTTTTATTTTATTTCTTTTTGGGGGTTTTATTGCAAGGCAATCAAAATTAAATGACTTGTCCAGGATCATACAGCTAACAAGTGTCAAGGGTCTGAGGCTAGATTTGAACTCAGGTCCTCCTACCTTCAGGGCCAGTGCTCTGTCTACTGCACCACCTAGCTGCCCCACGATCACATATTTTTGTTTAATTCGATTTTTGTTCCCCCCCCCGAGGAAATTGGGGTTAATTTACTTGCTCAGAGTCATTCAACTAGTAAACATCAAATATCCAAGGCTGGATTTGAGCTCAAGTCCTCCTGACTCCAGGGCTGGTGCTCTATCCATTGTGCCACCTGCCTTCCTCATGATCACTTATTTTTAATGCCAGAGAAATCCCCTTCCCCATGCCCAAGGGGTTTCTTTCACAGAAGCCCAGCATCTCTAAACTAGAAGGGCCCTTACAGGCCATCTCATCCAACTTGTGCATGAGCAGGAATCCACACTCCATCTTCTCAGCTAAGTGGCCCTTCAGGGTTGGCTCCCCTTGAAGACCTTTAGTTGCAGAAACTCATTATTTCAGAGGCCATTCATGGCACTCTGGGATAGCGCTGATGACGAGGAAGGACTTCCTGGGGGAGGGAGGCATTGGTGGCAGTGAGGCAACATGAGGGACGGTAGTATCTGGATCTGCAAATTTCCTTACTTCAGCAGACTTCCTGCGAGAACTCCCTCTATCAATACAAATTAGCATCTGTGCTGTAACTTAGAGGGATTCCCCGAGCATTGAGAGGTTAAGTGACTTGCCCAGGGTCACTCAGCTAGTAAGTGTATGAGGCAGGATTTGCCACATCCACTGTGGGTCAGGGCTGTGATTTAAATCCAGGTCTTCTTAGAGACAGCTAGGTAGCTCAGTGCTCTTTGCCCCGAGCCTAGAGTCAGGAAGACCTGAGTTCAAATGTGACCTCAGTTTTCTCATCTGTGAAATGGGAAATAATAATAACAGCATCTATGTCCTAAGGCTGTGAGGATCCAATGAGATAATAATTGTAACAAGCCTGGCATGCAATAGTCTTTATAATTTTAATCAGTGCTTGTTCCTTGCACTCTTCTTCTTCATTTCTGGCTTAGGCTCCCTATTGATGATGTACCCATGCTGCCTCTCAGCCTCTTAGATGGAACTGAAATTTATCTCCCTATAACTTCTCCTCATTACTTTTTTTTTTAGGCAATTGGGGTTAAGTGACTTGACCAGGGTCACACAGCTAGTAACTGTCAAGTGTTTGACTGAGGCTGGATTTGAACTCAGGTCCTCCTGACTTCAGGGTCAGTGCTCTATCCATTGCCCCACCTAGCTGCCCCTCCCCCTTACTCTTTGTTCTTCCTCTAAGATCAAGCAGGAAAAAAATGTAATTCTTTGACCCTTCGGCTCTCTTGGTGGTCCATCTTGTAGCCTGTTAATAATAATAGTTAGCAGTTTGCAATTTGCAAAATGTTTTACAAATAATATCTTATTTTATCCCCACAACAACACCCAGAGGCAAGTAAGTTCTCTTGTTAGCCCCATTTTACAGATGGAGAAACTGAGGCTGAGCAAAATTAAGTGGGCTTGCCCAGGGTCACTCAGCTAATAGGTGTATAAGGCAGAATTTGAACTCAGGTCTTCCAGACTCCAAGTCCAGGGCTCCATCTACTGCTCCCTGTGATCTAAGAGAATAGATTAGACCTGTAAAGAACCTTAAAAGTTATCTAATCCAATCTCCTTATTTAAAAAAAAAAATTTGCAGCGGAGTAAATTGAGACCAGAAGAGGTTAAATGACTTGTCTGAGATCGCATAGGTATTAAGTGGCAGAGATGAGATTTGAACCTGGGTCCTCAGATTCCAAATTCTATGCTTTTTTTCATTGCATTGTTATGGAAGAAATGTCTCCTCTCTGAGTTTCAGGAGTGAGCTAACTGCTGCCAAATATATACACACATATATGTATGTGTGTGTGTGTGTGTGTGTGTATTTGCCACCACACATGAATCATAGAGGTAAAAACCTAGGTTTTATTATTATGCATAGGTTCAAGCCTCAGAGAAAACCTGAACTACCATGAGGATTCTGACAAGACTGCTTATAGACAAAATTACATCAGAGTGACAGAGAAAACAATTCTTTTACATCTTACAATCTGCTACATTCCTCTTGGTCTATAAAAGTTAAAGAGAAGCGGGCAGCTAGTTGGCACAGTGGATAGAACACTGGCCCTGGAATCAGGAAGACCTGAGTTCAAATCCAGCCTCAGACACATAACACTCACTGGCTATATGACCCTGGGCTAGTCACTTAACCCCAATTGCTTCACCAAAAAAAAAAAAGTTAAAGAGAATATAGAACCCTAATCTCATACATCTTTCAGTGTCATAAAAGTTGAACAAACTTAATTAAATAGAATCATAGTCTCATACATCCGCTAAGGAAACAAATTTATCAAACAAACTCTATAGGTAAAGGAGTCAGGTTACAGATTAAACTAATTTAGAGGATTCACAAATAGGTTGATTGAGGAGGAGATTTACCGGTCACCAAGGACTCAAGGACAATGGATATTCTTCCTCTGGCTACTTACCTAATGAATGTTTAAGGCTCTAGTTTTCACATCCCATGGGACAGGTTTTGATCTTACTGTTGAGTCATTTCCCATTCGTATCTGACTCTTCCTGACCCCATTTAGAGTTTTCTTGGCAGAGATACCAGAGTGGTTTACCATTTCTTTCTCCAGATCATTCTATAGATGAAGAAACTGAGGCAAACAGGGTGAAATGGCACACCCAGGGTCACACAGCTAGTTAGTGTCTGAGGCTGGATTTGAACTCATTTCTTCCTGACTCCAAGCCCAACACTCTATCTACTATGCCACCTAGCTGATCAAATGAGGTTAATATTAACCAAAATTTGCAGGAGGCATAGTCCCGAGTCCCAAACAATAAAGGGAAATTAAAGATCCCCATAACAGTATCCTGTCATTTTTCCTTGCCCTCCTCCCTCAGCCCTCCCACCAGCAGCCTCAAATGGTCTCCAGCTTTGCCAGGCTCTTTGGACTCCTGACATTTTGTGATGTTGACTCATATGTGTCATATTGAAGACTGAAGAGTTCCTCTGGGACTGAAACTCAAAGCTGTTTAGTACATGACTTGTCCCTGCTGGGGTGATTATAATTATAATCCATTGTTGAATGGCATTTAGGAAGAATGCTGATAAGTTAGAGAGCTTCCTGGGGAAGACAGCTTTGATGGTGAAGGGTCATTTTAGGACTAGGATTGGTGGAAGGAACTGGGAGGGGCGGAGGGTGAAGAATTAGCATCTCTAGAGGTCTTAAGCTTTATGTTATCTTATATGATCTCACAAACAGCCTGGTGAGGTAAACGATATTTTCATTGTCATCTTATAGATGAGGAAACCGAGGCTGAGAGACAGGTGAAGTGATCTTTAGCAGAGCCACATAATAAATGTCTTGGCAGGATTTAAACTTAGGTGTTCATGACTCCAAGTGCCTGGCTCTAGCCACTAGACCACCGAACTGCCTAGGTCTGAGGAAGACTATTGGGCATTATTTACATTTATAAGGCTGATAAGTTGAAGGGGGATTTAACTGGTTCTCTTGGGCCCCAGGGAGTGGGGAGGGGGGCAGGGAAAGAGGGGAGTGCTAGGAGCAATGGATAGAAGCTGCAGAAGCTGATAATGTAGGCTTAACACTAGGAAAATGTCCTAAAACTTAGAATTGTCCAAAAAGTGAAATGGGCTTCTTCCAGAGGTTTCCACACTCCACCCCAAGAAATCTTCAAGTGAAGGCTGAGTGCATATTACAGACTTTTCAGGGATAGGTCAGCTGAGATAATCAACGATTTCTCTCCATCCTAATATTTTTGGTTTGCAGGGTTTCAAAGCCCTTCCAACACCCCCCCCCCCAACCTCGGCACTTCTAGTCTTCTTATACCTTACACTGCCCTAACCCTTTCCCCGACACCCACATACTCTTTGATACTTGCATGACACCCTGCAGAGTTCAGGCATATTTTCTCTCTTTGCCTCCCCATGCCTGGAATACTCTCCCTCCTCATCTCTCCCTCCTGGCTTCCCTGACTTCCTTCAAGACCCAGATAAAATTTCGCCTTCTACCTGAAGCTTTTCCTGATCCTTCTAAATTTTAATGCCTCCCTTCTGGTGATTATTTCCAATTTATCCCACCTTATCTTTTCCTCCATAGTTATTTGCATTTTGTCTCCATTAGATTGTAAGCTCCCTGAGGTCAGGGACTGATTTTTATTCCTTTGTATTCCCACAGCTTGGCACAGTACATAGTAGGCACTTAATAAATGCACTTTGACTTAGACCAGAGCTTCAAAGGACAGAAAAGGACAGAAATAAGAAGAGGAAGCTGAGCTTTTCAGAGCTCCTCCAGAAAGCCAGAGACAAACTCCCCTGATTTCCCAACTGGACGGGTGTCTGGCTGGCACTGGCTTTGGAACTTGGAGGATCTGGGCTGAAATCCCAGCTCTGCTCCGTCACTTGTGTGACATTGGACAAATCACTTCCATTCTTTGGGCCTTGGTTTCTTTATCAATATAATGAAAAGATGGACCAGATGCTCTTCTCCAAGGTTCTTTCCAGTTCTCAATCTTAGGATCCAACTCATACTCCCTTTCTCTTCATTATAAAGCTGTGCTAAAAATTCTGATTTTCGTTGCATCTTGATTTATTCGTCCACAGCACCCCCTGCTGGACGATGGCTAGAACCTTAGACCGTCAGAACTGAAAGATCTTACATTTTATCTATCCATTGGAATGTATAGATTTACAACTGCATGGGTCTGTCTTCTCGTCCTTCTGTGTGACCTTGGGCAAACCACTTCTCTCTGAGCCTTGGGCTGTGCAGGAGTGGGAAGTTAGGGGGGAAAGATGGTAGCTGGGCTAGATGTGCTCCAGAAGGAGGGACAGTGTCCCTGTCATCTGCTCTTGGTCAGACTCCATCTGGGCTATTGCATTCATTTCTGAGCAACATGTTTTCTGAAGGACACTGAGAAATTGGAGTGACCTGAGAAGGGCAGCCAGATTGGGGAGGAGCCTGGAGACCATGAAATGCACCTACTTACTACGAATTAGAGCTATTGGGCGGGGAGAAGAGGAAAAACTTAGCTGGGACAAGTGGTTGGGTCTATGATCATAGTGGTCTTCAGATATTTAAAGGCCTTTTTTAAGAAATAGGGATTAGAGTTGTTCTGATTGACCCCTCAGAGGGCAGAACTCAGTCAATAAACATTTATTAAGTTAGGCACTGTGTGCTTAGACAGCCCCTGCCTTTAAGGAGCTCACAATGTATTGGGAGAGACAATATGCAAATAGCTACATACGAACAAGCAACATATAAAATAAATAGGAAATCACCACAAGGGAAGGCACCAGAATTAAGAGAAGTAATGACAGCAAGCTTCAGAGAGGAAGATTTAGGCTTGTTATAAGGAACACTTCCAAACACCTGAAGTGGAATGGTGGTCCTCTGTCTGGAGGCAGTGGGATCCTTATCACTAGTGGTCTCCAGCTCCACATTTCAAGGCTTTAACGCATGTTCCTGTTCAGGTATGGGTTGGGCTAAATGCCCATTTAAGGTCTTTTCTAATTGAGATTCCGTCTTTTTTTTTTTCTTGCTCTGACATTCTGTTATTGTAAAAATGAGGGAATATAGATGAAAGTACTTTATAGTCATAAAAGTCTAATTACATGTAAATTGTTATCATCATTATAATAAGGCCCTCTTCACCTCTCCTTTTCCTCCCATCTACATTTGCAACTAAGGAGGGAGATGGAGAGTGAAAGCTGGAGGCTTAGTGTTTAATGACCTTGATCTAAACCTGCATAAGGTAGGCAATGGTGGTGGAGGTGAATTGGCGGGCTGGGAGAGGGATGGAATGACCTTTGATCTCCTAGCCTGGAGGCAAATGGGAAGAAGACTTAGAAGAGTGTTCCTGGCAGGATGGAAACAAAGGCTCATTCCTGGAATATCAACCTGAAAATGCTGGGGTGCTCATACTCAGACCCCATACTCACTGCACACCCAAACCATATGTACAACCTACACATAACTTATGGGTCATAGTTCACTCACAAGCTGCATTTTGTACTACTGACATGACATTTACATAATCATATACTACATATATAACCCATGGCTCAGAACACAGCAGAGCATTTGTCAAACTATAAATTTAATAAATATAGAATGTCAGAGATAGATGGATCTTAAAACATAGAATGGAGAATTTTAGAGGGAATGGATAAGCATTTATTAAGCACCAACTACTATGGTCCAAGTGCTCTACAAATATTATCCAATGTGACCCTCACAACAACCCTGGGAGGTAGGTGCTATTATGATCTCCATTAAGTTAAGTGACTTGCCCAGGGTCATAATGCTAATATGAATCTGAGGCTGGATTTGAACTCAGGTCTTCCTGATTCTAGGCCCAGTGCACTAACCACTGTACCACCTCATTGCCTAAGATGGAAAAGTCCTTAGAATAATGCTAATAGTTAACATTTATACAGTATGTTTAAGTTTAGAAAGTCCTTTACATACATTTTGTCATTTGCAATTTCTGTAGTCTCTGTTGAACAGATGAAGTAACAGACTCAGAATGATGATGTAATTGGCTCTTGGCCACACAGGTAAGGACTCACACACAGAGGAAGAGACAGGCCTGGGACCAGTTATTCAAAGATACACAAATAAATAAACTAGGAGAGACCCACTTATAGAGACTGTCAGAGGTGGGATTCAAACCCTGCCCAAACATCAGTTCTAGTGCCACATCTACTATACCACACTGTCTTTTAACAGAGCTAAGAAGGGGCCTTAGAACAGTGAACGTCAGAGCTAGGAGGGACATTAGAAAATAGAATGACAAAGCTGGGAGGGACATTAGAACATAGGATGTTAGAACTGGAAGGGGCATTAGAACAGTGAATGTCCGAGCTGGGAGGGACCTTGCAACACAGGATGTTAAAGCTAGGAGGGACATCAGAAGAATGTGTGTCAGAGCTAGAAGGGACCTTAGAATATGGAATGTCAGAGGTGTAAAAAAACCTTAGAATACGGAACTTAAAACTAGAAGGAATCCAAGTTTAATGTGACTCCTTCATTTGATAGATAAGGAGAAAAACGCACAAAGAGGGCAAAGAATATCCTCAAAGTCCCTCAGTAATTTAAGCTGAGCCTAGAATTTCACCTGTCTTTGTTCTTGAGGCTTCATTCTCATTTCCAGTGTTTAGACCATGGCCTGACACATAGTAAGTGCTTGTAAATGGAATGTATCATGCCCCTCAATCCAGGGCCTGTTCCACTATTTTATCCTTTCAGCCCCCTCATCACACACATGCCAGCTTGTCCCATCACCATACAGATACATGCACAATGAACCCACCCAGCACATGCACCAGAAAGCCCTTTAAAAAACTTATACACAGACATGACCCAGAGATGAGCAGACCCAGGCACAGTTATGGACATGCACACACACTGCACACATTAGCTCAAGTAACACACAATCACAAAAAGAGACAGACGGAGACCAACCCTTAGAGTGACAGACACAGAGAGAGATGCACAGAGTAACAGTACAGGCCCCAGTCGTACAGACAGATGAACTCCCAGAAACACGGACACTCCTAGAGGCACAGATGCAGACACAGGTGTAGACACAGACCCAGAGAACTGCCCCATACAACAGGAACTTGAGTTAGGTCTGAGATGGGGCTGTTTGTCAGAAGTGAGGGAGGCACATGGGTTCCTGTAGATGGTACGAGGCAGGGACAGCAAGAGTGGCCTTCCTGGCACATGGTCCATGCCAGCTGGACAGGCCTTCAGGCACAACAGGGCCTCGCTTTGCTCCAGATGGAGATGCCAGACCCTGCTCTGCCCCCATCTCAAATTCAGGAGCAGCCAGGGACGTCATGCTGGATGGTTTCAGGGGAGGGGGGTGTAATATTGCTCTTCACCATGGTTGGTCATCTTGTTTGCAGAGCTCACACACACACACACACACACACACACACACACACACACACACGGGCACACGTGCAGGTAGGTATCCATGTAGGTAATAATCCTTCACTCAGGTATGGGAGCTGACCACGTATTTCCACTTCTCACATGATGCTCATAACAGCCTGAAGATGAAAGCAGGGAAGGAGTTATTCTGTCCGTTTTACATAGAGGATGAAATCAAGGCCCAGGGAAGGGAAGGCTAGGGCCATCCCTTAGGCCAAAGGATGCTTCCTCCCCAGCTGAGCTCCAGGCCTCTCCCTGGGAGTCAGTATGATATGCAGGAGAGATCCCTAGACCTGAACTCAGAAGGCCTGGGCTCTGGTCCTGGCTCAGACACCTCCCAGTTGTGTTAATTTGATCAATTATTTAACCTATCCTGACCTTTGTTCCCCCTTCTGCAAAAGGAAGAAGTTGAATTAGATGTTCTCTGTGGTCCCTCCAAGCTGCCAATTGGGTCTGTGATTCCAGGTCTCTCTCGTTCCCCAATAGATTCACCCCTCTTTCCTTTGTAGGTAATGACACTGGCCTCTGGGACCCTACATCCCTAGCTCTCTTTGACCAGCTGCCTTGGATCCTCAAACTTTACTAAGGCTTAAAAAGGGGGTGTGGATGTCATCTAGGAAATACCTTACAAAGGTATTTCTCTGATGGTCAAGTTCCCTCAGGGATATAGATGGTCCCACCTTTAACCTTCTCAGATCTTAACCATTCTGGGACCAAGTAAAGCAGATTGTCGGTTCTTTCCTGAAGAAAAGAAGACTTAGGGGAGACATGATGGCCCTCTTCAGATATTTGAAGAGCTAGCTTGTTGGGCATAGTAAAGCTTCTTCTGCTTGGCTCTAGAGGACAGACCTAAGATCTAAAGAGAGGGGGATGTGAGTCACAGAGGAACAGAGCAGGACTCCATAAAAGGAAGAAATTCTTAATGATCAGAACTGTGCCATAAAGGAATGCTTTTGTAGATACTGAGCTTGCTGTCTTTGGAGGTATTCAAGCAGAACCTTGTTAAGAAGACTGAGGAGGGGATTCCTATCCTAGATGAGAAGTTGAAATAGGTGATCTTTTAACTCTTTCTGACTCTGCTTTGGGGATGGTCCCCTAACTTCTTTCCATCCTTCCCTCCTTATCTCTGTCCAATCCAATTGGGGAAGAGAAGGTAAATGGAACAGTAGATCTCTAAGGATACTGAGAAGTTAAACCTCTTCCTTTCTCTCTGTCAGGATGACCCTGTGGCCCTAGGATGGTAAATAATCAGGATTGTGCTAAAGAGATATGGAAGCTGAATGAATGAATGAATGAATGAATGAACGAAAAAGTGTTTTATTGGAGCAGACATTGTGCTAAGTTCTGAAAACACAAATAAAAATATGAGATATTGCCTGCTCTTAAAACAGTACTACAAGGGAGTAGTGATCAGAGAATGGAATTTTGGTATTCAGAATCCCAAGGACAGTGAGTTGATCTATAGCGCAGCTGATTGACACTCCATAGTAATTGATTAATGGGCCCAGAGCAAAAGGCAGGGAAGGAGAGAGAGAGAGAGAGACAGAGAGACAGAGACAGAGAGAGACACAGATAGAGAGAGAGAGAGAGAGAGAGAGAGAGAGAGAGAGAGAGAGAGAGAGAGAGAGAGAGAGAGTGTGTGTTAGGGAGAGTGGGGAATGCAAGTTGAGGCAGTGCAGAAGGCAAGGTGATTCCTGGTGGATTCTGAATGGGATGTAAAGCACTTTCTGCCCTGGGGCCAGCTAGGTATAAGCATCTACAGAAGGTGAGTTTGTCCTCAGTTACCCACCAATCACAATAGCTCAGTCCCAAGGCAGGAGTTCCAAAACTGAATGAATCAACTGCCCCCAGGAATGGGGGAGATGGATTCTGGAGGTCTGGTGGGGAGGATGCTAGATCCCTGGTTTGGAGAATCTTATATCCTATTTAGAGAAACAAGACTAATACTCATTGACCAAGTTGAAAATAATAATGGAGTGAGAGATATGTCAACAAGAAGTAGTCCATCAGCAGCTAGATTAATCTGAATAAAATGAGGGTTTGGTTTGTTTAGGCAATGGGGTTAAGTGACTTGCCCAGGGTCACACAGCTAGTAAGTGTTATGTGTCTGAGGCTGGATTTGAACTCAGGTCCTCCTGAATCCAGGGTTGGTGCTCTATCCACTGTGCCACCTAGGTGCCCCAAAATGAGGGTTTGAAGATCTGACGTTCTGTGTTCTGGCATCCTTTTAAGCTCAGCATTCAGAATTGTAACCCTAAGGTCTTTCGAGCTCTGATATTCATATCCCAGCATCCTTTCTAACTCATAACATTCAATGTTCTATCTCTAAGGTCCCTTCTAGCTCTGACACCCTGTGTTTCCTGGTCCCTTCTAGCTACATTATTCAATGTTCTTTATTCTAGGGTCTCTTCCAGTCCTGGCATTCTACTTTCAATGTTATAATTTCCCTTCGAGCCCTGACATTCCATATTTTATGTTCTGAGTTACCTCCCAATTCTGACATTCTAGAATTTTATATTTACATAAGGGCTTAAGATAACATTTCCCTAACTAATTTGGCAGCAGAATACTTTAGGGCTTGAAATATGTTTATGAAAATCATAAATGCTTGTCCATGGGTACTTGGAAGCCCAAAACACCCCCAGGATAAAGTGTCTGTATGTGTGCGGGGAGCGAGTTTAGGAAAATTTGGATCCAAATAGAGGAAATTAAGCCTATTTTCTCCCTGGAATATTGCCGTAGGTAATAAGTATTTTGGATACATATATAATTTTGTCTTTAATCTTTTTGAGGCAAAAATACTGCTAAGTACAAACATTTTCTCAGGAAACTCCTATTCACACTGCTCAGAACACCAGGGTGTCTTAGAACACAGTCTAGTCTAGTCTGGGGAGCCCTGACTTTTTAAAGAGATGAGGAGTAGTATTCATTATGGGGTTTGGGGTTCAATCCTGGAAGGCTTCCAGGAGGTGGGGAATTTTTGAGCCAGCTCTCGAAAGAGATGAGAGGCATAAGATTGGTGGGGTGGGAGTGGGTGTGATAAAGAAGGATTTCTTATTTGGCTGGGGTGGGGGGAGGAATAGTTTAATGAGGCTAGGTACAGGTCTCTGTTTCATCTGTTTTTCTCCCCACCCCTCTCTTCTATTTCTGCCATTCTCTGTAATAAGACCCTGAATGCCTTCACCTTCTGAATTTTTGTTTTCTGCTGCCCAGGTGGCTGGAACCTTTGGTCCTTGTGGGGAGACTGTACTCGGGACTGCGGAGGAGGCCTCCAGACCCGAAAGAGAACATGCCTGGCCCTCCCTGGCCACGGTGCAGCTTGTGAGGGTGTCCTCGAGGAGGGTCGTTTGTGCAATAGAAAGGCATGCAATAGTAAGTTATCTCTCCCCCGTGCCCCTCCCTTCATCTCTTTTAGCTAACTGTGGGCCTCAGTTTCCCTTTCTTCCCCAAAACCTTTCTAGGTTTCTGTTTCCTTTTTTGGGTATTGAGGACAATAAAATCTTCAAGACCTCCCCCAGAGGTGTGCTTTGTAAACTATGAAGCTAGATGCTGTACAAATGAGAAATATTAATGAATGTTCTGACAACCTGAGCGCTCTCATTTCCTTCTCACATGACAGCGGCATTTGGAATCGAAAACTCAGACCCTTTCAGCTTTGGCCCAACACCTTATCTTAGGAAATTACTAATAGGAGAGGGTTGGACAATATGAGATGGAACATGGGAAGGTGGAGCAGTGTCAGGAAGAGAATGAAAGGTTTCGGGAGAGGCTCCGATTTGGGGGGGGTTGGCTGCTTTAGTCTAACTAGAAGCCAGAACTTGACAGTGAAAGTAGATATAACTTTGGAGTGTTTGTTCTTGGTGGTAGAATGTTGGGACTGGATGGTGGGATAGAGAGGAACTAAAGACTATTGGGGCAGGAAATGTGGATTGTTGGGACAGGGCAATGTAATGTGAGGGAGGGGTTGCAGAATGTTGGCTCTGGACTGGGTAATATTGGGTCTGGATTATGGAATGCTGGGACAGAGATATGGAATATGAAAGAGGAGCTGAAGAATATTGGAATGTGTTAGAGGGATTATAGGGTGTCAGGAAAAATGCAATAGATTACTAAGGAATACAGAGAAGTCTTGAGATAAGAAAGGGACCGGGACGTTTTAGCCCTAGGACACCAAATCTTGACCCCATTGCCCCATACCCATACTGGGCTAGTCCTGCAAAGAGTGGGATAACTCCATGGGGGAGGAGACACTACCATGACCTAGATGCCTAAATCTTGAGATTTCTTGGGTGGTTGGAGGATGGCATGATCATAGATTTAGAGCCGGAAGGGACCTGAGAGGCTAAGTCAAACTCCTCATTTGCAGACAGGGAAACTGAGACCTAGCACACCTTTCAATGTATCATGCCACCTCTAATTCTGAGGCCCGTTGGTTTATTATCTTCTTTTACTCAGAAAATCGGCATCAAGCCTATCTCTGATGTTTTGAAGGATGACACCTGGGCCTCCCCTCTGCCCCCTTCCCCAGGCAGCTTTCTTTTTCAGTAATAATAAAGGGATAGCATCCTCTTTCATAATTAACTCTCAATTATACATGAGTGTATTAAATACCTAATGAATTATCTGTGGGAAGCAAATTCCATGTCCAACACTCCCAGGCTCCAACCAGCATCTTTGTTCACATGTACCCAGCCCTGCTTCTAGAGGCCTGAGGTCATAAAATAGCAGCATCCCTTCACAACAGACAAATAAGAAGTAGCTCATCCCCGAGATGACCTCTAGATTATTCATGGGGGCAAATAAGAGAGCTGGGAAGAAACAGTAAACGTCATTTTTCAATTCAGCCTCTTCACTGTTATGGAAGAGGAAACAGCCCCAGAGAATGGATGTGACCCATTCAATTCTACACATATCACTGATGGTGCCAGAACCAGGACCATCCCTGACTCACCCTGGCTCCAAATAAACAATCATCAGTGTAACCTGGGGCCAAATCACTTCCTCTCTGTGAGTCTTTCTTATTCCTTGGGGGATTTTAGCTAGATCAAGTGTTCTTAACCTGGAGTCTATGCTTGTTTAAAAAATATGTGGAAAACCGTATTTCAAGAGAATTTATGTCCTTTGGAATTCTATGTGTTTTATTTTATGCATTTGAAAACATAATTCTGAGACACGGTCTGCAAGCTTTACCAGGCTTTACCAACGGCTCCATGGACACAAAAAAAGGTTCACAGTCCCTGTTTTAATGGTCTCTAAGGTTTTGCAGCTCTGATATTCTAAGATTCTACCGAGGGACTCAGACAGCCCTGGAACCCAGGTGTCCTATTTCACAGTTCAGGGCTCATTCTACTATACCAGGCTGTATCTTTTGAGACCTGATTTGATAGGGGGTATGCCTTGAGCAAACCTGGTCCCAAAGGGGATCCCTTTCCCTCTGGTCCCGAGTCCCAGCTTATGAGATTTCTCTAATAATCGACCTTAATGACTTCATGCATTTTTTAAATCCTTCCATATTGTTAAATCAAATTATAATGAGAATGTCACTGTGTGGGCTTTCATCTTTTCTTTTTTTAAATTTTATGAACCTTCTTTCCTGGTCATGAGGCCAGACTCGGCAGGTCTTGTTAGGAAGAGTTTGGGGAATTCTAGGCCTGGGTATGATATGAAGGGAAGCAAGGCCCGGAACTCAGGGAACTTCTGGTCTAAGGGGAATACACTGCCTTTGACCTTGGGAAATCTCTGGTCTAAAGGGGAAAGCCTACCTCTGACCTCAGGGGAGCCTTTGTTCTGAGGATAAGTCATGGTCTCTCCTTGCCTGGGTGGGGGGAATATCAGGGAGGGAAGAGAGGCTGGAACTTGAGCCAGCAGCCGATCCAGTGTATTGATCTTCTCCCTCCCTCCCTATTTCTCCTCCCAAATAGCCAGTGGAAGATATAATTCTAGGAGTCAATCCTTGAGGTCCACGGACACCCGAAGGCGAGAGGAGGCTGATGACCTGCAACAGTTTGGCTACCCATCCCCCCAGACGGGTAAGAGGACCAAAGTGAAGAGGGCTTCTGCATGGAGCAGGGGGTGGAGCAAGGCCAGGGAATGGTTTGGGGGTGAGTCTCTTTTTTTTTAATTAATTTATTTTTAGTTTTCAACATTCACTTCCACAAGATTTTGAGTTCCAAATTTTCTCCCCATCTTGTCCCTCCCCCCACCCCAAGATGGCATGCATTCTGAACACCCCTTCCCCTAATCTGCCCTCCCTTCTATCACTCCCCCCCTTCTCTTATCCCCTTCCCCTTCAATTTTCCTGTTGGGTGGGATAGATTTCTATACCCCACTTCCTGTATACCTTGTTCCCCAGTTGCATGTGAAAACAATTTTTTTTAACTTTTTTTTTTTTAAACTTTGGGTTGGGGGGTGAGTCTTTTACATGTAGAGCTAAGTCTACAGAGGCTCATCCCTAGGAAGTAAGGCATTCTCTGGTGGTGGCAACTGATAGAATAAAAAAAAAAATGGAATGCATTTCTAGTGATTGTAGTCTACTCTAGATTGGAGTGATGGCCTCAGAGTCAAGGAGACTTGGTTCAAATTCTACCCTGGGCATATACTGTCTAGTTGAGCCAGGGTGAATTATTTAAGGGAAGGGGGAAACATTTATAAAGCTCCTATTACGTGCCAGGTGCTGGCTAAGCTCTTTTACAGATATGGTCTCATTAGATCTTTATTACGATCCTGTGAAGTAGATGCAATTATTATCCCCATTTCACCGTTGTGGTGTTAGAGGGGCAGAAAAAGGGGCAGAGGGGCCTAAGGACTATTGTTCTTAGACTGTTTATAGACATGAATTTAACTGTTGGTGCTATGCACGTGCTATCTTTTCCCGCCAACCAATGAGTCTATGTATGACAGGAGGAACCAGGCCCCATTGGCATTGACATTCTCGTTGTAAGTAAGCCGGAAGGCAGGAGTAAGTTGAAACTCAATAGAAAGACAGCTCACAGGTTCCCCTTAAAGCATCGATTCAGTGGGCTGGCAGAGCTGGTTTCCTCACTCACCCAGAGGATGGGCGTCATCCTCAGTCATCTCCACATCCAGTCATCCCCATGATAGCTAGCTCAAAAGAACCCCATGAAGACAACAAAAACGTGTGCACTAACATCTGTTGCTGAGGATGAAGAATTAGACAAGATTCTACAAATCAAGTCAAAATGTATACTGTGGTCCTTTTCAATTCAAAGGAATTCTATAGCATTTGAAGGCTCCGTGTAAAGTGCAAAGTACTTTACATGTGTTGTTTCATTTGAGCCTTACAACCACCCTGAGAGGTAGATGGTATTAACTTCGTTTTATAGGTGAGGAAACTGAGGCAAACATAGGTTCAGTGACTTGCCCAGGGTCACACAGCTGTCAAGTGTTTGAGGTGAGATTCATACTCTGGTCTGCCTGACTTCTGGACTCCATCCACTGGGCCACCTACTTTTTGTTGTTCAATCATTTCAGTCGTGTCTGACTCTTTGTGGCCCCATTTGGGATTTTCGTAGCAAAGATACTGGAGTGATTTGCCATTTCCTTCTCCAGCACATTTTACAGATGAGGAAACTGAGGCAAAGAGGGTTAAGTCACTTGCCCAGGGTCACCCAGCTAGTGAGTGTCTGGAAGCCAGATTTGAACTCAGAAAGATGAGTCTTCCTGACTCCAGGCCTGGTACTCTATCTACTTCGCCACCTAACTGTGCCACCTAATAGGGCTACAAATTAACACGAAAAATGTTTCCTGATGAAGAAATAAGAATCACTAAAGCTTGAAGATTCCTCAAAAGCTTCACATCTACCTGCACATCATGAATATTTTCAAGAAAAAAGTTAGAAGTTGATGTGGGGGTCATTTCAGATTCAAGTATTTTATGTGTGATCAGACAACTCAGCTTTTAGAGAAAAACTCCAAGGTGAAGGGTGCGGGGTGAAGATGGTACGCGACATAATTGCAGTAGCTCTAACCTATCCAGCCAGTTGGTGCAGCGGATAGAGTCTGCTTAGAATCAAGAAGATCTGAGTTTGAATCCTGCCTCAGACACTGACTAGCTGAATGACTCTGGGCAAGTCATTTCACCTCTGTCTGCCTCAGTTTCCTTATGTGTAAAATGAGAGTAATAATAGCACCTACCTCACCAAGGTTGCTGCGAGGATCAGATGTGATAATGTATTCAGACCATGCAAATCTCAAAATGATATATTCATGTGAATTATTATTGTTATAATTGTTGTTTGAACTCTTTGGACAAACTATTGACTCAGAGTGAAAGGAAAGAGATAAAAGAAAGATGTTCATGCTAATGGAGAGGCATTGTGAGCTAAAAGATAGAGAGCCTGCCTCAGAGTCAAAGAGTTATGTCCCACTTCTGACACGAACTGTGTGATGCTGGGCAATTGCCTTCTTCATCTCTCAGTAGACCAGAGAGTTCAACAAAGCTATAAGGTGTGTAATTGTGGCTTGAAGACCTCCACTGGTGGATGGAATTTGTGTGTGAGGAGTTCCTTTCACTGCTCCACTACAGGTCGAGGCCAAAGAAATGGCCCAGATTATCATTATGGTATAGAAAAGTTGTAACTGATGTAGATGCTGAGCCCGACAGAGCCCAGAACCTCCCTCAGCCAGCAGGGACTTAATCTCCTTGCCAAGGCGAGAGGTGTGGTACCGTCTAAGGCACAACCTCATTTGTGAAGCAATTCCGAGGAAGATGCTAGGATATCACAAGCAATTTCATTTCACAAAACAGTAATGGGAACAGAGTCTAGACTTTAATTCAACCAACTCCCTACAAGGTGTTAACACTGTGTAGACAGCTTGATATGAGTCCCAGTAAAGAACATTTATAAACTAAAATAAGAAGAAAATAAATAGAGAGGCAGCTAGATTTGGACCCAGAGGACTTCAGTTCTAATCCTGCTTATATTGATTATAATCTGGTGTGAGACTTTGGGTAAATGACTTTACCTCTTAGTCTTAGCAACATGGCCTCAGTCTCTTTATCTATAAATGAGAAGATTGGACTAGATTTTGAGGACCTATCCAGTTCTAAATTTATGATGCTAGGTGTCAAATTCAATTCATCCCCAAATAAATGTCAATTTCTTTGTATCCCCAGAACTTTGGACAGTGTCTGGCGTATAATCGACACTTAATAAATGGTTGTTGGCTTCATTTCTCTGTGCTGGGGATAAAAAGATATAAAAAAAATAACATAGTTCACACCCTTAAGGAGATTATAGTCTTCTGGAGGTGGGGCTGGGGTTGGGGGGAACATAATCCATACACAAAGAAGTTAAATAAAGGAGAAAATTGGTAGGGGGAGGAAAACAAGGGAGATTTCTTTGAGGATATGGCACCTATGTTGAGTTTTTAGGAAGAAGAGAACTCTAGGAAGTAGAGATGAGGAGAGGCTGCACCCCAGGCATTGAGGAACTGTAAATGGCTCTTATAAATGCATACCCCAGACCAGCCAGTGTTATCAAAGACTCATCATTGATGAAAGTGAAACAATCGCATCTGTACTCGAACACCTCTCTGCACAATTCATAGGAGAAGATGGAAATGAAATGGCATTTGACAACATGAATTCAGACAGAACAGATAAATATGACCAAGTGCAAACAGAATGAATTTGTACTGGAGACAACTTGATTTTGAAGGCACTTGGGGCTCGATTTTTCAGATAATCACAAAGACAGGAAGATACCTAGAAAATAGAGAGAAAAAAAAAAAGAATGAAAATTTTATATTAGCATAAAAGAAGTGAGTAAGAAGATAGTAACACCTACCACCCATATGTGTATTTTCTCATCTGTGTAGTCTTTATTAGTACACCTCTATGCTTATTTTCAACGGAATAATAAACAACAAAATAATAGCTATAATAGCTGCTAACATTTCCATACCATTTTAAGATTTGCAAAGGACTATATATGTGTGTGTATATAAGTACACATATATTTAAAAAATATGTAATCTTATTTGCTCATCCCAACAACTTTGTGAATTAGGTGATATTATTATCCCCATTTTACAGATGATCAGACTGAGGCTGGGAGCGTTTAAGCGACTTGCTGAGAGTTACACAGATAGTGTCTGAGACAGAATTTGAACAGCTCTCCTGAGTACCAAGTACAATTCTTTATCCACTGTGTCCACTAGATGCCACATGCTAATAGATGTGTACATATTTATATGTATGCATGTATACACATATATTATACAGACACATGTATGTGCATATATATATACATAAGCACATAATATATGTATTATATATTGTATACATATAAGTACATAGTATATATACATATATACATTTATGTGTATATAACATGTGCGTATATGTTTTATATGGAGACACCTAAGTACACCAAGTGACAACTTTAGTGATGTGGAATTCTTCGAGTCAGCCAGCATTTATTAAGTGTTTACTGTGTGCCAGACTCTGTAGTGGCCACCAAGGACCCAAAACCAAAAATAGTCCCTTCTCTCACGGAGAGAAGACACGATATAAGTCAGCCAAATACTACATACACACACATGCACGCACACATACATGCATGCACGGATGCACACATGCAGGCATACATATCGTCTCCCGTCAGTAGGATGGAAGCCTCCTGAGGGAAGGCCCTTTTTTAGGTTTTGTTTTATTGCTGCATCTCGGTGCCTGGCACAATGGCTTACACATATTAGTTGCTTAATAAGTGTTTGCTGGATTGGAACAGATTGGATTGGATTATCCATATCCACCGCAGCATAGAGTTAGGTAGGTCACCATGGGATTATTTCATCTGCGTCATGGCCTCTCTGAGTTGGAAGAGACCTCAGAGGTCTTCTGCTCCAACTGGTATGACTTGAACAGACTCCATAGATGGACAGTGAGCTGGCTCTAGACTTGAAGGGGAAGAAGACAGCAATTGCCTTCATAGAGCTTTCACTGATCCCGAATTATTCCTGTTCACTAAAACTCATCTTCCTGATAGGATTCTTTTCCCGGTGAGACTATATGGCTGTGAATCATAGAACACCCTAATCTCCTAGGAAGCAGAATTGCCAGTGATCCAAAGGTCAGGGAGGAGAGAGGCATGGTGGGCGTATTTAGGCAGCCATGGGTTACCATTGGCGACTTATGCACAAGAAGTGGCTTTGAAGACCTTCACGAAGGAAACTTACAGTCAGAAAGGCAAGAAGGCCAGCAGTGATGGGAAAGCATGGGTGGATTTCATTCTGCACATGTAGAGGCAATATTAGCATTGATGAGAGCACAAATCCATCAAAATGTTAAAGTAAAGAAAAAAGATAGAACTAAATGGTAGTTTCTTCTGAGATTAAAAAAAAAAAGAAAAAAAGAAAGTTTTGGGGACCCAGCTAAGCCCAACATTAGAATTCAAGAAACATAGAATATGGAAATCATAGTCGTACTCTCCTAGAATCTGCGAATATCATAGTGGGAACAGTCCTGAGTGATCATCTAGTCTAATCTCTCATCCTGTATGGGGATTATTAGATTGTGAGCTCCCTGGGGGCAGGGATTTTTTTGCCTTCTTTTGTATCCCCTGTGCTTAGCACAATGCCTAGAATGTTGTGGGTGTTTAATAAATGTTTATTGATTGATTGAATCCTTTGCAGCTTCCCTGACCTTTTTTCTTTTTTTTTTCTTTTTGCCTCTGTTCAAATACTGAAGGTATTTCTATTGTTCAGTCGTTTTAGTCATGTATAACTCTTTGTGATCCCAGTATGAGTTTTCTTGCAAAGATACCAGAGAAGTTTGCTTTTTCTTTCTCCAGCTCATTTTGCAGATGAGGAAATTGAGGCAAACAGGGTTAAGTGACTTGCTCAGGATCACACAGCTAGTAAATGTCTGAGGCTGGATTTGAACTCAGTTCTTCCTGACTCCAAGATCAGCACTCTATCCACTAGCCCTCAAACACCTTCAGTGATATAGAATTCATCAAGTCAAGTCAGTAAGCATTTATTAAGCACTTACTATATGCCAGACACTGCACTAAGCAGAGACAAAGGAAGAAATAGTTCCCCCCTCAAGGAGTTCACAATTTAATGTCAGCCAATCAGTCAGTCATTAAATATTTATTAAATGGCTGCTATGTGCTAAGTGCTGAGGATGTAAAAAGAGGCAAAAGACAGTCCCTGCCCTCAAGGAGCTTGTGATCTAATGGGGGAAATGACAAGCAAGCAAATATGTACAAGCAAGCTATAGACAGGAGAAATAGGAAATAAATCAAGAGAGGGAAGGCATTGGATAGAGCCCTGGCCCTGGAGTCAGGAGGGCCTGAGTTCAAATCTGGCCTTGGACACTTACTAGTTGTATGACTGTGGGCAAGTCACTTAACTCTGCCTCCAAAAACAAAGAAGAAGATAGGATTTTACTTGAGACTTAAAGGAAGCCAGGGAAACCAATAGGCTGAAGTTAGGAGGGAGAGCATCCCAGCTGTAGGGAACAGCCAAAGAAAATGCCAAGAGTGAAATCTTTTGTTCATGGAACAACCAGAAGGCCAGCTTCACGGATGAAGAGACTTGAAGGACAGAAGGGGGCTGCATTATGAGGGGCTTTGAATGCCAAAGAAAGCATTTGTATTTGATTCCAGAGGTAGTAGGGAGCTGCTGGCACTTATTGAATGGGGGATGACATATTCAGAACCGTGCCTTAGGAGAATCGCTTTAGTGGCTGAATGGAGAATGGGCTAGGGTGGGGACAGGCAGACCCACCAGCAGGCTGTTACAGTAGTCCAGGTGTGAGGTGATGTGATGAGGGCCTACACCAGGGTGGTGGCAGTGTCGGAAGAGAGAAAGGAGAGCATTGCAAAAATGAAATCAATGGCCCTTGACAGCAGATTGGATTGGGGTGTGGGAGATAGTGAAAAGTCAAGGATGACACCTAGCCTCTAAGTCTGAGGGACTGGGAGGATGGTATGGCCCTCTACAGTAATAGGGAAGGTAACGGGAGAGACAACATGTAGACAACTATATTCCCACAACATACACAGGGGGTAAATTGGAAGTCCTCTCAGCCATGGATGGGCCTCTCATTGGCTGAATATTTTCCTCCTTAAATTGAACTTGCATCTGCTTCCCTGTAATTCTCCCCATATTCATCTGTCCTTAGCTCTCACTTCTGGACCCACCAGAAAATTCTTCCCACTCTGTCCTAGGATGGCCCCATAGATATTTGAAGAAACCAAGAATGTCTCCCTTACGAATCTTCCCCAGGCGAAACATCCACAATTCCTTTGACCTGTGGCATGAACTCTGGTTCATCTTTTGACCTTCCTCTGCTGAGCTCCCTCTAGCTTATGATTGCCCTCCTGAAGTAAGGTGCCTGGAATTGGAGATGATGTCCTCAGTGTGGCCTGACAAGCCCAGAGAACAATGGACAAGCACTTTCCTCATTCTGGGCACTCGGCTTTGGTTAAAGCAGCCCAAGACTCTATTAGCTGCCACGTCCTTATGTCACAGTCAGTTATTACATCTCTGTTGTTACTGAGAAGAAAACTGGGGTCCATAGAGGGGAAGGGGCGTAGTCAAGGTCACATAGCTAAAAGGTGGCAGGACTGGGCCCAGGACCAGGGTCTCTTGAATCTAAGCCTAATGTTCTTCCCACTCCCGTTATCCCAACCCCATTCCCTTGATCCCTTCAAATGTCCTGTTTTTAATTTTCCCTTCACTTATTCTTGTTTGGTTGTTTTGGGGTTGGGTTTTTTTTTTGTGAAGCAACTGAGGTTAAATGACTTGCCCAGGGTCACACAGCTAGTAAGTGTTAAGTGTCTAGTCCAATACCGGATTTGAACTCAGGTCCTCCTGACTCCAGGGCCGGTGCTCTATCCCCCTTGCTTATTTTAACTACATATTTTCCTATCCCTTTTGGAAGGAAAGGCCAAGTTTCTTGACAAGAACTTTCCTTCAGGGGCAGCTAGGTGATAGACCTCTGGCCTTGGAGTCAGGAGGACCTGATTTTAAATCCGGCCTCAGACACTTGAAACTGACTAGCTATGTGACCCTGGGCAGGTCATTTAACCCCAACTGCCTCACCAAAAAGCAAAAAAAAAAAACTATCCTTCAGAATGACCTCCTTTTCCCCACCACAGCCCTGTAAGGTGCTACCTGCTACATAGAGCCAGGAGTGGACTGAGGGTTGGGCTCTCTTGATCCCTGACTGTCTTAGAAAGAGAATTTCATCTGGGTAAAAGGGAGGATCATGGGAACTCAGGAGAGCATGGGGGTCTATCCCTCACACATTCTGAGTGCTGGAAGGGATTTCAGGGGCCATCTAGTCCAACCTGTATCTGACCAAGAATTCTATCTATAAATGAAGGTGGAAGGGGAAGTGAATGATTTCAAAGGAGTCCACTTAGGACCTAGAAGTGCCCATGGGAGTATGTTCCAGTAGGAGACTCCTAGCCCATTCCTAGAATCAAAGAAACTCAAAGTTTTAGAGGACCCCAGGGGTCACCTGATCCAGATCATGTCTGAATAGCAATCTCCTCAACAAGGAACCCAGTAAGTGGTCATTGGGGGAGGCATGATAGGGAAAGGCTGAAACAGGGAAAAAAGTGATAGGATTCTAGGCACTGGGGGCAGGCCTTCAGAACTGGGGGAGCCTTTGAGGTAGACCTGGGGTGCAGCCCTTTGCCTGCATCCAAACTTTACAGAACAAATCCCCTTAATAAAAGGATTTGTTCTATAAAACTTGGACTCAGTCAAAAGGCCACACCGAAGGACCTAGAAGGCCACAAGTTCCCCTTGAGGTAGACACTGGCTGAGAGCTTGATGAAAGCCTCAGTTTCTAGGGAAATCAGATAATTTCCAGTTCTTCCTCTACCTATCTTTCCAACCTCTGCATTAAAGAGTAGGCACAGTGTTTCTGGAAGGGCATTGATAAGCTGGTTCAGGTCCAGAGCAGGAAGGATGAACAAAAGCAACGTAATAGGAGGACTGATCACAGGAATGGGCAATATTTAGGCTGGAGAAGAGAAGACTCAGTGGGAATGTGATAGCTGTCTCCATGTATTTGAAAGGTGGTCATATGGAAGCGGGCTTTAGATTTATTTTGCTTGGACCCAGAAAGCACAGCTAATAGTAATGGGAAGAATTTGGAGAGAAGCAAATTTCATCTCAATATGGGGAAAGACTTAAATAAACAAATGAATGAATGAATTTTTTAAAAAAATTATTAAATGCTTACTCCTTACAAAACATCCTGCTAAATAATAATAGCTAACATTTATATGGTGACTATTATGTGCCAGGTTCTCTACAAATATTATCTTTGATCTTCACAGCAACCTTGGGAGGTAGATGCTATTATTATCCCCTTTTACAATTGAGGAAACTGAGGCAAACAGAAGTTAAATGACCTGCCCAAGGTCACAAAGCTAACAGGTGTCTGAGGTCAGATTTGAATTCAGCTTTTCCTGACTCCAGGCCCAGTGCACTACAGCACCTAGCTTCCTGGAGATATAACATATAGAAAAGTAAGACAGTCCCTGCCTTCAAGGGGCTTATAATGGAGGAGATATTACATATGGAAAGTTTCCGCTGTAAGTCAAATGGAAAGGTCTTCTGGTCCTTAAGGTGCAAGCAGCAAAGCAAATAATCCTGTCTCTTCTTCCATGTCATTTCCACTGATGTAAATTGCTGACATGGAACAAAAGTGCCAAGGATTTTTATGGTAAGAGTGTTCTTTTCTGGGTCTTCAGTAGCTGTGGTTTCAGGGACCATAGGCCCAATCACAGCCCCAAGGGGACTGACTGCTTTTCTGAGATAACTGCTTGAAGGGCTGGGCTAGAAGCAGGCCCTAAGTATCACAGCTGCTCCACAATTGCCTTGGGGAGTTAGTGAGTTTCCCTTCAAGTTGAGGCTGGATGGCCGCTGTTAGGTAGACTATGGAGGGAGATTTCTGAACATGGTAGGTACTATGTAAATCCTTCCTTCCTTCCTTCCTTCCTTCCTTCCTTCCTTCCTTCCTTCCTTCCTTCCTTCCTTCCTTCCTTCCTTCCTTCCTTCCTTCTTCCTTCCTTCCTTCCTTCCTTCCTTCCTTCCTTCCTTCCTTCCTTCCTTCCTTCCTTCTTTCCTTCTTTTCTTCCTTCCTTTCTTCCCTCCCTCCTTCCCTCCCTCTTTCTCCATCCCTTTCTTCCTTCTTTCTTTCTTCCTCCCTCCCTCCCTTCCTCCTCTCTTTCCTTCCTTCCTCCTTCACTCCCTCCCTCCTTCCTTCATTCTTCCCTTCCTTCCTTCTTTCCCTGCTACCTGCTATCTACCACACATATACACAGGATTTTGTGTGCTATTTCAAGGATTTATTCACAGGGGAAAAGAGTAATAGAAATTCAGAAATAGCACACTAGGGTGCAGGTTCTGACAAGAAATCTGTTCAGCTTTGCTCAGTCAGGGTGTCCCCCAAGCTAATTGATCTGAATTTAACTAAGGACCCAGGGAGCTTGAGGGGTATTCCTTCGGTTTTCTTGGCTGATAGCTCCATCATCAGGCATCTTGTTGAGTTATGATACAAATCCAGAATATGACCCCTAGTGAAAGATGCTGAGCTCTGGCCTGGGCTTCAAAAGGTGGGACTTTTCTATCTTTATACAGTATATAATTACTGAGCAACCCCAGTCATTAAGGCTGGATAACTACTTGTCAGGTGTAAAGTGGATTCCTGTTTATACATAGGTGGGAAAAATTGACCTTTAGGTACCCCCCCACCCGGATTTGGGGATTCTTTATCCTGTGATCAGCTTGCCCAAACACCAGCTCCTTCTCTCAGAATTAGGGTTTTTTTTTTTACTTTGACCACAGACCATGAACTCTTTGCTTAAAAAATATAAAAAAAAAAAACTTTAACCCTCAACCTGAGGCCCTGAACCTTTCTGATCCTTTTGTCTCCTTGGGCTTAGGAATCTTCTATTAATCACCTTTATCTCTCACTTTTACAGCACTGTTCTAGTCGAGTGGCCTCTTTACCATCACCACCTCTGTCTTTCCCTTTTCTTCCTTTCCCTATCTCCCCTTTCTCTTTTCTCTGCACAAGGATGCATTTTAAAACTCTTATTGATAGTTTTGCTTTTTAATTTACCTTAATTTAAAAAAAATCCCTTCTTCCTTCCCAGTTCAGGGAACCATCTCATAACAAAGAATAAGAAAAAAAGAAGAAAAACAGTCAGTCAAAAATCAACATATCAATCAATTAATCAATCAATTACCAAGCATTTATTAAACACCTACCATGTCTTAGGAGAGAGGTGGGAAACCTGTGGCCTCGAGGTCACATGTGGCCCTCTAGGTCCTCAAGTGCGGCCCTTTGACTGAATCCAAACTTCACAGAACAAATCTCCTTAATAAAAGGATTCCCTACCCCTAGTCTAAGAGCTGGTGCTGGGGGCACAGATACAAAGACTAAAGCAATCCTAACTCTCAAGGGTTTTACCAATGTAATCAGGATCTTCCTAATATATTAAGAAAGGCAACATGTACATGTATAATTACACACAAAATAAATATATATTAGCAAGGCTAACACTATATGCAATGTTCTACATCAGTAGTCCCCCACAGAGGTAAGAAAGGGAAGGGAGTGGATTTTCTCATCTCTTCTTCAGGACCACACTTGGTCATTATAATTACATAGATTCAATTTTGCTTCTGTTCTTATTCTTAACATTTCTATTTTTACAGTCATTGTGCATAATTTTTCCTGGTCCTACTTACTGTGCTCCATGTCAGTTTATGTAAGGCTTCCCATGCTTTTCTGAATTTTTTGTATTCATCATTTCTTAGCATGCATTAATATTCTATTACATTTCTGTACAATGACTAATAGCTAATACGTATATGATACTTTAAATTCCTGAAGTGAGGTGCTTTACATATCTTATTTGCTTCTCAAAACAACTCTGAGGTATATACTATTATTACCCCCATTTCACACATGAGAAAACTGAGGCACAGAGAATTTAAGTGGCTTACCCAGGGGGTCACATAGTTATATGCTTCTGAGGCCATATTTAACTAAGGTCTTCTTGACTGCAGATCCATAGCTCTACTCATGACACCACCTAGCTGCTTACAATTTGTACCACAATTTATTTATTTATTCATCCCTCAATTGATGGGATGTGTCAATTTGTCAGTGTCACCACAAAAAAGTGAATATTTTGGAGAAGGTGGGACTTTTCTATCTTTATACAGTATACAGAAATCCTTTGAAGGAAATGGAAATGTTTGGTCTGGAGAAAAGATGATTTAGGGTGTTAGTGGTTGTCGTTGAAAGCTTGAAGGACTATCATTTTGAAGGGCATTAAACTTGTTCTGTGTGACCCCAAAGACCAGAACTGGCACCGCTCGGTGGAAGCTTCAGAAAAGTGGATTTGAACTTGATGTAAGTGTAAGGGAGAATGTTGGTAATGATTCAAGTTGTCGAACAGAGAGGTGTGTTGCCTCATAAAGTAGTGAGTTCCCCTTTAAAGGTTGGATGACTACTTCTCAGGGAGAGGCGTGGGATGGAATAGATAACCTCTGAGGTTCTTTGTGACTCTGAGATTCTATATGTGTGTATGAAAGGAACCTTCCTTTCCCCAAATGGAGCAGATTTGAGCTTCCGAAACTCTCTTACACTAAAGTCCTCCCAAATGTTGTCTGACTTGAGCATGATTCCTCCTCATCCAGGAGTGATACCATCAAGAATGACATTTTCCCTTTAGAGCATCCCCAATTTGGGATTCAAATCCTGGGCTCTCTGAACTGACCTCATTGGTATATTTATTACATCCCAGGCTTTATACTTGGTTAATCAAGAAGGTTCCCAGAGAATAATCATTAACCAATGCCAATGCCAATGTTAAATTGGATGGAGGTCTCTGGTGGATTGTCCCAAAAGCTTTGTCCTTGGCAGCGTTCTACTTAGCATTTATATCAGTGAATTGGATAAAGATGTAGATGGTAGCTTTATTACATCTATAGGTGACCCAATACTGAGAGGGACAATAAAACAAGGTTCAAAAATATCTTTCATTTGTCTAGAATGAAAGGCTGGATCTAATCAGATGAAATTTAATAAAGATAAATGTGAATTTCTACCCTTGGGTCGAAAAAAAGCAACTTTAGAAGCACAATATGGGGAGGTGTGTTTAGATAACAGTGAATGAGACATTGATCTAAAGGTTTTGATGGACTTTAGGTTAAATATGAGTTAACATTAGGACATGGCAGTCCAAAAAGTTTAGTAAGAGTCGTGTCTGGGGCTGGGCAGTGGGAATGGGGAAGAGAGAATGTAACAGTTCTACTGTACTTTTCCTTAGTCGATTGTAGTTTAAAGAACTCTATCCATTTCTCATTTAGGAAGGTCAAATTAGAGTTTATCCAGAGGGACAACAGCTAGCTTGGTAAACCATGCCATATAAGGATAATTTGAGCCAGCCGAGACTGTTGAGCTTGGAGAAGAGACACTTTAGAGGGGTACAGGATATCTGTCTTCAAATATGTGAAGGACTGGAATGCTGAAGAAGGCTTATATTTGTTCTGCTTGGGCCCAGAGGACAGAAGTAAGAACAATTGGTAGACGTTACAGAGAGGCAGACTTAGGCTTAATATAAGAAAAGTTGCTCAGTCGTTTTCAGTAGTGTCCAACCCTTTGTGACCTCATTTGGGATTTTCTTGGCAAAGATGCTGGAGTGGTTTGCCATTTCCTCCTCCATCTCATTTGCCAGGTGAGGAAGCTGAGGCAAACAGGATTAAGTGACTTGCCCAGGGTCACACAGCTAGTAAGTGTCTGAGGCTGGATTTGAACTCAGGTCTTCCTGACACTAGACCGAGCACTCTATCCACTGTGCCACCTATCTGCCCCTAATGTAAGAAAAGACTGCCTAATAAATGGAGCTGTCCAAAAGTAGAGTGGGGCAGCTAAGTGGCACAGTGAATAGAGCGCTGGGTCTAGTGTCAGGAAGACCTGAGTTCAAATCCAGCCTCAGACACTTACTAGCTGTGTGACCCTGGGCAAGTCACTTAATCCTGTTTGCCTCAGTTTCCTCATCTGTCAAATGAGCTGGAGGAGGAAATGGACACCACTCTAGTATCCCTGCCAAGAAAGCCCCAAATGGAGTCACAAAGAGTCAGACACAACTCAGCACCAGTAACAGCAGCAGCAGCAGCAACGACAGAAGTGGAATGAATTGCCCCAGGAGGTCATGGCTTTCCTTGCAGCATAAGTCATCAAGCAAAGTCAAGATGCTGTAGGGGGAATTGGTATTCAAGTATTGCTCAAACCACATGGACTCTGAGCTCCCTTTGGAGACTCTATGAAAATTCAAAATGCTGAAGAAATCACACATATTTATTGACACCTTCTCTTCCTCCTCTTCTTCCTCCTTTTTCTCCAGCTCCTCCTTTTCCTTTTCCTCTTTTTCTTCCTCTTTCTCATCCTTCTCCTTTTCTTTCTCTCTCCTTCTCCCTTTCCCTTTCCTTCAACCTTTTCTCTTCCTCCTTCTCCTTCCCTTTCTTCTCTTTTTTCTTTCTTACTCTCCTTCTGCTTCTTGTGCTCTTCCTCTTTTTATTTTTATTATTACTTTCATTACCACTGTAATTACCATATTCATCCATCTGTCCCAGAGCATGGACTTCTATATCCCTCCTTTGAGCACAGCCATTCTCTAATAATCCTCATGGATGGGAAAAGTTCGCCATCGGCCTCCTTGAAATCCTTCCTGCTGTCTTTGACTAGGTCCTGACTTTAATGTCCCATGTCCCAACAGGAGATCCCGCAGCAGAGGAGTGGTCCCCGTGGAGTGTCTGCTCAACCACATGTGGTGAGGGCTGGCAGACCCGGACCCGTTTCTGCGTTTCCTCATCCTACAGCACCCAGTGTAGTGGACCCCTGCGGGAGCAGAGACAGTGCAATAACTCAGCTATCTGTCCAGGTGAGTCCTCCCTCCAAGATAGGGCTGGAATATTAGGGCATGGGAGCCTCTGGTTGAAGAAAAAGTCTCAACTCCTGATTTCTGGAACTTGGTCTTGGAATAGGAAGACATGGCCCCTGTCCTTAGGGGAGACATAAACCCTCCCCCTCAGCAGTCCCTAGGCATGAAGGAGAGAAATAGGCCATGGCCTCCAAGAGCCCCTGGCCTAAGAAGGAGGTATAAGGCCTGTCCTTAGGGACCCCTGGTTTGAGGAGGAGAAACAGTATAAGTACACTTTCAGACTCAAATGGAGTCTGTCCTACATTGCGTTGTCTTGACCACAGGAGTGAATTGAATCAGGGAAGGCTTTATGATGAAGTTTAGTTTTCAAGAGAGGAGAAGGGAGGAACAGGCCAGCAGGGAGCTTGGCCTCCATGAGTGGTATATAGATTTCCTTGATGGGGGTTGTAGATACAGTGCATAATATCGCAGAGGCAGAGGAATTTCCTGATGACCTTACCCTTTCCTCACAGTTCATGGGACTTGGGATGAGTGGTCACCCTGGAGTTTGTGTTCATCTACCTGTGGGAGGGGCTTCCGGGACCGTACCCGCACCTGCCGCCCACCTCAGTTTGGAGGCAACCCTTGTGAAGGTCCAGAGAAACAGACCAAGTTCTGCAACATTGCCCTGTGCCCTGGTAAGTTGGAGGGAGACAGAGGGGCTGGTCTGGCCAGGCTGGGGTGGCTGATGTAGATAGGGCAGAGCCCCTCAGCAGGCTTTGAGCAGGGCCTCCTTAGAGGCAAGAATAAAGATTGGATGACCCCTTGGGTATACCAGGGCATATGGTATGATTACCAGGGCTCTTTCATGGTCTTCTTGCTCATCTGCTGCCCAACGCTGTTCATTTCATCAATTCTATTCATGATACCACAGTGTCTCTGTAAGAGGAAGAGATACTGATAGCAGCAGCCAAGCACTCATTGCATTCGCGGTGGTCATCGTCGCTGTTGGCAAAGCCACGGAAGCAGATGATGTTACCATCTGAGTGTTCTGACACAGAAGATATGAAAAGTCCTTTGGATGTGATCTACAGATAATTGCAGATTACTACAAGAAAATCATATTTGGGTAAAGGGCAGGAGTAGAAGCAGCTCTTCTTTACTACAATAATGCACAAACCCATCGCCATCATCACCATCACCACCACCTTTCTGCTGTTTCGTTTTTGTCTTTGTACATTCCCAGCACCCAGTGTATTGGGACTGGCACATAGGAGGTGCTTAATAAATGCTTATTGGTCGTTCATCACCTCTGTCATTACCAGAGTAATATTACCATTACTAACATCATTCATTCATTCGTCATCTATTCAACAAATTTTATGAAGTGCTTTCTCTGTGTCAGGCACTATGCTAGGTGCTAAATTATGATGCCCCAAGCAAAAAGAGTCTTTGCCCTCAAGGAATTTACATTCTGCCACCGTCACTGTCTTCACCACTAGTAAGATATCACCATCCTTATCCAAGGCCCCGACATTTATTTCCAGGTAATAAACTTTGTTGTTGTTATTTAGTCATTTTCAGTCATGTTTCATTCTTCATGACACCACTCTGGGGTTTTCTTTTAATTCTTTTTTGGGGCAGTTGGGGTTAAGTGACTTAACTAGGGTCACATAGCTAGTAAGTGTCTGCAGCTGGATTTGAACTCAGGTCCTCCTGACTTCAGGGTCAGAGCTCTATCCACTACATCACCTAGGTGCCCCACTTTGGAATTTTCTTGGCAAAGATACTAGAGTGGTTTGCCACTTTTTTTTTATCTAGCTCATTTGACAGATGAGGAGACTGAGGCAAGCAGGGTTAAGTGACTTGCCCAGGGTCATGCAGCTAGTAAGTGTCTGCAGCTAGATTTGAACTCGGGTCCTCATGACTTCGGGACCAGAGCTCTGTCTACTGAGCCACCTAGCTGCCCCAGATACTAGAGTGGTTTGCCATTTTCTTCTCTAGCTCATTTTACAGATGAAGAAACTGAGGCAAGCAGGGTTAAGTGGCTTGCCCAGGGTCATACAGCTAGTAAGTGTGTGAGGCAAGATTTGAACTCAGGAAGATGAGTCTTCCTGACTCCAGGCCCGGTGCTTTTTGTATTATGGTGACATCTCGCAGCCCAGTGATGAGCTACTTAGCATAAAAGAGATGTGGTCCAGGAGAGCATGCATGAGTAGGCCTACTGAAGGTCCCAAGTAGTGCTGTGGGAGGTGAAGTTGGTTAAGGAAGATTTCATGGCAGAAGTGAGATTGAAGATAGAGTAACATCCATTTCCTTTATTCACTTTCTCTTGAACTGTTTCCAGTCTTGAACCCCTCTCCCTGAACCAGCTGGGCCCATCTCTAAGAAAGTAGACTGAGCCAGTGTTTCCTTGAGACAGGTGACCCTTTGGCTCCTGATGTTGGCGTTTAAAGGTGAAGGACAGGGGCCTGTGGGCTTTCCTGGCTGCCCTGGGCATGGTTTTATGCAATCACAATCTCACTTGTTTCTGTAACAAAAAGAAAGCAGAGAGAAATAGCTTAGAGGAAGAGAAAGAGCTTTAAAAATAGCCATGGGGATTAAGCAGGCTCCTGGCCAGCTCTGCAAATTGCTTTAATACAAATGCTCTGCTCCTCCCTGCCCCCTCTGCCTCCAGCTGCTAAGAAATCCTCCCAGAGATGTCTCTCCTCTTCCCTCTGTTTGGCCTGTGCTTCTCCCTTTAGCTCTGTGTCTACCTGTCTCTCCTCTCCATCTCTATTTCTTAATGTATCTCTTATGCTTCTTGTTCTCTGTTCTGTCTTTCATTCCCTGTCTTTTGTCCATCCATCTCTCTGTCTGTTTTCTGTCTCTCTGTGTCTCTGTGTCTCTCTGTCTCTGTGTCTCTATATCTCTCTGGCTCTGTGGCTCTGTCTCTGTGTCTCTTCATCTCTCTGTGTTTGTGTTTCTGTCTCTGTGTCTCTTCATCTCTCTGTCTCTGTCTTTCTCTGTTTCCACCTCTGTCTGTTTTCTGTCTCTCTGTGTCTCTCTGTCTCTGTGTCTCTCTGTCTGTCTCTGTGTCTCTTTGTCTCTCTGTCTCTCCATCCTACTGCCATGGATCACTTCTTCCCCTCAGTCCCCCAGCCTCCCCTGCCCCACGTTGCCACTCTGATACTCTTCTCTATCATGCTGTCTTCCATTTTGGTTGCTATCCATTTTGCTACCTGTCGCTCAGGGTCCTGACCCTTGGAGGGTGCTGGCTGCTGGGGACAGAATCCCTGCCATCCTTGACTATCATTTCTGCTTTAGAGTCAGTCATGAGACAATTAGAGATTTCCCCCATCATATTCCCCCCCCAGTACTCATCTCTGTAGCTTCTTATTTAGAGTATAAGAACCTGGCTCTCATGCCCAGTGTCAGAGAGGCCTTGAATAGCAGGGATGTCCACAACATTCCTAAACCCCATGAACTTCCATCATTGGCAAATCAGAGAGCCATCCTAGGAGATTCTCATTCTGGAACCTGTTTCTTTTCTTATCCTTGAAAGAGAAAGGATATCCTAGAACCAGGCCTCCAACTAGCCCCCAGCAATTCTGAGGAATAGGGGAGATAGGAGACTCATGGGCCAGTGCTTGGGATAATATGGGCATTCCTGAGCTCTTGGGCCTCACAGCCCTCAATTGAGTTGCCTTTTGGGGGCTCAGCTCAATTTATGTCCTTCACCTTTGAAAACTATTTCCATTTGTTTTAGCCTTTTTCTCCTGCGGGAGAGTTTGTTACAAAAGCAACAGATCCCATTTGATGCTGGTGGTGATGCTGCTGCTGAGGGGGATGCTGCCGATGGTGGTGGTGGAGGTCATTGGGGTTGCCAGTAGTGATCTAGCTAATGAGGATGACAGTGGTAATTGTTAATGGAGACAATGATGGTGATGAAGATGGTGATGGTAACGGTAATGATGACAGAGACAGTGATGGTGATGATAGTAGTAGCTATTGTGATGGTGGTGATGTTGACAGTGGTCATGGTGTCAATGGTGATGATAATGATGGTGACAGTGGGGATGACAGTAGTGATGATGCTAGTAGTATTGGCGATGGGGGTGATGATAATAATGTCGATGATGGTGGTGGTGAAGGTATTGGTTATGATGGTGGTAATAGCTATGGTTACATGAAGTCAAAAGTGTTCACTAGCACATTATGTGTCAATCAGGGTCCTCAAAAAAAAGTATCAACAGACTAGAATTATAGGCCATTATCTAAAAAGAGGAAATTTAATAGAGGTAAATGTAGAGCCATATCCTTGGATTAAAGCCAACAATCCCGCAAGTACAAAATGAGGAAACCATGAATTGTTACCAGTTCAGCTGAAAAAGATCTTGAAGTCTTAGTGGAGTCAATAGAGGGATGTGAAAGCTAGAAAAGTTCAGGAGTTCTTATTAGGATAGAAGCAGTGTCTAGGACTCAGTAGTTGGTAGGACACACTATACTCGTCCTATCTGGGAGCCACATTTTAGGGAGGACATTGATATAGTGGGGGGCAACTAGGTGATGCAGTGGATAGAGTGATAAGCCCAGAGTCAGGAAGACTCATCTTCCTGAGTTCAAATCTGGCCTCAGACACTTACTAACTGTGTGACCCTGGACAAGTCATTTAACTCTGCCTCCATTTCCTCATCTGTATAATGAGCTGGAGAGGAAAATGGCAAACCACTCTAGTATCTTTGCCAAGAAAACTCCCAAAGTGGTGACAAAAAGTCAGACATGACAGAAAACAACAACAACACTGAGATACTGTCCGGAGAATATCCAGAGGAAAGCAATGAAGTTGATGAAAAGCCTGGAGACCATGTCCTCTGAAGAATAGTTGAAAACAGTCGGAATGTTTAACTTGGTGAAGAAAAGAGTTGGGGGTGGGGCCTGATGATTTGTCTTCAAGTCTTTGAAGGGATGTCTTGTGACTGATGAATTCAATTTGTTCTCCTTGACCCTTGAAGGCAAAACCAGAAACAATGGCAAGAATTGGTGAGGAGTAATTTAAGTCATGAGAGAAAGAAAAAGTTCCTTAATTTTTTGGTGGGGAGGGGGATCAGACCTGTGCTTTCATTGGCATAGGGAACTGCTGGTTAGGAACTTTCTCTACCAACACACATGGTACCTGCTTTGGAATTTACAGTCTTTGAGCATTGCTTGGAGTACTGAGAGAGGTTAATGACTTACCCAGGGTCACACAGCCAGTATTGGTCAGTGACAGGGCTTGAACCCAGATCTCCCCTGACCTAGAGAGTGGATATCTATCCACTGTATCACACTGTCTCTATAACAATTAAAACTATCCAAAAGTACAGTAGTCTTTGTCAGAAGGTAGTGATCCTTCCTTCCCATGGAAATATTCAAGGACAGATTGGCTGACCCCTTGTGATAGATCCTGTAGAAGTGATTTTTTCTTAGATATAGGTTGGACTGGATGCCCTCTGAAGTGCATTCTAGCCTAGAGATTCTGTTGTTGACCTTGGAGCACTCTGCTCCGAGGTACCTTTCCTTTGAAAGGATGCTGGGGGTAGGTGGTAATCTGTTGGCCCCTAGATTGGCCTCCCTCAGATGGGTCTCACCCTTCCCATCCTAGTCCAGTTCTGAGACACTCCTGAGAGGTAGGGGAATGGCTAGAGCCAGCTGGACCCATGCAACTTGACAGCTGCAAATGCTGTTCGACCAGGGCATGGTAAGCCCAAGAAAGGTATTCATGCTCTGTGTTCTGTCCCTTTTTCTCCCCCCGGGCCGGGCAGTGGATGGCAACTGGAATGAGTGGTCAAGCTGGAGTTCCTGCTCATCTAGCTGTTCCAATGGCACCCAGCAGCGTACGAGGGAGTGCAATGGACCCTCTTATGGAGGGGCTGAGTGCCAGGGCCACTGGGCCGAGACTCGAGATTGCTTCCTCCGGCAGTGCCCAGGTCAGTATCCATCCCCCAAAGGGAGGCTCAGGATGGCATGTGGGAAGAAGAGGGGGCTGAGGGGAGATGGGCCGAGGGCATGAGGGCAACCTTTGGTCAGGGCTGTGGAATGTGGGTCCTCAGCCTCACGGGCCCCAGGTGGGACCTGATCTTCTCTTGTCCTAGTCTTTGGTTCAAGGGTTTCTACTTCTCCGATATTTCTCTATTTCCGTGTCTTCCTATCTTTATTTCTTTTTGTTTGTTGCTGGATCTCTTTGTGTTCCTGCATTGGTATTGCTATGTTTGTTCGCCTGTGACTCTGTCCCTGTGTCTCTGTGTCTTCCTGTCCTTCTGTGTTTCTGGGTCTCTGAGCCGCCATGATTCTGGGTCTCTGTCTACATTGTCTGTGTCTTGTTCTACTTGGCTCTTCATGCCTTTCTTCATGTCTGTTGGGTCTGTGCTTCTGTCTGTTTCTATATCTGTGCTTCTGCTTCTGTGTCTGTATTTCTTCATATTTTTATGGTGTCATATCTTACTCTCCCAGTGGATGGCAAGTGGCAGTCCTGGGGCACTTGGGGCAGCTGCAGTACCACGTGTGGCGGGGGCACCCAGAGACGTGATCGAGCCTGCCTGGGCCCTTTCTTTGGGGGTGAGGCATGCCAGGGTCCCAAGGAGGAGTACAGACAGTGCAGCCAAAGGAGGTGCCCGGGTGAGTCACATCCCCTTCAAGGCATCCCCTCCTCGCACCTCCCTCTTCCTAGCGCCTTCCTCCCATCCCCCTCCTCCCATCTTTTCTCTTCTGCCTCCTTACCACCCAGAAGAATTCCTCAAAGACCTTGGTTTCCCTCAATCTTTCTGCCTGACTTTATGCCTGTGACTGCCAGGCATAATTGAGCTCTGGACCTTGTGATCCCACTCTGGTTCTGTTCTGGTTCTAACCAGAGATGGAAGGGTGACCAGGACAGTCCACTGTCATTTGACAGTGACATGGCTGTGCCAAATTCTAGGTGGCAAAGGGGTAACATTCAGGGTGGTGGGGCCTGGCTAGCTCTTGAACTCTCTAACAAGGGTCTAAGAACTGAATTAGGACTCAGTCTGCACCAGATTTGGGGTTTAGTGTGAAGCTAGGGTTGGGGGTCATGCTACGGTTAGGGAACAATTATTCTTCCTACGTGGATAACTATCCTGAGCTAGACTTGTCTTCTCTGACTTGGCTACACTGGACTCTAATAATTTAGCTAATTGACCCAAACACCATCCCATCCCCCTTCATTCTTTTCCTTTCAACTTTCTTTTTCTGAGTCTAGTTGATGTACCCTCTACCCACTTCTTACCTGACTATCTGTTGCCTTTTGCTAGAGCCCCATGAGATCTGCTATGAAGATAATGCTGGTTCCATGGTCTGGAAGGAGACACCAGCAGGAGATGTGGCTGCCATACGGTGCCCCCGAAATGCCACAGGTATGAGTCCTTAGGTGGTGTCAGGCACTGAGGGGTGGGCTCTGGGACTTCTTATTCAATCAGTCATAGAATCATAGACTCAATTTTAGAAGGAACTTCAGAGGGCATCCAGTCCAACCTCCTTCCAAGTTCAGGAATTCCTTCTCCAACATTCCTGACCAATGATCACTCAGCTTTCTCTTGAATATCATCATTGTTGGGGAGCTCATTACTCCCAGTACATGCTTTTTTTCCATTCATAGATAGCTCCAGTTATCAAAGAATTCTTTCTTAAGTTGTGCTGGAATTGGCCTTTCTGCAACCTCCCTCCACTGGTCCCAGGTCTGCTCTTGGGAGCCATAGCATACAAAATACTTTTTGTTCTCTTCCAAAAAACTGCACTGATACCTGTGCTTTGCTTTACTTGGGAAGTAATGGGAGGAGGGGAGAAGAGGAAGAGGAAGATGAGATAGAAGCCCTTCCCTCAGAGAGTACACAGTCTAAGAGACCCTGAGAATTACCTCTGTTAGCAATAATCATGCCTAGCTGTGCTTTTCGGAGTTTTCTTTTTTTAAAGAGATAGGGTCCAAGAGGAAGGGCAGGCAGCCCTTGGCTGGGAGCTAGGTTACCTGGGTCCTGGGTAGATTCTGCCCTTGTTGTTTGATCTCAGCCAAATCCCTTTCCTTCATTGGCTCTCATTTTTTCCTCTGTAGATTGAAGGGGTTGGACCTCAAAATCTTTAAGGTCCCTCCTTACTCTGGCTCTGCTCTGGTCTTAACCAGAGGCAGAAGGGTGACCAGGACAGCCCAGTGGCTGTTTGGGGACCCCTGAGACATGGCTGTGCCAAGTTCCAGGCAGCAAAGGGGTAACATACAGGGGTGGTGGGGCTTGGCTAGCTCTTGAAATCTCTAACAAGGGATGGAGGAGTCTATGGTTCTATGATCCATTACTGAAGAAGGGTAATGAATGAGATGACCTCTGGGGAGCTCTCTGAGACATAACTTGCACCTCCCCTTCCCCTAATCCCACCCTAGGCCTCATCCTCAGGAAGTGTGTGTTGGACGAGGAAGGCATCGCCTACTGGGAGCCCCCCACTTACATCAAGTGCATCTCCATCGACTACCGGAACATCCAGATGATGGTGAGGGACCAGCGACCCCTTGGTAGGGACTTCCATCCCTCTCTGCCCTGACTCAGGGTCTCCCCACCCTTCAACCACTCCCAAGAGAGAGGTGGTCCCTTCCTCTATCTCTATCTGGACACTGGGTTCAAGGACAAATCCTGAAGCTTCCTGAAGATATAATGTAAGGGAAGGAATCCAGGCTTAGAACCAGTAGACCTGGGTATTAGTCCCTGCCTTATTTCTCACTGGTTGTGTGCCCTTAGACAAATCACTTGACCTCTGTGGGCCTGAATTTCCTGTTCTGTAAATGAAGATGTTGGGCTAGAATGGTCTCTAAGATCCCTTCCAGCTCTAACGTTCTGTGTTTCAGGATTCTTTTCTAGCTTTGACGTTCTACATTCTAGGACCTAAGGTCCCTTCTAGCTTCGGCATTCTGGATGTTACATCGTCTGCCACTACCTCATTGTGCACCCTTGGACAAACCTGTCTCATTGCTTGCTTCGAAGCATTTGGGGCAGACAGTCTCCAAGGGATCTTCCAGTTCTAGCGTTCTAAGTTAGGTCTGTGACCCTAAGAAGCTGTGATCTTGGGCCAGTCACTTCCTCTCTCTAGGGCTCAATTTTTCTTCATCTGTAACATGAAGAGGTTTGACTAGATAGTCTCTATGGTAGTTTCCAGCTCTGACAGTCTTTGGTTTTGTAACTCAGTTCCTGGACTTTGCTTACCCTAGTCCTCAGGAATGCCCTTTCCTGTCCAGCGTGCCTCTCTAAACCCTACCTCTTCTTAAGGAGTCAGGTTCAGCCCCACTTAGTCTAGGAAGCCTTCCCTTACTGCTTTAGCCCACTCTGACCATCGCCATCTTTTATATGCCTGTTGGTCCCTTCACCTCTGCCTCTGCTGCCTATTTCCTTCTCAGCTCCCATTACCCTTCTCTCTTCTGTTTCCCTCTCTCCTTCCATCCTCTCTCATTCCCCAGATCCTCCCCTTACCTCTTCCCTTCCCTTCTGGGACCCAGTCTTTGGTCTTTGGTAAAGTGGATCCCTGCTTTGGATTGGGGGTTGGATGAGATAACCTCTGAGGATCTTTCCAGCTCTAGCATTCTATGAGCTTGCTATGGTGGAAAGGAAGTGGAGTAGACAGAGCACCAGGCCTTGAGTCAGGAAGACCTGAGTTCAGATCTGGCCTCAGACACTTACTAGCTAGCTATGTGACCCTAGGCAACTTATTTAACCCTGGTTTCCTCCAAAAAAATAAAAATCTGTGAAATGCAAATTCAGAGACCCAAGTTCTAGTCATACCCCTGCTTCGTGACCTCAGTCAAGTCAGTTAATTTGATGGGGCCTCAGTTTCCTCATCGGCACAATGATCTTTAAGGCAGTTTCCAACTCTAAAACTCTGTGATTCTATGATTCTTTCCCCTTCTTTCCTTGTGTCCCTCTTTCCCTCTGTCCTCTAACCTTTGTGCCCTCCTCATCCCCATCCCTCTTCCCTCTCCCTCCCTGCCCTTCCCTCAAAATCTCTCCATCCTTTTTTACCTGGGGACCCATGCAAGGTCACTTTCAGCTTTAAAATCCTGCCTCTCCTTAACTCCTCTAGACCCCTATCCCTGTTTCTCCACCACTGTTCTCTATCCAATTTCTCTAGGGCATAGGCAAGAGCTGGTAGCAAGTTCACCTTTGTGGAAGGGGGAGCAGTTTTGTTCCTGACTTCCCCTCATGAGGCTGTGATTGGAGTGTTGGTCCCCATCAGATTTCTTCTGCCCTTTTGCTGAGAAAATCAAAGGGCATGTCTTAGTATGGTCATTTGGGGACCATTTCCCAGAAGCTCCTTTCCCCAAGGCCACAAAGCATAGCAACTTTAGGCCCTTGGAAATTCCATCTGATTTGCCTGACTGTCAGGCCATAGTGGGCCTCCTAGGAAAAAGGGACCCACCAATCCCTGGGGAGTGTTCATGGAGAGTCTGAACCACCTGTCAGAAAAGCTATCTTAATTATTGCAAGGGATGGGAGATGGCACTAGGGACATCTCAGGTCTATGTGATGTCGCCCTGAGATGCTGAGGATCGGTTTGCTGTACTGAAGTCATCACCTCCAGCCCCTGCCTCTGACCTTCTCCACAGACCCGGGAGCACCTGTCAAAGGCTCAGAGGGGGATTCCGGGTGAGGGCGTGTCAGAGGTAATCCAGACACTGGTAGAGATCTCTCAGGATGGGACCAGCTACAGTGGGGACCTCCTCTCCACCATTGACGTGCTGAGGAATATGACTGAGATCTTCCGGAGGGCCTACTACAGCCCTACCCCGGGTGATGTGCAGGTAAGGGGCTGGGAGAAAAGTCTGCTTGGGCCTTTGGGGATCGAAGAGTGGGGGACTGAAATGTACCCCAGTGGTGAGCAGGGCAGACCATGGTAAAGGCTTAGCATCTCTGCCATTCCAATGATAGTACCAGTCATTATCACCAACATCATCACACCACCACCAGCACTGTGGTACCATCATCATCACTGCTGTCACCGGCACAATTAAAACACTAACGCTAATTACTCTCGCTATTAAATGTAAGTTTCTTGAAGGATTGTTTCATCATCGTAAGTGTAAGTAAGCACAATGTTTGGCACATTTTAGGAGGTTACAAAATGCTTGTTGATTTGTTGATTATCACAATTTATTACTGCCAAAACAACAACATCTTGCATTTCAATCAATCAATCAATACTTATTAAGTGCCTAATATATACCAGACATTTCTGTAATGCTTTAAGGTTTGCAGAGCCCTTGACACATATCTCATTTGATTAAATGAGAAAAATATCATAATTAGTAATTAAATCACACCATCACTTCCACTTAAAAGACACCAGCTTGCCATCACTAGTACTTTTACCAACACTGTCATAGTCAGTCAGTAAACACTTATTAAGTGCTTACTATGTGCCAGGCACTGTGCTAAATGCTAGAAATGCAAAACAAAACAAAACAAAAAGCAGTATCTGCCCTTCAAGGAGTTTGCATTCTAATGGAGGAAGATAGCATATAAAAGGAAACTGAAAAGCTAGTGGGATGGTACTTGGTGGGAGGCATGAGGGAGAAGTCTAAAGAGTGGGAACTGAAGATTGTCCTCATCAACACCTTGATCGCCTTTGCTGTTAACCTCACTGTTAAGCGTTGGTATCACCACCATCGATATTACAGTTGCTATCACCATCAATGCACAGTCACAGCCATGAGCATTGCTATCACCATCACCAACACTTTCACTGCTCTCACCATGACCAGCTTATTACCATGACCACAATCACCATAACTCTTACCATATAGTTACCACCACTGACATCACTGCCACCACCAGCACCAGAACCGTCACCAGTGCCATCCCTATCACTATCACAACTGGCACCATTTCCATCACCATCATCATCACCTTGTCTTTCCTCATCTTCCTGTGATCTCCTGAGGACTTGAGGCTATGTGTTTGCTGCTCTGTGTCTTCCACAGCCTCCTCTATAACTCTCTTCACATGAGGAAATTACTCAGCAGAGGTAATGAAGCGGGAGAAACTGAAACACTAAGTTGTGCTTACAGTGGTATGCCCCAGTGGTGACAAAGTCAGGCTTGGATGCCAGACTCTCCAGCACATTGCCCTTTCTTCCTTTCTCTTCCAGAATTTTGTCCAGATTATAAGCAACCTGCTGACCGAAGAGAATCGGGACAAGTGGGAGGAGGCCCAGCTGGTATGGACTGGAGATAAACAAGTCCTCCTCCTTTTCCCCAAATCCCTTCACTAACTGGAGAAGGAGCCTAAAACTCTTCCCAAGGCCATAACTTCTTTAGACACATGCATCACCAGATATAATCCCCACTCTCTACCCAAGTTCATTCCTCTACCCAAGTGGCCATATATAGTACCAACTCTCAAATATCCACATTTAGAGATAACTCTGCAAATTTCTTACCCAGAATGAGTCTTTCTATGTCTTCTGCCAGCTTAATCCTGGACACTGGAAACTCAGGGATTGCTAACTCATTAAAATATAAGTTGGGATCTAATCAAACAGGAAAGATTGTTAGAATTAGTGGGCAAAGTAATGAATCATAGAATATAATTAAATAGCTAAAAAGACAGGGCTTTTAAATTATCTAGATTTATTTTTCTTTTGTTTATCCCTTTTGTTCCCCTTTTATTTGGTTGGGGTTGAGGGAAATTATTTTTTGGTTTTAGGTTATCAAGGGGACTAAATTTCCTTAACACACCGAAAGGTGACTTCAACTGCATGAATTCATGTGTCTAAACACATATATAGAATATATTTGGGGGTTGGCATACCTCATTTCTTGACTGTTAAAGTCAGAAATGACTGAGAGGCAAGAGAGCTTAGTGGGGAGATATGATACCTGCAGATATCTGATGGATTTTCATGGAGCACAGGGATCAGATTTTTCTGTTTATCCCAAGAGGGGCAGAATTAGGACCATACTGGTTGAGGGTGGGGTATCACAAGGAGACAGATTTTGCCTCATCATAAAGAAACACTTCTTAGTAGTTAGTTGTGCCCCAATATAAAATGGGCTACTTTTAGAGATGGCAAGTTCTCCATCACTGGTTTTGAAGTGCAGGCTAGATGACCATTTGTCAGTGAAGTCTTAGAGGGGTTTGGTGGGAATACGTTCTTTGAATGGGAGTTAGACCAGATGGTCTCTGAAGTCCCTTCTAGCTCTGAAAAACTCTTCTTCTGTGCTTGTGTCCCATCTCCATCTCATCAGATGGGCCCCAATGCTAAGGAGCTCTTCCGCCTAGTAGAGGACTTTGTCGACGTCATTGGCTTTCGCATGAAGGATTTCCGAGATTCCTACCAAGTGACAGACAACCTGGGTGAGCTTCTCTTTTTCTTTGCCCCTGCCTCCTTCCTTCTTTCTTCTCCCTCTATGTGATTTCACCTCTAGTCTTGGTAGTGTATAAATGAATTAGCTCAGGCAGGCTATACCAGTTCCTGAAACACCCGCACCCAGATCCAGCCCCTTCATCCCTCTCCAGTGGTCCAGCACAAACCCAGAATTGGATCATAGGAGCTGTCCAACATGTATATGAGTAACAAATCTCCCCTATAACATCATGGTGTGAGCAGTCATCTGGCCTCCACTCGCTTCTTGTGAAAGGTCTTCAAAAAGCATGATGACTCCTTCTTCCTTTTTTCTACTGGCACCAGCCGTGTTTAGAGCCTCTGGGGATTCCTGATTCCCTCCTAAACACTTATTCCTGCCACCAGCCTGAAATCTCCCTTTTTCCTCTCAGTGTCCTAGTGGCATGGAATCTGAAATCAGAAGACCTGGGTTTGAGTAATGGCTCTACCACTAACTACTTGTGTGGCCATGGGCAGGTCACTTCACACCTCTTATCCTCAGTTTCCCTTTCTAAAAAATTAGACTAACACATCCCATCTTTACTTCATGGAATGTTGGGAGTAAAATATTCTGTAAACCTTTAAGTACTCTAGAACGGTGAAATTATTATTATAAGAGGGCTTTACCAGAATCTAAAGGAAAAAAAATTACAATAATATGTATAGGTTATGTATCTACAGTACTTTAATTTTTAAAATGCACTTGTCCTCACAGCAACTCTGTGTAGTAAAAAGAAAAAACATTTTTGGCACAGAGTAGTTATTTAATAAATATTTGTTGATCATCTCTATTTTACAAAAGTGGAAATTGAGTCACAGAGAGGTCAAGTCATTTGCTTTGTGTTACTCAGAAAGAAATAGTATTCAAATCCAGGTCTCTTGACTCAGAACATTTTTCTTTCTAAAAAAAAAAATCATTCTGCCTAAGTTACACTTACAGAAAGTAGAGTCTTTTCATGATGGAGCCTGGGCATGTTTTCCTAAGATACTCCATGGCTGCCCACCTAAGCCACTGCTGCTTTCAGGGACTAGCTGGCCGCATTCACATCTACCTCCTATTTTGGCCAAGCTACAAGTGGCCTTGGGTAGAGGGAGCCAAGAAGGTCTCCCCCAGGGTCTCTTAATTCTTATTCCCTTGTTTCTTTGGTGATGCCCAGTGGAATCCCAATCCCCCACCACTTTGCAGGGGTTTCTCTTCACTCACTAGGATAATTGGTAACTCTTTGAGACAGCCCTTATCTTCTTCCCGGATTGCTGATCTCCACTGAGCCTGGTAGAGGCTGTTACTTCTTCTCCTACTCCTTCTGCTCTCTGAGGGAATTATGAGTTCCCCATCACTAACTGTCTTCAAACAGTCTGGATGACCATTTGTCAGAGATCCTGCAAGAGGATTTCTTTTCAGGGATGGGACCACTTCTGTCTTGGACTAAATACTTTCCAAAGCCCTTTACAGAAGACTCAGATACTGTTATTTAATTCAGTTGAATAATAATTTAAAAACATTTGCTAAGCACATAGTATGTACAGGGCACTGTGTTTGGTATATACAAAGCTATATACAGCCATTCTTTCATTTACTCTGATTGATATTCTCAGTGTCGTCTTTGACTCTTTCTAACTCCACATGTCCAATCAGTTACCAAATTTTGTCATTTCTTCCCTCGAATTTGCCCTTTTCTTTCCACCTACATAGTCATTTCCCTAATCCTGGCCCTTGTTTCCTCTTCCATGCACTATTTCAATAGCCTCTTAATTGATCTCTCTGCCACCAGCCTTTCCAATCCATCCTCCACAAATATTCCCAAAATACAGGACTGACCATGTCAGTCTCCCCTAGTGGCCTTTTAACTGGCCACTTGTTTCCTCTAAGATAAAATAAAAACTCCTCTTTTTTACTTGTAAATTCCTCCACGGTCTGGCTCTGACCTGCCTTTCCATCTCATTTCATGTTGCTTTTTAGGTACTCGACATTCTATTCATAAAAGTTGACTTGCTCTTTCTCAGACTCCACTTTCCATCTCTAGCCTTCTTGACTTTGCATGGTGGACTATCCCCTATATCTGAAATATACTCTTCCATCATCTCCCTATCTTCAAATTCTTACTTTCCCTTATGGTTCAACTCAAGTGTCATCTCTTACAGGGAGCCATTCCTGCTCGCCCCCTTCCACTGGTTTATACATACATACATACATACATATACATATATATATATATATACACACACACATATATATATACACATACACACACATATACATATATGTATATATGTACATATATATGTATATTTATATGTTTACATGTTGTATCCTCCCAGTAGAATGTAAGCTCCCTGAAGACAGGAGCTCTTTCTGCTTTTCATTTTGTCATTGTGTTTCCAGTGTTTTCTTGTAGTATTTGCTTAATAAATAATTGAATTGAATTGGATTAAACACAGACACCACGGATCAAATGAGATTATATGTTAAGTGTTTAAAAAACTAACCCTTAAAGAATTTAAAAGCTTCCTAAATGTTAGCTATCATTATTATTGTTGTTATTATTATTATTATCAATATTATTACTATTGTTATTCTAAGTGATGCTCTTGAGTTTAGAGTCTAATAGACAGAAACTGATGTAAGGGCAAGAAGGGTCCTGTGAAAGTCCTGTGAGATATTTGGAGGAGGAGAGATTAGTGTCATCTTGAGTGGTGGTGGTAGAGTTGTCAGGGAGGCCTTCTTGGAGGCAGTGGCACCTTATTTCAGCAGTGAAAGAAGGGACAGACTCCAGCAGAAGGTGAAGGCTTGGGGAGTTCTATTCAAGCTGAGCAAAGGCAGAGAAATGGTAGTACAGGCAAGAGGAGGACAGGGGATAGGAAAGACCAGTTGGCAAAGACATGGATACATGACAGGAAGTAGTATGAAATGTTTGATCTTGGCTTAACATAAGAACAGTCTAGTCAGGTTCTAGACTAGGAAGGATGTCCTAATAGCCACGCCAAAGCAGAATGGGCTGCTTGGGGAGGGAGTAGGTCCCCCCTCATTGGAATCCTTCAAGGGGATATTGAATAGTGACTTGTTGGGGAGATTGTAAAAAGAACTTCTGCTTCGGTTGGGACTTTCCAAACATCTGAGGCCTAGCCCAGTTCTATCTCACATTCAGTCTTTAATGGTTCTTATAGCTGTTCAGTGACTTAATACCATTGTTCTCCAATTGCCACCATGAAGTGCTAGGACAGAGTGGAAAGGGTCTGTTGGTCAAAAGCCATGGGTTCAAATTTCAGTTCATGCCACCAATTCACTGTGGCTTTGGAAAAGTCATTTTCTATCTCTGACTGTAAAATGAAAGCATTGGAAAAGATAACGACCTTAAAGGCCCCTGCCCAAAGTAACATTCTATGTCTGTTCGGTGCTATCCATTTCAGCTCTGACCCTCTATACCCTATGTTCTAGGCTAATAAATTCATGTTGGTTGATTGATTGAGGTCTCTTCCAACTGGCATTCTGTGGTCAATTCAATTCAATTCAACAATCTAAGTGACTTTCATGTGAAAGGTCCTAGGCTATGTTGGAGATACAAAGACAAAATGAAAAACTGCTCCTGCTGTCATGGAGCTTACCTTGTACTGGAGGGTTACAACATGTAAAACAGGTAAGTATATACATGATGCTTTGAGGAAGGAGAGGACATTAACTAATGAGATCATCAAAGGCTTCCTGGAGGAGGTGCCACCTGACCTGAGCCTTGAAGAAAGTTAAGAATTCTCAAAGCCATACATGAAGAGGGAGCTCACTCTAGGTGTTGGGGACAGTGTATGCAAAGGCATGGAAGGGAGAGATGGAAATGGCGAGCAGCAAGTAGGCTGGTATGGGTGGAACACAGAGTACTTCGGGGGGAATTATGTGAACTGAACCTAGTAAGCAGGAGATAGTTTGTGAAAGGCTTTAAATGCCAAACTGAGGAAGTTGTTTTTAATTTCAGAGGAAAGAGGTAGCCATTGATGGTACTTGAGGAGGGGAGTTACAGTAGCATACAGCTCAATGTCAATTTTCTGTTATTATGACTCCAGCCTGAGAAATGTTCTCCTATCGGGCATAGATAGTTAAGTTATGATCTCTTTTCTTTTGTTTGTTTATTTAAGTGGGTCCCATATCTCTCTTCATTCTGGAGAGAGGAGGCTGGATCAGAGTTTATCTTTTCAACAGTACAGTAGAGTCAGAAAGCCCATCTGTGATCAACAAACTGTAGAGTCATGGAATACCAGAGCTGTCAGGGAATTTGGTACCAAACATTATTTCACAAGGAAGGAAACTGAGTCCATCCAGCCTCACTGGGAGCCTGATATTGAGGCTGAAAATAAGCATGAGCCATAGAAAGCTAGAGAAGAGGAAGTGACTTTTCCAAAGTCTCACCGTTAGTAAGTGCCAGCAATGGGATTCAAACAGTTTTTTTTTTTAATTCCAAGTCTAGTCTTCTTTCTGCTGGGCCTTCAAACATCATATTAGCATCCCCCTCCCTATGGCAGGAATCTCTCCACAACATCCCTGACTCAACCTTGGGCTCAAACACTTTTAGTAATGGGGAGCTCCCTCCTTCCCATTCCATTATGGTATGACTCTGATTTGGGGAAATTCTTCCTCAAGTTGATAGAAAATCTACTTTCCTGAAACAAGTTCATCTCTTTGGGGCCAAGCAGAATAAACTTATTCCTTATTCTTTATGATGGCCCCTTAGATATTTAAGAACAGGGATTATGTAGTCCTTTGGCCCACTTCTAAGTCTTCTCCTCTGTGAGCTAAACATCCCTAGTTCCTTTCACTGATCCTTAGGTGACATTCTCAAGTCTCCTACCCACCCTGGTTGTCCTTCTCTGGACACACATTATTAGTATATCAGTGTGATGCATAGAATGACACAGAGTGTTTTAGATGGTGTCTAACTAAAGGAGAGGACAATGGAACTACTATCTCTTTCACAAAGGTTGTGGTTGTTCAGTCATTTTAGTCGTGTCTGACTCTATTTGTGACTCTATTTGGGGTTTTCTTGGCAGAGATATTGGAGTAGTTTGTTACTTCCTTCTCCAGCTCATTTTACGGATGAGGAAACTGAGGCAAACAGGGTTAAGTGACTTGCCCAGGGTCACATAGCTGTATAAGTATCTGAGGCCAGATTTGAACTCAGGAAGATGAGTCTTCCTGATTCCATGGAGGCTCAGGGTTCTATCCACTACTCTACTAGCTGCCCTCTCACTAAAGTTACTAGACATCAAAATGTGGCTTTTGTTCTTTCCCCCTTCCTCCCCATGTCTTACTGTATTCTTTATAATTATATTAAGCTTTTCATCCACTAAGATTCCTCAGGTGTTTTCATGTGAACTGTTGTCTAAGCACAATTCCATCTCCATCTACTTCTCTAATTGATTTTTTTGAGTCAAGTACAAGACTTTACATTTATTCCAATTAAACTTTATCCTGTTAGTTTCTGACCAGCCTATTGGTCCATTGATATATTTTTGAATGCTGATTCTGCTATCCAATATCTCTCTTTTTCCTCTCTTTCTCCTTCTCCTCCTCCTTCTTCTTCTTTTTCTTCTTCTTCTTCTTCTTCTTCTTCTTCTTCTTCTTCTTCTTCTTCTTCTCTCTCTCTCTCTCTCTCTTCTCTCTCTCTCTCTCTCTCTCTCTCTCTCTCTCTCTCTCTGTCTCTCTCTCTCTCCTCCCCACTCTGTTTATGTCTCGGTCTCTCTCTTCCTTATTCTTTCTTTCTTCCTCCATCTATTTCTGTATCTTTTCTCTGTCTTTATCTCCTCCCACCTCTTTTTCTTCTCCCTTACTCTCTAGTTCTCAGCATCCACAAGCTTCCTGCCAGTGGTGCCACTGACATCAGCTTCCCTATGAAAGGCTGGCGTACCCCTGGTGACTGGTCCAGGACATCTGAGGACAAGGTCACTGTCTCCAAGAGTGTCTTCTCTACTGGTCTTGCAGGTGAGAGGGCTCTAGGCCTCTGGACTAGAGATGATGGGTAAGGGGTAGAAATTAAGAAAGCCTAGGGTTTCACAGTTGGAGTACTGGATCTGTCTCTGTGTCTCGTTGTAATGAGATGCCCTACCACAGGGTCAAGGAGGGCCTGGCCAAGAAGTCCTTTCTTTTCTTTTCTTTCTCTTTTTTTTTTTTTTTTTTTGGTGAGGCAATTGGGGTTAAGTGAGTTGACTTGCCCAGAGTCACACAGCTAGTGAGTGTTATGTGTCTGAGGCCAGATTTGAACTCAGATCCTCCTGACTGCAGGGCTGGTGCTCTATCTACTGCACCACCTAGCTTCCCCAGGAAGTCCTTTCTATTGTTTCATCTCATGCTTGAAGTAGGGAAAGATGGGAATATAATGCCACCTTCTTTCTTCTGAGAAGGTATGAAGTCGCCTAAATCCCTCATGGAGGTCCTTATGTGACCTTTTTCAGGGAAGAAAGCAGCTCACCCTTTTCTCTCCCCAAAGAAAGCATGTGTAGACATAATATTACACTCCTTCCCCAATGGTCATATGAACACCCTATTCCACTGCCTTCTCCAAATGCGTCATGCACAGAATAACACCCCAGTGACATTTCCCCAAGGGAGACATAAACCATTTCACATTCCCAAGTGACACATACATGAGTCTCATTTCTTCAGTTAAAAGACATATCAACTATCCCACTGCCTTATTTTTCCATCAGAGATACGCACAAACTATTTCACTGACCTTTTTGTGTGTCAGGCATTGTGTTACTACTGGGGATACAAAAATAATTAAAAAGTCCCTGTCTTCAGGGAGCTTACATTCTCCTGGGGAAGAGCTGATGTCCCCGAGTATCATGTTCTCTTAGTCCTCTCTCCTTCCTGGCCACCCTCATCTGGATTTGTTCCAGCTTGTCAAGTCCTACCTAAAATGTGATTCCCAGAACTGAACACAATTCTTCAAATGTGGTCTGAGCAGGGAGACTGTTACCTTCCTTAGTCTAGAAATTCTAACCATGGTGAGTGAAAGATGAAATGACCGAGGAAACAAAGGTTCAATCTTCTGAGCATGTCAATTTATTAAGCAATGCATTGCAATTCCCCAACAAATCAGGGCCAGGTCTCTTCCTCAGTTTAGGGTTGTATCCTGAACACAAGAGGAGACAGACTTCTATATATTAAAAACAATTAATCAAGCAAGGCCAATTAATTACAAGGAAACAGTACAACATTAGGTAATCTGATTTCTAGTTGGAGGAAAGAGTAGGAACTTTCCAAGTTGGGAGAGGGAGAACGAACAGGTACAACTCCCTGAATTCAGAAGAAGAGGTGTCTCATTCTTCAAGTGTCTGTAAACAATCGAAGGAACATGGAAACAATCACTGACTGGCTAATATGGGGCCAGTTTTCAGGTAAGACATATGGGTTTGTTGAGATGGACAATTGTGAGAAAGCTCCTTGCATCTTTTGGATATATGACTGAGTTTCTGGTCAGTATAACCTAGGTACTTAGTTAAGCATCTCTAAGCAGCAGGTAGAGGTGGTTCAGCTTCTTAGCCAAGGCAGAGATAGGTTCAAACAATGCAGTAACGTTTTCTTCCATTTCCCACAATTGAACAAACTTCTCACAAGACAGAAGTTGGACTAGATCCAACAGAGAGGGAGCTGAGCTAGCTCTAGAATTGAGTCACAACATGGAGTCGCTGTGGTCTACTCGGTTCCCACAATTAACCACTTGCTGTTCTAATCCCAATTCCCTCAGTTTCCTCAATGCCTCCTTTTGATTTATAGGGGAGTGGGTAGCCTACTCCCCCCATGGATCACTTCTTTATAAGCCAAATCTGTAAGGCTTTTTCATATGCTCATAATCAGAATGACATAGGTCAAACTATTTAGAGGGTTCACAATGGACTAATTTTGAGAAGGCAGATTTACTTCTTGCCAAGTTAACCAAGAAAACCTAAATATAAACACAAACACCATGAAACAGAAGACCAAAGCAATACAATAATGATCATCAACATTAACTAACGTTGTTTACTTGTATTAACCCACTCCCAATATCTATTTGTTCAATACTTTTTGAGTCCCAAATGCCTCATGTAGTTGTCTGGTCCCTGGATCTCTTCTCTTTGACACTCTGGAGTAGCCCTCATTCTCAGGGTAGTGCAGAAGGGGGCTTTGCTTCTCTGGTTCCAAATCACTTGTCCTAGGTCATTCTCCTAAAATCTGCCAGCATCAAGATAATACGGTTTGGGATAATCTCTTAAATTTGGTTACCCAAACCTGCAACTTCAGAGAATTTATTTTTTATATAGCACTTGCTATTTATATCTTTACCTGAATACTGTACCTGATATAAGAATGAAAAAAAAATCATGAGAGGCCACCTCTTTTGCCTTATAAAATTAACAGACAGATACCTTAACGTGGAAAAATAATTTTACTTTCTTTGCAATTATCAAGGCAATTTTATGTGTAAAATCTTTACTCCAATTTTGAGAACTTATTACTGAAACATAATTAAAGCCTGGATTTCTATACTGGATAAATATGGAAGCCAATTGTATACATATATAAATAGTTCTTAGAGGAAAAATCTAATCCTGGGGCAGCAGTGGATAGAGCACTGGTCCTGGAGTCAGGAGGACCTGAGTTCAAATCTGGCCTTGGACCAAACACTTGACACTTACTAGTTTTGTGACCCTGGGCAAGTCACTTAACCCCAATTGCCTAAAAAAAAAAATCTAATCCTGTTGTCTTCTCAAAATTTATTATTCCGTTTAATTAGAAAAGTTTTACATTACATCTTTGTCTTATTACTTTGTCTAATTCCTCCTTTTGGAAGATTTCACCCCTCTATTGTGATTTGACCACAAGTACAGATTAAAATGGTAAGATTTTTCACACTTGCATCCTATTATAGTAACTGAGAGATGTCCCAGTATCAATCTGTTAATTAATAGCTTTAGCATTGTACTTACAAAACTTGTACTGCTCACCTACCTTATTATAGAAATTTGCTATGGAAAGAAAAAGAGGGAAATCATTATAACAATGTCATGACTCATTCCCTTGGGGGCACAGATTGACCTAACATATATCATTAACAGGGCAAGATTCCCTTAACTTTGATTCCAAGTACGAGTCATATCTGACAGCCAATCACGTAGTCACAGGGTATCAAAAACCAGGCTCAGGACTAACCAGGTCGGGAAATTTCCTGTTCAGAAAGGAAATAGCACAATGGGGAGAAAACCTTATTGTGTTGTTTGAATCGAGCCCTGCATGGCTGGGAAGCTGGATCACCTCTACCTGCTGCTTAGAGACCCTTAACTAAGGACTTAGGTTATGCTGACCAGAAACTCAGTCATATCTAAAGATTGATGCAAGGAGTTTTCTTACAAATGTACATCTTAAACAATCTATATGTCTTATCTGAAAATTGGTCCCGTGCTGACCACTCAGTTACCATGTTCCTTTGGTTGTTTACAGACACTTGGGGAGAGTGAGACACTTCTTTTTCTGAATTCAGGGAGTTGCACCTGTTTATTCTTCCCTTCCCAACTTGGGAAGTTCCTATTCTTTCCTCTGGTTAGAAATCAGATTACCTAATGTTGTATTGTTTCCTTGTAATTAATTGGACTTTTTGATTAATTGTTTTTAATGTATAGAAGTCTGTCTTCCCCTGTATTCAGCATCCAGCCCAAAGCCGAAGAAGGGGTCTGGTCCTGATTTGTTAGGCATTTGTCATGCATTGCTTAATAAATTGATATGCTCAGAAGATTGAGCCTTTGTTTCCTCAGTCATTTCATCTTTTACCTGCCACATGCCTTTCTTAATTCAAGCTTAGATTGCTTTGTTTTTTGTGGGGTAGGACTAATATACCACACTGTTGACCCACATCACACTGATAATCCACTAATGCCCCTACATCTTATACTTATGAAATTGAATTTTGGAGACCAAATGTACACTTGTTTGTCACTATTAAATTTGATTCTCTGAAATCCAGCCCAACGTTCTAGCCAGTCAAGATCTTTTCGTATCCTGATTCTGACCCTACATTTTCTCTGTCAGCTTCATGTCTTCTATAAATTTATCAGGAAGCCATCTTTGCCTTCATCCAAGTCATATATAAAAATGCTGAATAGCATAGGGCCAAGCACTGATTCCTGGGGCCCTCCTTTTTAGACTTCCTTTCAAATTGAAATGGAACCATTAATGACTAATCTTTGAGTCCCATCATTCAACCTTTTTTAAATCCACCTGATTTGGTGTACTATTGTTAATTCAATTTAACTCAAAACATACTTATTAAGTGAATTGAAGCTGAGGCTTCCCAACCATAGATTCCCCCCAGGAGAAAACACTGTTTTGTCTAGGGGTATGGGGAAGATGAGAGGAGGGGAGGCTAAGGGCAGGGTCTGCACATAGGTCTTGAAGCCATGGGCAAGAGCATCACTTGAGTCTAATGCTGTAGGGCTGTTTTACAGAGACTGATGCCTCCTCTGTGTTTGTGATTGGCACCGTTCTATACCGGAATCTTGGCAGTATACTGGCCTTGCACAGGTAGGAAAAATTTGGTTCAAGCTGATCCTTTTTCCCTCGCTAGACCCCAGTATTAGAACCCTTCCCCAAGTTGGCTCGGGGACTCTATTCTGGGATATAAGGCTCAATTTCTTCTCTCAAAGACTTTTCCTTTTTTCTTCTCCAGGAATACCACTGTCTTAAACTCAAAAGTCATCTCCGTGACTGTGAAGCCTGCCCCTCGATCCCTGCAAACCCCTCTGGAGATTGAGTTTTCCCACATGTACAATGTAAGTGCTTATGAATGTATGTGAAGGTGTTAGCATGTGTTTCTGAATATGTTTATACGTGGGCCTGTATATGTGTACATATGCATTTTGGCATGTGTGGGTGCACATATTTGCAGATGTGTTTGTACTACATGCATAGAACATGTAGGCGTGTATATATATATATATATATATATATATCATATATATATGTATATAATATATATTATATATATATGTATATACGTAACTGTGGGTATGCGTGTGTTAATCTATCTCTGTATGTGCACTTTGGTGTAATGAAAGAAAAATGGAACTGAGAATCAAAAGACCTGGTTTCAAGCCCCAGTGCTACTTACTGATGAGTAAGTAGAATTTACTTACTAGCTGTGTGACCTTAGGCAAGTCACATCTGTTCACTGGACCTCCATTTTCTCAACGACAAAATGAAAGAGTTGGACTGGGAGATCTCTGAAGTCACTCTCATCCCTAAATGTATGATTCTGTGATACCAGCATGTTTTAATCATAAACAGGGATAAGAATATCTGTGGGAATACATGGGCATGGATATGTGTCAGTTATTGTGTGGGTATGATGATAGTGTGTGTGTGCATATATATCTGGAAGCACACGGGAAGCACATGTATTGATGTGTTTGTGTATATGTATGGGCGCATGTGTGAACATGTGTGCTCCATCTCTCCTCATGGATTTCCTGAAAGAGCCCCAGCACTTTGGAAAGCCATAGAACCTTAGAATGTCAGAGCTGGAAAAACCCTAAGAACATTGGACAGCAAATGTTAGAAGTGAAGATTGTCTAGTCCACCCTAGCCTTCCATTTTACAAAGGAAAAAACTGAGGCCTAGAGTACACGAGCAGGAGAGAGTGGGACTTACATACATTGAATTGATAATGAAAAGTCAGGTTTCCAAACTCCTACACCAAGTTTTGTTTTTGTGGTTTTTTTTTTTCTCCTTCTTCCCACACACTGGGTTGTGTATGTTTCATTTCCATAGGGCCATATTCTTGGTGGCATAAAATAAAGCAATCCCAACTAATGTGTGAATAATGTATAACTGCCTAAGAGAACCCTATTCACCCTTCCCTAGAGTGTCTTAGGCAGCTTTTGCAGAATGAAACTCTGGGGATGGGGTCTAATATCTGTTCCTTCTCTCTTTCCACCCTTACCAGGGCACCACGAACCAGACTTGCATCCTTTGGGAGGAGGCTGATGTGTAAGTTTAGCTGGGGTTTGCGCTGGGCCTGGTGGGGGAATGACGGCATTGCATTGGGCCACAAGGGAGGGAGGCATTCTGGAGAGGGGAGTGGGAGTGATGAGGACAGGGTACATCTGAAGACAGAAGTAGAGTACTGAAGAAGCTATAGCATTCTGGGAGCTGTTGATTATACCTGCCATGTGTGTCCCTTTCCATTCTTCTCCTCACTTCTGGAATCATACATTCCTTTCTGCCCCGTTCAGCCAAATGGATGGTCCATAACACCTCTTTTTCAATTCCTAATATTCACTGCCCAAGGTTGGAAGGGATGCAGATGGCTTAACCTTCTCCTGCCCTTCCTAAGTTCTCCTCCATCACATAAATAGCCTCTCCCCCAATCTTGGCCTGTGTCCCTTTCTTCTTTATTTCTTCTAAAAATGTCTTATCTCTGCTCTAAATGGCCTCTCCCCTATTCTTACTTTATGGTCCATTAGTTTTCTCTGAGTAGTAACATGGTATTAAGACCTAGTAGGGAGTTCTGGCCTAGAGCCTTCTGTGAATTTCAGAATTGTAATGGATTCCCTGACCCATGCCATCCTGTTCTTTTTTGACCCAACTTCCACATTTCCCTGCTTAGACTGTAGGCAGAACCCAAAAAAGATAGTCCTATAAGATAATAGATCTCAATAGAACAGTAGAATAATAGATTCTAGATTATCAAATTATAAGATCTCAGCTTAGAGATATGGAGTGAAATAATTGAGTCATTAAGTAATGTATCTGGAACAGAATCATAGAATAATCAGCAACAGAGTTAATCAAATCTGGAAGAGTATGCTAGACTAATTAGTAATATAACTATAGAATCTGCATCTTAGAGTATCTGGATTATAGATGTCAAGTAAGAGTTTGGGGCAAGAATCATGGAATCATAGGATAAGAGATATAGAACCGTGTTTTGTTCAAAATAGACACAATAAATGTCGGTTGGATAACAGAGTCACAGAATGCTATATCTGGAATAAAGCCACAGGGCTTTTTTAACATGAGTTCAGCATTGAGAGTTTATTCCATTGTGTGTTCCATGGTCATCATCAGGCTACATGGTGAAGCAGTTATCTCCTGTCCTGCCTTCTGTCTACTTCCTGTGGTCTTTCATTTTAGTTTCTCTGAACATCCCATCAGCCCGACCACTCTAAATAACGTAGTTACTGCCACTGCCACTGACATAGTTTTACTTCCTAACTATGAGTGGCAGAATTCATATTTCTCTGGAAATCCTCTTTCTCTCCTGCCCTTATTTGTCTACCTTCCTCTCTTCCATGCTGACCCTGGGTCCTTCCATCTGACAATTCTGGTCTTAAGGGAGTTGGTACAATTTGGGGTTACTTGGCTAAGATTGTGTCTGAGGGATAAGACTGTGGATGAATGTAGGGAAGAAAAAGGTTGAGTTGAAAGTCCCTGGAAGCTTTTGATGTTGTTATTGTAAGTGTACTGTGTAAATTCTGGCAAATCTGAATATGCCCAGATATTCATCTTCTGTTTGGATGTTCTGTTCTGTCTTAGAAGAGGTCTTGAAACATGGCCCTGAAGTGCCTGAAAAGTGTCTGTTAATGATACCTCAATCATGGGCAAGATGCATTTATTTCTCTATTTCATTATTATCATTCAGATACTTATTCATACTATGCCACCATTGTTATCACCAACATCATCACAGTGGCTACAATTACTGGAATTACCAATTGGCTTCACCATCAGGAGAAGGGAAGGGAGCAAGTACTTATATAGCACCTACTATGTGTCAGACACTGTGCTAAATGCTTTACGGATATCTCATAACAACTCTGTGAGATATGTGCTGTTATTATCCTCTTTTTACAGTTGAGAAAACTGAGGCAAACAAAAGTTAAATGATTTGTCCAAGGTCACACGACTAGTAAGTTTCTGAGGCCAGATCTGAACATAGGTCTTCAGTGCTCTGCCTACTGCACCACCCATATGTTTCAATGCCTACCATAACTAGTAATATCATCATCTCCATCACCATAATCGCTCAAGTCACTGTTCATACTTTCTCTGTCTCTGTGTCTGTTTCTTTTTCTCTGTTTTATCATTTTCATTTCCATCACCCCCCTCCCCCCCGCTACCATCACCTACTAGATTAGGACCTCTTTGAAGACATGGACTGGGCCCTATTTATCTTTGTATCCACTCTGGTACCTGGCACAGGCCCCTTTCCATAATGGGTACAATATATTAATCACCACAATCATCATTACAATCATCGCTATCCTCAGTGGTCACCATGACCATCACTTCCTTCTTTCAAAAGCTCTTGCTAATCTCTCATCTACCTCATTGCCCTATGGGCTTGGTATAGGACAGAGGAACTTGCACTATCAAGGAGCATGTAACTATTAGAGTCCCCAGTTTTGTTTTGTTTTTTAGAGGTGGACAATGGGTCAGGGATTAGAATTAGGCAATCCAGGTAAAGCTAATGATGACAAGTTTCTTGGAAGAAGTGAGTGTTGAGTTCATTTGTGAAGAATGTGAAACCTTCTGCTCTGATGTCTTAGGCTCATCTAAGAGATGTAGTCTTTACAAATCAGAGTAATAATGCTTAAGATCTTAGTAACATCCATCCTCATGACTGTCTTTGGTTACCCTCAGAGGATGGTGCCCTGTACTGGGATGATTGTTCTACCCCTGAATCTTGAACAGGTATTGTTTTTCCTCACTGGATCTCTTTTTCCCCAAATATGCAATGAAAGGTCATCTCTGCCCACCCTGCTTGACAGGAGAGAGTAGTCAGAGCTCTCAGAAAGCATGGGAAGTGCTTTAAAAGCACAGAGATACCACACAGACAAGGCTTCAGGGGTCAGGCTGATGGTGGAGAAAGAGTCATAGGATCACAGACTTTAGATTTGGAAGGGGTATCTCAGGTCATCTACAACTTCTCCTAAGGCAAGAATGACTTCCACAAAATCGGTCGATAGCAGACAAACAATTATTATGTACCTGTGTGCCAGATACCCTGTGCTAGGCTCTGAGGATACAGATACAAAAATGAAAGAGTTCCTGCCCCCGAGGAGCTTCCATTCTAACAGGAGAAATAGTGTATACATTTATAATTCTATACAAAATAAATACAATGTAATTGGGGAGGGGGGCCATTAGCACCTGGGGAGATCAGAAATTGCTTAATTTAGGAGTTTGAACTTGAATTAACTTTGGAAGGAAAAAAGGAATTTGCAAAATCTGAGACAGCGATGGCTGACAGCCCTGACATGGTGGTCAGCCAGTGCAAAGACACTGAGAAAGGGAATGGAATGTTTCATCTAAGGAACAGCAATGTACATTCCTGATAAATGGCCATCCTGCCTACATGACTGAGGAATAAGGAAGCCCTCTCCACTTTGGTACAACTCTGATCCTTTGTAAGGTTTTAGCTTTAGGATTTATTTTTTGGTTTACATTAACCCTCAATTTACTTCCCTGCCCCTTCTTGATACAATGGTGAATGAGACATGGTCCCTGCCCTCAAGGGGCTCCCCTTCTAGTAGGAGAGATCAGACCTGAGAGACAGCATGGTGTAGTGGGAAGAGCCTGTATTTGAAACCTGAGTCTTCTGTTTACTAGATGTGTGATTGTAAACATCATTTCCTTTCTCTGGGCCTCAGTTTTATCATCTGCAAAATGAAGGGGCTAGCCCAGTGATCTCCGATGTTTCGCAAAATTGTTGTTGTTGTTTGTCCTTCATTCTTGAAGAGGACAATGACATCAGGGAGGTGATGCCATGACATGCAAATGAATTGGATTTAAGTGAGGGAGGGCTGTGCAAAGTCACCAGCCTCACTTCCTCCTGTGGACCATCTGGGTCCAGTGGCAAGCTATGGATCACAATGACTAGTGATGGCCCCCTTCACAAAATTATGGAATGTTAGAAGTAGAAGGAACCCATAGAGTCTTAGCTTTATTCTTTGTAAAAGTCTAGCATACTTTCCACCAAGCAGCTTGCCCAAAGTCATATATTGATTTAATGACAGAATTAGAATTCAGATCTCTCAGTTCCTAGCCCTGTACTTTCTCCACTACCATGTTGGATGCAATAATACAGAATCCAGTTATAAGAACCCAGAGCTCAACTTAAATCAGTTTAGACAAGACCAAGGAACATTTGTAGACTCCAAAACAAATGGCTGAGTTGTTTTCACTATATAATGTATTAAAAACTAAATGGAACTGATTGTCTGAAATTGGCCAAATTATTTCACTCTAGAGTGAAATTTTTTTTGTCTAAACTGATCCCTATCGGCAGACTGAGTCTGCCATTTTATCTTTATTGCCTTCTCCAACAACCATATCAAAAAAAGAAAGAGGGAAAAAATTTCCATTTAATAATTTGAAAATGCAGCATACACATAGACTAGGATATAATATTAAAATCTAAAACTTAAATTACATATCTGATCTCATTGAAATTCCTAGATTTTCATAGTTTTAATTCTATACTCATTATATAAATCAAGGGGATCCATCATGGTAGAGAGATAGAAAATTGGCCTTGAAGCCAGGATGACCTGGGTTCAAGTCTTACCTTAGACACATACTGACTGTGTGACCCCTGGAAAAATCACTTAATCTCTCAGTGCTCTTAGCAACTCTCTAAGGCTATGTGTTGCCAACCTCCACTGGTAAAGTGTTTCCCCACCTGAGAGTTCCCTGAAGATCCCAATGAAATCACATCTCCAACTGTTGTATGCCTGGAATGACTATATTTCCTACTTTGCTGAACATATCAGAGCTATTTGAGATGAACTCTCTAAGCATTTGCTCTTCCATAATTCAAAATGTATCTGCCTTTGCCCATTCCCAGTTTTCCATCTTTCAGGAAGAATGTTCTTTACTCCTTACCAAGGTTAACTAATCTTCTGACAGTCGGGAGCCTTTCCTTCTCTCTCTTTTGCTTCTTCAGCCTCTCTCCTTCCTTGGATTGTTTCTCCTTAGCCTAAAAATTACTAGCCACCATGCATATAGTTGTTGGGTTTGTGGGGCTTTTTTTGTACTGTATCTATGATTTCCTTTATGTAGTGACCTCGTGTTGAGTAATTCCCTCTCCAAACACATGTTGACAACTTCTCTGAAACTTACTATCCTAGAATGTTCCCTGGTAAGAAATTAAGTGGCTCACCATTGGTCAGGCAACCATGGACTTGAACCCAGATCTTCCTGACCCTAAGGATAGCGACCTATCCACTATATATGGTGATTTAAGGCTTGTAAAAAGATATATATAGATATAGATATAGATATAGATATAGATATAGATAGATAGATAGATAGATAGATAGATATGGATAGATAGATATAGCTGTATAGATATAGATATAGATATATACATATATATATATATATATATATATATATTGAGAGAGAGAGAGAGAGAGAGAGAGAGAGAGAGAGAGAGAGAGAGAGAGAGATAATATCATTTGATTGCTCACAACAACCCTGTGAGCTAGGTACTATTATTATCCACACTTTACAGGTAGGGAAACTGAGGTTCAAATAAGTTTAAATGACCTACCCAGGTCACACAGAGGCAGGATTTGAACCCCAGTCTTCCTGACTCGGTCTTAAGCCTCTTATCCTCCAGAAATGAAATCACAATCCTGCCAACTCAAGTAGATGATGTGACTCAGGCTCTTAATATTGTAGAGCTCTGGAAAAGAGAGATTACTCTCAACTAGAATTGCCTTTCCTGGAGGAAGTGGGGTTCAGGCTAGGTCTCGAAGGAAGGGGCAGAGTTGAGTTGTTGTAGTCAGGCAACAAGTATTGATTACGCATTTACTGTATGCTAAATGCTGGAGATACAAAAAAAAAAAGACCAACAGTCCTTGCCCTTGAGAAGCATTTATTCTAATGGGTAAGATAACAAGTAAATAACTAGATATGTACAAGAGTAAATAGATGGAACATAATCAGAAAGGGGACAGAAGGTTGGCTTTGAGTTTGATCTTGAAGGAAGCCTGGGAAACTAAGAGTCCAAGGGGAAGGGGCAGAGCATTCCAGGCATGAGAGACAGCCAGTATAAAAGCATGGAGGTGGAAGAGGAATGGCAAGGGGGCTAGTGCAGCTAGAGTCAACAAGAGGAGTAAAGCATAAGAAGACTGGAAAGGTAGGGAGGGCCCAGGTGATGAAGAGCTTTCTTCATATTTGATCCTGATAATAATAAGGATCCACTGGAATCCATTGAACAGTGAAGGGTGGAAAGGTAGGGGGAAGTAACAGGGACAGAAATATGCTCTAGGAAAATCACCTAGGCAGTAAGGAGATGATGAACTGGACCAGAAGAGGGTAAGCCAATTAGTAAACGATTGCAGTAGTCCAGACAAGAAGTGACCAGGTCTGGTACTAGGGTGGTGGCTGTGTGAGTGGAGAGAGACAACAGGGTAGAAGGAGAAGGCTATGAGCAAAGGTGCTGAGGTGGGAGACGGGAGTGAAACGAATATGAACAGGTGGGGTAATGGATGGCATTGCATTTTTGGAACTTCTTAAAGATTCTAGAGGTGGGAAGCCTATCTAATATACCCCTCTCATTTTGTAGGGGAAGGGAATTTGAAACTCAAAGAGAGGAAATGACTTGTCCAAGGAAAAGCTGGAACTGAAGCTGGGGTCTTCTGCCTCCTCAGGCTGTCATCAGTTGAGGAGAGGGGCTGATAGGGAGGCATGGTCTCTCCTGAGAGAGAGAATCCCAAATACACACTCATCACCATCAAGGGAGAGGGAGGGGTACTGTGTGAGGGATTCACAACCCACTTTCCCTGGACAAAGGAGCTGACTGTTTCTCTGAGAAAAGCTTTCTTGGCCCACCCACTGCTTTTCCCTCCCTCCCCCTTCTCTCTTCCATCTCTTCCCCCTTTCCTCATGTTCACTTTACCTCCCTCACATTCTCTCCTCCTCTCCCCTTTGCATTCTCAGTCTTTGAATTATTTAAGAGCTCCCTTCCCTCTTCTCATCTCCCTCTGTCTTTTTGCTGATCTCCTCTGTCTTCTTTCAGTGTGACTTCTCACCATCTTTATCCTTTTCTCTTTGGTTGTCCTTTTTTCTCTCTGTCTCTCTTTTCTCCTCTATGTGTCCTTTCCTCACCCCCACCCTCCTTGTCTCTCTCTCTCTCTCTCTCTCTCTCCCTCCCTCCCTCTCCATGTATATATGTATATAAATACACACATATGTAATATATCTATAGCTATACATATACATATATGTATAGATATCTCCTTCATCTCTCATTCCCTTTTGGAAAGGTGGTACAGTGGAAAAGATGCTAGATTTAGAATGTAAGGACTTGAGTTAAAATCTCTCCTCTTATACTACCTGTGTAATCTTGAACAAATCCTTTCATATTGATGAGCCTCAGTTCTTCATCTGGAAAATGGGGTGGTGGTAGATTAGATAGTCTCAGGTCCCTTCCAGCTCTAAGGATGTGATCCGATCTATGATTCTTCTCTCTGTACTTTTCCTTCACTTTCCTCTATCTCTGTCTTTCTTTTCTGTTGCTGTCTTTCTTTTTCTTATTGTCTGTCCCTTGCCCTCCTATCTCTACCTCTGTCTTTCTTTGCCCTTATTTTCTCTTTCTCTTGTTTCTTTCCTTTTCTTTCTTCATGCTTATTCTTTCCCTTCTATTTCTGTCTCTCTGTGAATATGTTCCTTTCACTCTCTCTCCTTTTCTGCTTCTGTCTGTCCCTTTCTTTTCATCCTGTTTGTCTCTCTCTAGTTCTGTTTCTATCTCTCTGTGTTCTCTCCCTTTCTCTTTCTTGTTGTCTTTCTTCTCTTTTCTGCTTTTATTTCTCTTCTTTTCCTCCCTCCTCTCTCTACTCCATCTCCTCTGTCTCTTCCTCTGACTGCTTCTTTCTTTCCACCTGTCTTCTCCTCCCCTCCCCAGCTTTCTCTCTCTCTCTCTCTCTCTCTCTCTCTCTCTCTCTCTCTCTCTCTCTCTCTCTCTCTCTCTCTCTCTCTCACTCTTGCTTTCTCTTATCCACTCTGTCTCTCTCTGTTTTTAGGTGTTTGTCTCTGTCTCTCTGTCTCTGGCTCTGTCTCCTGTGTATCTCCATGTTGGGCTCCCTCCAGCTCTGGGTGATGGAAGTCCTAATTGGATGTGGTTAGCTCTTGATCAGCTGCCAGGATCTGAGCCTCGCCTCTCCCTTTGAACCAGCTAATACAGGTCCTTACGGGCTACGATGTTTATACATCACGTGTATCCCTCCCTTCCCGTTTTTGGGCAGTGTTTTTCTGTGTCTCTGTGTATCTGTCAGTCTGTGTCAGCGCCTGTGTGTTTGTCTCTGTAAGTAGATGTGTGTGTGTGTGTGTGTGTGTGTGTGTGTGTGTGTGTGTGTGTGTGTGTATCAGAAGCCAGGTCAGTACTTTGGATTGGCTTGGGGTTGGGGTGAAATGTAGTGAGAGGCTATAATGAAGAGGGGAGGGCTCTGAGGGAAGCTGAGTTAATCTCAAAGACTTTCTGGAAGAGGTAAGTCTTTGGTAAAGCTAGGCTAGGCTTTTTTGGATTGGGCCCTAAGTGTCTATCCCAACATCTCAAGGCAGGTATGGAGAGAGAGACAGGTGCCTGGGGTGAGGTGGGAGGGAGGAAGGCATTGCTTTTCCCAGAGAAGCAAGAATGATTCTGAGCTGCCACAGATACTCACAAAGTGGCCCCTAGTCTTTATTCTTTCAGCTCGCAGAGAAAGGAAAGAAGGAAACAAACATTTATTAAACATCCACGATGTGCCAGGTACTGTGCTAAGCACTTAAAAATATTATTTCATTTAATCCTCACAATAGCCCTGGGAGGTAGGTACTGTTATGATTCCTGTTTTGCAGTTAATGAAACTGAGGCAAACAGAAATTGAGTTACTTGCCCTGGGTCACATAGTCAGTGTAAGTGTCTGGGGCAGGACTTGAACTCAAGTCTTCCTGACTTCAAGCCAGATACTGTCCACTGCACCACTTAGCTGTTTCTTGGCCATCATAATTGCTTTCATAGTAATGCAGTTCTTATCTGCTATAGATTTAAGCCTGAGCCATCCCCAAGTTTACCATCTGAAACAGGCTCTCACATTCAATCATTCTGTTACTGTCCCAATCCTGAGGGTTCTGAAGGGACAGCTCCCATCCCCCTTCACCGTATGGGCCCATCATTAGGTCATAGGATTTACAATTGCAAGAGGAGAAACCTTAGAAACAATCGAATAAAACTGAAGCCCAGGGAATTTGTGGCCTGTTCAGATTTACACTTTGAAATGTGGTAAAAGCAGGCCTACCATCCAGAGTTCCAGACTCTGTCTCTCTCTATATATATATGTACATACACACACACACACACACACACACACACACACACACACACACATAGATATACACACACAAATACTACATATATGCATATATCTCCCCTTTCCAGGAACTGCCACATGCAAATAGTAAGGAGCACCCTTAAAACAAGGCTGAGCATAAGTGGCCCAAGGGATGGGGAGAAGCGAGGGCTCTAGGAATAACAGGAACCAAGTGGAATTAATCATTGAAGCCTTCCTAGAGAAAATGACTTTTGTGATCAATTTAAAAGGAAGACAGAGGCATGGTGTACTATTGAATAGAAGGGGAGGTATTCTAGGAGGAGAAAGGTTTGAAGGCTGGCATGCTGTGTGTCTCTTTCTATCTAGGGCTCAGAAATGGTGTCTCTCTCCCTTTCAGACCTGGGAGTCCCTGAGGATAGGAGCTATGCCTCCCCTTCAGATTAAGAGCTCCCAAGGACAGGGACTATTTTCCTGCTAGATTAGAGGTTCCCTGAGATTGGAAGTTTATCTGCCCTACTCCTAGCAATCTGGAACTCTGAAGGGCAGGGGCTCTGTCTGTCCTGAGAGCATGCTATTAATCCCCATCACCTTCTAGGCACACATACCACCTACTTCCTCTGAGTGATGGCCACTTTAAGAGAATATCCCTAAGGGTCTCTCCCCTCCTCTAGTTTCCATGGCACAAAGACGTTATGTGGAGTGCGGAAGTGAGTGTGCTGGCAGGGAGCAGGGCCTCCTCAGCAGCCTCTTCACCCAGCACGTCCCTCCCCTTAGGCCCAGTTTTCTCACAAACCCAGGGCCCACCTCCTAATGAGGGGACAGCGGGAAGAGGGCCCCTGGGAGAGGAGGCTGGGGGAGGCCTAGCCAGCAAAATGCTTTGGGGAAAACAACAAAGAAACTTTCTTCAGTTCCCTGGGAAGAAACCAGGCTCCTCTTTTTCTTGAGACTGTGCCAAACTCAGCCCTAAAGGATAAATAACTCTGGTTACTATGGTACTTCTCTTTCCAGGGCTGCCATGGCCCAGCTGAGATTCCTGGGAACTTAGCCCTCCCCTCACTCCTGTAGACAGCCTAACTGTGCAGGTGTGGGTGGGACCAGGAAACTTCAGAATCTCCTTTCAGCTCTGAGATCCTGTTCTAAAGTTTTACTGCCTTCCCTAGGAAGCCTTTCCTGAATGATTTGCCCCATGAGACTTCTCCCTTTCTTGACTTCATACACTCATCTATATCTATCTATCTATCTATCTATCTATCTATCTATCTATCTATCTATCTATCTGTATATGTATATATGTATGTATATGTATATGTATGTATGTGTATATGTATGTGTGTATGTACATGCACATGCACATGCATATATACATGAATAAAATAGGGGTTTTTGTCACCTTCATTTCTCAACCTTTCTCTCCTCACTCCCCCACCCAGCAAACTATCCCTTGTGATAGAGATTAAGAAAGAAAAGTAATGGTCCCTCCAGCAAAGCTAATCAACTCATCGACCCTATATTAAATATTCCACACTCATTGTCCCCCACCTCTGCAAAGAAAGAAAGAAGGGAAGTGCATTTGATCAGCAATCCTCCAGGACTAAGCTGTCTGGTATAATTTTTTTAGCAGGAAGGATCCTTAGAGATCATATTGTTCCATTTCTACATTTTACGAAGGAGAAAAGTGACACCCAGAGAGGGGAAATGGTTTTCTCAGGGCTGCATGGTTTGTTAGTGGAAGACCTAGGAATCCAACCCAGGTCTCCTGAGTGTCTAATGCTCCTTCCATTGTACCATAAGATCTCCTTTAGAAGGCCTCTAGCCCACATCATCTGTTTCTCATATGTTGTCCTTCCCATACTCAGATATATGCAGGATCTGTGATTATGTCACACTAGGAGAATCCTCAATGGAAGAATTTCCTCTATGCGTGCAGAGAGCAACTCTTCTAAGACTTAGTAGATAAATGCTAGAGAGTCAGTCAACAAACCTTGATGAAGCACTTACTATGTGTGAGGTACCTTAGGGACACAAAAAGGGTAAAAACGGCCCCTGCCTTGAGGGATTTACATTCTAATGGTGGAGACAACATAACATGTAAGTACAACTGAGTCCATGCAAGAAAATATGACAAATAGGCAGAAAGAAGATAACAGAAGGCAAGGCATTAGCAGCTGGGTTGGAATGATGGATGGGGAGAGCAGTAGGAAAGGCCGCCTGCAGAAGGTGGGATTTGAGCAGCCTTGAAGGCAGCCAGGGATGCTAAGAGGTAGTGATGAGGGGCAGAGGATTCCAGGCATGGGAGACAGCCAATGCAAAGGCTTGGGAAATAGAGTGTAGTGTTGGAGGACCCACGAGGAGGCCTATGGAACTGGATCTTAGGATGTGTTAGGTGACTAAAATTTAACAAGACTGGAAAAGTAGAAAGGGGCCGTATTAGGAAGAGATATATACAGCAAACAGAGGAGTGTATATATGATCCTGCAGGTAATAGGAAGCCACTGGAGTTCAACAAGCAAGGAGTAGAGAGTGGCATGGTCAGAAAAATCGTCTTGGCCTTGGGGTTAAGGATGGATTGGAATGGGGAGAAACTTGAAGAAGGGAGATTGGTTAGAAGGTAATGGCAATGGTTCAGGTAAGAGGAGATGTGGGTCTGAACTAGGGCAGTGATTGTGGGGTGGAGAGAAGAGTCAGTGTAAGAGAGGGGTTGTCAGGGAAGGAATGCCAAGGTTTGGCTTCAGATTGGATATGTTGGAGGTGAGTGATTTTGAGCCAGAGTGACGAGGAGGATGGCGGTACCTTCAACAGTAATAGGGAGTTGTTTAAGGTGTGTAGTGACTTACCCAGGGTCATACAGCTAATAAGTAACCCGGGCAGGATTTGAATACAGGTCTTTTCCGCTACCCCAAACCACCTCTATCTCTTTTCATGTTGTTTCCCTAAACGACTAGTATGGTGAGTGGCCTGAACATCCCCAGTGACAGGGAGATCATTACCCTTACAGATACCCATGCAGTACCCATGCAGATACAAACATCCACTAGCACTTAATTACTTGATACTAATTTTATTCCTACCAGGACTCATCATGTTGTTGTTGCTGAGTCACTTCAGTTGTGTCTGACTCTTTGTGATCCTGTTTGGGGTTTTCTTGGCAAAGATGCTATAGTGGTTTGCCATTTCCTTCTCATTTTATAGATGAGGAAACTGAGGCAAACAGGGTGAAGTGACTTGCCCAGGGTCACAGAGTTAGTGATTGTCTGAGGCTGGATTTGAACTCAGGTCGTCCTGACTCCAGGCCTAATGCTCTATCTACTGCACCACCTCGCTACCTTATAAAGCTGCCCTGGTCTGTTGGCTTTCCCTGAAATGCTCTTTTTTTCTGTGAAAAGGTCACTTAGGACTCTGAAATGTGCCACTCTGATAGGCAGTGTTTTTAAGAGCTCTCCCCTCCCAGACCCCATAATATCAGAATTGGTTCATAGGGATCGGCATTAGGCCCAGCACCACCCAACTTGTCCTGCCAAATACATAGACAGGGGAGGTTCGCCTCTGCCTGGCCCTAGAATCCACTTTGCCCACGCGCCCACCACTTAACTGACTCACTCACTATAATAATAGCTGACATTTACATAGTGTTTGAAGGTTTGCAAAATTATTTTCATGCATTATCTCATTTGGATCCTCAAAAGAATCCTGTGAGGCATATGCTATTATTATCCCCATTTTACAGATGAGAAAACGGAGGCTCAGAGAGGTTAAGTGGCTTGCCCTTGTTCACATAGCTAGTAAATGAGGCAGGATTTGAACCTAATTCCTTCTGACTCAATGTCCAGCACAGCCCCCATAATGCCAGGGTACCACTGATCACAAATGGTCTGTACTCAAACTCTCTTCCTCTTTCATATTCTGCTTCTGAGACTGAGTTCTAGGGGTGCTGTGCCTGGATGTTCACTGTGCCATAAGTATTACTGTTATGCTGTGCTCCGCCCATTCTTTTGTACTCTTATTCACTCACTAACTGCTCCACAAACAAACGCACCTGAAGTCTGGTTCTTCTGTGTCTATATGTTGCCTTGTTCTGGCTGTTACCCAAACAATTATCACCAGTATTAGGAGAATAGCTATAATCATCTTTTATAGAGGAAAATACCATCTAAAAAGAAAAAATGGTTATTAACAGTCATGGCAGACAGATATCAGACCTTTGCACCTTGCCTTTGCTTTCTGCTTGTCTACTTTCTCCTGGTGAATTGGCCAGTAAGCATTTATTAAGCACCTACTGTGTGCCAGGCACATACTAGGCGCTTGTGAATACAAAGAAAGGCAAAAAGTAGTCCCTGCCCCAGAGCAGTTTGCAATCAAATGAGGGAGAGAACATGAAAATAATTATGGACAAACTAGCTCTGTGCATGATGAATTGGAAATTACCAAGAGAGGGAAGGCACAAGAACAGAGAAGGATGGGCAAAGGCTTCCTGTAGAAGGTGGGGTTTTAGTGGGGACTTGAAGGAAGCCAGGAGGTGGAGATGAGGAGGGAGAGCTTTCTAGGCGTGGGGGGACAGCCAGTGAAAATGAAGGGTCTTTTTCAGTAACAACAGAGAGATCAATGTCTCTGGACATTGGCTGGGAGGAAGGCACAAGACAACTGGGGACGTGGGTGGGTCCTGAAGGGCTTCGAAGGCCAAGCAGAGGATTTTGCATTTGATCCCAGGCTTCTGTTTAGCACACAAGCTCTTGTATTATGGGCCAGCTCTTAAGGTCTAGGACAGGGGTGGGGAGCCTACCAGCCTCGAGGCCACATGTGACCCTCTAGGTCCTCAAGTGTGGCCCTTTGAATCCAAGAGGCCACATGTAGCCTCGAGGCTGCAGGTTCCCCATTCCTGGTCTAGGATAGCCTTTAAATTAGCTCAGCAAATATTCTTACTAAATACTTACTGTGTACAAGGGCAAATTATTGCTCTGGGGGAGAAGCAACAAGGTCATGGTACAATGGAAAGAACACTCACTGACTTCAGAGTCAGAGGTCCTGAGTGCAAATCCAGCTTCCAATGGTCACAACCTTGAGCAATCACTTATAGTTTCCTTAACTATAAAATGTGGTTGTTGATGTAGATGTACCTCTGAAGTTCCTTCTACCTCCAGCTTTTTGATCTTATGCTCCTCAAGGAGTGGAATCTGGAGGTTATATTACGTACACAGATAAGTATGATAAAAGGCTGGATGTGAGGGGACCAAGAAAAGATCAGACAAAACTCACTCCAGCAAAAAGGCTTGTTTATGTTTTGTGTCTACGTCTGGTAGTGGTGGTAGTAGTAGTAAACGACACTCATTTCTGAAGTTGATAAAGTGCTTTTTTTTCAAGGCAATTGGGGTTAAGTGACTTGCCCAGGGTCACACAGCTAATAAGTGTCAAGTGTTTGATCTGAGGCCAGATTTGAGCTCAGGTCCTCCTGACTTCAGGACCAGTGCTCTATCCACTGGACAGCCTAGCTGCCCCTATAAAATGCTTTCTTTACAACAACCCTATAAAGTTAGGTATTAATATCCTTATTTTACAGATAAGAAAACTGAGGCCCAGAGAGGGGAGATGTCTTTCCCAAAGTCATGCAGCTCGTAAGTGGCAAAGAAGGCATTTGAACCTAAGTCCTTTTGAACTTTTTGTACCTTGGTCCAGTTTACAGCCCATTGCACCACATTGGAAAGGCCACAGAAGCATGAGAAAAATGGATGGAGTATTAGAGATGATGTGTTCAAACCCCCTCATTTTACAGATGAGAAGACTAAGACTCAGAGAAAGTCCTGTCAGCTAAGTAGTAGATCTGGGATTTGATGTCAAGTCTTTTAACTCCAAATCTTCTGTTCCCAGTATCCTAGGACCTTGCGCTAGAAGGGACCTCTCGTATATGTATATATGTCTAGTATAGCCCTCTCCTTTTAGAAGTGAGGAGACTAAGTCCTAGGGAAGTTAGTGCTTTGCCCAAAGTCTCAGAGTCTCACAGTAGTAGGTGGGAGAGGCTTAATTTTACTTGCAGTCCACTGGTACCACTACATCATACAGGTGTCACTGAATCCCACTATGGCCCTTTCATCAGGATGGCTCAGCTCCATGCTAAGTCGCTGAGAGTCCCTGTGGGGCCACAACATTGCTAGCAGGAGGTGGAGGGAAGCACCAGATGAGTCCCTCTCATGGCTCTCATTTACTCCAATGCCGCTCTAGTCTAGGGAGGTCTACAAGTCCATCCCCTACTTTTAGGCCAATGTCCTCTATATCACTGCCTCATCTTACCTGTATCCCTCATGTACTTGAGGGAGTGGCCACTTATCATCCTTCCATGGTATTGTTGAGGAAATTGAGGTCCAGAAAGAACAAGCAGCCTGCCCACAGTTACAGAGTGAGTCTAGACCAGAACTCAAGGGTCCTGCTTCCCAGTCCTGCTAGCTCCACACAAGAGGCACCTCTCTTGTACCACGTCCAAAAGGGATATCCTCACTCATCCCCCAGGGGGCTTATGTGGTCAGGGAATATTTACTGAGGGTGCAAGCCAGAAGTCTAACCTAGCTCAAGTCTAGCCCATATCACAGACTGAGATAGGATACTGTTAGAGAACAGTAGGTCCTGGGGCAGAACCTGTGTTCAAATTCAGACCTGGCTACTTAATTCCTATGCAACCTTAGACAAATAATTTCCACTCTCTGGGAATCCATTTCCTCATTTCTAAAATGTGTTTGGATTAGATGATCTCTACGTTTTCTTTCAAGACTTCTTATGGCACGATGGATAGATCACTAGGCCTGGAGTCAGGAAGACTCATCTTCATGAGTTCAAATCTGGCTTCACACATTCACTAGCTGTGTGACCCTGGGCAAGTCACTTAAACCATGTTAGCCTCAGTTTTCTCATCTGCAAAATGAGCTAGAGAAAGAAATGGCAAAGCACTCTAGCTAGTATCTTTGCCAAGAAAACCCCAAATGGGGTCACGAAGAGTCCGGTACCACCAAGAAATGACTGAACAAGTTTCCTTTCAGGGCTACATTCCAAGATTTTAGCTCCAGAATGATATCCCCGCAGCCTCCCTCCCCTAACTCAGTCACAGACTAAGCTGTTACACTGGCCAGAGGCTGAGTCACCCTGACCCTGGTGACAGACTGAGGCCTCACCTTGGTCCCAGACTGAACGCTGACCCTGGCCCCAGACTGAGCCGTGACCCTCATCCCAGTCTGAGCCCTCCTCCTGGTCACAGATCCAGGATCTGACTGCATAGTGAGAGCTTAATAGATGGGAATGTAATTGAATAAGCATGAGAATGGGGCTGTCTCAGTGGAGCCCATCCCCCATGCCAGAAGCGCAGTTCATAGCCAGCTGGAGGGGGAGAAGGGGGAGCTGTAGAAAGCCTTTGTGTGGAAGGGGGATGGGGTATATTCGTTTTCTCAGGTTACAAAGCTGTAGAAGATGCTATTCTCCTTGGAGAGAGAAGGTGTGAGGGATGTGCAGGGAGCTCTAAGTATTTGCGAAAGGAATGTCTTGTCTGATGAATGGAAATGGTGTTTAAATCTCAAAGACTTGAGCTGCTGGCAGCCCTGCTGCCCTCCCGGGGCTCTGACTCTCAGCAGGATTCCTGGCTGTCTGCTAGGTTCTAGATGTGCACAGGTGTTTTGCACCTGCGTATGTATTGGTGCGTGGGTGCACATACTGGGTGGGTCCATGTTTGTGGGGATAGATCGAGGGGCACTGTGTGTGTATGCAACGGTGATTGTTGGGAGCCGTGCTTGTGTTTATTTGTTCAGGGCACTGTGGAAACAGAGGAACATGTGTTTATGTCATAGTGTGCACACGTCTGCCTGTGTGTGTTCTTCCGTGTGTGGTAAAATGTTTGAAAACGTGTTTCTGGATCCACCCAAAGGGAACAACGCTCCTATGTATATAACCGTGTATGTTCATATGGATAAGTGCATGTCCGTATGTGATCGTGCACATGTATTGGTGCATTTGTGTGCCCATGTGAATGTAAGGCAGGGTCTGTGTGGCCACGTGGATGAGCATGAGTCAGTGTACTTTGTGCAGCTATGTTTGTACGTGTGTTTTTATGTGTTGCCGTGTCTGGGTGTGAGGGTGACTGGAGAAGTGTGTGGTGGGCACAAGCCATCTGCAAATGGCTACATGGGCATGAAGAGTAACCCCAACGATACCAGCCAGGACCTGGGGAGGCAGGTTAATGTAGGGGGATGAAAGCTGGCGTAATAGGCAGAGGACCTGGGTGCCAAGCCTGATTCTTCCACTCTGCCTACATGTCATTCCAAGTCACTGAGCTCGAGAAGCAATGGCAAACTTCTCCAGCAGCTTTGCCAGGAAACCCTAGATGGGGTCACGGAGAGTCGGACACAACTCAAAAATGACTGAACAACAGCATTTCTTCTGGGCCTCAGTTATCTCTTCAGCAACCAGAGGGACAATGGACTGAATGATCTCCGTGATCTCTTAGCGCTCTAAATTTTATGGTCCTGTGGTCACAGGATTGCTTACTCTTCTGTATGATCAGAAAAGGGGAGGGGGTGTCATGTAGCGTCATTGAAGTAACAGACAGAGGGGTCAAGTACTTCACCAATGAACATGGGCACTGGTCCAGGGCTCCAGTTCTAAACCCATGGTCCGTTACCTTATTTTAAAATATGTATCTTTTGATGACTATTTCAATAACTGATTTCCTTGGTAATCCTATGCATTTTATCTTAGTCATTTAAAAACATTATTCTGAGAAAGAGTTCATGGGCTTCCCCAGAAGGCTGAAGAGATCTACCACTCTGTCTCTGTCTGTCTGTCTTCCTAGCTGTCTCTCTCTACCTTTCTTTCCATCTCTCTGTCTCTCTTCAATCTCTCTCTGTCTCTGTCTGTCTCTCTTTGTCTGTCTGTCTGTTTTTCTGTCTCTGTCTCTGTCTCTCTCTCTATCTCGCAAACACACACATTAAGAACTCCTTACACAAGGAGAGCTCTTAAAGATTAAATAGATCATTCTCTGGGGGTAAAGAGCTGGGCATATTTAGCCTGGAGAAAAGAAGGCTCAGGTGACATGGGAGCTGCCTTCATAGTATCTAATAGGTTGTCATGTGAAGGAGGGATTAGATTTGTTCCCCTTGGTATCCAAGGGCAGAACTCAGGGCAAGAGGTGGAAGTTAAAAAGACTATTTGAGTCTCGATGTCCTAACAATGAGAGCCATCCCAGAGCGGGTCTCCGTTTTAGTGGTGTGTGGCTCCCTTTCCTTGAAGGTCTTCAATATAACCACTTGCTGAAGATCTTATAGGGGGGCTTCCTTTCATATATTTAGACTAGGTGGTCACGGAGGTCCTTTCCAACTTGAGAATTCCATGATTTTGATGCCATCAGGGAATACATAGGCAAGAATTGCACAGGATGAGAAAAACACAGATGGGTTGTGATCTCACACAGAAGAGATGGGGAGATTCCCCCATCAATGAAGCATGACCCATGTTGATTCTCTAAAGGTAGTGTGGTGTAATGGATAGGGCACTGGACTTGAAGTCAGGAAGGTGTGGGTTCAAATTCTGCCTTAGACACTTACTAGCTGTGTGACCCTGGGAAAGTCAAATAGATCTGCTCAGCTTCATAAAAATGAAGTGAGACTCGGTGACATAATGGTCCCTTATAGCTCTAGATCTCTGATAGTATAAGAACAGCAATCTATCAAAGTCAGCAGTTTTGTGTGTCCATATGGATGTGTGCATGCTCATGTATATGCCCAGTGCCTGGTGCTTAGTAGGTGCTTAATGAATGTTTATTGATTGATTGGTTGATTGGCTGGTTGCTGGTGAATGTGCCCTTCTGTGTGGGCCAGACATTATGATAGCGTGTCCATTTCACATGCCAAGTGTTTTTGTGTCTGTGGATGTCTATGAGTGGGCTTTGTATCTCTCTGTTATGTAAGCCCTCTGTGCATAGAAGAATGTGAGTTTTCTCCTCTCCCCTTTGCTTCCAGGTCCCCCAGTGTTGGGATCTGAGAACTAGGGCTGGTGGTGTATCCCAGTCCTCTGAGCCAGGCTAGACACAAGGCCTCTAGACCCAAAGGGTAGTGCAAGAGCCACTGGGGCGAGTCTGAACTGGGCTGTGAGTGTGATCCCAGGCTCTGAGGGCTAGAAAAGCCCTCAGATATTATCTATTCTGATTCTCCACCCAGTACCAGAACCTCCTCTTCACCTCCCCAACAAGGGACTTAGTTATGCAGCCTCCACTCCCATAGATCTGCTGATGCTAATAGCTCCCTCCTAGCCCAAAGCATCCTCCAGTATGCCTGTCTGCACCCTTTACTCCAGCTGAGATCTCCCTCCCTAGAATGTTTCTGGCATTCTTCACTCTGCCCCCTGGTTCCCAGTAGAACAAATGTAGTTCCGCTGTCCCACAACCAGCCTGCTGAGATCGCTCTGGGAAAGGGCTTAAAAACCCCTCATTCACCTGATCCTTGAGTTTTGCTACATTCTGGTCTCCTTCCTCTGGGCGTGCTTCAGTTGGTCCAGACCCCTGGGGTCTCTCCAGATCAAAGGATGGCAGGACTATCGTCGCCCCTTTTTAGGACCCGTTAGGTGGCCAAGGAATGGTGCCTGTGGACATCTCAGTGCCTGGTGGTGCTGGACTTGAAATCAGGATCGACCTGAGTTCAAATCCTGCCTAGGTGTATGACCAGCAGGCCACTTAACCTCATTCAGCTTCAATTTCCTTTTCCGTAGATGAAGGGGAGGGGAGAGGAGTAGTAGCACCTCCCTCAAATGAGTTAATATATGCATAGCATGGGCATTAAAATTCTCTATAAATGTAAGCTGTTTTTATTGGGGAAGGTCACCTTCTTCAGCTGAGCTTCAGGGTGGAAAGGAGCACCTGCTGAGCCAGCCAGGTCAGCCAAATCAGTGCTGTCCATCAATAGGTGACAGATGTCCCAGCCAGATGGCCCCGATACCTCCTAGCTCAGGTGAAGCGGAAAAGGAGGACAGGTAGGCATGAGGGCCATTTTGCAGAGGAGGAAACTGAGGCTAGAACAGAGGGAAATCAGCTGCTCAGGGTCTGCATGGGCGATCTCGGTGTGGTGACTCATTTCACCTACACAAGTGTTAAGCCATTGATACCTTAGTAGGTAAATAATAGAGTTGTGTGAGTGAGAGTGTCTAGTGGAAGGTTAGAGGCAGCTAGTTGGCACAATGGACAGAGCATTGCACCTGGATTCAGGGATTCTCAAGTTCAAATCTGACCTCACATACTTACTGGCCCCCCCAGCCTCATTTTCCTTATCTATAAAATGGGGATCATCGTAGCATCTAAAGGCAGCTAAGTGATGCAGATGAGGAAACTGAGGCTAACATGGTTTAAGTGACTTGCCCAGGGTCACACAGCTAGTAAGTGTCTGAGGCTGGATTTGAACTCAGATCTTCCTGACTCCTGATCTGGAGTTCTATCCATTGCACCGCCTAGCTGCCCTAGTAAAGCCAGAGAAAGAACCAAACCTAGGTCACTTATCTGCTGGTTCACAGCTCTTTCTGCTACACATACCATATTACTTATCCCTGGAATCTTGACCAGAGTAGATGCTTGATTAAATATTTGCTTATTTAAATTGAAAGAGACTCGTGCCAAATTGTGGCCTTGAATGCCAGGATAAGAGGCTGGCACTTTTCTCACACATTCTCCACAGCTGTTACAACAGCTGGCTTTGCTTCTGGGCATTGGCTGGGCTGGAGGAGGAGGAAAGCTAGTGAGACCAGGAAGTGGGAGGGGGCCATTGAACTGAGGAGAGAGCAGAAAAGCTAATTAGCTTTTCTCCAAGAGATGGGGCCAGAGTGAGGAAACACAGCTATATTGAGATGCACTGATCCAGAGGACTGACCTTGCTGAGGGCACAGGATCTTTGAAGCTGGGAAGCAGTGGGAAGGGTCATACTGTCCATCCTACAATCTCAGGGCATCTTTGTTGTTAAGACCCTTTCAATCCAAGATAAGACCCCCCCTGACCCTGTGGGACAGGGAAAGAAGTCCCAGACACTAGAAAAGTAAGATCCAAATAGAGTTGAAAATTCACAAGATGGCCTATGTAAACCCCAAAAGAGGACTGTTTATTGATTGGTGATGGTGGTGGTGGTGGGGTGCTATGGAAGGGAAACCCCTGGAGCTGGGGGCCAAGAGACAGGGGTTCTAATCCCCATTCAGTTACCAGTTTGTTATGTGACCTTGCACACTGCCCATTCCTGGACCTCTGATTCCTAGTCTCTAAAGTGACAGTGGATTAGATAATCTTAATGACCCTTCTAGCTCTGATCTCAGGCATTAGCTTATGAATGAATGGACCAGGAAGTGGCTGGAACTTTACTTTCACATAGAAGATTGCCTGGGATCCCCGCCTCCTTTGTAGAAACCCAGGATGATGGGATTGAAAGCAGCAAGAAACCTTAGACGTTATCCAGCTGAAACTAGATCTGATCAGAAATCCCTTGCTCTGCTATTCCTGACAAACCTATCCTTCTCCTGAACATCTTCAGTGACTGGGAACTCACTACCCCCTCCGCCATCCCACTCCTCTTCTGGATAGCTTTTCTTCCTATCAAGTAAAAATCTGCTTTGCTACAATTCGCCCAGCCTCACTTTTCTCCTCCTTTTGTCCACTGGAAGAGGCAAGAAGAAAAATCCAAATTTTTTCCCATTCTTCCCTCCCCCCATATCAGTATGGTATAATTGGGGGAAAAAAATCCTGGATTTTGAGTTAAAAGACCTAGATTCAAATCCAGCTCTGTGCTACTTTATGGCATGACTTTAGACAAGTCTCTTCCCTTTTCTGGGCCTTATTTTCTCCTCTCCTTAAAATGAAAGAGTTTGCTTAGTTGGGTACATTCCAGCTCTTAATCTTATGGTATGTCTTTAGTTGTTAGGAAGTTTTTTTTTTCCTTATGTTGATCCATTTGTAACCTGTCCTGGTTTGTTTCCTGGAGGAAATGGAATTTGGGGGGCTGTCTCCTTATTCCTGGCTTTCTATGGACTCCTCCAGGTCATCATGATACCCAGGTTCCAAGCAGTGGGAAACTTGGGGGTGGGGCTGAGGTTCCCACAGCTAGACACCCATGGGTTTGGCCTTGCGAGATGTGGGACTCTCCATTCCCCATCTCCTGCCCAGCAGAGCTGCAGGCAACTTGAGATTTCCCTAGCCGGAGCTCTCCTAGGAGCCCACTGCTCTCATCAGCATCTGGGAGCCCCATTTTAATCACCCAGTCCTAGTACATCTCGGGGAAAAGCGCCAGTTGGGGGGGATCACACCTGGGTGGATTTGTGCCAGAGCCACTCACAGGGTCACAGGGTCACAGGGGGAAGACATCGCTAGGCTGGGAAATAAGGAAAACATCCCGATGGTGGAGACATAGGAAGGCAGGTCCAGGCCAAAAGGGAGGGTACCAATGCTTCAACATGGCAGTCAAAAAAGCTGCAAAAACCAAAACCAAAATCTGTATCTTAAGTTGCATTTGGAGAAGTAGAGTGTCCAGAGAGGGAGAAGTGATGGTCCTACCAACCTCTCCTCTGATCTATATCCTCTATAGAGGATATTGAGTTCACTTCTAGGTGCCACACTCCAGGAAAGACATTTGTAAGGCCCAGTGCCTCCAGCACATATTTTTATACTTTACCCCCCCCCACTATTCTCCTCCACTGTCCTTTCTGTTGTTCTTTACACAGGTTCCTTCATCTCCCACATGCATACCTTTGCACTGACTGCCCCCATACCTGAAAAGCTCTGTCCCTTCATCTTCACCTCTTAGTTTCTGGCTTCCTTAAAGATTCAGCTCAGATCTCACCTTCTTAAGGAAGCCTTTCCTAGCCCTCCTTTTCTCATCCCCAACTTCTTTCTAGTGCCTTCCATCAACTTTGTATATATCCTTCTCTGAGATTACCTTCCATCAGGTCTGTGTATATCTTGTATGTACCTAATAAGTGGTGAATGAGCTCCCTCAAGGCAGGGACCCTGCTTTTTTCCCTTCTTTGTATCCCCAGTACTAAGCATAGTGCCTGGCAGATAGCTAACGCTTAATAAATGTGTGTTGACTATTTACTGTCAATACAGGGCTGGAATGGATGAGGGGAATGGAGACTATGTCACATGAAAATTGATTGAATAAATTTGAATGTTCAGACTAAACAAGAAAAATTGGGGCAGGGGTGGAGATGATAGCTATATTCAAGTAATTGAATCAGTGTTTACTTAACTGTGTGACTTTGGACAAGTCACTACCCTTCTCTGAGGATGTTTTGGGGGAAGGAGACTAAGTTAATTCACTTTGTCCCCAGAGGACAGGACTTAAAAGTGATGGATAGAAGTTTCAAAGAGGCAGATTGTAAGTTTAACAGAAGAAACTTCCTAGCAATTTGTATTCCCCAAATGTAGGATGGACCTCCCCCAAGAAGTAGTGAGCTCCTGTCACTAGACATCTTTAAGCAAAAGCTGGATGATTGTGTGTGCAGGATGTTGTATGGAAGATTATGGTTCAGTTTTAGGTTGGGTGTGCTGGACTCTGAGATCCTTCCCTCTCAGAAATCCCTGTTATTGTATGACTTCAAATTCAATAGCCTTTGGGCTCAGTTCCTAGGACTCAGGCTTGGAATCCAGGTTCTTCCCCTGGAAGAAGGGAAGCCACTGTGTGTGGTCTAAGACTGCATGCTTAGCCACCTGGGCAAGGGGGACTTTTCTGGATTTAATGTGGCTTTACAAATACATGGGATGTCATAGGGAGGCAGATTCCTTCTCAATATACAAAAGGTATTTTGTAGCCATCAGGTGTGTTCCTCAGTGGAATGGACTGTTTCATGAGGTCCTGATCTTAATACCAATTCCTATTTTTTTAATAGTTTATTTTTAATTTTCAACATTCACTTCCATAAGCTTTTGAGTTTTAAATTTTCTCCCCCTCCCTCCCCACCTCTCTCATTAAGATGGCAAGCAATCTGATATGAGCTCTACATATACATTCCTACTAAACATATTTTCACATTAGTCATGTTGTAAAGAAGAATTAGAACCAATAGGAGGAACCATAAGAAAGCAATTCCAATTTTTAAAGTTTTACCAATTGCCTCACTACTCACCAAAGAGAGCAGATTTTTATCCCAATATTACAGATAGAGAAACAAGCTCAAAGAGGTCAGATGCCTTTACCTAAGTTCACACAGCTGATTATATCAGAAGCTGAACCCTAACCCAGGCTCCCCAAACAGTTCTTTTTATTATTTTTTTTATTTTTTATAAATATAAGGTCATTGTACATACAAGATACACACAGACCTGATGGAAGGTAATCTCAGAGAAGGATATATACAAAGTTGATGGAAGGCATTAGAAAGAAACTGGGGATAGAAAAAGGAGGACTAGGAAAAGCTAGCCCTTTCCTATAAAATAAAGGCTATTTTGTTATTATACCATGCTGTGTTCCCCATCCTTGGTAATGTCCCAATGGAGGTTGGATGACACCTATGAGAGATGCATTTGTGAGGACTCCTTTGCTAGGGGCCAGTAAGAAAAGACCTGATGAACTCTAATGTCCTTTTCAGCTATGAGCTTCTATGATTCGAAGATATTAATGAGTCTACACTGGGAAAGGACCTTAGAAGTCATATAATCTTACCCCCTCATTTTATAGAAAAAAATGGAGGCACCCAGAGATGTTAAGTGACTTACTTAGGGTCACACAGATAGTAATCGTCTGAAGTAGGATTTGAACCCAGCTCCTGTGACTTCCAAATTGGTACTCTTCCCACAATAACATGCTGCTATTGTTCTAAATTTTGAACGCTCTAGGAGTCTAGATTTGGATGGTTCTATGCTTCTGTGACCTGTGTGAATACATGGAACAAAGTAGCTGTTGAGAGTGAGAACTGCAGACTTGTATACCAGCCTTGCACAGCTCTGTGAAAAGATTTGGAAAAGGCCGTGTGTGCAGGGGTTGCTGGGATGATGTAACTGAAGGAAGCAACACATTTAGACAGATGAGAAAGTGAGGGTGTTTTTGTCCCTCCTTTGCAAAACTGAGCTCAAAGCTCCCTGTGCCAATGACACTTAATTACCCATCTCCCTTAGGAGAACAAGTCTTAATCAAAACTCTGACTCCCCAGGCGATAATAGTGGTTTTCACGTCTATGGATTCTGGGAGGATGGTGACCAGCTGTTCTCCATCTCGAGAGGACAGAACAGGCAGGAGCAAGCTTTGGCTCTAGAAGGAAAAGAATCAAGTTAGATACAAGTAAGAACTTTCCCAGAGTAAGCACTCAAAAACGGTATCAGCTGTCCCAGGAAAGGCATGCCTATCTTAGTCAAAGGGTAATCTTTCTTAGAAGCAGGGGGGAGAGGAATGACATGACATTTTAAATAACCCCTGGGGATTGTGTTAATGTGCTGGGGATGGGGGTCATAGGAATGGGGATGAAAATGGAGGTGGTTATGCTAGTGATACTGATGGTGGTGATAGGGACGCTTATGTTAGTAATAGGGATGGTGATGACGGAATTGCTTATGCTGATGGTAGTGATAGTAGTGATGGGGACAGTTATGCTGTTCATAATGAGGGCAGTAATGGGGGTGGTTATTCTGGTGGTACTGCTGGTTGTGATGGAAATGGTTGTGCTAGGGTAGTGATGTTGTTGATGGGGATGGTTGTGTTGGTGGTAGTGATGAAAATGGTTCTGCTTGTGGTAGGATATTGTCTATGGGACTGATTATCCTAGTGGTAGGATGATATTGGTAAGGGGTGGTTATGATGGGGATGGTGATGATGGGTGTAGCAGATGGTAATTAACCTGGTTATGTAAATGATGATGATGGTGACTGTAATGGGGTGGATGGGAGTAGGGATGCTGGTATTAGGCTTGGAGATGATGAGGGTAATCATGGTAATGATAGTAATGGTGATGGTGGTGGTGGTGGTGATCATGATGATGGAAATTTCCTTGCCTTTGCTCACACTAATCCTTATGCACAAAATAGCCATACTATCCAACTCTCCTTACCCAATTCCTACTAATTCTTTAAAGATAAACTCTAAGACTGCCTTCTCCATGAGGTCTTTCTGGATCACTCAGACCAACATTGACACGGTGTCTTTCTCTTTGGAAGTCCTATAGCACTTTGTGCGCCTCTTGTACATCTATTGACTTCTGGTTCATACTGTACTTAGCTGAGTACCTGCATCATCTCCCCTGAAAGACTTCAAGATATGTATGAGCAGAGACTGTGTCTTATTTGTTTTTGTATATACCACAGCACCAAACACAGGGTGCTGAGGAAATATTTGTTGTGTGAATGAATATGTAAATGAACAATGGACAGATTTAAACAAATCCCACTTTTCAAATGGAAGAGGGCAAAGATGGAGGTAAGGTGAAGCTCACAGAGGCTGTTCAATGACAGCTGACTGCCTGGAATCCTAGAATGTCAGAGCTGGAAGGAACCTCAGAACATAGAATGCTGGACCTTAGAACACAAAAACATAGAATATTAGAACACAGAGATGTTGGAGCATAGAGATGGTGGAAGTGAACGTGATCTTTTGAGATTATCAAATACAACTCCCCTCTCCCCATTTACAGATGAGGAAACTGGGACCCAGAAGGGAAATGACTTTCCCAAGGTCATATAGCCAATCATAGCAGTACCAAGATTGGAGTGAAACCTAGACACCCAGCTCTGTTTCCTATTTTGTTTTCAGTCTAAGTTACACACATTCTAATGCCACAGCCCATTATAGGGACAGAACAGGGGATGTCTGTCCCCTCACCAACATTTAGCAGTTGTGTATTAGGGTTCTGAGTATACATTACAGATGCATAATAGAAAGGAATATAGCAAGAGAGGGAGTAATTCTGGCTACATTTCCAACCTCCCCTCCTGGAAAATGGTTGGGTTCCAGGGAGATGACTCAGTGTCTTCCGACAGAACTGTCACCCACAGCTCAGGAGCCCACAGGACCAAAATGAGTGGGCTGTGGCAGCCCTCTTAAATTCCTGGCAGGTGAACTAGACTCCTACCCATGAGCTCAGTAAGTTTGCATTCACATGGGACAACTAGCATGGAGATAAACTATTCCTCCCATGCTGGACTGAGTGCTGGCCTTGGTACCAGGATGACTCCCAAACCTAATCCCAGGCTAAACCCTAATCCCTAAGGCATACATTCTGTGAATCTTTGTTCAGTCTAATAATTTCTCAGCCCCAGTGCTTTCTATTTCATTCCCAAACCAAGCAAATCTTAAATGAGCCTCCAAATCAGTGTTTCCATTTCTGATCTTCCTTGCTCCCCAACTCTTATGCTTATGTACCTTGTATGTGTTTGCTGGGTTTACGTGTGTAGAGGCAAGGGGTGCTGGGATTGGAGTGGGACAGAGTGGGGTAGCTGCTTCTCTGGCCAAAGGCAGGAAAACTTGCAACCTTCCCAGAAAGCTGTTCGACCTTCCTTTCCTATTCTCTCTTCCCAAGGGATCCACTGGTGCCTCTCCTCTCTGGTGCCAGGCTAGAGGAGTGGGAGGGTAAGCCCCAGGCCCCTGAGGCTTGGTGACTTCTCAGTGCCAGTGCCTGGGAGCTGAGGAGGTGGGGAAAATGAAGGAGGCCTGGAGCCAGTATTGAAAAGGGTGGACTCTGACAAGGTGCGATTGGCATCTCTGTGCAACAAGAGAAGGGCCAAGATTCATTGCCCACCAAGCTGCTATTCCTGGCTGCACCTCCCTGCCTCCCCCTGGGGATTAGCTTGAACTGGCTTCGTTCCCGTCACAACACAGGCTGGCCCTGTGTCTGCTCACCATCCCTGCCTTTGGATAGTGATGTCTTCCCTGGAGCCAAATGGTCCATTCCTTGAAGGCCCAAGGGACCAGGGGCTCAGTCCCCAGCTGCTCTCCTCTCATCCCCTCCACAGTAGGGAAAGGACTTACAAGTCAAGATGCCCAATCCATCAATTGGTTACTACATCTGTATTCAATCTCCTGTGTCTGGCTTTGTACGGGGCTTCATTATATACAAGATAGACAAAAGCAGAGATCTGGCCTGACCTCGGACTCCACTCCCCATCCCCAACACTTCCTTTCTCCATCCTCACCATGGAGTTAGGCAATAAGGACTCATACATAGGAATAACAGGTGGTGGGATAGATTGTGACAATGGAATCATAGAATCTAAGAACCTAAGATTCTAAGAATCATGGAGCCCTGGGATTTTAGAATCTTAGAACAGAGAGGCAGCATAATGCATAGAACACTGGCCTTGGGGTCAGAGGACTTGGGTTCAGATTCTGGCTCTGCCATTTATTGCTTATGTGACCCTGGGCAAAGTCACCTACAGGAAGCTCTTCATAATCCCTCTTAATTCTAATGCCTTTCCTCTTCTGAGTATTTCTTATTCAACCTGTATATAGCTTATTTGTATATAGTTGTTTTCATGTTATCTTAGCTCTTAGACTGTGACCTCTTGAGGACAGAGACTGTCTTTTGCCTTTGTTTATATCCCCAGTGCTTAGCATAATGTGTGGCACATAATTGGTGCTTAACAAATGTTTGTTGACTGATTGATTGAACCTATCTGGACCTCAGTTTCCTTATCTGGAAAAAAATGGGGAAATTAGACTATGTTGTGTACTCTGTCTCCACCCAATTCTCAAACCTCTTCTTACTCCATTAACCAATTTATATACACTTTCACTATCCCCCACATAAACCAGTGTGGAAGAGCTAACTTTGGAGGTAGAAGCCTGGAGCTGGAATTACTAATAGATTAAATTACCTCAAAATCTTTTCTTATAGCTGTAAATTTGTAGTTCTATGGTCCCGTGAGGATCAACTGGTTGGGAGGGAACTGGAGATGATGCCAAATGAGGAACAGGTAAAGGAACTGGGGATATTTCCTCTAAAGGAGAGAACCTTAAAGTGTTAGAACCATAGAACCTTAGATCTGGAAGGAATTTCAGAGGGCCCTAGTTCAGCTCCTCCACAAATCATGGGCCATTACCTCTACAACAGTCTCGAGGTTGGTCACTCTAGCTCCACTTGAAGACCCTCAGATTTCTGCTAGAATTTTAGAACTGAAAGGGACCTCAGAGGTCATTTAGTTTTAAATTGCTTTCCAGGGCAGCATCAGATATAAAAGTTAGCGCCATAGAAATCCAGAGAAACCAGAATAACTAGAGAGTTTTCCTAGAGAAGACGAAACTTGAGCTAGACCTTGAAGGGTGAGGAAAATATTGCTGTTGTTTGTGCTTTGTTCTTGAAGAGGACTATGACATTAGGGAGGTGATGCCATGACATGCAAGTGAAATGGATTTAAGTGAGGCAGGGCTGTGCAGAGTCACCAGCCTCGCTTTCTCCTCTGGAGCAATTTGAGCCCAGTGGCCAAATATAGATCAGGACGACTGGAGATGGCCCTGGATGCAGTGGGAGACCTTGGACTTTTTAAGCTAAGGTCTTTAATAGTGACAGAAGTGGAAGGCATCTAATCAAGGGATATGAGTCAAGTTGTGGAGAGAGAGATGGGCTTGGGAGGCTTGTAGAATATAAGACTCATAGAATGTTTGCACTTACACTGACCCCTTTTATTTTACAGTGAGGGAATTAACTAAGGCACAAAATGGGGAAGGGACTCAATCAAAGTCACACAGAAAGTTAGTGACAGAGCCATAATTCCAGCTCTAAGCTTCCATCTCCAAAGTCAGTTAGTTCTTCCATACTGGTTCATGTGAGGGATAGTGGAAGCCTATCTAGATTGATTAGTTCTGATCAGATGATGGAGTAAGAAGAAGTTTGAGAATTGAGTGGGGGCAGAGTATAGATTGTGGAGAACCTTGAATACCAGGTGGGGGACTTTTATCATGTAAATGACAGGGAGACTTTAAAGGTTGTAGTGATGAGGAATGTCATGCTTTTGGTTCTAGAGCTGGGGAGTAATTGGGGAAGACCCTGAGTAGCAAGATGAGGAGTTTGGACTTTCATGTAGGCCACAGGGAGCTATTAAAGGTTTCTGAGCTGGGAAGTGATGAGCTGATTCCATTAAACTTTATCTCCCTCCCCCTTATTCCATCTATTCCCCACCACCACCCTACCATTGCCATGCAAAGAGGTTGGTTCATTGAAGAGACTTAATTAAAGATTTTTTTTTTAATGAATCAGTGTGGTGTTTTGGAAAGCTTATTCTAATGGGGTGGATATTTATTATGCCCTGGGCTTGTCCCAGCTCACATCATACTCAGAGTCCCCTGAGGCTTTGTCTAGGGCTTAGCACCCTGGGTCCATCTGGATAGTTTCCCAGGAACAGCCGCCTTCCTGTCCCCCCAGGGACATATTGATATCACCCTGGGTTTCCCAATCAATGACTGTCCATTTCAAGGGAGGATTAATCAAGTGGCTGCCTAGCATCTATCGATCAATTATTGATACGTCCCCAGCATGAGCTAGAAGCAGGGTCAGGTCTCTGCTTATCCGAAAAGTGAGAATGAAAGAGAGGATAGTGTGAAAAGGAAGGAAAAAAAGGATGAGACATAGCCCCTGCTCTTTGAAGGCCTTCATCTCAGTGGGGAGACACAACCCCTTCCCTCAGCGACTCCCTCGTGGGAAGGTAGAAACTCAGATAGATGCTCTTCTGAGGGAGAGACATGGCCCTGCCTCAGGGCAGACCTCCAGGGAACGAGAGAGCCTGGCCATGCACCCACACAGGCAACACACATGTATAGAAGACATATAGAGCAGCGTACCAATCAACGCCACAGGATTATGGTGCAGACTGCACAGAGAGCTATTGAAGGGGCTCCGAGTTCTGGAGTGACGGGAGCAGGCTGGGGAGGCGGCAGTCTCTGAAGGCTGCAAAAAGAAGGTCTTCGAGCTGCCTTTCGATTAAAGAAACATGCAGGTGGGGTAGTGTCTTTCTGGGAACTTAGTGTTTAGAGTGAGTAGGGACCAACCTCCTCCTTTGACACATGAGGAAACTGAGGCCCAGAGAAAGAAAGGCGCTTGTTCAACATCACACAGGTAGAAAGAAACAGCCAGGTTTCAACTGTTTCACACTTTTTTTATTGTTTACTTGAAAAACAACATTTTAAATGAATGTCATTATGAATGTGCATCTTATTCACTTTGTTAGGGTAAATAGGAATGGACTGATATCTTTTATTTTTTTCCTGAGAGATTTTGATCACCTTTTTCCAAGTGTGGATGACTCCACCTCTATGGGGGAAGTAGAGGGCTATGTGGACAGGGCTCTTTAGATGCTCTGTTGCCTCCTGAGATAAATGCACTAGACAGAACTCTTTGTAGCATTTTATATCTAATTCATTTTAAAGGTTAGGAGTATTCAAACTCATAATCCTTTTGTACCTTCAATTGACAAGCAAGAATTCTCTTCCAACATTAATCTTCCATACGTAATTGTGCATCTCATAGTATACAGTTCCCACTCAGAAACAGTGGTAGCTGTGCCTGCCCTGATCTTATCAGGTTTGGGGTCTTGTCTTTGGGTCTCACAAGGGTTGGGGGGGGGAGAGATGGGTCCAGCAGAGTGCAGTGGAAAGAGCCCTACATTTAGAATCAGAGGATTTGGGTTCAAATCCAGTTGGAAAAGTTGGCCACTTCTTGCCTAATCTAGGCTTCAATTTCCTGTGGGTAAAATTAGGAGGTCAGACTAGATAGACTTCTCCCAGGATTTTCGGATGGATAGCTTGAGTATCCAGAGGAGGGTAACGCATATGGGGAAGGGCCTCAGGTTTATACTATAGGAGGGGTAGCAGAAGGTCCTGAGGGTGTCTGTCTTTGAGAAGAGGACACTTAAGGAAGGTAGGATAGTTGTATTTGAAGGGCTGTCCTGAAGAAGAGGCATTCGATTTGCTCCAACATTCTACGACCTGAAATTTCATTCTTACCACGGTCATCTTGTGCCAGGCTAAAGAAAAAGGATCCCTGGGTTTCCTGGGATTAGGAGCTGACCGAGCAGCTTCCCCAGGGCTCTGTTCTGGGCGAGATGAGGTGAGGTGAGAGGAGGTGGAAGAGGGGAGGGAAAAAGGAGGAGTCACTGACCCACATTCATCAGAACTAGGATGGGGGAGGAAGAGCACTCAGAAACCTGACCTAGTTATTTCAGGCAGGTGTAGCCCAGGACAGAGCAGGCTTCTGGCAGGGGCACCTAACCCTCTCCTGGAGCCCAGGCTGAAGGGTTAGAAAACTAAGGAAGGAGCAACCTTTCACAGCATCTTCTGCACTGTTGTAGAATAGTGCAGAGAACATTGGAATTAAAGTCAGAAAACCTGCATTCTAGCCCTGGCTCTGGCACTGACAAGCTGAAAACCTTCAGGCAAGTCCCTTGACTTCTCTGGGCCTCAGTTTTCCCATATGTAAAATGAGGAGATTGAACTAAAAAAAAAAGTCTAAGTGCTTTTCATAGGATCTTATGGTACAATAGTATGGGTCAACATGGGGAAAGGTGAAAGTTTGGGGAAAACAGTTTTAACCAACAGCAAGAGAGCTTTAAGTTAAACTTTGGGAAGAATTTCCCAGTAAGATGAAGCTATGAATGTGTTACATGAAAGCAGCAGTTCTTAACTTGGAATCCATGAACCTGGGCATTTAAGAAAAAAAAAACCACAACCTAAAAATACACAAGATTACAAAGGAAATCAATCACATTGAAATATAATGATCAAAATATTATTTAAAAAAAAGACCAGGTTTGTGGGCACCAGATTAGGAACTCCTGTTTTCAAAGAAAGCTTAAGGTGCAGACTTGATGAGCTGGATACTCTGGGCCCTAAATCTTTTTCCTTGTGACTAAACCACTTGGCTGTGAGTACTTACTGCCCTCTGTGGTCACCCAGAACTAGTTAGCTGCGTCTGACCCAGGTTAGGCCTAAAAATAATAGCATCCGACCACCCTCAGCTTCTTTTCTCTGAGTTACGTGTCACCGGCTCCTTCAGCTGGTCATTATATGGCATGAGGGACTGCTCGAGCAGGCCCTCTGGTCCATATTCCCCTTCTGTATTACCCTAAGTTAGAACCTGTGCGCTTACAGTAATAGCTGAGCCTAGGTACTGCCGTGTAAGACTATATGGAGAATCAAAAAACATTTCCATTTACTCCCAGACACTGGTAACTTTAATTCCAGACTGTGTGATAGAGCGGACAAGGAAGTTGTGAGGCTAGGTTCTAGTTTTAGATCTCTTCTTGGCTGGATGTATGACTCTGATCGAGGCACTTCACTCTCTGGGCCTCAGTTTCCTTTTCTGTCAGATAAGGAGATTAGAGTAGTAGACATCTAAGAGACCCTCACTATAATCTAGGGCAGTTAGGTGGTGCAATGGATAGAGCACCAAGCCTGCAGTCAGAAAGACCCGAGTTCAAATTCAGCCTAAGATTCTTACTAGCTGTATGACCCTGATTGAGTTACTTAACCCTGATTGCCTCAGTTTCCTCAGCTGTAAAATGAGCTGGAGAAAGAAATAGCAAACTACTCCAGTCTCTCTGCCAAGAAAACCCCAAAATGGGGTCACAAAGAATCAGACATGCCTGAAATGACTCAAAAAATGACAAATAACAAACCATAGTCTACCTTACATAGAATCAGAATCTAGAATTCTTGCTTAAGAGAATTCTTCTTAGAGCAAGAACCATAGCATAAGAGATAAGACCCAGGCTCTCCTAGGCCCCAGCTCTAGGAGGGCCTCACTGCTGCTCCCTTAGGCTAGAGCCTTTGCCAACCCAGTGGAGAGAGCTGGGCCTGGCCGCTCTCCCACCACCACCTTCTGTGGAGGCTGATAACATAATTAGCGCCGGGCTGAGAGCCACTCACAGCCCAGGAAAGCATTTCCAAGGGCCTGCTTCATCTGAAGAGCAGGCTGTTCCCACCCCGCCTCGACCACAGGGCCCCTGCTTCCTAGGAGGAAAAACAGGGAGCAAATCATAGACTGGTATCTGGAAGGCATTTAAAAACCTAGAACCTAGAACCTAGAATCTGGAGGGAGCCTTAGAACAGAACATAGCATGTTGGAGCTGGGCAAGACCTATACCTATGCCAGAGGTGAATATGATAATAACTAAAATTTCTATAGTTCTTTAAGGTTTACAAAAGGTATGAGATTTCACAGAATGTTGGGATCTCAGAGGTGGAAAGGACCTCAACGGCCATGTAGAATAACCCTGATCTCCCACAATAATATACTTGAAAAGTCACTTATGCAGCCTTAGGTTAAAAATGTGTATTGAGGGGAGAACTCACTACCTGCTGGGGCAACCCATTTCAAGTCACTAAGCATTTATTAAGCACCTACTATGTGCAAGGCCTTTTTGTCTTTCTTTGCATCCCCAACATTTAGCGCAGGGCCTTGCACATAGTAGGTGCTTAATTTTAAAAAAAAGCTTAAATTTACTTAATTAAAATTTAATTAATTAAATTTAAGTTTAATTAGTTAAATTTAAATTAAAAAAAGGCAAAAAACCATCCCCAGTCTAGAGGAGGAGCTCGTAGTCTAAGGAGGGAGATAACATGCAATCAGCCAGCATATGTACAAACAAGATGCAAGCAGGATAGATTGGAGACAAGTAACAGAGGGAAGGGGCTAACATTAAGGGGGATTGCATGAATTTTTAAGAGTCATTTTGTTACATTAAACCCAACTTTGCCTCTTAAGCAGAGAGGTAGGAGTAGCTACCTAAAATTGCCTGTCTTTTGCAGATGACAAAACTGAGACTCAGAGAAATTAAATGGCTGGCCAAAGGTCAGTTTTTAGAATTGAAGCTGGGATTTGGAGCCATATCTAGCCAGGTTTTCTGACTCCTAAGTCCAGTATGTCATCCATTCCACAATGGACCTTAAAATATGGAGTATAGAATGTCAGAGATAGAATGTTCTTGAGCTCATAGAATGTAAGAATTGGGAGAGGCATTTGAAACCATCTAACCCCAAACCCCTTACTTTATTTTATTTTAAAAAAATTCTTAATTTTGATTTATTATAGTTTTTCTGAATTAGTTTATTCTTGGCAAATCTTAAATTTCAAGTTTTGATATTGTTCCCTAATGTCCAGTTCCTTGTTCAGAAACAGGATCTGTGTTTATAATCACCTTAGACCTGAAGAAAAAGTAGAAACCAAAGCAACTTTTTGGTTTGATCCTATTTAGAGGAATATCACAAACCCTTTATTTTACAGAGCAGGAAACTGAGGCTCAGAGAATGGAAATGACTTTCTTAATGCCACAATAAACCCAGAAGTGAAGCCACAAGTCAAGGGCCATGTCTCTCTCCTTACAGTAGTGTGGATAAGGGGAGATTCCTGAGGGCTGAGTTCGTGTCTCTGCCTTTATCTGGCTCCCTGGGGGACCCTACTTTCTCTGTTGAATACAGTCTGTTGACCTGTGTGGCAGGTGTGAATGTATGAGAAGAATATTCCAGGTTCAGCCTGTGACATGAATGCTCATCACACACTCACCAGGGCAGGGCATAGGGCACAGGAAAGAATGGTGTCTTTCCTTTTGAGAAGATTGACTCCGAGTCGATGAAACTAGTGTCATCAGAGTGAGAAGTCCTGGCACTGTATGGGGGAAGCAGCCCTGGGCTGGGCATCAGAAAACCTAGATTCCAGTTTTGGTCCTATCATTGACTTATGTGGTGTGCAAGCCTTGGGCAATCATTTTTCTCTCCTCGGAGCCTCAGTTTCTTCATCTTTAAAATGGGCATGGTAATGCTTTCTTTCAATACCTACCTCAAGAGACTTTTGTGAGGATCAAATGAAAGTCTGGATGAGCTCGTATTCTGTAAACTCTAATAGTAACAGTAACAGCAACAACAATAATAATAGTGGACTTGTGACTTACGGTTACCCAAAGAATTTCGTCACAGCAACCCTATAAGATAGATATTATTAATCTCACTTTCTAGAGATCTAATGGAGTATAGTGGATAGAGTACTGGTCTAAGAATTAGAAAGTCCTGGGTTCAAGCCATCCCATCCCCTCCTCCAATACATATTGGCTGTATGACCCTGGGGAAATGATTTAACCCTAGCAGCTCCCTAAGATTCCAAGTTGCAAAGCAGGTACAAATCTGCATTGGTGGAGGGATTTTCCTCACCAAAAGTTCCCATACCAACAAAAGCGTAGGTTTGGTCGAGAGAGAGACAGAGAGAGACGCACACACACACAGACAGAGAGAGAGAGACACAGACAGAGAGACACAGAGAGAGAGAGAGACACAAAGACAGAGAGACAGAGACAGAGAGAGACAGAGAGACATAGAAAGACACACACACACACACACACACACACACACAGAGATTGAGGCACAGAGAGGTTGATTAGTACTGGAGGTCACACAGCTAGTAAGTGTCAGATCCAGCTCAACTCGTCCTGACTCCAAATCCCATGCTAAGCACTGTGCACATGCCATGAGTTGTTTGTTTAAAAAAAAAAAAAGTTTATTTTATTTTTTATCCTAAGTTGGCCGGCTATGGCTTTTATGCCATAGGATGCAAAGGATAGAAGGAACCATGCAAAGTTCTTTCAGCCATCCCCAGGCTTCACCAAAGAGATGGATAGAGGATTGATTTTCTTTTCCAAGACCTCCAGGGAATTAGTCAACCAGCAGCTTTGACTGATGTTAACTGAGCCCTTGCTGGGGAGGCAGCATGGGATGTCCTGACTTGGCTGGCCAGTGGAGTTTGGGGGGTTGGGGCGGGGGAGGTAGAGAAGCCTAGCTTCTCATCCTGGCTTCTCCACTAACGTGCTCTGTGACCTTGGGCAGATCATTTCATTTCTCTGATACTGTTTCCTTATAACCATAGTAACAGAACTCATTTCTGCTCCAGCTTACACAAGAACCCCGTGGGGGTGATGGTACAGAATTCTCATCCCTGTTTGATGGGGAAGATTCAGAGAAGTAACTTGCCCAAGGTCACGTAGCTAGGGAGGGCTCCTGATCCCACAGTGAGGCTCATAGGAGAATCAGTGGGAAAAGGACTCTGGAAGAGTCTAGTGACAGGAGAATGAGAAGGATGGTTGTGGGCCCGCTCAGCCACCCTCACCAAGTGCCTACTAAGTGCTCAGCTCTCATTTGCCAGCACCGTGACTTTTCTATATGGGTCACTGAAGTCAGGAAGATAAGGGGCTTAGGGCAGCTAGGTGGTGCAGTGGATGGAGCTCCAGCCTTGGAGTCAGGAGAACTTGAGTTCAGACACTTGATGCTAACTAGCTGTGTGACCCTGAGCAAGTCACTTAACCCCAATTACCTAGCAAAAAAAGAAGAAAAAAGAAGATAAGGAGCTCCCAAACCTGAGGGCATAGGGGAAGAGAACCCCTGGATCCTCTGGGGAGATGGGGACCTTAGACATGAAAGAGCTGAGGAACAAGGGGCTGGCTGGTCAAGTCAGACCTCCCCAGAAAGATATGTCCACTCCTTGATTACCAGATAGGAAACAGGCTGGTACACTGGAACAAGCTTGGATCTGGAGTCGGAGGACCTGGATTCAAATCTCACCTCGGATACTAACTGGCTTTGTGACTGTGGACAAACCATTGAACCTTTCTGAGTCTCAGTTTCCTTATCTATAAAATGGTGGGGTTGGGCTAGATGACTTTGGAGGTTCCTGCTAGCTATGAGTCAATGGTCCTCGTTATCAAGGATCTGCATTGTAAGGGACTTCAGAGTGGCAGTCATGGAAGGCTTCCTGGAGGAGAGAGCATGACATAGTCACTACACTGTATTGGAAAGCATAGGGGACTTAGAGCCGGTTGTGGTTGTGGTTGTAGTTGTGGCTGTTGTTGAATCATTTCAGCAGTGTCTGACCCTCCATGACCCCGTTTGGGGTTTCCTTGGCAAAGATACTGGAGCAGTTGGCCATTTCCTTCTCCACCTCATACAGAAGAGCCCAGAGACCCAGCTCTAAATCTTGGCTCCGTCAGACCAGTAACTGTGTGCTCCCAGACAAGTCCTTTCTCCCTCTTGGGGCCTCAGTTTCCCCCGGTGTAAGATGAAGTTATTGGGCTGTGTGATCTTTAAGGTTCTTTCGATGACCACAGCTCTTTGGATGGATGACTTGTGGCCGTGCCTGCCCCCGCCCCCACGGCAATGGGAAGGTTCTTCCTCCCGCCGCCCTCATAAGAGGAGCTTTCGCTCCTCAGGCTTGTTTGTCCCTCAAGACCCCTCTGCTGCCCTCTTCTAGCCTCCCCCCAACACTCCTCTGTCCGACATGAAGTTTTAGAGGGGAAGCTGAGACACTCACATCACCTACTTAGATGCACACACACATGCATGCAAGCTAAGGCTCTCACATTCGTGTGCCTACACACACACACAGGTACACCTTCAGGGCCTTTGTACTCTCACATAAAACAGAAAACCGAAGGTTCACACGTGCACACACCTCCCCAGCCCACTCGACCTTTTTACAGTGTCACACATTTTCTCAAGTGCACGTAGTCTTGGACAGATGTGCACTCTTTCACACTCCTATCCACTCACTCATATACCTACCCCCTTCCCCCTTCCCTCTTTGTTTTCCCCTGTGGAGTCTTTGCTTTCCCCCACCCCCACCAGGCCAGGCTGGTGGGTGACTTGGGCCCGTAGGAGTGTGTGTATTTGTGTGAGTGAGTATGGGTTGTTTTTTTTTTTTTTTGGTGGTGGGGGTTGGGGGCTGGCTGCTCTCCAGACTTCAGCAATTGCCTGGCATCTCTACCCACTGCTGGCTGGGTAGGCAACTCTCTCTGTCTCTGTCTCTTTTCTCTGCCTCAGTCTCTGTCTTTCTCCCCTCTCTCCCCTCCCTGGTTTCTCTCCCCCATCTCTCATTGCTCTCCTTTCTGTCTCTCTTGCTCAGGCCCCCCTCTGATTGCGACTCCTTCCTGCCTTCCTTTCCTCACCCCTCTCCCTGGGTTTATTGGGCTCAGGCTCAGAGGGCTCCTGCTGCCTGGGGGCGGGTTTGGGGGGGGAGGGTGGAGAAGGAAGAAGCTCTGGGGCCTCAGGGGGAGCAGAGAGATGGAGGCCAGGCATCGAGGGGCTGGATGCTGGGCTGTGGGCAGAGGTGAGGGGGTGCCTGGGCCAGTGCAGGCTATGGGTGGGAAGATTTTCGACAGGTGGATAGCTACATGGACTGATGGACAGACAGAGGCTATAGGACAGACGGACAGCCAGCCGGCCTGCCAGGCGAAGTCCCCTTGGCTGTATTGTGCTGGCCAATGATCCCTTAATGATTTCATTCCTCCCTTCTCTGCTGCTGCCTCCTCTCACGCTGTGTTTTCTCTCCTTCATGTGTGTATGTCTCTCTCTCTCTCTCTCTCTCTCTCTCTCTCTCTCTCTCTCTCTGCCTCCCTCCTGCTTGGCCTCCTCCCCCCTACTTCACCGCCCGCCCCCCCCCTTCACTGCCTGCCTCTCCGGCCCCCCACCCCAACCACTACCTCCACCCCTTCCAGATCTTCCTCCTCCTCCTCCTCCCAGCTCGGCCCCTGGTCCTGGCGAGGCTGCCGCACGGTGCCCCTCGATGCTTTCCGAACCCGCTGCCTCTGTGACCGCCTGTCCACCTTCGCCATCTTAGCCCAGCTCAGCGCTGACGGGGTAAGTCCTGGGGAGACCCAGGGAAAGGGAGAAGAAGAGGGAGAAAGGGGGAGAGAGAGAGAGAGAGAGAGAGAGAGAGAGAGAGAGAGAGAGAGAGAGAGAGAGAGAGAGAGAGAGAGAGAGAGGGTAAGAAGAAGAAGAAGAAGAGGGCGAGGAGAGGGAGAGGGAGGAGGAGAGAGGGAACGGGAGGCAGGGAGGGAGAAAGATGCTGAAAGATACACAGGCGTACCATACATATAGACTTGGACTGGGAGAAAGAGAGAGAGAAAGAGAGAGAGAGAGAGAGAGTGAGTGTTGGGTTGGGGGGATGGGGAAGAAGAGAGAGACAGAAAGACAAGATGGGAAAGCTTCCCCAATGACATTGAAAGCGATAGATAGAAGGCGTCAGGTGCCTGCTGCTGGCTCTGCTTCTGCCTCTCCCTGCCTTGGAACCAGGGGACCAAGGGACCTGGAGGAAACGAGGGGAGGGGACCAGGGGTTTGTTCAGAGACCCCGTGGGTGGCCGGTGCCCAGCAAGGAAAGACAAGCAGAGGCTGGGCTGGGAAGCTCCGGTCAGAAGTGACTTAACGGGATGTTCCAATAGCTGCACAGCTGGGGCCAGGAATGGGGAAGGAAGGGAGGCATAGCAGGAGGTATCAGGCAAGGAATTGGTGTCCAGGGCTGTCCGATGCCTAGCACTAGGGGCACCCCATAGGAAGACTGGGTTCCAACAAACCCGGGGCAGCTCCATCACTCCCACTCCCCTCTCCTGGGCTTTCGTGGTCCTCCCATGTCTCTCTCTCTGAAGGTCTCCTTCCTTCCTCCAAAGTAATCTAGGGATTGAGTGGTCCAGGGGATGGCAGGGGGAAGGGTATCTTTGCCACGGGACTTCTGTGCTGGGATCTCATGGTGGGGTTGGGAAAAAAGCAAGAGTTTTGGCTAGCCAGGTCTGTCAGAAAGTTGGTGGTCTTAGACTTTAGACCTGAGAATAGAGCAGAGGAAACTGGGAGCCGAGTATTCTGGAGAGATTAGAAGAGTGAGCTGTGGAGTCTGGGGCATGGGAGGGGACACTGAGGGGAACCAGAGCCTGGGAGAGGGAATTCAGGGTTTTGAAAGTCTTGGAAGGGGTTTGGGCAGGCTGAGGTAGATCTGGGCTCTGAGGTTCTGGGGGAGAGCTCTGAAGTATTCGGGGACTAAAGGGAGAATGAGTGAATCGGAATCAGTGAGAGAAAGGTGAGGCCCTGGGGGAGTGGGGACTACAATGGGGAATGGAGAAACTTGGACATCTGACTTGGGGATCTCATGGGCATTGAGAATGAGAAGGAAGAGCTGAGAGGATGGGAGGGTGGGGACTAGGAAATGGAGCAGAAGAGATCCAGAATCCAGGACGGGTAACTGAGGGCTATGGGGCCTGAAAGTGAATCCTGAGAGGGGCTCTGAGGGCTTGGGAGGAAGCTGAATGGCCCAAGGGTCAGAGAGGAAAAACCAAGGAGTGGCAGAGAGGTAGATGGGGGCTTTAGAGATCAGAGAGGGAAAGTTTAGTGGGGGAAGCCAAAAGGTCCTGAAGACTAGAAGAATATAGGGAAAACGATAAGGGCTTAAGAAAAATGTCTGAGGAAGCCCAGAACCTGAAAGAAGGAGCTGAGGGGTCTGGAGGTCTGGGAGGGGGACCTGAAGAGGCTGAGAACTTGGCATATGGAACATAGAGAACACCAGGTTTACCTGCGATGGCAGAGGTGGAAGAGATCGTAGGGACTAGTGAGAGGGGCTGAGTATTTTCTTTTCCTCTGTTTAACAGGGATGTCTGAGGCCCAAATCTTGGGGGTAAGAGCCTGAGAGGAAAGGGACGAATGGTGGTGGTGGTTGGAGGAGGGGAGGGTTGTTCCTAGAACAGCGTCCCTCCTCCCCTCTCTCCCCTAGGGCTCTGGCTGTCTGTAAGGCTGGGTCCCAGTGCACTCCTCGGGGCAGGGGAACCTTTAGAGCCTCGGTGCCTGGCTCTGCTTTGGGGGTGCCGGGGAATTGGGGCAGAACTGCTCTAGCCATGTCAATCAGGCCCATAGGAAAAAGGGAGGACCAGGCACCGGAGGAATTAACTTGGCCAGGAGGAAAAGCAGGAACAAAAGCCCAGGGCTTGGAGGTACTTTGTTAGATTTTCTGGTATGTGAGTTATGATTACTATTACTAGTGGTGATGTCTCCAATAAAGAACTCAATGCATTTGGGGGGGTCTTCAGGTTTCCATGGGAACTGCAGTGGCTCCAGGGTATGTAGGAAGGATAGGATAGAACTCACTAAGATAGGACAGGCCAGCAAGCCCACCCCATGCTGTCACTCTACACCTTACAGACCTGTGGTAAAGGAATCTTTCAGAAAACCTTAAAGTGTCCTAAAGATAGGAACTGTTATTCACTTTGTCATAGGTCTCCTTCTCCTACTGAGAGGGTCCTCCAGGACAAGGTTTATCCCAGGCATCTACTCCCCACCAATTTCCTACCAATTCAACCATTTTTAAGGGAATCTATCTAGGCCAGTTTTGGGATCGAGCACAACCAGGAATGATCAGAGTTTTGTGGCCTCATCTCTCAATGTCTAAACAGGCTAATAGGCAGAGCCTGAGCATTCAAGATATTTGCTAGGGAAAAAGAGAAATGGGTCCTAGTCTGAGAAGGGAGAGACACAGCTTCTGTCCTCAGGAAAGCCCTGGTCTGCAGTGAAAACAGGGACCTACATATGGAACTGGCACCCATCTATCTGGTATCAAAGCAGTCATAAGATTTCTAGTTAACTCAAAGGGGCCTGTGTCTTTCCTTCTGTAAAATGGAGCTCTGTAAGGTTTTTCTCAGTATGATAGGATGTGGAATTCTTGTTCTGAAGAAATCAGAAAATATCTATTAACTTTATTTAAAGTACGTGGTTGGGCGGGAGCATCTGGAGGTCAGTGGCTGAGGGAAGTTCCCCTGGCAGATGGCAGTTAAGTGGGCTTGATCCAAGAAGACTGCCTGGAGGAGATGGCTTGGTATCTCCAGTCCTCACAGGAAGGGAGGGGTCAAGATTCCACAATTCTTCGCTTTGGTTTTAGTCAAAGGCTCTGACACATGTTAGGGATCATAGAACCAAATCCTGTTAGAGCTAGAAGGGAATAAATCGACTAGCTTAAACCCCTTATTTTAGAAATGAGGAAACTGAGGCCCAAAGGTGGGGAAGGGAATCATCCAAGAGAACCCAGCTAAGGGAGTCAATAAATATTCATGGAGTGCTTACTCTGTGCCAAACAGTATGCTAAGCTCTGACAACACAAATAAAAACAAGCAAAAAAGACCATGCCTGCCCTCTATGAGCTTACATTCTAACGGGGAAAGACAAGCATCCTAAGAGATGAGGTGGGGTGGGAACGAGAAGAAGGTACCCTTTGAGGGTATGGTCACCAAGTCTGAAGAGTCAGGATTAAAATTGGGAAAAGACACAGGGAGTAAACGTGAATGGCCTAGGCACTTCTTCAAAATGGAGGTTCCAGGAGATTTGGAACTCTCCAGTGGGAGAAGAGAGCCTCAAGGGCAGAGGGATCTTCCAAGGAAAGCTGCAGGGGTTAGAGGTGGTCTTGATCAGACTTCAAGGGGCAGGATCCTTTCCACTACAACATAATGCAAGGTGACTCAAGTCACAGACTCCTAGACAAGGGGAGGGAGGCTTCATAGCCAATACAGAGTGGATTTCTCCCTGGTCTAGGGTGAACTAGAATATCATAGAATCATAGAGTTACAAGGGACCTTTCAGTGTTTGGTAAACCTCAAAGTATTTTATAATTGTGCCTTGTTATTATTATTAATATTAATTATTATTAGTGGTGGTGGTGCTGGTAGTATTATATCCAGCTACCTCACGTTATAGTTGGAAAACTGAGGTCCAGATTGGGGTCACAAAGTCATCCAATAAGTCAGTGTCAGAGCCCTGACTCTGGACTTGAACCCAGATCTTAGGACCCCCAGGCCAGGGCTTGTCCCTTCTGCCATCATCACCGGGGATTTAGGTCAGATGGGAAGAAGGATAATGAAGGTGATAACGTGCCGGAATAGTGAAATTGTGGATGGCTTGCCAAGAAATAGGTCTGTGAAACACAAGCTGGCATTTAAGGAATATCGTCTGTTGGTCTTGGGGAAAGGGTTGTGACTAGATGTGAGAATGTAAGACTTGGTGTGCTTTTCAAGGTGCTTCCTCTCCATCCCCTTTAATCCTTCCTGCAGCTTGTGGAGGGAAGGAGAACTGGAGTTATTCTCCCCTGGGACTAGATCCAACAGGGACTAGAACCCAGATCTCCTGACTCAGATGCCGTGGTTCTCCCCTGATTACTCTGCTAAGCCAGGTAGTACAGGGACGTTGAGGAAAGAGCACCGTATTTTTTCTTAATTATCAATTAACAAGCATTTATTTTCTCTTCTAACTCCCTTTCTACTTCCCTCCCTCACTGAAAACAGAAAAGGAAAAAGAAAAAAAAATCCTTATATAAATAGTATGGTCAAGCATGTCCAAAAATATATGTCTAATTCTGTACCTTCAGTCTACCACCTCTCTCTGTTGGTTGACTGTACTAGGGATCAGAAGTTCTGGATTTTAATCCTGGGCCAAACACTTACTACCTTTGTGATTCAGTTTCCTCATCTGTAAAATAAGGGACTGGATGACCCCTCCAGATATATCCAGCTCCAAATGCACTGAGTCTCATCGTTTATTGCCAAGGGCTCTGCCTCCTCTTACCTCTCTCGCCTCCCAGGGAGCCCACAGCCCAGAGCACAGGACCGGAAGCTGGGAGGGACATTTTTCCATTATGTTATGGTGGGGAGTCCTTTTGTGTATGGATTGGACTAGGTGGCTGGGGAGATTCCTTCCAAATCTGAAATGTTGTGGCTTTGTGGAACCCTAAAGACAATCTAGCTTGCCTCCTTCATTTTCCAGATTGGGAAACTGAGATCATAGGGGTAACCTGACTTAATGACGGTCACACTATTACTAATTACAGCTGGGATGAGAAGTCAGGTCCTCTGTCTCCAGATTTAGATCATTTTCCCTGACGCTATGCGGCCTCCCCGGCCCCTCCTCTGTCTAGTTGGGGAGGCCAGATTCACTCAAGATTCACACACAAGTTATAGAACGTGAACAGGGTGATTGGGACTGAGTTGAATGGCTCAAACTCTAAGCAATGTAGGATTTTGGAGAAGGGAGAAATCTCCATAGCTGCAACATTCTAGAAAAGCTTCCTGGGGGAGCAGGATGGAAGATATTCAGGAACAAGACTGCTCAGTGGTTCTCTAGGAACCTGCCTTGGGCAGCCTATGAGATGACTTCCTAAAACAATCTCCCTAGAAAACATCCCTGGGACCCTTCTCAGTACAACACTGCTAAATTATCTCCCTCTGCCCTAGTGCCCTGCCCCAGGCAGGCCTGAGAATCTGTGCCATCCCTACCCCCAATCCCCTAAACTGACTGGGTTTCTTTTCTAGAGCATTGGAAGGTCTTTTTTTGGACACAGTACCCATTAAATATAATCCAACAAAAATGTATTAAAGACTTCCTGGGTGCAGAGCCCTGGGCTCAGCACTGGGAAAGTTATAAGGTTTAGATAAAACTCAATGTGTACCCTCTTTGAAGCTTCAGGTCTATCAGGGCTATAGGACACAAACATAGATAACTTTAATTCACTGTATTACTTGATAAATGCATTAGAGTGCTGCAAACAAACTGCTACATGAGGTCAGAGGGAAAGGTGTTTTTTTGGGGGGAGAGGTAAGGGGGGGGTGGAGAAAAGATCAGAGAAAGTTTCCTAGAGATGGTATTTGAAATAGATTTTAAAGAAGAGGTAAGCAGCTGGGTGCATCAGTAACTAGATCATGGGACCTGGAGTCAGGAAGACCTACCTTTGAAATTTGCCTCAGACTCTTCCCAGACTATGTGACCATGAGTGAAGTCACTTAACTCTGGTAGCCTTATCTGTAATGTAAAATGGGATTAATAACAACACATACTTCAAAGGGTTATTACTCTTTGCAGACTTTAAAGGGTACACACACACATACAGTGTTAGGTTTTAAGCTTTCATAGCTTATATATACATATGGGTTTTTCTCAAAGTCATATACATATACACATACATATATATATATATATATATATATATTTATATATATATATATATCACATATAGTCATATCATATATGTATGTGTGTTAGCTATTAGTATTCAGTGGAAGAGATAGTCTGAGAGACTAAAACAAAGCTGACTCCTATACTCTCAGAAGTCAATGACTGACTTTGGCTTGAAGAGGGGGAGGGAAAATTCCCAAGTGTCCCACTTCCCGTAAGTTCCTTGAGGGCAAGCACTGTGTATTGTTTATTATTTGTTTGTTTTAGTATAAGTTTGTATCTTCATTGCCAGGATACTATAAAGAAGGTAAGGAATGAGAAGAGAAGGGGAGGGATGGGATTTGTTATGGGGCAATGTGACACAGTGAATAGAGTGCCAGAGTCAGGAAGAACTGAGTTCAAATGTGATCTCAGACACTTACTAGCTGTGTAACCCTGGGCATGCCACTTAATCATGTTTTCCTCAGTTTCCTCCTCTGTAAAATGAGCCAGAGAAGGAAATAGCAAATTCTTTCAGTATCTTTACCAAGAAAACTCCAAATGAGTCACAAAGAGTGGGACATGACTGAAAATGACTAAACAGCAAAAAAAAAAATATATATATATATATATATATATATATATATATATATATATATATATATATGTTGGAGGGAAGGGATTTGATATGAGCTGATTCAGAGACTAGTAGCTGGGATGACCACTTGTCAGAGATGCTCTAGTACAAGGCTTCTTAACCTGAGATCTGTAAAAAAAAAAATTATCAGTTTTTTGATAATGACATTTCAATGTAGTTGCCTCCCTCTGTCATCCTACAGATGTCATGTCATGCATTTAAGCCCATGCTTCTGAGGCTCCATAAAAGGGTTTCGTGACACAGACACAAACAAGGTTAAAGACCCCTGACCTAACCCAGTGCTCTCATTGAACACACAAGGAAAAGGACCCGGGGGAGAAGTGGCTTGCCCAAGGTCACAGAGCTTTTAAGTGGCAGAGTTAGGGTTGGAACCCTGGTCCTCCCAGTCGTTCAGCACTTTTCTTTCTCTGGGGAAACAAGAGTGGAGCAGGCCCTCCAAGGCAGGCTTTTCCCCAAGCAGGCCTGGGGTTGCTAAAGATGCGAAGGCTAAAATAAGAAAGCAGAGAAAAGGTAGGGCCAGCCAGAGCCTGCATGTGGCCCGGCCCAATTCTCTGGGCCCAGCAGGGGCTGACAAGAAAAGAGGCCGGCACAGATGAAGGCAGGCCAAACTCTGTCTGGACTCCCGCATATCCTGGTGGCCTGGCCTCCTTTCCTAATTGGATGTGGCTTCCACAGGTGATTTTAGAGAGACAGACCCAGCACAGAAGTGGTGGATAGTCAAGATCCTAAGGCTTGGTGCCGCTGGACTCAGGTTCAAATCTCATTTTGGTCATGGACAACTGGTTCAGCCTTGGACAGATCACTCAGTCTCTTCAGACCTGTATCCTCATCCAGGGAAAAAAAAGGAGAGTGGTCTAGGTCAGTGATTATTAACCTTCTTTGTGTCCTAGACCCTTTGGCAGTCCAAACATCTTCTCAGAACAATTTTTTTCCAAATTAAAAAAAAAATTAATTAGAAGGTGAAGGAAATCCTAAATTATAGTTAGAGGTTAGAGAAATAAAGATATGTATAGACATATGTATGCATGTGTATACATATATGTATATATAATGATATACATATACACTCACATATGTACATATATGTATGTGTATGCATACAATATATGTATGTACGCATATAATATTCCCACCTCTCCAACGTAAAAAAGTGCTATATTAAATGAGAATCTAAGATAACAGCAGCTCCTATTTCTTAAAGGATTACAAAGTGGTTTGTTTGCCACAGCTCCATGAGACAGGTAGAAAACCATTAGTGGGGATTATGACTGACCCTGCCCCCATGAATGAGCCTAAGTCAGAGGCTGTATAAGAACTTTATAACCAGCTATGAGAAGACTTGAGTCCTCAGCCCCGTCCTTGTTTGTGACCTTGGGCAAATTATCGGACTTCTCTGGGCTTGTTTCCCCATCTTAGGGCCTGGGAACCCTTCTTCATCCCTGAGCTGTGCCGAGTTTTATGTTTAGGAGGTGGGGGCAGGAGGGAAAAGGAGATAGACCAGCCCGGCTCAGGATAAGGCCTACCTGAAGTGACCTTTCTTTGGATATCAGGGTCCAGTGCAAAGAATGCTAGCTGTGCTATCCTGGCCCTTACATCTACTAGCTGGGGGTCATGGCCAACTCAGTTTCTAAGCCTCAGTTTCCTCATCTGTAAAAAAGAGAGTAAGAATTCCCTGGTGGTTTACTGGGGAGTCTGCTAACCTGGGTTCCAGTCTTTGTTTTTCTTCTTGCTGCCTGTGACCTTCATTAAGTCATTTAGTCATCAAATCATTTATTATTTTTATTTATATCTTTTGTTTTGCATTGCCTAGATTTCTCTCTGTCTGCCTTCCCCTCCCTCCTTCCAGAAAACCATCCTTCTAAAACAAAGAATTTTTCATTGTCATTTAACTTCTTTGGGAAAATAGCTGTGTGAAGGATGTGAAGTATTCTAGAAATGGGTGTTACTAGTTTTTTTTTTTTCTGGATCTCATTCCCTGACCCTGAAGCTTCCTATCATGGTGGATAGAGTACTAGGCCTCGAGTCAAGAAGACCTGAGTTCAAAAACTGCTTCTGACATTTACTAGTTATTTGACCATGGGCAAATCATGTCCCGTTCATGTGCCTCAAGCAACTCTCTAGGATTTATCTCCTAAGTCAGAGCAGACAGTCTGTGATCTATGTTGCCAGAGGCAGTCCCCTATACTGACAAAATCACTGATCTTTTTCAAAAAAAAAAAATTTGTCTTTTAAATATTTTATCGATGCTCGTTTTTTAAAAGATGGTTCTTACTTCCCAGCAGCCCCACCTCATCCCCAGAGAAACCTCCCCAATAACAAAGAAGTACACATTTAAGCAAAATAATTCAATGATAGTGTCTACGCCTTATGATGCATCCCTTCATCTGCCCTGATTGTGCACCACCTCTCTGCTGAGAGGCAGCCTCCTAAGTCTCACTCCCTGCTCTCCTCCACCTGGCCTGGGCTCCTCCAGGGATTTCTGTTCTAGAGTTATCAGGTGTGTGGACCCCAGGACCTCAGAGCATTATTTAGGCTGTCTACTCTCTGCTGATGACCTGGTCTCCTTTCAATGACCACATGACCCTAAGCAAGTCACTTAACCATTCATTGGCCAGCAGCTCTATAAGAAGGCATTCAGATTTACTGACTTCCATGTTGAATCACCCACTGAGGAGGTTCTGAATCGCAGGATGTGAGCAGAGGATTTATAGCCAATAAAGCTGGCCCTGTTGCTCTGTACCAAGCTTCATGCTGTCCAAAGAGCCTTCATACCCATCGCCTTCCTTGGTCCTACCCCCAGCCCCATAGTCAGAGCAGGGATTATTATCTCCATTAGGCAGGTAAGGAAACTCAGGCCGAGATAAAGAAATATGATCAAGATCACACAGACAGAAGCTGAACCAGAAGTAGAACCCAATTCTTGTTGGTTTTAGGCTAGAGTTATTTAGAAAAAAGCAAGGGCTATTGTTAGCAACATCGTGGAATCCCAGCTGTTGTTCATCCACGACATCCCGTCCCTGTGCCTCAGCACAGTCCGTCCCCCATGTTTGGAGAGGCATTCCTCATTTCCATCTCTCAGAATCTTTAGCTCTCTTTGAAGCACAATTTGGGTGCTGCCTTTTCCACTAGGCCTCCTCTGATCCCCTCAGTAATTAATGGACTCTACCTCTTCAAATTATTTTATATTCTCTTTATGTTTTCTTTTTTGTATTCATGTATTCCACTAAGCAGGTTGTAAGATCCTTGTGGGCAGGTACTGGTTCTTTATTTTTTCTTTGTATTTTATTTTGTTGTAATTAATATGTATTGGATTGAATTGAAGAATAATCACCGAAGGGGCCAGACTAGCCCTTCTACTTAAGGCCCCTTCCAGTTCTGATGTTAGAGGCTCATTTCCTTCCCCATTTAGGGCCCAGTACATGATGGGATACTCAGGAAGTACTCAGGAAACACTTGTAGGATAAAGCTCAAAAGGAATGTGGGAAAACATTGGTAAGCATCCAAGCAGGACCAGGGAGGAGATGGGGGCAAGGGAGGCCAGCTGCCCTGTCCTAATGAGGGTAGGATGAGGCAGATGGCCACAGCAGATCGGGTCGGGGAGGGAAGGGAAAAAGCAGGCTGAAGGTGCTTGGAGAATGAGCACTTCATCAAGTAGTGCATGTCCATTTGCAGGTGACAGAACAACAGGCCACGCCCCAGGGTCTCTAGCCAGCCGGCCAGCGTTGGATAAGAAGCTAGCTAGCCAAGAGAACGCATTACCTCTTCAGGGGTCATCCCCTTGGTCATTCCCTCCTTCCCTCTGCCTCCAGTCAGGATGCCATCTGACCTTGTATTCTACTAGAGTAATTTCTTCTCCCTTGGAGGATAATTTGCACCTTTGTACTGGCAGCAGTGGTCTTGGACATCTTCCTTTCCCACCATGGACCTTGGTTTCCTCTTCTGTAAAACTAAGAGTTGTGATAAATTGGTTCCTTAAAGTCCTTTCTAGTTCTGACATCCTGAGATTCTCAGTTGTATTGACTTACTAATAAGAAGGAAAAACCTATTAAGAGTCAGGGGCTCCGTGTTGTTTCTCCTGAAGGGAGGGATTGCACTGATTTCATCCACACACTGTCAGCTAGGCTTTCTTGTGACCCACAGCATGTGTTTGAGACAGATAGTCTGGTTTGGACCTGACCTGGGTCAGGGCTCAGTCTGTGACCAGGTCAGGATTCAGGCTATGACCGTGTGACCCTAGGCAAGTCACTTAACCAGTGTCCAACACAGCTCTTTAAAATGACATTCAGAGGAAGCATTAATTTTCATTGATAGGTCACAGATCTGATCCCTTCTCCCCTACAACACTTATCATTGCTATTGAACTAAAACCAATGACATTTATAGAGTGTTTTAAGGTTTTCAAAGCATTTTATTCACATTATTTCATTTGATCTTAGCAGCAATCTTGTGAGGTAGGTGCTGTCATTATCCCTGTTTTACAGATGAGGAAACTGAGGCAGACTTACCCAAGATCCCATAGCTAGTAGTTGTTGGAGGCAAGATTTGGTACCATGTCACTTTCTGACTTAAAGTCTAGTGCTCTTTCTGATTTAGTCATCAACAAATAATAACAATTCACATCTAGCTAGAAAATTTTAAGGTCATCAAGCCATTTTCCTCACATCAGCCCTGGAAAGTAGATAGTATAAGTATTTTTTTTAATCTATGTTTTTCAGAAAAGGAAAAATCTCAGTTCCAAGAATTGAAATGATTCATTGTGTGACTTAGGGCCAGTTACCTCCCTCCCCTGTACCTCAGTTTCTCCATCTGTAAAATAACGATCTCTAAGATCTTTTCCAACTTTATGACTTTATGATCACAAAACTTCCCCCCACCCCCATCCAGAATAATCACAGGATATCAAAACTGGAGAGACACTAGAAAAAATCTGGTCCAAAGTCTTCATGTGACATAGAAAGGAGGAAACTGGGGCCAATAAGGAATGGGACTTGGCCTGACATGACATTGACAAAGCAGTGCCAGATGTGAGATTAGAACCCAGATTTCCTGAAATGACTCTTATAATAGCCCTGTGAGGGAAGTAGTATAGGAATAATGTGCCCAATTGACAGATGGGGAAAGTAAGGCACCAAGAAGGAAAGTGACCCACCCAAAGTCTCACCTAGAGAAGTCAAAGGATCATAGATGTAGAACTGGAAAGGACCCTCAGAGCCCATCCAGTCCATCTCCCTCATATTATAGATGAGGAAACTGATGGCCAAGAATTTTAGGTGATTTATCCAGGGTCACAAAGATAGGCAACATTGGAGGCAGGATTTGAACCCAGAACCATTGGTCTTTCCAGTTCACCATTCTGCCTCCAAAGTCTCCAGGCTCTCAACCAAGGAATTGTAGGATGGTGGCATTAGAACTCTAAGAGATCTCAGAGGCTATCAAGTCCAATCCTCCAGGTAAGGAAACTAAAGCCAGAGGAGTTCAAATTACTTGCCCAAGGTCATAGAGAAACTAAGTATGAGAGGAAGAATTTGAACCCCTCTCGCTCCAGAACCTGTGTTCTTTCCATTTTACCCCATGTTAGGAAGTAGGGATACTAGTACATAAAAGGTACTCAAATGTTTGTTACTTGATCAAGAATTAGAGATGACGTGAGCAAATGACGAATTATGTGATGTAGACAGACCTATAGGAATTCCCAGGAAGGAGAAATTAGCAAGGGTTGGGCATTTTAGGGATGGACAACTTCCTAAAGGAGTTGGAACATGAAGAATGAGGACGTTGGACAATGTGGTGGGTCAAATAGAGAGATGAGGAAGTAGGAATGTTCCTAGTTTAGGGAAGGGACGATGAGGAGATGGGCTGGCTGGAACAGAGGGAGGCCAAGTCATAAGGTGACAGACTGTGTTAGGCATTTTTAAGGCTTTGAATGCCAGGCTGAAGTGTTTGGACTTGGTCTTTTGAAGCACCGAGCTCCCTGAGTGGGCATGAGTTCTGAGGGATGTGAGAAGCTCTGTCCCCTTCGATCCATGACTGAGGTCTCTCATCAAGGGTGGCTTTAGGATTCAAGCCTCACCCAGAGAGTAGACCTCAGTGCCCTGGAGGCAGGAGACGTGCAGGGAGGTAAAGAGAGGGTGCTCTAAGGTGCTTCAGTGTTTCTGGATGTGTTTCTTCTTTGTGTCAGCTGGTAAAGTAGGTTAGAGTAGCTGGAAGCCAGCATAACATTGGAGGCAGATGTGACCCCAGACTGAAAGGAAGGGAAGGGAAGGTGATAGAAGGAGACAGGCAGATATCCAGAGAGATAGAGGCAGAGGCATAGAAAAAGATACAGAGAGGGACTGAGACAGAGGGAATGACAGAGAAAATGGTAGCAAAACAGAGGGAGAAAAAAGACAGAACTAGAGACAGAAAGGAGAAAGACAGGGATGTAGAAACAAGGGAGAGAGAGAGAGAGAGAGAGAGAGAGAGAGAGAGAGAATGACTGAGAAAGTGGTAGCAAGAGAGAGGGAGAAAAAAGACAGATAGGGAGAAATAAAGACAGAGAAGAGAAAGACAAAAGGACATAGAAATGAGGGTGGAGAAAGAGAGAAAGAGAGGGAGATGGACAAAGACAGAGACAGAGAGCTATAGATAGGGATAGAATGAAAGGGAAAGCAATAGAGATAGGGAGGGAGGGAGGGAGGAAGGAAGGAGAAAGAGGAAGGTGGAATTGTCAATATAGTTCCTTCTGTGGATATTGTGTGAGACCCTTAAATAATTGTCTGTTGTCCCCTTTAAACTGCAAAATTCCGTTCCACCCCTACACTATTCAAATGCCCTGAGATATAGTTGAGAACAGCAGGTGGGGATCTTAGCTCAAAGCCCTGTGAATGTGAGTAAGGGATTAATTACTAGGATGAACAGACAGAGGGGGAAAGAATCCTAGAATGTGAGAACTGGAAATCACCTTGGAACACAGACAGAATTTAGAGCTCTGAGGGACCTTTGAAGCAATCTGCTCCAAATCTCTCCCTTCCCCCACCCCCATTTGACAAGTTGGCAACTGAGGCCCAGAGAAGAGAAGTAACTTACCTGTAATTGAGGTGAATTATTTTCAGAACCAGGTCGACAGGCTTTTGATCCTGTTGGGAAATTATCAGTTGTATTTCTATAGAATCTCTTGTTTTACAGGCAGGAAAGCGAAGGTCCAGAAAGGTTAATTCCTAACATCCTCTGTACCCTAGATTTCTTTGTACATCCTTTAAAATTTATTTTTGATCCAGACTTGTGATTTCACTTATCTAGAGCAGGGGTTGGCATGGCAGGGAGGTGTCTGGGCTGTCTACTAGACCTAGTGAATGCTCCCCAATCAGGGGAGCAAGACCCCAGGGTGGGAGCTGGAGAACCTAATAAGAGAATCTTAACAAGCCTCAACGTTCTATAGAGATGCAAGCTTTTCTCCTGCCATGGCTTGAAGTCTCTAATCACAGGGATCTTATTGTCTTCCAAGGAAGCGAATTCCTTTATTGGACAGCTACAATTATTAGAGAGGTCTTTGTAGCTGGTGACCTTGATGCTTTTTCTTCATTCTGCAATGAATGAAGCCTCCTTCATGTGCCCAGCCTTGGATTGTGTTCTCTTGGGGACTGGGGGAAGAGGCAGAAGTTGGATACCCTGTTGGGGAGAGATGAGCCTTCTTCTTCACTCCTCCCTCACCAAAAGGGAGAGAGAGAGAGAGAGAGAGAGAGAGGAGAGAGAGAGAGAGAGAGAGAGAGAGAAAGAGAGAGAGAGAGAAAGAGAGAGAGAGAGAGAGAGGGAAAGCACCAAATGTCAAGTGTTTGGTGGTGGGACTAGTTAGTGAGTGCTAGGCAGTATTGGCTAGGCAAGATCAGGGAGGGAGCCAGGAGGATGTCAGCCCTGAGTCTTCCCTTGAAGAGTGGTTAGGAAAAGAAGGGAGTTCCTTTCAGAAATCAGGAGAAGGAAAAGAATGAAAGAAAGGAGGGGACCATTTATAGTCTCAGGTTAAATCTCATTCCTCCATCCTCCTGACACTGCCCCCCCCAAGAAACTAATGATGTCATGGGGTCATGGACAGAGCCTTAGACTGGGAGCCAGGAAATAGGGGTTCTTGTCCTGACTCTGCCGCTGACTTGGAGCCCCAGTCTTCAGCCCCCTTCTATTCGTGGCCTTGTGGCAATGGAAAAAGCTAGAAGGTACCTTATGGTTGCATGGGTTCCACTGCATTGCAGACTCTTTATTTATAGAAGAGGAAACCTAGGCCCAGAGAAGCAGAGGGGCTTCCCAATTTAGCAAGTGAGCCAGGACTAGGATTGAAGTCTAATCTACCCTTTCCCATTCCATATGAGTCTATCCCATTTGATTCTATTCCATTTTCCCATTCCTTCCTATGCCAGGGGCTGACACTGACATGTTCCCTTCCCCCACTGGGTATGTGTGTGTGTGTCTCTCTCTCCCTCTTGCAGAACATGGAAAAGGTGATTGTCCCCTCAGTCACACTCATCGTGGGCTGTGGCGTTTCCTCCCTGACCCTGCTACTTCTCATCATCATCTACGTTTCTGTGTGGAGGTAGGCAGGCAACTGACGGGTTCTCAGGATGCCCCTTGGGACATGGGTGGGGGCCTGTTGGCGGTGGAGGGTGGGGAGTGAATGGCTTTCAGACTTGGTGTGACAACGGTCTGGTCTCTGTCCTGACTGCCTTGTCTTATCAGACGTTTCAGTGTCGTTTAGATGGGGCAAATCTGAGTTTCGGTTCTGACACTGCTAAATGTTTGACCCTGGACCTCTGTTACCATATCCATAAAATGGGGAGAACAAACTCATTTCCCATCCCTTCTCTTCCTTCCTCCTTTCATTCTTCCTTTCCTTCCTTCCTTCCTTCCTTCCTTCCTTCCTTCCTTCCTTCCTTCCTTCCTTCCTTCCTTCCTTCCTTCCTTCCTTCCCTCTCTCCTTCCCTTCATTCTTTACTAATTCCCTTCCTTTTTCCTTCGCATGACATTGTGAAAGTTAAATGACCTGGGATTTTGACAAGTGGCACTTTGAGGAAGTGTGGGTTAGTGAATAAGGCACTGGAGTCAGAGAAACCTGAGTTCATATCCTGCCTCAGATGCTTGCTCGATGTTCTACCTTTTGTAAGTCATTAACTCTTTGTGCCTCAGTTTCTCTTAGCTACAAAATGAGGGGGTTGGACTCTATCCTGTAAGGTCCCTTCCAGCTATAAATCAGTGGGGTAAATCAGTCCATAGGCTAGTGTTGGGGGAGTGACTGCTGTATGCCCACCCTGATGCTTGCTTTAGGACACTTAATACATGGCTCACAAGAGAGAGACAGTGTTAGAAAGACAAGACACCTCAAATGCGAGTCAAGATACCTAAATTTGGCTATGCAGTGGCTTATGTGAATGGGGGTGAAATGCTTCTTGTACCTCAGTTTTCCCTTCTGTAACCAAGGGAGATTACTGACCTGATTACTGAAGATTTAATGGAATTCTAAGTTCAGTCATGCTTTAAAAAGTTAAAGCCCTATTCAGATTTAGGCCGGAGCACATTAGAGCTAGAATGACCTTAGAACATAGAACACAATGTAAAATCCAGAGGGGGCCTTAAAGATCAACTAATACAACCTTCATATTTGACAGATGGAAAAACTGAGGCCCATAGAGGGGAAGGGACTTACCCAGGGTCACCCAGCCATTCAGCGACCATGATGGAATATTATGATAAATTATTTTTATAGGTGGGGAAATTATCTCCCAAGGTCTGGGAACCAGCTACTGGTTATTTTGCCAGAGGCATCAGCCAACATGATCTGATCTCTTTTCTGGCCCCCACCCTTTCCTCACACTCAGCTGCCAATCATCCTGAATTCTGATCGAAAAGGAAAATGGAACCAGCTTCCTGCACTGGGGTCACATTGACCTGTTCTGCCTGCAGGGCTGCCCGACCCTGGGAGCATGTCGGGAACTGTCAGGCTCAATTATCGGTGACATCGTACTGGCTAATGACCTTATCAGGCTGGCTGGGGCCGACTCCAGAAGCAGCTGGGTGTATCCATGGAAAGCGCTCTGGGCAGGCAGTTACAGGACTTCTAGCTCTGGCTTCCTTTGTGACCTTGTACTAGTCGCTACCTTTTGCTGTGGTTTCTTGGACAATGACAGTGTCAGAGAATGTGATCTCCAAGGTTCTGTGCAACTGAGGCATTTGATGTTTTACTGTTCTCTGTTCCAAATTTCCTTTGAGCTCTAATAGGCAGCTAGATAGAGGGCTAGGCCTGGAGTCATCCTCCTGAGTTCAAATCCAGCCTCAGACACTTACTAGCTGTACAACCCTGGGCAAGTCACTTAACTCTGTTTGCCTCAGTTTCTTCATTTATAAAATGAACTGGAGAAGGAAATGGCAAACTACTCCAGTACCTGTGCCAAGAAAATCCCAAATAGGGTCACAAAAAGTCAGACATGATTGAAATGACTGAACAATAACAAAATTATATATTCTGTGTTCCAGGGGCCTTTCCTGTACTAACACTCTATGTTCTCAAACATTCTCTGCGCTAACACCCCTTTCTCCTGTAACGTTCCCTATTTTAAGGTCCCCTCTAGTTCTAACATTCTGTGTTCTGTAGTTTAAATGCTCTGTGTCCTAAGACACCTCTCTAACAGCCTGTGGTCTGTTCTTGAACCCAAAGGACCCAATTGGGCTGGGGTTTGTTTGGTGTGGGGGAGGGGGCTGGCAAAGATTTTCATCAACTTCACATATCTGAGGGATTGGATAGACCTCATGGATGTTGACTGCTCCAGCGTGCACTTCAGGCCTTACTATACACACTCACATGTATACCCTTACACATACCCATTTGCACGCACAAACATGCTTGCATATACAGGTTCACACATCTGTGTGCTCACACCCCACGCACATTCATTAGGATACATACGCACATATACACTCTCACCCAAGACTGTATGTGGGGGCATATCGAATACACAAATATTGATCAAGTGGGCTAGCCATACGCAGATGGTTGGAAAGTGAGGATAGAGTCATGGGACAACATACACAGAGCAGAAGAGACTCTGCAGGCCTTCTAACTCTGTCCCTGTATTTTATAGATGAGGGAAGGGAGGACCTAAGAGGTAGGAAGTGGTGGAACTGGAATTTGAACCCAGGTTGCATAACTCCAAATTGATTACTTTCTCTTTTGACTTGATATTGGTCTATGTTGGGTTCTATATCCCCCATGAAGGAGCTCCCTGAGGCCACACAGGATAATGTCTCCTGTGGCATATAAGTGACACAGAACCCTTTCATTCTCCAGAAAAGGGTAAAGTTTTTTTTTATTTGTTTGTGTTTTGTTTTTTTGTCCAGATTTTTTTTCACAATGTAGACACAGTCTAATAAGAATCTGACTCTTTATGTCTCTTCCCCTATAGTGTCATTGTGGGGCTAGGATCATGGTCATTGTCATTGACTCTCTATATGATTCATACCTCAGGCCATGAGAAATTTTACAGGACCATGCTGATCATAGATTTAGGGCCAAAGGGAAAATAAGGGGGTGATAAAATTTAACCCCTTCATTTAACAGGTAATGAAACTGAGGACTAGAGTAGTTAAATGAATTGTTCAAGGTTACACAGGTCTTAAGAGAAAGAGACAGAATTTGCGCCTAATCCTTTGATTCCAAGCCCAGCACACTTTCTACTGGATGATACTCTTTCCCAAGACCTGATAAAGTCTTTGGAATAGGGAATATGATGGTGATGGGATGATGGGTTGTCTTTGGTGATGATGATGCAGGTGTTGGAGATGATAACAGTTATCATGGTCTTGGTGATTTTATTGATTGTGATGATGATGGTGATTGTAGAGATGATGGTGATTGTGGTAATGTTGATTTTATGAGATGGTTAGCTTGCTAGCCAGTGAAAGAGAGAGAGAGAGAGAGAGAGAGAGAGAGAGAGAGAGAGAGAGAGAGAGAGAGAGAGAGAGAGAGAGAGAGAGAGAGAGAGAGAGAGAGAGAGAGAGAGAGAGAGAGAGAGAGAGGAGGAGGAGGAGGAGGAGGAGGAGGAGGAGGAGGAGGAGAAGGAGGAGGAAGGAGAAGAGAGAAGGAGAAGGAGAAGGAGAAGGAGGAGAAGGAGAAGGAGAAGAAGAAGAAGAAGGAGAAGAGAAGAAGAAGAAAGGAGAAGGAGAAGAAGAAGAGAAGAAGAAGAAGAAGAAGAAAGGAGAAGGAGGAGGAGGAGGAGGAGGAGGAGGAGAGGAGGAGGAGGAGGAGGAGGAGGAGGAGGAGAAGGAGAAGGAGAAGGAGAAGGAGAAGGAGAAGGAGAAGGAGGAGAAGGAGAAGGAGGAGAAGGAGAAGGAGAAGGAGAAGGAGAAGGAGAAGGAGGAGAAGGAGAAGAAGAAGGAGGAGAAGGAGAAGAAGAAGAAGAAGAAGAAGAAAAGAAGAAGAAGAAGAAGAAGGAGGAGGAGGAGGAGGAGGAGGAGGAGGAGGAGGAGGAGGAGGAGGAGGAGGAGAAGGAGGAGGAGGAGAAGGAGGAGGAGAAGGAGAAGAAGAAGAAGAAGAAGAAGAAGAAGAAGAAGAAGAAGAAGAAGAGAGACCGACAAAGACAAAGATAGACAGACAGAGACAGAAAGTAATGCTGGTGGCGATGGTTATTATATAGATGGGGAGTGGGGATGATTGTGATTATGTTCTAATGTGCCATCATCTGATGGCAATCATGGAGTTAGAGATAGGTGATTGTGGTAATGGTAATGTTGCTTTCATAAGATGGTTACCTAGCTAGCCAGCTACATGGAGAGATAGACACAGAGACACAGAGATGGAGAGAGACAGAGACAGAGTAATGCTAGTGATAATGGTTATTATATAGATGGCAATGATTGTGATTATGTTTTCACCAGCCATCATCTGATGGTGATTATGGAAATGATGGTCATTGTGATAATGGTAATGTTGATTTTATAAGATGATTAGAGAGTGAGGTTAATGGCCTTGTGCAGCTCTGCTTCACTTAAATCCAATTCACCCACAAGTCAAGACATCATTCTGTCATGTCATGGGTCCTCTTCAAAAACAAAGGACAGACAACATATAGATGGTGATGACCATTATGTAAATGTGAAGGATGGGTTGGGAACTAGACCTGGTTGATGAAACTTCCTCTACCAGTACATGCCAGCATGTTATCTGCCATTTATAGTTTTAGAGCATTACCTAGAGAAGAGGTGGCAGATACAACCAGTGTAGCCTGAAGCAGATTAAAATGTAATTTTAGCAAAATAAATAAGAATAGAATAGAATATAGATAATGTGAATGTGTTGTTTTGTAAGTCAGAGATTCTTGTGTATAGCTTAGTGGCTCCCCCTTTCTATTTGAGTTTGACACCACTGGCCTAGAGCATTAATTTTCTTGTCCAGGGGTCCACAGCCAGTATGTGTCCAAGGCAGGACTTGAACCCAGACTGTCGTGCCTTTGAGGCCAGCTATCTACCTGATGCAATAGTCTCTCTTATGATGAGGATGTCATCATGTCAATGATTAAAATGAAGGTGGTGAGGGCAATCATGATGGAAATGATGATTCTAAATGACTGGGCCATTTTCCCAGCTTAGGGTCCCTGAACAAAACACCAGGGCCTGTTGAAGGTATGTTGTAAGACATTGGAACTGGTCCAGCGCCCTCCTATTTCTTCTCTTCTCCAGGTACATCCGCTCTGAAAGGTCTGTTATCCTAATCAACTTTTGCCTCTCTATCATCTCTTCCAACGCCCTCATCCTCATTGGGCAGACCCAGACGCGAAACAAGGTAAGAATGCTCCTCAGATCCCACTCCACCCTTACAAATCACTAAAAACAGCGGATTCTCAGTTCAGCCCTAGCAAAAGGAGCTCCTAACACAATCGATAACCAAAATCCATCGAGATGATGCAGACAGAAGGCTTTATAGCTGAAAATTATTCTGTTCATGAAGTTATCGTTGCTGGATTCACAGAATTCCACAGTCATGATAGATCTAAGAGACCCTCGAACCAAAGGATTCTTAACTTGGGCAGGGGGGTGAGGGAGGACAAACTTGGATGAGAAGAAAAACTACATCTTTATATTCAGTAACCTCTGACTGAAACCAAGCATTTCCTCCAACTAGAGGCAGTTAGGTGACTCCATGGATAGAGTGCTACACTTGGTATCAGCAAGACAGACCCAAGTTCAAATCCTGCCTCAGACACTTAACTAGCTATGTGACCCTAGGCGAGTCACTTAATTCTTATCTACCTCAGTTTCTTCAACTGTAAAGTTGATAATAGCATACCTACCTCCCAGAGTTGTTGTAAGAATAAAATGAGCTAACGTTTATGAAACACTATTTCAAATTTTAAAGCGTTATATAAATGCCACTGATGAAGAGGATGATGATGATGATGATTGAGACAGGCAATATATTATTCTGAGGTCTCTGTGAGCTTCATCAGATTTCAAAAGAGGTCCTTGGATAAGAATTTCTGATTTGACCCAACCCTCTCAATTTGGAGAGGTAAAAAGGAGGGGGGAAACTGAAACCTTAAGAGGAAAGTAACTCTCCCAAGATGTCACAGGAGGCGAATAATGCAGCTGGCCTTTGAACAACGGTCTTAAGATTCCAGATCAAGTGCTCTGTTTTCTATTTGTTCCATCTGCACACGGGTGGCCCCTTGTCATCTCTCCTTGAGAGAGTGATGTATCCTCTCCTTCTAAAGGAAGTCCCTTATGTTCTGGGTCAGCTCAAATTGTTTGGAAGTTCTTCCTTGTGGTGACAAAAACATCGCTCCCTATAACTTCCCAAGCAGAATAAGTCTGAACCTTTCTTCTGTATCACAGCTCTTCAAATACCGAAAGACCTTTATCATGTTCCTCCTAAGTATTCTTTTCTCCGGGCCAAAAATCCCCAATTCTTTTCAATTGATCCTCCTATGGCATGGTCTCTAAACCCTCGCCATCCTGATTGCCCTTTCCTGAACATATTCTAGCTAGCTAATGTCCTTCCTAAATGGTAGTACCCAGAACTTGGTCAATCAGCAAACATCATTAAATGCTTGCCATGTGCCAGGCACAGTGCTAAGCTTTGGGACTACAAAGAAAGTCAAAAATGTGATCCCTGTCCCACAGGAGCTCATGATCCCATGGGGAAGACAACATGCAAATAACTGTACGTACAAGATATCCACAGTGCAAAGGAAGAACTGAACATAAGTGGGGTCTGACCAGGGTGCAGGCCATTGGGATCATCCCCTGCCTTGATCCAGACCCTACTGGGCCTTTATTCACTCAGGCTAAGATCACACTTGAATTTTTTGGCTCTTATTCCATACTAGACCATACCTTTCTGTACGTGAAGAGTTTTTGGAGAAGGGTGCTTGAAAAGTTGTTTTCAACTATTTTAATCCTTTGGGGATTAAACAAAGGGGAATAGTCCTAACTAAAACCAGAGGGAATGCGGTCAAATGGAAGGAGACACTGTGTCATCTCAGGTGCACATCATAGAGGGAAAAGCCCTAGAGTGGATGGTGGTGACTCTAGATTCCCTTTCAACCTTTACCCCTAAACTTGCCATGTGACCTTGGCCAAGTCACTTCCCCTCCCAGTGTCTGTTTCATTATTTGCAAAACAAAAGGGTTGGACCTAGGTTGATTTTAGCTCTGACCTTCTTTGATAAAGTAACTTAATAGTAATTCTTTAATCTAGTAACACTATTTCTATTATTTCGTTTCCTTGGTAGGAAATGCCCTGGGAGGTGTTAAGGGGCTTCTTATACTCAATTGATTGTGACTTTTACCCAGCCACAGATTGGGCCCTAGCTTTTGGGACAGGGTGAAAGAGCCTTAATCTGACTGAGCAGGACTCTAATGGGGGGCTCAAATACTCATGTCACAGACTCAGCATGGATCCTAGTCATAGAATCAGCCACAATCCAGGTCACTAAATCTTAAAGCTGGCCCCAGATTGAGGCAGAAATCCATGTCCAGACCAAGCCCTAGCAGTGGCTTGCTCTAATCCTGTTGTCATAGACTGAGCCCCAATCCCAGTCAGGGACTGAGCCCTAATCCAGGCCATTGATTGAATATTTACCCTGCTTATATACTGAGTGTAACTAACCCAGGTAGCAGCCTGAGCCCCCTGACCCTGGCAAAAAGTAGCCCTTGTCCACCTATTATCTCCCATACACTCTGGGCTGCCACGATATGGGATTCATGGATAGCTCGGTGCAGCTCCTCCCTGCTGTAGGGGAAGCAGCTCAGAGGCCACTAGAGAGGCAGGGGAAAGAGGCTGGACCACAGAGCGCTGTTCTGAGGGATCAGGCTGGTGGATACATCCCGTCCCTGTCCTCCCCCAACTTCCAATGCCTGGCATGGCCCCTGCATTCCCTGCCCAGGTGATCTGCACGTTGGTGGCTGCCTTCCTGCACTTCTTCTTCCTGTCCTCCTTCTGTTGGGTACTCACTGAGGCTTGGCAATCCTACATGGCCGTCACCGGGAGGCTTCGCAACCGCATCATCCGGAAGCGCTTCCTGTGCCTTGGCTGGGGTGAGTGGAACCAGAGATCCCTCCCATGGTCCCGACAAAGGGATGGGTGGGACAGAGGACAGTGCCCTGGCTTGGGAGGAGGGACACCTGTGCTCCATCCTAAAATTAGGCATTTGGACCTCGATAATCCCTATAATCGTTACTATCTCTGTATCCTGGATTTTGTATCTCTCCTGCTCTGTTTCCCGGTTCTTCAGCTGGGCTCACACAGTTTCCTTGCCTTGTGTTGAAAAAATATGTTGGGTTTTTTTTTTTTTTATCAGACTGTTTGCCTCAGTTCCTTTGTCTATAAAATGGAGATAGTAATAGCATCTACCTCCCAGGGTTGTTATGAGGATGAAATGAGATAATAATTGCAAAGCATTTAGGACTGTGCCTGGCACGTAGTAAGCAGTATGTAAATGTTAGCTGTTATTATTATGATTATTTGTTGTCATAAGGATCAAATTAGATCACATTTGTAAAGCACTTTGCAAACCTTAAAGCACTATATAAATGGTAGCTATTATTTTTATGATGATTATTACTGATGACAATGATGATGATGATGATGATGACGATGATGATGATGATGATGATGATAGCCAATAGTGTGACATGGCCACCAAAAACCTTGTGCCATTCTAGGCTCCATTAAGTGAGGCATCCCTCAGACTGAGGAAGGCGGTAGTGCCAATGTCCTGTGCCTCACTTTGCGCATTGTATTTAGTTCTGGGAGAAGTCTGTCCAGGACAGACACTGACAAACAGGATTGCTTCCAGAAGATGGTGATCAAATAGCAAAACAGACTGGAGACCGTGACTTATGTGTATCCACCAAAATGGAGGGGGATGTTTAGTCTGGGATGTTTAGTTAAGAAGACTTAGTGGGGTCATCATAGCCATCTTCCCTCTGATTATTCCTTGGGGAAGAGGGATTCGATTTATTCAGATTGACTTAGTACAGGCAACGTCTGCCATTTGCAGAGAAGCCGATGTAGACTTCCTCCTTTAAGAATGACTTTGTAGCAATGGATAGAGCACTGGCCTTGGAGTCAGGAGGACCTGCATTCAAATCCAGCCTCAGACACATAACATTTACTAGCTGTGTGATCCTGGGCAAGTCACTTAACCTCATTGCCTAGCAAAAAAAAAAATGCCTTTCTAACAACTAGAGCTCTCCAGAGGTGAGGCAGGCTGCCTTGGGAGGTGGCAGGTCACCCTTGCTGGTGATTTATAATCAGAGGAAGGTTATGGTGGTGGTGGTTGTTCTGCTGTTAAGAAGAGATTTCTCTTCAGGGACAAGTTGGACAAGATAGTCTTGAGATCAGTTAACAAACATTTATCAAGTGCTTAATATGTGTCTGGTACTAGGGACAGGAAGACAAAAATGAGATGGCCCTTGTCATCTAGGAGATAATGTTCTATTGGAGGAGACAATATGTACACACATAAGCATTCACAAAGTCTGCACAAAGTAAATAAATGGTAAATTTGGGGTAGAGGAGCACTAAGAAGTATTTGGAACAGGAAAGCAGATGTTACATGATGATATATAAGGTGGTACTTCACATGAGCTTTGAGGGAAGCTAGGGACTCGAAGAGGTAGAGCTCAAGAGGGTGGACATGCACCCTCTTGCATGGGTGGACAGCCCATGCAAAAGCATGGCGATGAAAAATGGAATATCATGTGTGAAGAATAGCAAAAAAAGAAAAAAAAAGGACTAGTTTGGCTTCACTGCAGCACAGGTAAAAGGGAATAATTGGGTAATAAGCCTAGAAAGGCAGCCTGGTTGTGATGGTCTTTAAATGTCTGACAGAGGAATTGACATTTGATCCTAAAGGCAATAGGGAGCCACTGGGGTTTACTGAGCAGCACAGGGACGTGGTAAGACCTGTGGTTTAGTGATGTCATGTTGGCAGCTAAGGAGGAGTGGGAAGACCAATTTCAATAGTCCGTACAGAAGGTGATAAGGGACTGAGCTAGGGTGATGACTGTGTGAGTGGGGAGAAGTTAGGTAGACAAGACATGGCAAATGAAGGATGAGGGAGACTGAGTATTGGATGTAGACTCAGGCTGAGGGCTCCTGGAAGGATGGTGGTATTGACAGAAATGAGAGTTACGAAGAGTTGGCTTGGCTTGGCTTGGCTTGGGTGAATGGGAATAGAGATAATGAGTTCTTAATCAAGTTGGAAATATCCAATAAGTATTTGGTGATACAGGACTGGAACCCAGGAGAGATATCAGAGATGGACAAGTAGTCATCTTTGTAGTGATAATAACTGGACCCATGAGAGTTGATCAAGTCACCAAAAGAGAAAGTTCAGAGACAGAAGAGAAGAGGGCTCAGGACCAAATCTTGGAGTACATCCATGGTTAGGAGACAAGATGATGATGGTCCAGAAAAAAGTGACTGAGAAGGAGCAGTCAGACAAGTAAGAAGGAGTAGAGTCACAAAAACCCAGAGAGCAGAGGATGGCCAGTAAGAGAGGGTGGCCAATGGTGTCAAGCAATGCTGAGAAAGAAGTCTGGAAGGTTGAGGACGGAGAAGGGCCCATTAGATTTGTCACTTATGCAATCACTGGTATCTTTGGAAAGAATAAGTTACTTCTAACTCTGGGACTGTGGAATTCCTTGAACTCTAATCCCTCTTCTACTAATCTCTCTGTCTTCTGCATGACAGCCTTTCAGATTCTTAAAGACAACTGTTATGTTCCCCCCCCACCCTCCACCCCAACATCTTCTCCAGGTTAAACATCCCCAACAGAGTTTCATTTGGCCTGGCCTCCTAACCTTGCTTTACTAAAGTCCTTCCCAAAGTGCAGTGCTTGGGACTTAACAGAGTCCTCCTGATACAGTCTGACCAGGGCACAGCATAGCAGGACTATCTCCTTTCTCATTACAATGAGAAATATTGGGTTTCTCTTAATGCTGTTCCAGTTCAAGTTTAGGGTTTTGGCTGCCATGTTATAGTGTTGGCTCCTACCAAGCTTGCAATCACAGAATTTCAGAATTTTATTATTGCAGTGAATTCCAACAGCCACAGAGTCCAACTCGTGCTTGGAAAAACAAAACAACCTTCCCTACCCCCATCTTTGGGCAGCTAGGTGGTATAGTGGATAGAGCGCCAGGCCTGGAGTCAGGAAGACTCATCTTCCTGAATTCAAATCTGGCCTCAGTAATAGCTGTGTGACCCTGGGCAAGTCACTTAACCCTGTTTGCCCCAGTTTCCTCATCTGTAAAATGAGCCGGAAAAGGAAATGGCAAACCACTCCAGTATCTTTGCCAAGAATATCCCAAATAGGTCACCAACACTCAGACACAACTGAAAAACAACTAAACAATAACAATCCTACACTACGACAAACCAGATAAGTGGCCATCTATACTTTGCTTAAAAACCTCCTATCATGGTAAACCTCCAGAGGCAGGCCGTTCTACTTTTAGACAGCCCTAATTAGGAAAGTTTGTGTTGACCCACCCCTCTGCCCCTCCCCCAACCTTCAACCTTAGTTTTCTCCTTTGCAGTTTCCACTTATTGCTTTTAGTTCATCTCCTTGGGTCTAATTCCTCCTTCCCATGAAAATTCACGTGTTGAAACTCTGAGCCAGCCCTGAGCACAGGCCCCTTCTTCAGGTGCTAAGAAAGGAAGTGAAAGATCTTCTGATGCTTGAAGATCAACGTCATGTTCCCCCTAAGTTCCCCCTAAGCCTTCTCTTCAAACATCCCCAGTCCTTCAATCTAATCTCATACGGCGTGGATTTCCCTCTCCTGATTCCCTTCCTCTGTATGTTCTTCAGCTTATCATTCAATCAGCATTTATTAAGCACCTACTGTGTGGCACTGTGCTAAGCTTATCCATGCCCTTCCTCAATTGTGGTGCCCAGAATTAAACATAATATTCCAGATGTGGAGTGCAATTCACTAAGACCTTCAGATCCTCTTTACACAAACGGCTATGTAGCCAAGCTTCCCCTTGTCTTTCTGCAGTCCACTATAGGACTTTACATTTTTATGGTTCCTCAACTTGGCTATCACCTACATCATCAGGTTGCTGAAACTGTCACAGATTCCACCTCTGGACATTGAGCTGATGGGGTTTGTGGTAGGGTATGAGAGGGCAGCTGGATAACAGGAGGGGTAAGGAAACTGGGATCTGACAATACCTTCATTTTTGGCATTTCCCTCTTTAGGGCTTCCTGCTTTGGTCGTGGCCATTTCCGTAGGATTTACCAAGGCTAAAGGCTACAGTACGGTGAACTAGTAAGTATTGAGCCATCACCTCCCTTCCCTTTCCTGGTGCTAGAACTCTTCCCCCAGTTATGGCTCAGCCAAAGACTGGAGCATGGGAGTTAGTTGGAATACTCATTCTCCAACACAGGCCTCTTCAGATGGTTTCTCTAGTCATTCATCCATCAAGTGTCTCCTGAGCACTGAGCTCAGGGATAAATTAGACCTGAGCTCACAGTCTAATAGGAAGGAGGGAGGGGATAAGAGACCCAAATGCTGGAGACTTCAAGATATAGTAAAAGAAATCACTGACTATGGACTCATAAGACCCAAGTTCAAATCTCAAATCCTTTATTTATTACCTATGTGATATTGGACAAGGCTTTTAGGGTCATCGGATCAGAGATTTAGAGCTAGGAGGGATCTCAGAGGCCATGTAGTACAGCCCCTTCATTTTATAGAAGGAGAAACAGAAGGCCAGGGAGTTAATTTTTTCCTCTCTGAGCCCGAGTTTCTGCAACTGTAAAAGGAAGGGTGGGTTTGTTGTTGTTTGGTTGTTTTTCAGTCATGTCTGACTCTTTGTGACCCCATTTGGAGTGTTCTTGGCAAAGATACTGAAGTGGTTTGCCATCTCCTTCTCCAGTCCATTTTATAGATGAAGTTAAGTGGGTCACACAGATAGTAAGTGTCTGAGGCTGGATTTGAACTCAGGAAGATGCATTTTCCTGACTCCAGGCCCAGCGCTCTATCCACTGTGCCTCCTAGCTACCCAATTGTTGGGTTACCTGACTTTTAATGTCCCTCTTGGTTCTGAATCCTATAAAACAAGATAGATGATACATGCAGCTATGTAACATTGGACAAATCACTCTCCTTTGTGAGCCTCAGTTTCTTTATCTGAAAAGTGGGACTCGTGCTATCTGAGCCAATCTACTTCAAAGATGAAGAAAGTCTTTTACAAGCACCTCAGAAACCTATTCTTAGATAAGGTAAGCATGGGATAAATGCTGTAAGATAAGAGACTCTGGGTTGTGGAGGCCCAGAGGAAGGAGAGAGTTCTTCTGATTGAGGAAGAGTAGGAAAGCTTCTTGGAAGAGGTGGCACCTGAATTTAGCCTTGAAGGATGGGTAGGATTTTAACAGACAAAGCTGTCGGGGAAGACGTGAGAAAGAGAAGAGGGAAAGCATATTTCAGGCAAATGGAAAAATCATCAGCAAAGGCAAGAAGTGACAAAGTAACACTTATGTTAGGAAGCAAGTACATTGGCCATAAGAACATAGGATTGAGAGCCGAAAAGGACCTTGTTGAGCATTGAACCCCATCCTCACCTTTTTTCAGAGTTGCTGAGTGAGATCCAGAGAGGAAAAGTGACATCTCCATAGATGTAGAGATAGTTAAGTGGCAGAGCCACAATCTAAGTGACTAATGAATGATTGAACATCTATGAAGCTCTTACTACATGCCAGGCATTGTGCTAAGCACCAGAGGTGCAAGCACAAACAAATGAGATAATTCCTGCCCTCAAGGAGCTTACATTCTAACGGGGGAAGATGATACATAAAAGGGAGCTAGAAAGAGAATGATGACACACGTTGGCATTGGCATGTTTTGGAAACGGATGGAAAGTGACACGGTCTGTTTCCTGGTAAGAGAAGGAAAGTTTCCTATCAGAGCTCAGGGTCCTAGGGACAGAGTCCAGGTTCTGAGAGAGGGAGTGTCTTTCAACACCAAATTTAGCAGAAGAATCTGGTTCATTTTTGTCTTAATACTGCCAGCACTGAGGGCCGGTACTAAATAAATGAAGTGAACTTCCATTTCGGTATTTTCTTTGGCTGGAGCAAAGTGAAGGAGTGAAGAGTTAGAGGTAGAGCTAGAAAGGTAGGTTGGACCCAGACCATGGGGAGAGCCTGAAGTGCCAGGATGAAGAGTTTGGAGATATGTATATATACATATACACAAATACACACATATATACACATATATACATATATGTGGGTATGTTCATTTGCATGTCATCTCCTCTATTAAATTGTAAGCTCCTTGAGGGCAGGTACTGTCTTTTGCCTCTTTGTGTGTCCCCAGAAGTTAGCAGAGTGCCTGGCACATAGGGGACACTTAATAAATGTTTGTTGATTGACTGGATTTTTTCCTGAAGGTAGTGAGTCACTACATAGATGTTCTGAGCAAGGGAGTGACTTAAGATTCAGTATGGGATAGTGGAAAGAGCAAAAAGGCTTAGGTTCAAATCCCACCTTTGATACTGACTACCTGTGTGATTTTGGACAAGTCTCTGAATCCCTGGGACTCAGTTTCCTGCTGTGGAAAATGAGGGAGGCTGGATTAATTGGTCTCTGCGGTCCCTTTTGGCTCTAAATCTGTGAACCTCTGATCAGAGCTGGGCTTTAGAAATATGACTCAGACATCTTGATTTAGAAGGGGAGAGACCAGCAGCTGGAAAATAAACTAGGAAACCATTGCCGTAGTTCAGGAGAGTTGTATTGAGGGCCTGAATTAGGAGGACAAAGACAACAGGGCCTCAGAACCCACAGGAATAGTGGTGCAGTCATCACTGTTCCAGCGTCAGAGAGACGGATGTGAGGAAGGAAGGAGGAATTAGAGAGAGGCACAGTGCTGGCTTCGATGAGGGGGCAGGAAGATGATGAGTATGGCATTTGGGAGGAAATTGGAGAAGCAAAGAGAGAGAAAGGGAGGAAGCCCAAGGGGGATGTCAGGAGCCCGGGATCTTATCAGCGGAGCACTGGCTGCCCACAGCATCAGGCAAAGAGAGACCTTGGCACCTGAGCACCAGCCACTGCTGATGTCTGTGATTCAGGCAAAGGTGGGGTAGAAATGCAAAGACAGAGGGGGAGAAAAACAATAACAAGAAAGAGACTGAGAGACAGATAGAATGTGACAGAGGAGACACAGAAAGAGACAAACAAAGACAGAAAAAATGAGGACAGAGACAGAATGAGAAGCAGAAGCATGGAGAGAGAGAAAAAGGGAGGGAGAGAGACAGAGGGTGAGTCAAAGAACGAACCAGAGAGACAACGGAAGAGATGCACACAGAGACAATGTGACTGAGAGAGAAAGTGGGACACACACACACACACACACACACACACACACATACATCTGTACAATGGTGAAGCAGACAAATAGAGCAGAGTAAGTGCCCTGGTGCTACAGCCAGCTTTGTGTGGTGGGCAGTTAAGAGACCTGGGTTCAAAAGCTAACTGGCATCATCTTGAATAAATCCTCTGTGAGCCTTAGTTTCCTCATCTATAAAAAGGGGCTAATTTTTCCTGAATTGAATGAATTTTCCTGAATTGAATTTTCTTGAAAGACCCCTTCGTGGGGTTATTGTGTGGAAAGGGCTTTATAAATTTTAGAGCTAAAAAGAAGTAGGAGTTGTTAGGTTTGTCAAACGAGAGAACAGCCTAGAAAACATTTTGGAAGATCTACTATGCTTTATTATATGGATCCCAGAACGTCAGAGCCAGAAGAGACCATAGCAATCACCTAGTACCACCAATCCATCATTTTACAGATATGAAAATCAAGGCACTTTACAGGGAAGCTTGGGTACAGTGCAAAGAGCACTGGTTCTGGAGTCACAGGATCTGAGTTCAGATTCTACCTCTGATAACTTTCTGTGTGACTCTTATGAAGTCTCCGGGCCTCAGTTTCTTCATCTGTAAAATGGAGGTGTTGGATTGGATGGCCTCTGATGTTCCTTTCAACTCAAAATCTATGATCCTATGATTTTCCATGATCCCACGAGGAAGTAGTCAGTCACTGAGTCCAATTTCAGGGCTCTTTCTGCTATAGTTTACTGCCTCTCTGTGGGTATCTGATTTCCATGATTCCCCCTCCCTTCTACTCCAAGCAAGGAGTGACCCAGATTCCTTCTGGCCCTGAATCTCTACCCATCTCATGACTGGTGCCAAATTGGTCATTAGAGCCAGAATGAGGTCGTATAGTCCAATCCTTTCCTTTTATAGATGAAAAAAATTAAATGTGGAAATTCAAATGAGATAATGTAGACATTTTGCAAAATTTGAAGTACTATAATGTTTGGTTTTTTTGTTATTTATTGATAATTGTTTATGTTTGCTATTAAAGTCAGAGCAGCTAGGTGGTCTTGAGGATAAAGCGCCAGACCCAGAGTCAGGAACTTTGTTGTTCATTTGTTTTCAGTCATGTCCGACTCTCCATGACCCCGTTTGGGGTTTTCTTGGCAAAGATACTAGAATGGTTTGCCATTTCCTTCTCCAGTTTATTTTACAGATGAGGAAACTGAGGCAGAGAGGGTGAAGTGACTTGCCCAAAGTCACAGAGCTAGTAAGTATCTGAGGCCAGATTTGAACTCAGGAAGATGAGTCTTCCTGATTCCAAGCCCAGCGTTCCTAGCTGCCTGATTACCAACATCCTACTAGCAGAAAGATCAGAGTAATGGTGTGGAATGTATCCTGCAAAATGGTAATCATGAGTATTCCCCAGAAATAACCAAATTCTTTTAATTCAAGCAGCTTGAATTGTCTCATAGTCCTGGGCTCTGAGCCCTGTGCCCTGAGCCCTGTGCCCTGTTCCAGCTTCCTGTGTAACTTTAACTAGGTCACCTGAACTGGGTAGAAACATAGGCCCTTGAAACATTTCCCTGTCAAGACTCACTCTCTTCTCCCTGACCCAAGGGCAGCTCCCAACACTTGGGATAGAGTATTAGGCTTGGAGCCAGGAAGACCCAAGTTCAAATCCTGCTTCAGAAACTTGCTAGCTGTGTGACTCTGGAAGAATCACACAACCTTTCTTAGCCTCGGTGTCCTCATTGGTAGAATGGGGATGACAGAAGCATGCAGACGGCATAAGTGAAAGCTTATCAGAGTCCAGGGACCAGAGATGAAGTCCAAAGATGTGGTGTTGGAGAGACGGGGGAGGAGGGTATAGCACAGGGCCATGACTATGAGGAAAAGAGCCAGCCAAAATCATGCTTCAGGGCTCCTTCCAGGATTAGGAGGAACTTTGCTCTGCTCTTCTCCCTGCCAGGATAGGAGATACCCTTGGGGAAAGTATAAGGGAAATAAATGCTCACCCCAGACTGTGCTGGTGTCTCTGCCCTCCTGTGTCCACAAGGTTGTTGTGTAGATCCTAAAGTGTTATGGAAACAGGAATTTGACTTAATTGGGGAAGGCTTCCAGAAGGAGGCAGCTTTGAGAGGTAGGGATGGGGCAGACTTGGGAGACAAGTTAAAAAGGCAAGAACTGAGGCAGAGTGCCATGAGACAAGACCAGAAGCTAAGGAATGAGGAGTGACCTCATTGGTGGGGAGGGCTGATGGCCCAACCTGGACTAACCGGCCTGTTTACTCTGCTTCCTTTCTCTCAGCTGCTGGCTCTCCTTGGAAGGAGGACTGCTGTACGCTTTCGTGGGACCAGCTGCCGCCGTTGTCCTGGTACTGCCTCCCCAGCATGGGCTCCTTTCTGATTCCCCATCATCCCTTTCTAGAGGCCCTTTATCCCACTAGGTCTGAAGAAGAGGTGACCTTATCTCACCATCCCCCTCCAACCCACCAAAGATCCCAGGCATCAGGAGACCTGGGTTTTAGTTCCCAGCTTTGCTGCATGGCTTTGGGCAAGCTCTTGCTCCTAACCAAGGGCATTGGTCTGTAAAGGCCCCTCCATCCCTAATAGTCTCTGTCAGAAGCTGCTAACTCACTGTGTGACTTAGAGGGTTACCTCAGTCCTCTGGGCTTGTTTTTCCATCTGTAATGATCTCTGAGGCCCATTCTAGCCCCGGATAATCTGAGATTCTCCTCACTCCTTCCATAACCTTGCATAAGCCACTCCCCCAGTCTCAGTTTCTTCACCTGCCAGGCTGGACTCCACAATCTCTAAGGACCCATTCCCACCTAAACAGTCTAAGGGTTGAAATCTCCTTAACAAAATATTGCCAAGCACAGACCCTGCTTTAATGAATAGATAAGAACCATTTGTCATTTGCACACAGGGTAATTCAGTTTAATAGGCTTTCATCCTGGGCTTCCCGTACCTAATTTATCTGGATACACATCTGGCCCTGGGCTCAGCTACACAGTGAGGGAGCCTGGAGGAGGGGGTTGAGTGACTTACCTTGAGGTCATGCAGTGTGTTGCTGCTGATCATGGCTATGTTCACTATTTCTCTTATCATCTGGGCCTCAGTTTCCTCCAATGTCAATAATACCTGTTCTGCCTCTCCAGTAAGAGTTCCTGATTGCGTATCATATCTTTCTGAGTCCCTTCATCCCCCTTTCAGTCATTTTCCAGTCCTGTCCAACTCTTTATGATCCCATTTGGGGTTTTCCTGGCAAAGATAATAGAATGGTTTACCATTTCCTTTTCCAGCTCATTTTACAGATAAGGAAACCAAGGCAAACAAGGTTAAGTGACTTGCCCAGGCTGAGGGAGAGGTGTCCTTATCTCACCATCCCTTTCTATCCCAACAAAGGTGCCAGGAATCAATGCACCCAGTTCAAATCCTGGCTCTGTTAATGACTCAATGTTTGACTTTGGGCAAGTTTCTGCTTCTCCCTGGGCCTGTTTTCCTCTATAGAAAAAGGGCATTGTTCTGTATTTGACTGCAGATTAACCCTGAGAGGGAAACCACAGACTAGTATAAGAATTTAAAAAGACACACATGACGATATACAACATACACTTGTTTCTTCTTTTACTAGTCTTAGGACATCTCTGAGTTTAATCAGCAACCCTTCTTTTTAGGGAAACTAATTTAGTAAATGAAACAAATGAATCAAGCAAACTCCAATTCAGTTTGATGAAATTCAACAGGTTTTTATTAAGCACCTACTGTGTGCCAGGCCCCATTCAGTGCACTAGGGATACAGAAACATAGTAGCCCCTGTCCTCAAGGAGTTTGCATTCTAGAGAACAAGATAGAATGAATACAGTTAGTACAAAACATATTCCAAGTGATTTCAGAAAAGCACTAATAACTGGGCATTTAGTAAGTGCCTACTGTGTGCTGGCCTTGGGCGAGGCACCAGGAGGATACAAAGTTTAGAGAAGAGCCTAGCCCTGTCCTTACAGAGCTTTCAGTCTAGCAGCGAGTTCTGAGACAAATGCAGATAACTCTAATGCCCAATATTATGAGATAAGGGTATTGGAGATGTGCTAACAAAATTCTATTGGAGATCTGAGGGGGAAGGTCATTATCGACATTTGGGGTGAAGGAAGACCTCTTACAGAAGGTGGAATTTGAGCTGACTTTTAAAGGACAAATGTGTAGGAATGCAAACGGTTGGAAGAGGAGGGCATTCCAAGCATCACAAACAGGCTGAACAAAGATCCAGAGTCAGGAAATTTCAGGGTGTATTGGGGGTAGAGGGTAGAAAGATAGGGCCTTCAGTGCCAGACTAAGAAGTCTGAACTCTAGACACCAGGAATTCATTGAAAGATTTTGAGCCAAAAAGTGACAAGACAAAAGCTTTACATAAGGGAGATCACTCTGGCAGCTTACAGCAAGTCGATAGATTGAAGAAGAGAACAAGACAGAGAAAGACGGAGAGAGACAGGAGAGAGAGAAAGAGGGAGAGAGGAGAGAGAGAGAGAGAGAGAGAGAGAGAGAGAGAGAGAGAGAGAGAGAGAGAGAGAGAGAGAGAGAGAGAGAGAGAGAGAGAGAGAGAGAGAGATGGGAATAAAATGTAGAAAAGTCAAGGCTAGAAATGTTAGGGCCTATACAAGGGCAGGGTCCATGGGAATAGAAAGAAAAAAACAAGAAAGATTTTGTAAATGTGGAATCAATAGGCTTGGTTAACAGTTTAGGATAGTACCAGGATAGTATCACATGGACTCCTCCCTCATGGTTGGGGTATGAGAAGCCCTGGGCCTGAGGATATATACATTATAACCAATTCTGCATAATAACCCACTACCAGACAGCTCAAAATTTAGCAAATCATGCCCTATCCACCACCATACACACAGTCAAGAAGCATTCATTAAGCACCTACTATGTGCCAGGCATTGTGCTAAGCACTGAGGATACAAAGCAAGTTTTCAGAGAGCTCTCAGCCTAACAGGGAAGACAACATGTAAGCAGCGACGGACAAGCAAGTATGTACGGGATAAACTGGAGATGATCAGTGGAGGGAAAGCACTAGCGTTAAGAGAGGATCAGGAAAGGCTTTCTGTAGAAGGCAAGATTTTAACCTGAGCCTAGAAGGAAGGCTAGGAAGCCAGGAGGCACAGATGAGGAAGGACAGTCTCAGTCCCTCTCCCTCTCCCTCTCTCTCTCCCGTCTCTCTCTTTTTGCCCATCTTTCTCTCTGTCTCTCTTTTCTCTATTTGCTTCTCTCCTTTTTCTTTCTTTTCCCTCCCTTCCTCCCTCCCTCCCTGTCTCTTTGTCTCTCTCTCTCTCTCTCTCTCTCTCTCTCTCTCTCTCTCTCTCTCTCTCTCGCTCTCTCTCACACACACACACACACACACACACACTCACAAATGAACACATTCTCTTTAACCAATAAACATTTAATAGGTACTACAATGTGCTAGGCACCAAGGAAACAAATGAAAATTACGTACTTCCTGCCCTCATTCTAGCCTTACATTCTAACTGAGGAGATAGACTGTGTGTACACATATACATAGATAGAAAATCAACGTGAGGTAATTTGAGGAGGGGGCAGCTAGGTGGATAGAGGGCTGGGCCTGAAGTCAGGAGAACCTGAATTCAAATCTGGCCTCAGATACTTACTAGCTGTGTGACCCCAGGCAAGTCACTTAAATCTGTTTGCCTCAGTTTCCTCATCTATAAAATGAGCTGGAGAAGGAAATAGCAAAGCACTCCAGTATCTTTGCCAAGAAAACCCCCAATGGTGTCACAGACAGTCAGACATGACTGAAAGGACTGAACAAGAACAATTTGAGGAGGGGGAGGCACTAACAGCTGGGTAATAAGGAAAGGACTCATGGTGGATTGAACTTTATTGGGGATTAGGGATTCTCAGAGGTGTAGGTGAGGGGGGAGGGCATTCCAGGCATGGGTGTCAGCCTATGCAAAGTCAAGGGGATAGTAGATGGATTGTCTAGTGTGAGGGCCAGCAAGAAGGCCTATTAGGCTGGATCTAGAGTGTATTAAGGGGAGGTACTGTCTAATAAGCTTGAAAAAGCAGTCTGGGGCCAAGTTGTGAAGGCTTTAAATGCCAAACCTAGGAATTTGCTTTTTGATGGTGGGATTTCCACCGAGAAAGAAAAGGAGAAAAAAAATTCTGCTGGGGCAGAAATAGCACAAACGAAGCCTGGGGCCCATCCATTTACGGGGGTTTGACAAGATCCAATGAGACAGTGGATTTGAAGTTACTTTTTACATTATAAAGTGCCGTGTGTGGGAGTTCCACCCCCCACCCCCACCCCGCCTCTGCACACAACCTATACTTGTGGCTCAGGGTGAAGATGCTATGGGATTTTAGAACTGGCAGGTCCTTGGAGATCACAGCATGACTCCCTCATTTTACTGAGTAGGAAACTGGAGCACAGAGATGAGGGATGACTTTCCCCAGGTTGCACAGCTCTTAATGCCGACCCAGGCCTCAAACTCAGGTCCCCTGACTTCCAGCCCAGTGCCCTTGTTATTCTCTGATGTTGCCTCCCAGGTTCCCAAGGGTGTGGCTATCCCCAGCAGAGCTCCCTGAATCCTTCCTACTTGAAGATACCAAAGAGGAAAAATCTGGAGAGAGCTTGGTGGGGGGAAAGACACACCTTCGCTATCTCAGCTTAAATAGAATCAATTTTTCTCCCTTCTCCTCCCGCCTCCTTACCCACCCCCCAGCCCTGACCCACCAAGGCCCAATTGATGATCCCTTCATTGGACTGGACTCTTTAACAGTCACAAGCTAAGAGACTGTGTCCAAGCCCAGAGGGAAATTCCATTTCAGTGCCCATTCCACCCCCACACAGGTCGGGCCCATTTTAAGTAAACCCAGTATGTCCATTTTTCTTATTTTGACTGAACTTTAGACTTGAAAACCAGACAAATCCAGGGCGATTATTCACATCCAAAGGATCTTTGGCTTTAAGGATGCCTTGGGCATCTGAGTTTCTGTTTACATCAAAGTATTGGTTTACTGATCCCGTAACATTGTGATCTGGTGTAAGGTGAGGTGGGGAGGATGGTGGTGATGGGAGGAGGAGGCAGAGAGGGTGGGGCAGTGAAATGTAAAACTAGGGTATGAGAAACCCTTGCTCACTGCCAATTGAACAATGACTAGAACTTATGGAGAGGCAGATTTTGGCTCTACACAAGGAAAAACTCCTCAGTAATTGGAAGTTTAACTACACACACACTGAGGACTCCATTGAGAAGTAACAAGTTCTCCATCACTGGAGGTCTTCAAATGAGGCATTCAGTTCAGTCAGTCAATCAATAAGCATTCATTTAAGCACTTACTATGTGCCAGGAGGGCAGCTAGATGGCGGAGTAGATAGAGCACTGGGCTTGGAATCAGAAAGACTCACGTTCGTGAGTTCAAATCCAGCCTCAGACACTTACTAGCTGTGTGACCCATGGGCAAGTCACTTAATCCTGTTTGCCTCAGTTTCTCATCTGAAAAAAAAAATCTGATCTGGAGAAGGAAATGGCAAATTACTCCAGTATCTCTGCCAAAAAAAAAAAAAGGGGGTCATAGAGAGACATGACCGAAATGCATGAACAGCAATACTGTGCTAAGGACTGGGGATAGAAAGGCAAAAACATGGCCTCTTCCCTCAGAGAGCTCCCATTCCAATAGGGCTACAACATGGAAATAACCATGTGCCTCCAAGATATCTACAGCGTAAATGAACATTCATCTCAGAGGGAAGGCACTAGCTACTGGGAGAATCAGGAAAGCCCACATACAGAAGGGAGAATCTAAGCTGTCTTGAAGGAAGCCAGGAATACCAGGAGACAGAGATGAGAAGGGAGAACATTCCAGGCCTAGGGGACTGCCAGGGCAAAGGCAAGTCATGTGGAGCCAGAAGATTGTGTTTGAGGAAGAGGAAGAAGGCCGGTATCTCAGGATTATAGGGTCCTTGAGAGGCAATAAGGTATGGAAAGACTGGAAAGGTTAGAAAGGGGCCGGGCTGTGAAGGTCCCTGAAAGCTGCTATAGTTGATTGAGGCGGGGAGGGTGACAAGGTCAGATGTATGCTTTAGCAGCTGAGCAGAAGATGGATTTGGGATGGGAGGAAGTAGAGACAGGAGAGCAACCAGCAGGCGATTTTACTAGGCCAGGCAGGAGGTGATGAGAGGCTGCCCCAGGATGATATCTGTGTCAGAGGAAAGAAGGGGATGTATACAAAATGACAAGGATTGGAGAATCCCCCTCAAGCACATTTGGAATTCAGCACTCCCTTCCTAACTCTGGAAAGTCTTGTTTCAGTGATCTAATAAAGCATCTCAAGAGGAAAGGGGGTTGTCATGAGGAAATAGCGTTCAGTGTGTACAAATTCCTTTTTGGCACATGTCTCAAGCCTGCTGGGTGAATCACAGTGCACTTAGGTTTCCACAGCATCGTTCCTCCTCAGCCCACTTTAGACCCTTGCCTACTGGCTGTGGTCCTTAGTAGAGAATGCCTCAGCTCCCCTAGGACAGCTGTTGCTGAGAGAACGACAGAGGAAGATCAAAGACAGAATCCTTTCTCCGGTTCAGGGTCCCAAGAGAGAGAGGCAAAAGTCTGCTTGTTCTCTGCCTTGCTCAGACCAAATCTGGGGCCCTATGTCCAGATGTGGGTGCCATATTTTAGGAGGAACTTAAATAAACCAGAAGGAGGAGGGAACCAGAGACCAGGCCATGTTGAAGGGAATCAGAATGTTTTGCTTGGGAGAAAAAAAAATAAAGACATAGGGCATAAATGAACATGCTAGCTGTCTTTAGGCATCTGAAGGGTTAAAGATAAGACTTGCCCTGTTTGGCGCTAGAGGAAAGAACTAGAAACAGTAGAGTGAGAGCAGGCAGAAGTTAGGGGAGTCATGAGATCACAGACTCAGAGCTGGCAGGGACTTCTGAGGTCATCAGGTATAACCTCTCTCATTTTTTCAGATGAGGAAACTGAGGCACAGAGAGGTTTGCTCAAGGTTATACAGCTAGTAAATGTCTGGGATAGGATTTGAACCTGTCTTCCTGACTTAGAAGTCCAGAATACTGCAAAACATTGCCTCTGTCCCTGAGGTAGAGTTCAGCTTAGCATTTCTTAACAATGATAGCTGCCTGACAATGAATGGTTCTTGCTCTTGAGGTAATGAGTTCCTCATCCCTGGAGGTATCCAAACAGATCCTGGCTGAGAGATAGAATCTTGTGGTGGTTTCAAGTCTCAGGTCTGCTACTTACTACTTGTAGGACATAGGTAAGTCAATTAATCCTCTGGGACTCAGTTTTTCTATTTGCAAAGTGAAGGGATCCAGGGGTGGGGACCTACAGCCTTGAGGGCACATGTGGCCTTCTAGGTCTCCTTGGGTGTGGCCTTTTGATTGAGTCCAGGCTTTACAGAACAAATTCTTTTATAAAAGTGATTTGTTCTGTGAAGTTTGGATTCAGTCAAAGGGCCACACTTGAGGACCTAGAGGGCCACATGTGTCCTCAAGGCCACAGGTTCCCCACCCCTGGATTAGACTCTCGCCTCCAAGGTCCTTTCCAGCTTTAACATTTATTCAAAGATTCTAGAGGGGTTTCTTGTATTGGGCAAGAATGGGGGGAGAGGGGGCAGATAATCTCAAGGAGCCTTTCCAATGCTAAGATTCTAGGATGTGGACCAGTTCGACTGTGGGTCTAATCTCCTTGGGTCACTACACTCCCTCCAATGCCTTCTTTTCTCAGACTGCATCTCATCCTATCACCTTCATTCCTCGAAGGCACTGCAAGAAAATTAAGAGTGTGCCATGCATATTAATGGCAAACCTGTACTTTATACATCAGATATCCTGGGCCCTGGAGCACTTTCTTGGGAGCCCTGTCCCAAGGGAGTTATTTTTACTTCCCTTTGACAAAGTTCTATCTAGGCATTCAGTGCCAGCCTCAGAAAGGGAGGGTAAAGGGGTGGAGGCGTGAGGGATCAGGAGAGAGAGAGCGAGCAGGGACAGGAAATGGGGCGGTGAGGAAGAAGTGTTCTGTGTAGGTCAGGACTCAGAGGGCTGATTGGTCTGGGATTTGTGTTCCTGGGTCTCTGTAACTTCAGAGATTTACGGTGACCTTGGACATGATGCCTCTTTTCTGACTCTCTCCCTTGTCGGAAAATGAACAGGTTTCCTAACATTGACTGAGTGCCCGTGGCTAGGAGTCCAGACTAAGCATCCGGAACACCCGGCCATAGAGTAATAGAATCATAGAATTATGGAACAGAAAAAGAAAGCATAGGCTCCCAGGACCATAGGTTCACAGAGCCATACATTTGTACAAAAACACAGAGGCAGAGAACCCTGAAAAACTCTAGAATCCTTCCCTTCTGATGCAATAGAGCCTTGAGAGAGCTCAGGGCCTTAGTTCCCAGCCATCAGGTGGGTCCCTGTCCTTGGGACAACATGTACCTATCAGAAGGAGCCATGATGGGACCTTGTATCCTCTTTTTCAGGATGGCAGGAAGCATTTAGAGAAGGTCAAGTGAAAAGACTGAGGAAATAGGGCCTGTGAGGAAGGCTAGAGTGCAGAGTGTGTTGGATTTAGAGTCAGAGGGCCTGGGTTCAGGTTCTGTCTCTGACACTTACTGCCTTTGTGACCCTGGGCAAAGTCACAACCTCTGGGCCCCAGTTTCTTCATTACTAACATAAAGAGGTTGGAGTAGATGGCCTCTGACATGCCTACCAGCTGTGAGCCTATTAGCTTATATTTTTAATTAACAAGCATTTAACTTTGTCACCTTCCCACCTCCTATATCCCAGGGAGAGGTGGGGGAGAAAACCAAAATACTCATTAAAAATATGCATAGTCCAGTGAAACACATTCCCATGTTGGCTCTGTCCAAAAATGTGAGTCTTATTCTGTAGTAGATAGAATGCCGGGCTTGGAGTCTTCCTGAGTTCAAATCTAACCTCAGACACTTACTAGCTGTGTCTCCCTGGGCAAGTCACTTAGCCCTGTTTGCCTCAGTTTCCTCATCTGTCAAATGAGCTGGAGAAGGAAATGGCAAACCGCTCCAGTGTCTTTGCCAAGAAAACCCCAAATGGGGTCACGAAGAGTCTGACACGACTGAAACAATTGAACAAAATTCTACACGTTTAGTCTATCACCTCTAAGACAAGTTTGTTCAGCTAGAGACCATTGAAGATGTAGGAAGGATGAAAAGACCAACATTGTAAGGAAGTTGCCAGGCTGACAATCCATTGTTCCCAGTAATAATAATCATAGCTAGTATTTAGATAGTGCCTTAAGGTTTGCAAAGCACTTTACAAATGTTATCTTATCCGATCCTCACAACAACCTGGGAGGGAGATGGGATTATTATCCCCATTTTACAGGTGAGGAGACTGAGGCATAGAAAGATTAAATGGCTCTCCAGCTAATAAGTGTCTGAGGCCAGACTTGAACTTAGGGTCTCCTGACTCCAGGCCCAGTGCTCCTGGACACGTGGCCGCCTTGGTAACTAGAGAATAGAAGAAAAAGGACAAATGGACCTGTGTGTGTGAGGAAGGATACAGAGAAGGCAGGAGTCAAGAGTAACACACTAGATGCCAAAAAGAAATGCCCAATCCTGTGGGTTTAATACTGGAATCAGTGCCTGAGGGAGGGTGGACTCTCCTTCCCTAGGGGTTCTAACAAGACTTCTGAGGTCCCTATGGTCCAGTAAAGACGGCTGACATTTCTGAGGCCTCTAGAGCTTGTGAATCATTTCTCCTACATCTTCTCATTTGATGCCCACATCTGTACAATAGGTCCTTTTTTTGAGGGGGGGTGAGGCTAGACCTATGATTGCACTGGAGTAGGGGAAGGGAAGTGAGGGGAATAAGAATTTAGATGGTGCCTACTATGAGCCGGACACTCTGCTAAATGCTTTTTGTAACTATTGTCTGATTTGATCCTCACAACAACCCTGCAAAATAGGAGGGTTATTATTATCCCCATTTTATAGTTGAGAAAACTGAGGCAAACAGGGATTGACTAACTTGCCCAGGGTCACAAGGCCAGTACGTGTTAGGGACTTCCAAGTCTGGGATGACTTTTGCCTCTTGGATGCTGTCATGATGCCCATTTCACAGATGAAGAAACTGAAGTGCTTCAAGGTTAAGGGATTTGACCAGGGTCACATAGCCACTATATGTTGGAGGCAGGATTCAAACCCAGGTCTTCATGACTCCAAGTCTGGTGTTCTATCCATTCTTTCCATCCCACCTTCTGTGACCCCATGAACAGACTGGAATGTAACAGATTAGCGGCTGGGGACTGAATTAAATTACCTATACATTTCTTCCAATCCAAGCACTGAGGAAGTGTGATATAGTATAGGAGATCCTAGATTTGGAGCCAAAGACAGGGGTTTAATGCCAGTTTTGTTACTTTCTGCCTGTGTGACCTCTCTGGGCATCAGTTTCCCTTATTGTAGATGAGGGAGTTGGCCTGGGTCCTACCTTAGGCCCTGTACTTCTCTATCCTACACTCCCAAGACTACATTCAGTGATAACAGTAACAAAGCCTTTGCTATAGTGAGCTCCTCATCCTCCATGGACAGGAGGTGACAGCGATTTTTTCCAGAGTTACAATATCTATCCCATTCATTATCGGCGGTTGGTTTCCATTTACCTGTGCTGCCAACATCAAGGCAAAGTTGGAGCGTGGAGGGGGTCGTGGCAGGCATTGGGGATTAACGTGATTCAGTCGAAAATTCACCGACCTTGCTGTCAGCACACCTGCCTGGGCAAGTCATTTAAACTCTGGAATCCCGGTTCCCTCACTGTCTTGAGGTCCTCATGTGCCAGGCCTACAGCATATCTCTGCTATGAGGTGCCAGAGGAGACAAAAAACCTGCACCCTACCCTTGGGAAGCTCATAATTTAGCTCAGTGGATAGGATGCTAAACCTGGAGTCAGGAAGACCCGAGTTCAAATCCTACCTCAGATACTTACTAACTGTGTGACTCCAGGCAGGCAACTTCACCTAGGTTTGCTCAGTTTCCTCATCTGTAAAATGGGGATAATAATAGCACCTTGCCACCCAGGGCTGTTGTGAGGATTGAATGAGATACTATCTGTAAAGTACTTCAGGAACCTTAAAGCACTATAAACATTCCAGTTATTATTATTATTAGTTAGCCTAGACAGAGGTGGCCGGTAGTATAGTGGATAGAGCACTGGACCTGGGGCCAGGAAGACCTGAGTTCAAATTCCAGATCAGACACTTACTGGCTATGTTGACGCTGGGCAGGTTACGTCACCCTAGGTTGCCTCAGTTTCCTCATCTGTAAAATGGGCATAATAATAGCACTTACATCCCAGGGTCGTTATGAGGATCAAATGAAATATTTGTGAAGCATTTAGCACAGTGCCTGGTACACAATAGTTGCTATGTAAATGCTTATTCCCTCCCGTTTCTTTCCCTACGTATACACCTCACTTTACACAGCAGTTGTGATGCCAAAGAAGATGTGTCATCTGAATTTGTGTAGATGGAAACCAGTTTCTCCACTGCCCAGGCTATCCAGTTCAAACCCCACCCCCAATTCTTTTTTTTTTTAATTAATGAGGAAAACAAGTCAGAGGTAGGGTGACTTGCCCAAGGTCATACAGGTAGGATTTGAACCCAGGTCTTCTGACTTCAGAGCCAGAGTTCTTTCCATTGTACCACACTGCCTTCTACCAAGAGACTGATCCTTTTCAGTGGAGGAAGAGGGAAATCAGGGCAAGCTTCATGAAGGAGGTGTAATGACATGGGCTAGTCCATGAAGGAAGAGAGAAGGAAACTGAGGCAGGTGAATGGCCCTCTCAGGCCCAAGGGATGGCACGAGCCAAAGAGCCCCTGGAGAGGGTGAGAGGGACAGATTAATTCATTTTGACTGTAAAAAGAACATGTGAAGAGCAATATGTGAAGTAAATCTTCAGTAAGAGCTTGGAGCCTTCCCATTCTTTTTGACGTGGTTTGTCATCATCCCTTGAGGGCTGGTCCCAGAGTGAGGGCTCCGCACACTTAGCTCAAGTCTTCTTGCTCCCCACCCCCACCAGACTTCCTGTCAAGGAATGTATCTGCCACAAACATACCCTTCTTTGCAGTGGGGGAAGTGGGCACATGTGAAAAGAAGAAATGTTTTTGTAAGGTGAATAATCGCCCTGTAACTTTATCTGGTTGGTAAGTGGGGGAATCCATGTCTTTGGTTTCCTTAATATGGGGTCGACTTGGATTCCTTGGGCTGGCTGCTGGCTGGTTTTTGCCCCCATCCCCAGGATATTTGAATGAGAGCTTAGAGATTGTTTCCCAGTCCCCTAATTTGGGAGGTGGCATATATTTGAGAATAAAATTCTGGGCAAAGGATTTTTCAGTTGATCTATATCACTCCCCATCCCGGGAGATGAGTGTAGGAAGTAGAATTCAGATTCACGTTCCAACTCTTCCAATAACGTCCTTTTTGACCTTGAACAGCCCCTTTCTCCTCTGTGGGCCTGAGTTTCCTCACCTTTGAATTGGAAAGAATAGCAGCTGGTGCATCTTATCTATGTCATAGGCCTGTTGGGAGGATCAAGGGAGAGCTGACTGAAAGGGTGAGGTGCCCCATGTAACTTCAATATTGGTATTGGTTGCTATACCAGTGTCACATCAGAGCACTCATAGATTTCCCAAAAAGGATCAAAAGGCATCAGTGATGGTTCACATTTTACAGAAGAGGAAACTGAGGTCCAAATCACTGAAATTGACTTACTCATTGTGCCAGAAAAGGAGCATTGTGGGTGTTATAGGAACTGGACCAGACTTGGAGTCACATGACCCTAGTTCAGATCCCAGTTCTGTCACTCACCTAGCTGTGTGACCCTAGACAACTCGCTTAACATCTGTGAGCATCAGTTTCCTCATCTGTCAAATGGGGATACTATTCATTGTATTCCACACCTCACAGGGTCATTGTGAGTAAAATGCTTTGCTAAGTACTACAGAAAATGGGCATTATCATTACTCTCCAAGGTAATGAACGCATCTGGTTAACAGCAAGGTTGGAACTCAGAATGACCTTGGCATCCACGAGGTGGGATCTACAAGGATCACAAGGAAAAGAGGCCTGTCATTTTACCATTTGCCCTTCAAAGCCCCATTTCAGTTGCTGGGTCACAGAGCTTATGAGACTATAGTCAAGTCTTCTAGGGTCCAGCTATTTGGTTTCTTTTATTCTCTCTATCCCTAGATTGAGTCCTGACCTTGGTCACAAATTGAGGCCTGACCCTTGTCACAAACCAAGTCCTGCCCCTACCCCTAGTCTGAGCCCCAACCTTGGTCACAAGCTCCCCCTTCTCCACACTTGTCCTTGGCCAGGCACCAGCTTCCCCATTCTTTCCCATGAGGGGGAAACCCAGGGTTATGTTGTAGTGAACCTAGCATGTATGAACCATCTCTCTATATGGTCAGTGACTCTGAGAAACAGGGTTCAGAAAACAGAATCTCCCCAGCTAATGCTAAAGAAGCCCCCGGCTCATTCATACTTAATCCTCCCCCTCCCCCTAGATCACACGGTGGACCTGGGCCTGTCTCTTCTCCATCTCTGTGCTCCACCAGGCTGCCTTTGGGTGCCATCCCCTCCCAAAGTTGCCTAATATCTGAGTATCTATTATATGCAAACCCATGGCTCTAGTACACTATGTGATTTAACCTGATCCCTAAAATCCCTAAAACAGGGGTTCTTGAATCTTTTTGTGTGTGATAAACTCCTTGGCAGTCTAGGGAAGCCTATGGATCCCTTCTCAGGAAATGCTTTTACATGCATAAAATAAAATACAGAGGATTACAGAAGAAATCACTTATATTGACACTGTTAGCAACAGATCAACAAAAATAAATTCACAGACCCTAGGTTGATTAGGATATCTCAGACCCCTCATACCTCATAGGGATGCTCCAGCCTCTCACCATCACTATCCCCTAGAACATTCCAGGATGCTCAAACTCTCCTAAGGGGGCCCTAGACCTGTAAGGATAGGCCAGTGTCTCACACGTCCGTGAAATGGCTGGGCCCCTACACCTGTTAGGTACTAGACCAGGGGTAGGGAGCTTGTGGCCTTAGGGCCACAAGTGGTCTCTTAGGTCCTTAAGTGCAGCCTTATGACTGAATCCAAATTTTAGAGAACAAATCCAAAAGGATTTGGATTCAGTCGAAAGGACACAGTTAAGGACCTAGAAGGTCACACGTGGCCTTAAAGCTGCAGGTTTTGCCTCACCCCTGTACTAGACCCTTCTCCTTTTTTCACCAGGGATGTCAATAAGTCCCTCCTATCCCGTAGGAAACCTTAGTCCTTCAACGCTACCCTAGGAACACCCCAGCCTCCTCAACTCCTCCTTGGGAGATTAGATGTGCTTCTTATTAACTGAGCTCCTGACATCTCTTAAGGATGGCTAAGTTCAAGGTGCTGGATCTTCTCCCCTTTCCCCCAGGGATGCCATGGGCCCTTTACACCCCATGGGGATGCCACGGTTTCTCATCTCAAGAGTTCCCCAACTCTCCTAGGAGTGCCACACGCTCTTCCCACTCCTTAGGAATGTTCTGGGTCCATTTATACTTCCTAGAGACTCCTGTGCCCCTCATACTTGAAATGGTCCTGAGCTCCTCAGAGCCCCTAGGGATGCCCTACCCGCCCATACCTTGCCCCACCCCCTGCTCCCCAGACCTGTGGCCAGCCAGGGTTTAACGACTGAAGCTTCAGGGAGCAGATCTGTGTCTCCAGCACAGTCAATATTCTGTTCGTGCCACACCAGGGCTGGTCAGTAGATGGCCTTGAGGCCTCAGGCTGAGGAATAGAGCAGAGAGGAAGCCCCCCTCCCCCGGCAGCCAAAGGGAGCCTGACACTATTCCCCCCTACCCCTGCAGGGGCTGTACCCCCAAGGGAGGGCTCAAGCAAGCAAGCTGCTGTTCCTGCCAGCCCCCTCGGGCCCTGCCAACTCGTCTCTCATTTTCTGTGCCAACAGGTGAACATGGTCATCGGGATCTTGGTTTTTAACAAACTTGTGTCCAAAGACGGGATCACAGATAAAAAGCTGAAGGAACGGGCAGGGTAGGCGGCCTCATTCTTTCCTCTGAGAAGATGAAAAAAAGTGTTTTGTTTTGTTTTGAAACATTGAAACCACACACACACACACACACACACACCCTCCAAGTCCCTGAAGACAATTTTGATTCATAACCAAGCAGCAAGATCCAAAAGCCAGAAGCAGACCATGGGGTAGAGTGGGGGTGGGGGTGGGGAAGAGACCCAGCTGGGCACCTGGCCTGCATGGGCAAATGTGGGTACAAGGGTGGCTGGGCAAAGCTGAGCTGGGCTCCCTGGGGCTCTGCGTCTCCATTTTTATTTCCTCAGCCCATCAGTGAAGATTCAGGAAACACTTAATGTGTACGAAGGAAAGTTATTGGGCAGTTTAAGTTGATGTGGCCCATTGGATGCTTTAGTAGACCTGAAATCAGGAGACCTGGTTTGAGTCCCTGATCTGACACAACTTACTTTCTAGGAGACCTTGGACAAGTCTCTATTCTCTAGTCCTCAGTTTCTCTGTAGAATTAGGGGGGGTTGATTATAGAATCTTCCAGGTTCCTCATAGCCCCATTTTTCTGTGCTAACACTTTATCAAGGGCTATATGTACTTGGACCGATCATATCATTTTTTAAAGCTACTCCTCTCCCTTTATCCTCAGGGCAAGCTTGGGGGGTAGGGTTTTTTCTTCTGCTTTACACAGTTGGAGAAGGAGACCTAGAGAAGTCCAGAGACTTGTGTGAGGTCACACAGAGAGTCCTGTGGTGGCCCAAGAAAGAGTCCTTTCTTGCTGGTATAAGGAACACACTAAAACATTCACTCTCCTGGAAAGGGAAGGGCTGGTACCTTAGCTGGCAGGTTACGGATCTCATTCTGTTGTTGACACTTGCCCCCTGGCTCCCCAGCCCCGGAGCTCCCCGGCCCCATCTCTGTTTTTTGGTGCCACTGTTTCTGTGTGTGTCCGTCTGTCTGTCTGTCCAGGAAGGTCTTTAGCATTCTGCCTGCTAGGAGGTTTGCAGCCCAGTGCCCACCTCTCCCTACCCCAAATACTCTCGCCCTTCCTCTGTCCCTCTGCCTCTCTCCTCACTCCTCTCTACCCTGCCTTCCCCCGAGCAGTTGGCAGCACTCTGCCACTCCCGCAGCCCCACACTCAGGTGGTCCACTCACTATACTTTAGCCGTTAGCCATTAGCTCCCCCTGCTCCCGGCTTTTGACCTGTGATTCTCAGCTTTCTGGCCCCTGCCTCTTCCCTCTTCCCCAAGCCCTAAGTTCTCAGCACTGATTCCTTAGTTCTCTACCCTCTGCCCTCAGCCTGTAATCCTCAGTCCTATGCCCTCAGCCCTGTGCCCTCTAGCCCCTCAGCTCTCTGCCCTCAACCTTTGACCTTTGATTCTTAGCCTTCAGTTCTCAGTCCTTTGCTCACCCTGGTCCCAGAGCCACCCTGAATGACCCTACATAGGAGGGGTGCTGGTGACTAGGATGGAAGAGTCTTGGGAGGGTGGGGGGCAACCACAGTGGCACCGCCATCTCCCATCCTGATCCTCATTCATAGGTGTGTACACACCTCCATACGTACATTCACACACATACACACGCCGATACACAGTAACATTAATAATAGCTAAGAGATACATTTCTGTATGTCTATACATATATACATATATATGGCGCTTGAAGGTTTGCAGAGGACTTTACATATACTGAATTACTTCATTTGATGGTTACAAGAAACCTATGAAACAGGTGCCATGAAAGTGCCGAAGACCCACCAGCACAAAAGGGAGTCCAGATCCCTAAGCTCAGGGTCTTCCTTGTTAGTCTATCCAATTCAATCCAATTCCACAAACATTATTAAGCGTTCACTGTACCCAACTCCCTTTGCTCCCAACTAGAAGAGAGGCAGCTAAGTAGGTCACAGCCTTTGCTGTCTATGAGCTGTGACCTAAGAGAAGGACATGATTATGATAAACCACAGTGCAAGGAAGAGGGAGATAAGTACAAAGGTGAGGTCCAGGTAACGATGTGTTATAAGCATTCTGAGGAAGGGGAGATCGTCTGGTAGAAAGGAAAGAGGGCTGGGCAGGGTATCAGAAGATCTGAGCTTGAGCTCAGTGATGGGTGAAAGGTTGTGGAAAATACTTCAAGTGAGAAAGGCACATGTTAGCCTGATTTTCAAAAGAGGGAGGAGAATGGACTCGGTAGCCCATGGGACAATGAAATGGACTTGGGTTCTTGGCAGAATTCTAGGACATGTTAGTAAAAGGATAGTTAATGAACTTCTAGAAAAGGAAGCAGTGATCAAAAAGAATCACCATGACTGTATCAGTCAGTCAATCAATGTGCCTTTATTAAGCACCTGCCATGTACCAATATACTGGATGAAGAGCTGCTGTTGGAATCCGGAAGACCTGTGTTTACATCTCACTGTGGCCACATCCTGACTGGGTGGCCTTGGGTGAGTCCCCTAACCTCTCAACATCACAGGCAACTTAATAGTCACCAAGAAGGGGAATATCTACATTGGTAGAGGAAGCTTCTCAGTGGGTGCTCTCTACATTGACAGAATCCGAGGTATGCTTTAAAAAAAGTTTCCAGGCCACCATGGCAGGTCTGTGCCAAGTTATAAATACAAAAATGAAGCTGTCTTCTCAAGGAGTTCATATTGTAATGGGGATAGTACCATATACATATAATTATATTCAAAATAAATACAGTGGCGGGGTGGGGCGGAGTCTGGAAACACTAGCAGCTAGGGGAATCGGGAAAGGCCTCAGGTAGAATGTGCTCCTTGAACCAAAATTTAAAGAAACTAGAGATTTCCAGGCTTCAGGGACAATCTCTACAAAGGGACAGAAGAGGGAATTTCATGCAGGAGGAACTAAAGGTCAGTTTGGCTATATAGGACAGCAATGTATGTGTGTGTATATCTAAGTCTAGATATACACACATATATCTATATATGTATACATGTATGTGAATATGTACAAATAAGGCTAGAAAAAGTTATATATAGATGTATACATACATACACATGTATGTACACATGTACAACCTGTGTGTATATATACACATAGATATATACCTATATGTACACATGCACAACCTGTCTGTATACATACACATATGTGTACATACATACATATACACATGTGTGTATACGTACATGCACACACATAATAGAAAGGTAAGTTGGAGCCAAATAAAGGAGTTTACATTTGACCTTAGAGGTAATGGGGAGCTCCTAGAATTTATTGGACAGGTGATTGACATGACCAGGTCTGTGTTTTAGGAAAATTACCAGGAGCAGATTGTGCTACACTAACCTTTCTTTCAAATTAGATCAAAGGATTTGGCAGGTCAAGGAAATGTTGCGGACAACATTTACTCAGATTTTAGCAAAGTATTTAATAAAGAATTACATGCTATTCTTGTGGAAAGGGTGAAGATGTGTGGTCTAGGTAATAGTTCAGTTAATTGGGTTCAGATCTGGTTGGATGTCCAGTGACTTGGGTAGCCATTCATGGTCCAAAACAAAAAAGGTTGGAGGTCTCCTGGGATCTGTGCTGCTTAACCTTTTTAAAACAATTAATGATTTGAGTAAGAGATCATACTTGCATGTGACATAGAGCTGGGAAGAATAGTCCAGACACTGGCTGGTGGAGTCAGGAATCAAAGAAAATCTTCACAGGCTGGAATATTGTCCTGAGTCTAATGTAATGAAAATGAATAAAGGATAGATGCAAGAGCTGGTTCTTGGGTTCGAGAAATCAACTCCAGAAACATAAGACTGTTAGCAGCAGTTGGTCTTTTTTGTCTGAATGAGATCAGGGGATTTTAGAGGACCACAGGCTCAAAATGAGACAAGAGTAGGATATGGCAGGCAAGAAGTATAATCTGAAGCTGCATCAAGTGTGGAATGGTGTCCAGAATAAAGGAGGCGAGAGCTCCCTTGGCATCTGCCCCTTTTCTGGAGTTCCGTATTCATTCCTGACCGCCATATTTTAGGAAGCCCATCGTTGAGTTGGGTCAAGCCAAGAAGGAGGCAACAGGCTGTTGGCTGTTGAAGGGTTTTGAGTTCATGCCAGAGGAGGATGCCTTGAAGAAACTGGGAAAGTTAATAGTTTTTTACTCGTTGTACTGGAACAAAAAAGGAGCCAGGAGCAATTAGGAGCAAGGCAAGAAGTTGTCGATGTATACATCAAGGCTCAATGTCAGGAAGAACTCTTAAAGAATTAGATCTGTCCCGGAGTGGAATGGGCTGCCTCGGGACTGGACAGGGTGGGATGCCCATACCTGGAGGTCCTGAAGTAAAGGAGCTGCCTGACTCTTACCCTCATCACCTGTGTGACCTTGTTGCAAAGCCCTTCTGTTTAAAGTGATAGTGGAGGAGATGATCCCTCTGGTCACGTCTGTCCCTAAAGCTAGTAATCCTTTGACCTTTATCTGGAGCCAGAGGAATGTGAAGAAAGGCTTCTAGAAGAGATGGCCCCCACGTGGGGCAGGGAGGGAAGGTGGTGACTACAGCAGATGGATGCGAGGTGGGCCAGGAGCTTCTGTGTCTTTAGTACTATCTATATTTCTCTCTGGGCAGGTGGGTGGTGCAGTGGATAGAATGCTTGACTTGGACTCAGGAAGACTCATCTGCTTGAGTTCAGATCTGGTCTCAGGCTCTTGTTACTGTATGACCTTGGGCAAGTCACTTCACCCTGTCTGCCTCAGTTTCCTCATCTGTAAAATGAGCTGGAGAAGGAAATGGCAAACCAGCATCTCTGCCAAGAAAACTCTGCATGGGGTCACAGAGTTGTAGGTGACTAAAAAAATGACTGAACAAAAAGTATCTCCCCCTCTCTCCCCCTCAGTGCTGTCCGGATTCTCTTGGCTTCAGTCCAGACACCCTCTTCCTTCACTCAGCTCTTCCGAGACAGGGAGCAGTTTTCCCCCCAAAAGAGAGTTAATAGAAATAATAATAGCTGACATTTAGATAGCATTTTTAAAGGATTTTTAAAAATTTTACTTTTTAAAAATTCTGAATGTCACAACCACCACCCCCCCCCCAAACAGTCTATACGTTGATGTAGCATTTCAAAGTCTGCGAAATACTTAACACACATTATCTTCCTGGAGCCCCATAACAGTTCTATAAGGCATTATCTCCATTTTGCAGATGAGGCAATGACAGCTCAGGAAAGTTAATTGACTTATCCACAGTCACACATTCATTATGAAGTGGGCCCAGGACTCCCATCTTCCTGACTCTAATTCCAGAAACTTCTCTCATCTGTGGTGTTGCTCATCAAGGAAAGTTGGGGAAATAAATGATGATATAACCCAGCTCTCACCCCTCTAGCACTTTAAGGTTTCAAAGCACTTTCCTCATGGCAGTGCTGGAAAGTAGGGCATGCAAGGACCCTCATCCCTATTTTACAGATGGGGATAGTATTGAACCTCTATTGATACCTTCCTCTAGTGATTATCATCATGGCATATGTGTGTCCCAGGGGCTTTACCCTCATGAGTAAATTGGTGGGTGATTTACCCACCATAGTTTCTAGGGGCCCTCAGAAGCTATGCCAGTGGAACATAAGCCCCAGGGAGGCTTGGAGCTCAGGCACATCTGAGTGGAATCTGTGCCTTCCATGTTGCATGAGAACCTAGAGTCTAAAGTAGGAGAGAAACTTAGAGGTTATCTCATCCAACCCTCATTTTATACATCAGGAAACTGAAACCCAGAGGGAGTGACTTGGGCAAGGGCATACAGCTAGTGAGAACCAGGATTCATACCCATATTTTCTGCTTCTGAATCCAGTATTCTTCCCATTACACCAGATAACTGGCCTTGCAGAGTGAGGAGAAGCATATCATGGGAAGGTTGGTCACCAGGGGATAAAGTTAGCTACTCCTCTGCTAAGGTGGAGGAAGTACTCATGCCAATCGATGTCTTCAGGAAGCCTTGAAGAATTCTAGTATTTGCAGAGGAAGAAAATGAATCTAGATGGACTATCGCTAGGTCACTCAACTATTATGGCTTGGAGCTGGGATTCAAACCCAGATCTTTTGATCTCCCAACCAAGACCAGGCATGTCTTGGGGCAGCTAGGTAGAACAGTGAGTGGGGCACAGGGTCTGGAATCAGGAAGACTTGAGTTCAAATCCAGATTCAGATACTCAGTAGCTGTGTGACCCTGGGCAAAATCACTTAATCTCAGCCTGCCTCAGTTTCCTCATCTCTAAAATGGGGATCATAATAGCACCTACCTCCCAGGGCTGTTGTGAGGATCAAATGAGATAATGATTATAAAGATCATAACAGTGCCTGGAACATAGTAGGTGCCATATGAATGTTAGCTATTATTATTATTATTACCAGGCCTTTTTATTTTCTTTCCTACTACACCAGTCTTGAGTTCTATAGCCTGCGAATTTTCTCCTAAAGATTTCCTTTGTCTAGCACCCTTTCCATGGCTAATAATAATGACAGTAGCTAATGTTTACATATCAGTTTAAGGTTAAGTGTTTTACAAACTTTATCTCATTCCAGCTTCGTGACAGCCCTGGAGGGTAAGTGCTGTTATCATCCATTAACTTGGTGGATGAGGATATTAAGTCTCAGAAAGAATGTTACCTGTATAAGGTCACACAGTCACTAAGTATCAGATTAACCAACCCTACGTCCCTCTGCCATTGGCCTTCTTGCCACCACTTCCTGGCCTCTGACATCCAGATGACTTCAGCTTCTTTTCCATTTCCAGCCCACTCATCTGCCAACTTCTATAATATAAGAGCCCAGGATTTGGCTTTAGAAGCCCTGCGTTCAAATCCTGAATGTGCTTCCTCTACATACAACCTTTATGACCTTGGACAAATCACCTAAGTCATGAAAAACAATTATTAGTGACTCTCCCAATTTTTTTTGACTCTCCCGATTTTACAGCTAGGAAAACTGAGACCCAGAGAAATGATATGATTTGCCCACTTCACCACAGAGACAACATGGTATCATGGAAACCGTCAGGAGATCTTAATTCAAGTCTTGAGTATGATATTGTCTCACTTTGTGACTTTGGGCAAGTCCCTTCCTTAGCTCAGTTTCCTCCTCTGTAAAATAAGGTGAGGGGAAGAGATGATTTGCAACATTTCTCTGAACTCTGGAATCTTATGGACATTGAGCTGGGCTCCATCCAAGTTGATGAATTTTAATAAAATCATAGATTTAGAGCCAAAAGAGACCTCAAAGTACATCTAGTGGGAAACTAAGGTACCCAGATCCATCCAGCTGGTAGCTAGCAGAAAGCAAATTCAACCCTGTGTCCTCTGGTTCCACATCTAGTCATTTCGAAGTGGAGGAAGCTGAGAATATTGCGGTGAAGTGTCTTACTCAAAGTCATACAGAGATGGCATTTGAATGCAGGTCTCCTGACCACGAATCCAGTGGTCTTTCTGTTAGACCCCATTGCCTTCTCTAAGGTCCTTTGCAGATCAAAATCCTATATTTTGGGGTCCTTCTAGGGAGTAAGGAGTCATTATTGTATCCCAGAAAGAGTCAGGAGAAAGCTTTGACTTTGCCACTGATCACTGTATGAGACTTTGGGCAAGTCACGTAACCTCTGAATTACAATTTCTTTGTCTGAAAAATGGCACAACCCTAGGAAAGTTAGTGGACTAGTCATTTCATCTTACCAAACCAATATTGTTCTAGCTCTAAGCCCCCAACAATGTTTACAATTTCCTATCCATATCACACAAACCAAACCAGGTATGATTTCAAGCAATATACCAATAATAAGGAAAGGGTATTTCTTCACAAGGGGCAGCTAGGTGGCACAGTAGATTAAGCACAGGGCCACAAGTCAGAAAGACTCATCTTCCTGAGTTCAAATCCGGCCTCAGACACTTACTAGCTATGTGACCCTGGACAAGTCACTTAACCCTGTTTGCCTCAGTTTCCTCATCTATAAAATGAACTGGAGAAGGAAATGGAAAACTACTCCGGTATCTCTGACAAGAAAATCCCAAATGGGGTCACAGAGACAAAACTGAACAACAATAACAACAAAAAATTCTACTCACTTGTGCACGCACTCGCGCGCGTGCACACACACACACACACACACACACACCACCCCACCCTACACTTTTTCACATATAGCAATTATAGAAGCAGTGTCTGGCAAAGACCACAGAGTCTCAATAGCCTCAAGGATTGTAGGAATTAGAATATGTATGTGTACTATGACCTCGAAGGGTGGTTGTGAGAAAATTGACCTTAGAGTATATCACTGAATACTCTGTGCCTTAGTTTCCTTCTCTGCTGAATAGATGATAATAGAAGTATAAGACCTGCCTCAAGCAGGGTTGGGTTGGGGTGGTTTGAGGAAATCATTTCTACAAAGAGCTATGTGGGTGTAGTGTTCATTAGTATTTAGCCCAGGACTTTGACCAGAGTGTAGGCTCTGGAATAGTCTGTCAGATGAGTATAACATGAATAGGTAGTGTTTACAAAGCACTTTACAAGTATTACGTCATTTGATCTTCACAACATCCTTGGGAGATAGGCGCTGTTATTATCCCCTTTTCACAGACAAGGAAACTGAAGCAGACTGAGGATAAATGACATGCCTCAAGTCACACACTGTAAGTGTCTAAGGCCAGATTGGAACTCAGGCCACCTACAAGGCCAGCTATCCATTGCACCTCTAGGTATGTCTGTGTATTCACCCCCAGGCTCATACTCAGTTTCTATGTATCATTAAGAGGAGCATGAACAGGCTGGAGCAGGTCCAGAGAAAAGTACCTAGGATGGTGAAGGCAGGTCATACTGAGAATAGGTTAAAGGAAGTGGGAATGTTTAACCTGGAGAAGAGAAAACTCAGGGATCAGAAGATGAGGGTGGATTGGCAGGGAGAGGGTGGGGAGATGTACTAGCTGTTTTCAAGTGTGTGAAGGACTGTCATGGGCGAGAGGAATTAGCCTTGTTCTGCTTGGCCCCAGAAGGGCAGAACAGGTATGGAGAGAAAGGGGAAGAGTTGTTAGCATAGCTCCCAGTGTTTGCTGCATCACTTCAAATAAGTCACTTCATTTCTCTGACCTCCTGTTTCCTCCATCTGACAAGTTACAAGGAGACAACTCTAATCTCTAAGAACCAAATTCTTTCTTCTAAAAGTTAGAGCTGTCCAGCAATGGAATGGGCTGACCCTGAAAAGAGTGACTTACTCTTACTGGAGGGGTTGAAGTGGAAATTCTATTGCCTGTTTGGGAAGATAGAGTTTCAGCATAGACTGTTAGGACAGGGATGGACTTTAGAGGTCAACAAGGTCAATCTCAGGCAGCTACGTGGCTCAGTAGATAGAACGCTGGCCCTGGAATCAGGAGGACCCGAGTTCAAATGTGGTCTCAGACACTATTAGCTGTGTGACCCTGGACAAGTCACTTAACCCTGCTTGCCTCAGTTTCCTCATCTGTAAAAATGAGCTAGAGAAGGAAATGGCAAACCACTCCGGTATCTTTGCCAAGAAAACCCCAAATGGGGTCGTAGAGAGTCAGATATGACTGAAATGACTCAAAAGCAAGGCCAGTTTCTTTCCTTTAGAGCTGAGTAAATTGAGGGACAAAAGTAGAAGCGATTTGCCCAAGACCACATAGTAGGTAGTAAGTGGCATATAGAACCAGGTAAATGTTTAACAACTGGCAGAGGGGTGGTGTACCACACATACCTTAAATTTTAACCTCCATTATTAAAATTTTCTCCATCACTTTCTTAAGTCTAGAACAGTAGTGTCAAACTCAAGTAGAAACAAGGGTCACTAAATGTACATAGGGATCCCTGCCACGTATTGACTAAGAAACCCATAGTAACATTACCTATCACATTATCTGTGTTTTATTATATTGGTATTTATTTTGTTAAATATCTCCCAATTACATTTTAATCTGGTTCAGCTGCACTAGGAAAGATGGGGGGCGCTGCTGGTATTTGACACATCTGGTCTAGACAATCAACAAAGCAATAAGTCAAGCCCTGATTAGTAGCATTTGCTTATTTCAGACGTGTAAATGCTCACACTGAAAATTTAACAATCAGCTCTTGCTAACTGGTGTGAGCCAGCATCAGCATGCCATTGGATAGAGAGCTCAGGTCTCATGACTCCCATTATGGGGTGCGCTTTCCACTGACCCGCCCTGTCTTTTGGAAAGGCAAGCCCTAGATCAGGAAGGATTGAACCTTAAGCCCCTCCCTGACTGACATTCTTGAGTTTACTCCTATACGCATAGAGGCATGCTCAAACAGGTGCGTTGCTAGTTATAGATAGACCTGTAAGCAAATAGCTGTTCACACTCCCCTCAGTCCATCCATCAGTCACCGAGTCTATACTGAGCCTCGTTAGGCTGAACTCTGTTACATGCATGGCACTGTGCTTGGGGAGGTCAGAGTCTACATGCACATGGACAAATACACACACACACACACACACACACACACACACACACACATACACACAGACCCTAGCACACAGGTATATGCAAACATACACAGATACGTGGATGTGCAGATCTAGACCCGTTTTCCCCCCACCCTCATAACTATAGGTACCCAGATAATCATAGAGACACACACACAAACTCCCAGGTCCTGCAGGCCTCCTAACCTTTCTCTGATTTAAAAGCTGAACACAAAATCCCACCAAGTCTCCCCTCCTCCCCCCCATCATGAGATCTGCAGATAGCCAGTGAGATCCAGTGTCATAGGATCCCCTCCAACACAGCCCCCCCACCCCCACCCCCACCCCCATCATCAGCCCTGACATACTTTGCCCTCTCCCCCCTCCCAGGATTGCTGCCAGTCAGGAGTCAGGCATAAGAGCTGGGGTTCCAATATCACCCTCCCCAAAGTCTCAGAGCAGGCCTGGGCCAGGGACTCTGCTGGGAGACATCCCACTACTCTGTGCTTGTGAACTTTATCCTATATTCCTTCTCCTCCCCTGCCTCCTTCCTTCCCTCCCTGGTTCACCCTTCCCCCTATCCCCTAGACTTTCCTTCCCTTATAAGTTTGGGGTTCTTTTCCTCTTTTCTTCCTTAGTCCCCTTTTCTTTTGTGTTCTGAGAGCAAAAGGTATTTGGTTTTATTTCAGTCTTTGATTTCACTTCCAGTCAGATGGCAGTGCCCCTGTATGGTCTGGCCTTGAAATGTGCCAAGTGCGGAGTGGTTTCTGCGGCCCAAGAGACAGCGGCCACCACCAGTAATGCCATGTTAGTGCAGCCCCTTCCGCCTCTCCGCACCTCACCTCCCACCTCGCTTACCCCTCCCCTTCTTATGAAGTCCCCATCTGCCCTTCCTGCCTCCTCTCACCCACCTCCTGGAATTTTTTCCTTCCTTCCTTCCTTCCTGCTTCCCTCCATCTTTTGCCTTGGCTCTTCCTTTCTGTCCTCCTCCCCTTCAACCTTGGGTTTTCTGAGGGCAAGGGAAGTGTCTGGAGTCGGTCAGTCTGTGCCCAAGGCCAGGGCTCAGTCAGTGATCAGATTCAGGATATAGTCTTTTGGTAGGGTCAGTGTTCAGGTGTAGGGTCCTGTATCTAGTCAGAGTTAGGGTTCCATTTGTGTTCAGGCTTTGGGCTTGGTGTGTCTTCATGGTTAGAGTTTGGTCTGTATTCATGATTAAGTCTCAGCCTGTGGTCAGGTTTGGGGATTAGCCTGTGGAGGGTCAGGGTTCAGTCTCCAGCCAAGGTCAAGTCTGTGTCTGTGACCAGGATCTGGGTTCAGCCTGTGGTCAAGCTCTGGTCTCTGTCTGTGACTGGGCTGAGGTTCAAGTTGGGGCTTGAGATTAAGGGATCAGTCTGGGCCCATAGAAGAGAATCTTCTTAAAAGGAGTAATTGAGTCTGTAAGATGAGGAAGGTTTCATGAGATAATCCTGGGCTCCCTTCCTGATCTAAATCCTATGATCCTATGGCCCACACATGTTCAGGGCCCTATACTCATTGCTAAAAGATGAAAAATAATACACGCTCTTTCAGGGTTCAATAGTCTTGCTAATAGATCACTGTAGTTCTGACTTTTACATCTGGAATAGTCAGGGAAAGCTTCCAGGAGGTGGGGCTGATTGGGCCTTGAGGGAAATACAGGATTCAAGCAGGGAATAAGAGGAGGGCCCACCCCTCACAAGATGAAGGACTGAGCCTAGCGTATGTAAGAGACCAGCCTGCTGGGGACAGGAGGAGGCACATGGGGGTATTGGAAACACCAAAGGCCTTTGAGCCGGAGAATAAGAGGGCCCCAAGGGCACCTAGGACAGAAACAAGTGAAGCAAAAAGAACCAATACTTGGAAACTGAATCAGGTTGAGGATGGGGCGTGCTATGAGAGAGTACAATTAGACTGATGCAGGACTGATCTAATGGCCCAACGCAAGTGGTCATTAATGGCTCCCTTGGTCTTCCAGGTGAAAGAAATACTCATTGTCAGAGGGCCCTGGCTGCGGCCTGAGATTCTCCATTGTTTAATCTCTAAATCAGTTGGAGCATTTACTGTCTGTTAGGTGTGAAGGGAAGGGGGAGATGCAGGGAAGGGAAGGGAAGGGAACAGAGATCAGCAGTAATACCTGGTCCTTATATAGCACTGTCCTATAATAAAATGTATTTTCTGCACTAATAATAGCACATAAGCATGACTCCATTTGTTCCTCATGACATCCCTTATGGGTAGGTAGTGTGTTATAATTATCCACATTTTGTAAGTGGAGAAACAGGGGTCAGAATAGGGAAATATTCTGCCCAAGGCCACTCTGTTACTAAGTAAGATCTGTCATTGATTTACTGTTTGACTTTGGACAAGTCATTTTCTAGCCTCAATTCCCTGCTTGTAAAAAAATGAATAAATAAATGAACATAGAAAGCACTTACTATGTGCTAAGCACTGAGGAATATAAATAGAAAAAATGAGAAGGTTTCTATTCTCAAGGAGCTCATATTCTAGGGAGAGACAACACATAAAAGAAAATTCAAGTTCAAGGCAGAAAAGAAAGGCCCAGAAGTCCTAATGTTTCTGCAGAGGTCCTTAGCTCATACATTTGTTTAAGTGGCAGTGCTGAGAATCTACAGAGGATATCGGTGGGGCAGATGGTAAGGCCTGGAGGATCTGCGGAGGCCAGGATGGGGCAGATGGTAACCATCCATCTCACTGGAAGGAACAGAGTTGGGGACTCCTGCTGTGCACTCAGGATGGCAGGATTTCCACTGGTACTTGCCTCCTCCCTTTCCAGATAGGTTCTGGAACCAGCTGTAGTTGGGTAGGGTTCTGGGCTTCATTTTTTTTCATCTATAAAATAAAATTTCTTCCAAGGGATTGGAAGAGATGGTCTCTAAGGCTTTTCTAGCTCTCAATCTGTGATTCCCATGCCCTGTGGTCCCTTCACGCTCTAAGTCCTGAGATCTTGTGCCTCCTGAGGACTCAGGGGTCTCAACTTTTTGAGATACATTAGGGAGTTGCACATTTTCCCTTCAACTTTTTTCTTTGAATCACTGGATTGACATAGACCTGGAAAGGCCCTTGAAGAACATCTAATCCAACCTCTACAGATGAGGAAGTGAAGATCAGGAAGTGAAGTGATTGGCCAGAGATCATACAGGTAGTAAGTGGCAGATCCAGGGTTTGGACCAAGGTCCTCTGGCTAGGTGGTTCAGTGGGTAGAGCACCATGCCTGGAGTCAGGAAGACCAGAATTCAAATTTGGCTTTAGACATTTGCTAGCTGTGTGACCCTGGACAAGTCATTTAACCCTGTTTGCCTCAGTTTCCTCATCTGTAAAATGAACTGGAGGAGGAAATAGCAAGCCACTCCAGTATCTTTGCCAAGAAAATCCCAAATGGGGTCACAAAGAGTTGGACATGACTGAAAATGACTGAACAACCACCTCTGGCTTTGAATTCAGCACTGTCTCCATTGCACATTTGCTATGAAGTTGCTGGGCCTGGGTCTGGAATTGTCAAAATGATAGTAATTTCTAGTCCCCCAGGTTGTGGCCATGGTGAAAGCCTTAGTTAGGTCTTAAACAGCTGATGACATTGTGGCAGAACCCTCCTAAAGGTTCGTAGTCCAACATTAACCCTCTGGGCAAGTGAATCATGAAGGCACAAGACAGTTAAAGAATTATTGAGTTCTTCCTATGCCAATACTACCCCCACCCCACCTGCATCATCGTCATTAGCATTATCATTAGCATTTTCAATATGCTTTCCCCACAGTAGGTAAAGTAGGGAGAATACAAATATTATTGCCCCAATTTCATAGAGGGAGAAACTGAGTCCCAGAGAGTGAAAGAGACTGGCCCAAGGTGATACAGCCACAACATTTAAGAGGCAGCATGGTACAGTGGAAAGGATCCAAAACCTGGAGTCAAAAGACTTGGATTTGAATCCTGCCTCTGGGACTTACTAATTATATGACTGTTGACAAATCTTTTAATCTCTCAGCCTCAGTTTACTGATTGGTAAAATAGGTATAATGATATTTATAGCACAGGGTTCTTAGGAGGTTCCCATGAGATAAAGCTTCTGGGAAACTTTATACATGTTAAAGTTCTATATAAATGTCAGCTATTATGATTAATAATAATAATATCATTATCGTTATATAGCAGATGTAGGGCTGAAGCCCGGGTCCTCTGACTCTGAATCCAGGACTCATTTCACTAAACCCTGAGAGATGCTTAGGAAGCCGGGGAGGAAAAGGTCGGGAGAACTCAGGAGAGACAAGGCCAGAGAGAGAGTCTGGACATTATCTCTTCATCTAGTTCTTTCTAAGCCATCCTAGAGCTTCCGCCTGGGAGACAACGCGGGCATCCTGCCTGGTAACCAAGCAGAGGCTGTGAACGCTGATGTCAGCAGCTGGTGGTGGGACAGGGTGGTTAGGGACAGGGCGGGGCAGGGAGCTGATGTCACCAGGGCCACAGCTTCCCTTTCTGTGCTAGCCAGTTCTGTTCACAGAGAAAAAAAAAAGGTGTTTCTGTCTACAAACTATGCCCTACCCCTGATCACAGACGCAGACCTGATTTTAGTCATTGACTGAGCCCTAACCCTGGTCATAGACTGAAGAACCCAAACCCTAGTCCTAGGCTGAGCCTTAACTTTGGTCCCAGACTGAGCCCTGAGACCGGGCCCTAACTCTATTGAGAGCCTGAGGTCTGACCCTCAGCACAGATTGAACTTTAACCTTGGCTCTAGACCAGGGCTTCTTAACCATTTTTGTGTGGATAGAGCACTGGCCCTGAAGTCAGGAGGACCTCCGTTCAAATCCTGGCCTCAGACCAAACACTTGACACTTACCAGCTATGTGACCCTGGGCAAATCACTTAACCCCAATTGCCTAAATAATAATAATAACAATAATAATAATTCAATCAATCATTAAACATTTATTAAGCACCTACTGTGGTCTAGGTACTGTGCTAAGTGCTGGAAATACAAAAAAAGAGGCAAAAGACTTCCCTCAAGGAGTAAACTCAAAGAGTTTACAATCTAATAGAGTAAACAATTACAATCTGATTGAAAGAAATACTTCATGTCAATTAGCGGTTAATGAAAATGCTTATGCACTGAAGCTGACCCTGTCTCTAAACAGTGCTCTAGTCCTGTGCATAGGCTGAGTTCTAAACAGAATCAGAGTGAGTATGCATGGATGGTTCAACACATCCCACTTCCCTTACTAGAAACAGCTTAGAGCCCCTACCTGCTGATGTGGTTTGGGGATCTGCATTTTATTCATGAAATTTGGCATATATTGGTGGGTCTCTATGAATCCTTAGTCCCTATGTCAAAGGAGAGGTAGTGCCAACAATTATCCAAATCAAAACCGGTGCATAAGAAAAAGACCTTCCAATGATTTTATATTTGTAAGAATTTGCCAACATTAACAGTCAAATCAAAAGGCTAATTTATCCAGTTTCCACTTCTGCTAAAATCCCGTTAGTGTGATAGGATTCAGAGGATTGAGGAAATATGGCCTATACCCTCAATGAGACCTAAATTTCTTGGGTCCCTCCCTCAGGGAGTCTCTACTCTGATAAGAGAGAGAACACCTACCCTCTGGAACATCCAAGATGTAGGCTCACTTACAAAATAACAAACAAACTAATACAGCATTTAGTAAACTGAGTCCCCACTTATATCTCTAGCTCAACTAGAAAGATACAGAGAGTGAGGTTGGAGATCGAGGCAGCCAACAAGGAAGGAGGCACCCCAGAGGTGGGGATGAAGGTGGGATGTCATTATCCCCAGCCCCAGACCGGACTTTACTTCAGGTAGTGTGGTCTACTGGGTAGGGCTCTGTACTTTGTCAGGGGACAATGCCTTCAATCCCAGCTCTCACACTAACTCTGGCAAATTATGTTTCCTCTCTGGGATTTGGTTTCTTCTGTAAAAAGGAGAGCAGGGGGAAGAACAAACCTCCTACTACCTACCCTAAAGTAATCTAGAAATGGGAATGTTTTATTAAACCAAGATTTTAAGGTGGGAGAAGTGGGAAGGGCGCTTTAAATTCTGTCACTGTTTCCATGAAGGACTTGCTCTGTCTTGCCCTTGGAGACCCTTAGAGGGTCTTGGCAGAGAGAGGGCAGCTGGGGAGTGGCGGGGTTCATGGGCTGACTGGGTCAAATCAATTTTGAGAGAGTGGGAGATGTGTGAGGCTGCCAAGAAAAATGAACTCCTCCATTCCTTTGCCCTCCTGTCTCTGCCACTGTCACCACCAAACCACTTCATTGTAGGGAAAAACTTCCAAAGAAAGAGCCACTGGAATTGACTGGCCAGATAGTGAGCTCCCCATCACTAGAGATCTTCAAGTTGAGAGGCAAGATTTTGGGAATATTGTGGAAGGCATTCCTGCTGAGGTACTGGCTGAACTAGATGATCCTGGGGGCTCTTCCAAGTGGGGGAGTCTGTGAAGCATTCAGCTCCTTCTCTGGATCTGCTAGGTCTCAGAAAAAGAGAATGTACCTAAGGGCATATATGTGAACGTGTGATGTATATACTGTATGTATTGTACGCATGCATGTATTTTGTGTGAGAATGCACGCCTGTGTCTGTAGGCGTGTATAAATAACAGAAAGAGCTGTGGACATATTGTTCAGCAGACCTGGGTATGAGGCTCAGTTCTAACCTTCGCTAGTCATGTGATCTTGGGCAAGTCCCTTTTCTATACTTCCTCTCTCTGGGTCTCAGTTTCTCCCTTTGGAAAGTAAGGAGATTTCTCAGATAGTCTTTCCAACTCTAGCATTATGTGGTTCTGTGTGTGTGCACGTGTGGACGTATGTGCATTGTATGTGTATATGTGTGGGGTTTGAGAGCTCCCCTTCATCCCAGGAATTGGACACCCCTTTTTTGTAAGAAAGATTGCTTCTGGAAGGTGTCCTAACCCAGCTCCCGGGAAGGCTTCCCCCTTGTCTTGTAGCATCAGGGACTTTGAAGACTGGGCACAACTGGACAGGCCCCCGTAATTGCCATCTCTCCTTTCCCCTTCCGATTACTGCCCTCAGTCTTCCCCCAGAATCCCCAGGCCCTCCCACTCACTTGTCCATCCCTTCCTCCTCTTAATCCTTCGCTGCCTGCTCATATCTTCCCTCTCTGGCTTCTTTCCCTTCCCCAGCCTTCCACTCTTTGCTGCCTCCATGTCCTTCTACCCATGTCCTGTCCTGTCCTGTCCAGTCCCGTCTTGGCCCCATGGGGATGGGAAGAAGGGAAGAGGGAGGAGCAGGGGAGGGATGGTGCAGGGGAGGAAAGCCCAGGGGTCCATCCCAGTGCCTTTGAACAGACCAGAGACAATCCGCCGGGAGTTCTCAGTACGTGGGTGAGGAATGAGCCCCTAGATTCAAGTGTCAGCTGAGTTCAGGCAGACCATTAGTCTGTAAGCGCCCCTACTCTGGGTCTAGCTCTGTGGTCACTGCCACAGTGGAGGGGACAGGAAAAATAACGGACCTGGCTGCGCTTAGCAAGCCTGCGGAACAGAGAGAGAATAAACCCAAGTCTGATACTGAGGGAACCACAATCTAGGGCAGGCAGAGGAACAGACCTAGGCCTTGCTCTCAGGGAGCTTAGAGTGTGACTGCGAAGATAGGACACCCGTAAAAAGAACATGCTGAAAGACAGGAAGAGTAAAAGTACCCATTTCTCTGCCTCTGCTTCTGTCTGACTTCCTCCTTCCCACTTCTTCTCCTTCCAGCCTCTGTTCTTCCTTTCTCTCTGCCTCTGTCTCTGTCTCTGTCACCGTGTTTCTTTCTCTCTCTGTCTCTGTCTCCCTGTCTCTCTCTCTCTGTCTCTGTCTCTGTCTCTCTCATTCCTCTCCAATTCTCCCCATTCTCCTTCTCTGACTATATCTGAGAAAAGGGTATATTGCAGATAAGCAGAGAAAAACAAGAATAGTTCTTTAGGGGAAAAACCAAACCAAAATGTCTAACTAGCTTTAAAAAGGAAGGCAGAAGAGGACATGCTAAAAACAAACCCAAATTTTCCTGAGGCAAAAGGTAAAAAGACTATAGATGGTCACATAATATATATGCCCTATTTATTTATTTATTTGTTTGTTTGTTTGTTTATTCATTCATTCATTCATTCATTTATTCATTCATTCATTCATTCATTTATTTATTTATTTTTTATTTATTTATTTATTTGTTTGTTTGTTTAGCACAGTACCTGAAATGGGGGGGGGTGCTGTTTGAGGGCCCTTCTTTGGGAGAAAGGTTGAAAATTTCCATTCTAGAAGGCTAGAACCAGTGCCCATTTGGTGTCAAGGAGAAAGAGAAGGGAGCTGTGGGTCAGGACCCTTCCTTCACTCCTTGAGGAGCCTGGCATTCCTTTGCTGGGGGGAAGATGGCTTGTGACAGGGTAACATTTGTCAGGTCTCATATTGCCTTTTTCATTCCTAGATTCTGGGTGACTAAACCCAGGTCCCTGGACTAAGGTTTGGCCATCCTGCCCTGTCAGTCCTGAGCCCATCCTCCCTTGATGGAGGACTTTGGGGAAGGGAAAGAACCAATTTTTCTCCCTTCTCTCCCAAAACACAGCCCTCCACATTCCCTAGGTCCTACTAGTATTTGGAAGGTCCCAATCACCATGGTAACATGAGAGAAGACCCTGCTGTTGCCTAGCTACAGTCAGAGGCCTCCTGTGGGACTAGGCCCCAGGTCCCTCTTTCTAGCTACTCCCCAACTTCTTTGGAGAGACTGGGGACCTGGGAGAAAGGAGCAAGGGAGAATTCAGAGACAGTCCCAACTTCAAGTTGCCCAGGCTCAGCTGCTGAACCTGTGTCCAAGACTTGGAGGCTCCCCATGGAGAGATCCAGGGAAAAATGGTGGGGGGGGAGAGGTTTTGTGATCAGACCAAGAATGGCTCAAGATGTATTGGGGACAGAAATGAGGAGACACAGAGGCAGAGAGAGGGCCAGAAGAAACAGAGACACAAGGAGGGAGAGAAAAAAATAAAATACAGCAGGGAGATAGGTCCAGAAGCAGAGACAGAACAAGAGGACAGAATAACATATAGAGACAAGGAGAGGTAAATGAAAAAGACAGACAGACAGAGACCCAAGGAGAGAGAGGCAAGACAAGGTAAGAGACTGGAAGAGAAAGAAACAGAAGTGGGTAGAGAAGACCAGTAGAGAACCAAACTGTGAGACAGAAACAGGAAGAGAGAGAAGCCAAGACATATGAGGAAAAATACACGCAAAGCTAGAGAGAGATGGGGAGAGACAGAGACAAATGCCACAAGAGAGGAAGGTTGGAGGGCACAGAGGGTTTGTGCCACTGAATGGAGGGAGGGAGTGATGTGAGGCCTGTTCCCCAAACAAACCTAATCTTTAAGCAGCATCAGATGGTCTCCTGTTCTCTCCCATCTCTTTGCCCTGCTGAAACTGAGTGGTCAAGGGGCTCTCTCGTCTAGGCTTTTCCCACTTGTTCTTTGAAGAATAAGACTTGTAGATTGGACAGCCTCCCCAGGATTTCCCTGTCAGGCCCTAGAGAACATTGCCAAATTAGTTCTTGTCTCTGGCTGGGTCCTTGGGCTTTTTCCACTTCCCGTGGTGCTCTTCTCCTAGGCAGATGGTGGGTAGTAGGCAACAGGAGGTGGGTGGACCAGGGCCTTGGGAACCTCTTTCCTCTCTATGATGGGCACAGGTACGACCAGCCTCTTACCTAATCCACCTGTCTGCCATCCTTCCCATAGGGCCTCTCTATGGAGTTCCTGCGTGGTGCTGCCACTCCTGGCCCTTACCTGGATGTCCGCCGTCCTAGCTGTCACTGATCGGCGCTCTGCCCTCTTCCAGATCCTCTTTGCCGTCTTCGACTCCCTGGAGGGCTTCGTCATCGTGATGGTACACTGCATCCTTCGGCGTGAGGTGGGCCGTCTCCCAGGAGTAAACACTCAGCAACGTGCACTGAATTGTCTAGCCAATTCAACCTAGGCACTGATAGAAAAGAAGGGAAATCACGGCCTGATTTCTGCCTTCTGGAAGCCTACAGCTAAATACTGTACTAAAATTATCATAGTATTGTCATAGTAGATAAAATCTTGGTCTGGCTGTTATGATTCCTTGCTGGAATCCTTGCTTAAGGCTCTATGACCTTAAGCCAGATCACCTTTTACCTTTCTAGACTGCGGGTTCCTCATCTGGGAAATGAAGCAATTGAACTACATAATCTCTATGGGTCTCTGTGTTCTAAGATCCAGCCCTGACATACCACATTGTAGGTTCCCTTCCACATCTGACATTTCCATGTTCTATGGTCCAAAACCCATCCTTGGCTTTGATATTCTATGTTTTAAGGTTCCTTCCAGGACTAACATCCTAAGATTATGAGATTCTAAGTGATGAAGTGTGTAGTACAGATGACAAGTCCTGTGGCCAGTGACCTACATTGGAAAGTAACGTGTCAACAAGTTGAGGTGACCGTAAGACAGACTGACGCCATAAATGCTTAAAGAGCTGTAAGCAGAGTGGGCGGGACTCAAGGAAGACCTGAGTTTTAACCACTTGCCCCAGGGAAAATAGGAAATAGGGCCTAGGCTCAGATTCTCTGCTACTTGTGTGATGTTGAGCAAGACATTTCCCCTCTCTGGGACTTCTCATTGCCTCCTCTGTAAGAAGAGGCCATTGGACCCAATCCTCAGAAAGGTCTCTTCCAGCTTTTAATCCCATGATCATCTTGAGGGTCAACATAGTATAGTGGAAATAATCCTGAGTTTTTAATCGGATGACTTGTATTTGAAACCTGAGTTCTACTCCCTTACTATCAATGTGAACTTGAACAAGTCACAATATCTCTGGGCCTCAGTTTACATTTCTGCCAAATCAGGGGGAAGTGACTTGACTATTTTAAAGGGCCCTTCCACCTGAAAATGGATGGCCATTGCCAATATCATCATTAGCGCATGGTGAAGTTAGACTGGATGCCCACTAAGGTCCCTCCCAGCTCTAAATTTGTGATTCCATGATCATATGAAACTATCTCTTTTTCTGCTTAGTGTAATGAAGGTAGCTCTCAAGAGGTAACGTTCCCAGGCAACCTCAATCCAGCAGACTTCCATGCTCTCATTGACAAGCACTCCCTTCCAAAGGAATTGACTCTCCTTTAATAGCTAATCCCCTTCACTCGAGATGGTTGCCTCTTTTTTTTTTTTGTGAGTGGACACAATTTCTCTGCTTTCAATCCAGTTTGAAATTCCTGCTATGAACAAATAGATGGATGGGTGGATAGATAGATGAAAGATAGATAAGTAGATAGACAGATAGATAGATGATTAGTTGATACATAAATAGATTAGATAGATGATAGATTAATCATAGAGAAAGATGAGAGATAGAAAGAGGTAAATGTTAGATAAATAGATTAGATTGATATAGATAAGAAGATAAGTAAATAGATAGGTAGGTAGGTAGGTAGGTAGGTAGGTAGATAGATAGATAGATAGATAGATAGATAGATAGATAGATAGATAGATAGACAGACAGATAGATAGATATGTCATTTACTAAATGCTTAATGTTGCCAGGCATTGCTAAGCACCAGAGATCCAAATACAAGCAAGTTAGACAGTCCTTGCCTTCAAGGAGCTTACAGTCTAATGGGAAAGACAACCTACATAGAAGAGCTGGAAAGGGGTCAGGGGACATGCTGGATGAGCCTTGATTTAGAGAATAACTGAACTGGTCAACCATCAGGTCAAGTACAGTGATAGTAGAATAGGGAAATATCAGGAGCCTGGAGAGGAAAGTAAGAAAAATATAGGTCTTTAAGAAGACTCAGACAGATGGAGAAATGGAAGTATAGGAGATTATTACTAGATGGGAGAACTTTGGAGTTGAAGGTCATGAATGTGGCAAAGTTATGGTTGATGGAGAGATCTTAGATATGACTGTTCCTGCTGGTAGCTGAACATAAAGGTCACGGAAGGTAAGAAGGCTTAGAAGTAAGAAGGGTAGAATGTCAAAGGCACATCAATGCACGTGTTAAAGTTTCCAAATGTAAGATCAAGTTCAACAAGGAGAGTAAAGCTGAACCAAATAGTGAACTTCTTTGGGAAGTAGGAGGAATGTCCTAGAGGGTGTTAGATGACTTTAGCAAGAATCTGGACAAGGAGATATTGGCAGATGGAGTGAACCCCATACTGAGTTATGGTGACAAAGGGATGGTCTGGAAGTAAAGTGAGGAACACTGAATGCCTACCCCTTCTTTGCACATAGAATATTGGAGGTCCTGAGCAAAAGAGTCTCCAGTAATGGAGTGGGCAGACAGGGATGCAGTGCCTTCTAGAGGAGTTCCAGCTTCTTTGAAGAGCTGAATATGGAAAGAGTGTGAAATGAACAGATCCAGAATAAAGGAAGTTTGCAAAAGATAGCATGGGGCTTTCAGAACATACAGTGGACTAGAAGGGCAAGGGACGATCTGGATAGGGGACAGAAAAGTTGAGCTGGAGTGGGTTGAGAACAAGGCAGTGGTAGTTGAAAGAAAGGATTATCAACCCAGCAGATGCCAGCTCTGAATCACAGGAAGAAGAAAGATGGCCCTGTGAGACTAGAGTTCTCTTATGGTGTCTTCATATCATTGTTCTTATTACAGCTCAGCTAACTACATGCAAACATTTTATCCCCCTTCACTGGAACCTGGTGTTCTTACTGACATGGTCCTTTTCCATAGAAGTTGCTGCCACTATTGAAACATGGCAAACTTCTTTTTAATAGCATGGTGTCCATCAATAGCCAACAGTGCCCTTTCTGACAATACCTCCTGCCATAGAATTTGTCACCGTTGTCGAATCACATAATTAGAAGCAAAGGGTTCATTAAGACCATAGGTCTAGAGCTGAAAGAGACCTCAGAGACCATTTAGTCCAACATCCTCACTTGACAGATAAAGAAACTAAGATCCAGGAAAGCTGAGTGCCTTGCTGAGTCAGCTACTTTTAGGCAGTGATTAGAGCACTGGACTTGGAATCCCTGGACTTGGGGCCTTGGGCAGGTCATGTAACATGTGTGAGCCTCAGTCTCCTCACCTAGAAAATGGAGGTAATCACATTAACTTCTCAGGGTTGCTGTGAGGTTCGAATGAGATACATTGGTAAAGTGTTTCGTCAACTTTAAAGTCCTGTAAAATATTGGTTTTTTCATCATCATCATCATCATCATCATCGCCCTAAATCACACAGGTAAGAAGAACCAGAGGTCAGACTTGAGCCCAGGCCTTCTGATTCCAGAGTTAGAACTCTTTCCAATTTACCAAGACTCCTGTGGGAGACATCACACAATGGTTATCTTCACCCATGGTGCAGCCATGGTCTGGTGGAAAGAGTATCAGCTTTAAACCCAGAAGAAATATGTTTGGAGTCCAGCTCTGACATCTACTTTCTATTTTTTTTTTTAATTTTTAGGCAATTGGGGTTAAGTGACTTGCCCAGGGTCACACAGCTAGTAAGTGTCAAGTGTTTGGTCTGAGGCCAGATTTGAACTCAGGTTCTCCTGACTTCAGGACTGGTGCTCTATCCACTGTGCCACCTAGCTGCCCCTTGACATCTACTTTCTGTTTGACCCTGGAGAAGTTATTTTGCCTATATGAGCCACAGTTTTTCTCATGTGTAAAATGGAAATTATAATAGTATTGCCTGTCTCAGAGGAGCTGGTGTGAGGGAGACACTTTGTAGAACTTAAGGGGACTGTTATTAATTATTGTCTGTAATTCCTTTCAGCAGACAGGGTGGTTGATTCCCAGCCTATGGAAATCCCAGCCTTCTTCAAGATTGGCAGCCCCTTGCAGGCAGATGTTGGGTGTGCCAGCTTTGCAGTGATGAGGACTAGGTTATTGCCGTTGTTGTCGTTTTAGGGGGTCGATGTGGTGCAGTGCTCTTCCTGACCACCCTATGCTCTCCTTCCCCCCAGGTCCAGGACGCTGTGAAGTGTCGGGTGGTGGATCGGCAGGAGGAGGGCAACGGTGACTCAGGGGGATCATTCCAGAATGGTCATGCACAGCTCATGGTAGGACCCAGGGCCTTCGTAGGCCCTACCCCTCGCCGAGCCTGGAGGTCACAGAGTCACAGGGGCCTCAGACTGTCAGTGTCCTCCTTTATAAAATGAGGATAAATCATATTTGTAGCACCTACCTATCTCACACGTGTTTTGTAAACCGTACTCCGTCACAGAGATAGAAGCCGTCAGCAGCGGCAGTGGCAGCCAATTCAACACGCTTCCTCATTTGGAAATGGGGTATTTAGCCTGACTGAGAAATGATTTAGGGGTGATATGGGAGTTATATTCGAATAACCAAAAGGCCGTTAGGTGGCTGGGGGATTAAACTTTTTTAGCTGGGCCTCAGAGGGCAGAAGTAGAAATAGTGGGTGCAGATTACAGCGAAGCCGACTTAGGCTCGGTGTGAGGAAGAACATTCCCAAAAGTTAAAGCTGCCCCAGAGTGGAATGTGCCCACCTGGGAAATGTTGATTTTGCTGTCATTGGAAAGGAAGGTTGGATGAGCACTCATCAGGACTCTTTTGAGGAGGCTTCCTCTTCAGGATTAGAAGACCCCTCCCAGCTCTCAGACTGTGCTTATAAGACTGAGGGCCTATGTAGGATGGCAGAGCCTTCACGAGAAGTGGACGTGGATTTCTCCTTCTATATGGGATATTTTCTTGGTGTCCTCTAAAACTATTAGAATATAGGCCCTTTCTGTTCTTTTGCCACTGCCTGGGCCTCACCTTGGCTCAGAAATCTCCTTTGTACCCTTAGCTCACTTGAGATAGAAGTTTGGGATTTTCTTACAAGTTTTGCAAGCCTCAGATTCTGAAACACCTGGGTTTAAATGCCTTCTCTGACACATACTGGCTCTAGGTAGTCACTTAATTCTTCAGTCTTCCAGGTGATTCTTTAAGACCAGACATTGCAAAATAGTTATTGAGATGCCATGGTAGAGAAAGTTGACTCAGTTGGAATTACCTGGTTGCGTATAGCGATTAAATCATTTGTATGTTCAAAAAGAAAAAAAAAAAGGAAAAGACAAAGGATATAACACAGAGAAAATGCCCAGAACTGTTGCCTTGACAGAGTCTGGGAGACCAACCCTGGCCCAGCTTATGAAAGTAAAGCATGCAGTGACCTCTCTCCAACCCCAGTGAAGCCTAACTCCCTTCCTCTTCTGTCTCCAAGCTGGGACCCCTCCTGGCCTTTCCTGTTGATTTACAGAGTCAGTGCTTCCCAGGCAGTGATAGGATCATAGAGTCTGAGCTTAAAAAAAAAAAAAAGACCAGAGATGCCTGTGAATCCAGCCCACTCACCTTCAGCTATATCATCAGAGGAAGACTAAAAGAAGGGCCTTTGTTTCAAGGAGCAACTCTGCATCCTGAGTAGAACTTTGAAGCTGTCCAAAGGTCCAGCCTTCCTCCTCCTGTTCTAAACTACCGTGTGATTAGTGTGTGAGAGATCAGAGCAGTAGCATACTACTGGTTATGTGACTCTGGGCAAGTCTTTTAATCTTTCAGTCCCCTCAGGCAACTGTCTGAGACAATAGACAATACAATTATATTATTTACATTATTATAGTGTAAATAAGACAATACATTACAGATTATCAATCAGTCAATCAATCAACAAGCTTTTATTAAGTGCCTACTATGTGCCAGGCCCTATGCCAAGTGTTGCAGATACAAAGACAAAAGTGAAACAATTCCTGTCCTCAAGAAGCTTCCATTCTGACAGGGGAGACAGCCCATACAGGTATCTGTTTTGTATTATTCAGTGTAGATACAAAATGAATAAATACAGGGCAGTTAAGGAGGGAGGGCTCTCATAGCTTACGAAAGGCTTGAAGGTAGGCCTTGAGCTGAGTATTGAAGGCAGGCGGAAATCCCAAAAGCTAGAGGTGAGGAGGGAGAAGATTGTAGAGATGGTGGACAGCCAGGGTGAAGGCAAGGTGATGGAAAATGAAGCATCATTTATGAGCAAGAGCAAATAAGCCAGTGTGGCTGGGCCATCGAGTGATGTGGAAGGACATAATGTATAAGGAGGCACATGGCAAGAGCTCACACACCTGGAGTTTTCTACTCTAAATCATGAAAAGAACAATAACAATACAACAGCTAACTCAGAAAATCCATGTTCTAAGTCAGGTGCCTTGGAGCCTGGGGCTTTCTGCACAAAACGAAGCTCTGACTGTTACTTAGGGTGATGTAAACTCTTTGCCCTGCACCCCCTCCTCCCCGTTCACCCTGGCCTCTCCTCTCTCTCTGTCTTTCAGACTGATTTTGAGAAGGATGTGGATATGGCCTGTAGATCAGGTGAGCACCTGACAGGTGAGAAATCAACAAGGGACCTGCTTTTGGGGGTCCGCCTTGGCTTTCTCTTTACTTCTTGTCCTTGTCTGCGTAGAACCTCTGTGTGGTGGGGAGTGGTACAGAGGGTGCATGTTTGTGTACAGGTGTTTATGCCTTTCCTCTCCTCCTAGCTCCCTGCTTCTGGACTCGGCCTGAGCTGCTGCCATCCTCCTTGGCCTGTCCCTTCCCTTCCTCCCCACCCCACCATTCTCTCTCCTTGTGCCTTCCCTGTCTGATTCCAGTCTAGGAGGTAATTTGGTTTTGCTCCAGAGCAAATGAAGGCAATTCTTCCTCAGATGCCAAGGTCTTCTTTTGTCTCCCAGCTCTCCTGTGTTCCACGGTGTGTCTCATTCTGGCCGGTCCATAATTCTTCATGCCTACACTGGAGACATGAAGGGAGGCTGTTTTCCCTAGTGTTAAGCCAGGGGAGGGCATTATCGTCCCTTCGCACCTCACAGTGTGTACTCCATACGGGCACAGCCAAGAGCTGAACGGGAGGATGTAGAGAAAAGAAAGGGAAGGACCAGGCCCACCTCTAGAAAATCCAGCCTGGAGCAGGAGATGCTTTCTGCCCTTGGGGAATGCTGAGTCTAAAGGGAAACCACAATCTCTGTCGTCAGGGAACCCCTCTTCTCAGGGAGAAGATGCAGATCCTGCCCTCAGAGTCCATGTCCCACAGAGACCCTCCCCCTTCTTCCAGAATGGGCCATGTGACCCTCCCTGACCTTCAGTCCCTGGTCCCACCCCTTCTCCCTTACCCTAACAGAAAATGATGGTTTTAGACATAGTAATATGGAAAGTCTTCTGAAGCTCTAAATTCTATGATCTTATTAAATTCTTAGAAAGACTGTCTTGGGAAGGTCTTAGAAAGAGTGTCCATAGTCTGGACGCTGACTTGTGGAAAGACTGAAATGAAACCCTGTCCTTTCACTTCCTTGCTCCCTTAATCTTTTAAAAGGGACATGACTGGGTCTTTCTGGCTGTACTGCTGCTTGGCTCTGATGGCCAAGCTCTGATTGACCCTCACTGGCATACACTTCCCTTCATGAGGATCAGATTGACTCAGTAGCCATTCACATATAGTCTGGTGTCCATGTTTCTACCCAAGCACTCTCAGCAAGGTTAGCTGCCCTTACTGACACAATTCCAATCTGACTTTAAGGAATGCTAAAATCCCCCAGTCCCAGTGTCCCTAGCCTCCGCTTTCCACTTTGGGGAATTAAGACCTCCTGGCCTCCCTTTCCCTGACCTCTCAGGCTGAGGTATTTGATGAGCAGGCCCAGCTGCTGGGGCCTGGCCTCGGCTCTCGTCCTCCTTCCTTCACTTCACCCCAGACCTCCTTGCCTGCAACTTAATGCTTTCTTTTGCAGCCTGGACCTGCCATCTGCACAACTTGGGGTTCCTGCAGGAGACAAAGAGTAGATGTGCTTGTGTGTCTATGTGTATATGTACTCATGTTGTTTGTACTGCCCTGGATCTGGGTCCCGCTCTCCAAACTGGCCTGGGCTACTTGAAGCCTGCAAATCTTCTGAGGAAGATGGAGGTTGGCCATTCAGTGTAGGGTCTTTCGGCCAATGTTCCCAATTCTACCCTAAGTCTTTGCTGCCAAATAATCATTAACACAAAGGAAAAAACATAACCTGCCCAATGCCAACATGAATTTGTGGCATCATGGCATTTGGTGGTAATAACAAGAATTATGTAGTGCTTTAAAGTTTACAAAGTGCCTTAGTTTATTTTCAGCAGCCAATTAGTAAGCACCTACTACATGCCAGGCATTGTGCTACAAATAATAACTCATTTGATCCTCACAACAGTCCTGGGAAGTAGGTACTATTATTATCTCCATTTCATAGATGAGAAAACTGAGACAGGCAGCAGTTTAGTGACTTGTTAGCATCACATAGCCAGGAAGTGTCCAAGGCTGGATTTGAACTCACATCTTCTGGACTCCAGGTCCAGTGCTCCATCCTCTTCACTATGTGACCTTAGACAAGTCTTTTTCAGTCCTCTGGGTCTCAGTTTCCTCTGCTTTAAAATGAGAATACTACCATTTCAGAGGCTTGTGATGCGAACCAACTGAGAAAAGAGTCAGAAAAAGACTTTGGAAAGAGGAAAGGCCTTGGGTGGAGTAGAACGAGTCTTAGACTTCATATCAGAAGACCTGGGCTCAAGTCTTTCACTTGCTGCCTATGGGCAAGTCACTTAACATCTCTGGCCTCAGTTTCCCTTCTTGTAAAATGAGAGTGTTGGACTAGATGACCTAATTCTAATTTATATTGTTCTAGCTCATATTGGGAGGAAATCTGTCTAATGTTTCTTGGGGCCGACTTTTGCTCTCTGGAGATGGAGGCCCTTCCAAGTTCAAAATCCTGTGAACTTCTGCTGCTATGAATCAGTGCCATCCAATTTCAGATAGCCCATCTAAAATGAAACTCAAAGAATGTCCCTACTGTCCATTAGCCTTCCTGCCTGGATCTAGTAAACTCCACCTCCTATGCCAAGGTATAATACTCCCAAATTCCTTTGACAATTGGTAGCTCATGGTAGCTGCCCCTTCCAACCTGGAGGGCATTTAAGGGGGAAATTTCCCCAATCCATCATTGCCTACGTAACTTCAGGGAAGTGGTCACCTCTCTTCTTCCTTTTTAAAGTGAGGGAGAAGGGGAACAAGTCAAGACCTCATGAGTGACGCCTTCTCCCCCATCTTGCTGGAATAAACTATAAGCATGTCTGTAATGTGTGTCACCTGGACTGTGGCAATAATCCTCAATATTTCAATCACCAAACTCCAGAACTTGGATAAAGAGGGCATTTACACACCTTGTTTAGGCACAGGTTGGTCTACATGGCTTCTGTGGTCTCTGAAACTCAGAGATTATATAATCAGTGATGATCCTACTATCCCCATCCCTAAATCCAGAGGTAGGCAGTTCCATTTTTAAAGGAGGCATTTCCTTACATTGAATTAGATTCATTCTTATTTAGCATCCTGTCCTTTCTCCTGCATGAAAAAAAATTGATCTTATTCTACCACTCTGACCATTAGTTGAATTTTGGAATATATGATTTCCCAAGTCCCTTCTGGATCTGAGATTTTGTGATTCATTTGAATAGATGGCTGCCTGCTCAATTCATGCACTCTCTAATCTGAAAGCAGGCAGCTAAACCCACTGGCTTCAGGAGTGCCTTCTCACTCCCTGTTTGAATAAGCGCTTAAAAATCTGTAGGGAGAGAGATTTCTCAACTTGGCACAGTCATAGCATCATAAGATATCAAAGTTGGAATGGGACCTTTTAGGCACATAATCCAAACCATAGCTGAATGGAAACCCCCTCCAAAGCATCCCTGGCAAGTGTTCCTTCAGCCTTCACTTACTAGAATACTTCCAGGAATGGAGAGCTCACCACTCATTCATTTATCAAACACAATCCAAGACCTGTACTACAATCTTCAGACCACTGTTTGATGCTGGGGAGATACAGAGTTTAGAAGAGCTAAGGTCCCTGTCCTTATGGACCACACAGTTTAATAAAAGGAAAAGCATCAAGTACAGATGACAACGTAATATTTCATGAGCAGTGCATCAGACAGGGATGATTTACTATGTGAGATACAACAGTGAATATTGCTATCCACCAGAGGGGGGCATTGTGGGACAGAACTGATTGTTACACAAGTCTTTAGAGTGAGCCAAATCAGCCTCCCTGCAGATTCCCTTCTCTGGTCCTTGTAGTTCCTAAAGATGAGCCTGGTTTTTCATAGCAGCCATTTTCTTGGGAAGAATCAAATCATTTTACATGGATTCAGTGAGTGGCAAATAAAGTAACCGCCCTTCTGTATGATCTGTTTTGTTCACCCATCAGTATCTCATTAGTATCACCTAGGAGGTGGTAAGGGTACCAAAACTTAGCCTGTTTGATTATATCTGTTAGAAGGCACAGCATGCTTATGGCAGAGATGAGACAAGAGTCCAGAGCGGTGCAGTGCCCTTTCTTAGAGATGTCAGAGCCACTGCTTGAGTGCAGCTGAATCAGATTAAATTATAATTGGGAAAAGTTTAATGAAATAAATGAAAATGCAATATAACACAGATAATGTTAATTTGTGGTTTTCTAAGTCAATATGTGACCTTCAGAGACCCATTTCTATTTGAGTTTGAGCCCACGAGACCATTCAAGGCCCATCCTACACAGAGCAGAGACCCAGACCCCCATTCAAGTGGGGCTGACCTAGCTGACCCAGGGGGGAGGGGAGGGAGCATGAAGGTGTCAGTGACTCCGCAGTCTCACGGAAGGGGACAGTCCTGAGTTCTCCTCCTGCTTTGTGTCTCCCTTTCTGCAGTGTTGAACAAGGACATCACAGCCTGCCGGACCTCAACTATCACAGGGACACTGAAGCGCCCCTCTGCCCAGGATGAGGAGAAACTGAAACTCAACCACCCCAAGACCCCCTCTAACTTTAACAGTCTTCCCACCAACGTGTCCAAGATGCACCTTCAAGGATCACCCCACTATTTGGGTGGCGTTAACCTGAGTGAGTTCGCCAACCACACGCTGACTCTTAAGAAAGATAAGACCCCCAAGTCCATCTATATCTGTGATGGGGACATCTTTAAGAAGCTGGACTCTGAGCTGAGCCGGGCCCAGGAGAAGGTGCTGGACACCAGCTATGTGATCCTGCCCACCAACACCGCCACCCTTCGGGCCAAGCCCCCCAAGGACGAGGGAAAGTACAGCATCAACATTGACCACATGCCTCAGACCCGCCTTATCCACCTCAACATGGCAGCTGATACAGGCTATGGGGTGAAGAACCCACCCCGAGAGCCAGCCTCATGTCTTGAGGCCCAGGCCACATCCCTGACTCCTGCACAGCCCCCAGCCCCACCCTCAGCACCACCCCCACCTCAGCAGCAGCCCCTTCCCCCACCCCCAGCCCCACACAGCCTGGCCCCAGAGCCACACCCCAGCAACCTAGGGGAGCCTAGCAGCGAAGGGGCCCCCACGGGGGTAGTGAACAAGGGTGAGACAGTGTCCACGCTCTCCATGAGCTCTCTGGAGGTAAGTGGCCAATTTGTGTTCAAGTACATGCTATAATTGGGCCACACAGACTGTCCTCCCAACATGAAACACCTTTTAAATAAAATTTGAGCTAATTAAAAATTTAGCAAATATGTGTTAAGCCCCTACTGTGTGTAAGGTTCTGTGCTCAGCACTTAGTATTCAAACATTAGAAATCACATTTTGGAGGAACCAGAGGAATTTCTTCAGGACCTTGATTAGTGATTAGACTGAGCTCCTTGAGAGCAGGAAATATTTTTTACCTTTCTTTGTATCCCAAGTTTTAGCAGTGTCTGGCATGCAGTAGGCACTTAATAAATCACAACAAAAAAAGTCATGTTGTGCTGCCCTTGGGGAAGTCGCCGGCAAATGGGGAAATACAACATGTACTCAAATAAAGATGATTCAAAGTATAATATGCCAGGGAAAAGAAGATGTAATCTAGAAAAGGTGTACCAGGAAAGTTTGAAGAGGGGGAGACTGCTTTCAGCTGTGGGGACCGGGGGGAGACTTCATGGAGAAGGTATGCTGGGCCTTGAAGGAAGATGGGGATGTCAGGATGAAGAGGGGCAGAGGGAGTTGTCTTCTAGGCTTGGCAGCAGCAGCCGCAGCCTGCATCGATCAGGAAAGGGCAGGTCAGATTGGGGAATGCCAAACAGTCTGGAGAAGAACAACAGTGTGAAGAAAGGCTGAAAATGGGGGTAGGAGCCAGGTGGCAGAGGGCTTGAAAGGCCAGACCCAGGAGCTTGTGAGTTATCCTGTAGACAGAGGTTCTCAGAAGTGTGGTCCAGGGGTCCACGAGGTCAAAAGTAATTTCATAATAATACTATGACATTTTGATTTCTAACATGGTATACATTGATAGATATAACTTCTATAAACAAAAACTAGTTGGGGTGTCCTCATTAATTTTTAAGAGTATAAAGGAGTCTTGACATAAAAAAAGTTTAAGAATGACCCCTTTAGACAGTAAGGAACCAATGAAATCATTTGAACAGGAGACAAACATGGTCACTCACATTTTTTATTTAGGAAGATTATTTTGGCAGCTGTCTACATGATGGTCTGGAGAGATGAGAGGTATACTGTATAATGTAAAAATGGCACTGATTAGTAGCCTCACTAAGGTTTAATATCAACCAGTTTCCCTTGTCCTCCTTCTCCTTTCCTTTCCCCTTCCCCTTCCCTTTTCTCTTTCTCCTTCCTCTTTCTCTTTTTCCTCTTTCCTTTCTTTTCTTCTTCTCCTTTGTCTTTCTTTGTCCTTCCTCTTCTTCTTCCCCTTCTCCTTCCCCTTTCCTTTCCCCCTTCCTCTTCCCCTATCCTTTCCCCTTCCTCTTCCCTTTTGCCCTTCTCCTCCTCCTTTCCTTTACCCTTCTTCTCCTCTTTCTCCTTTCCCTTCCCTATCCCCTTCCCCTTTCCTCTCCCCTTCTCTTTCTCCTTTCCTTTCCCCTTCTCTTTCCTCTTTCCTTACCCCTTCTCCTTCCCTTTTCCCCTTCTTCCCCTTTCCTTTCCCCTTTCCTTTCCCCCTCTACCCCTCTTCTCCTCTTTCTCCTTCACCTTCCCTATCCCCTTTCTTTTTCCTCTTCCCCTTTCTTTCCCCCTTCCTTTCCTCTTTTTCTTTTTGTGAAGTGGTATATACCTAAACGAATATGATATTTCTTACTTAGCTGCTGTACTGACAATATGGAACTAGGGGGCAACTTTGAGCTATACTTTCAGACAAGAGCAAAGGAACAGTCAAGAGCTAATTCTCAACATAATACCTCCCTAAGGCAGCTAGGTGGCACACTGGATAGAGAGTTGAGCCCGGAGTCAGGAAGACATGAGTTCAAATCCAGTCTTAGACACTTGCTACCTGTGTGACCCTGGACAAGTCATTTAACCTCAGACTGCCTCAGTTTCCTCATCTGTAAAAAAGGGATCATACCAGCATCTAATGAGATATTTGTGAAGCACTCAGCACAGTGCCTGGCTCATAGTGGGTGTTTAATAAATGCTGTTCCCTTCCTTACTGTAGCACTGTACTAAGGCAGTATATTCTGTGTTGTTCCCACTTCTTTTCTCCATTGTTATTGTTCAGTCATGTCCAACTCTTTGTGAACCCATGGACCATACTGTCCATGGGATTTTCTTGGCAAAGATACTGGAGTGGTTTGCCATTTCCTTCTCCAGTGGATTAAGGCAAACAGAGGTTACCCGACTTGCCCAGGATTACACAGCTCAGTGAGTGTGTGAGGCCAGAATTGAACTTGGGACTTCCTGACTCCAGGTCCAGTGCTCTATCCACTGAGCCACCTGGCTGCCCTTTTCTCCTCCACACACCACTTCTGTTTTATAGAGGTTCCACTGCCTTCTTGTTGCACTCCCTTCTCCATACCTCCCCAATTCCCTGCCCTGGACCTAATCCCTCCCTCAATATCTTTCTACCTGCATTCAAACCTGTTTGAAGCCAGCAGTGCTCAGGAAAGGATCTAAAAACTCATTGGCACTGAGATCGTGATAGCACCTTGAGTGTTTTACTGTTTCAACGTAATGACCAGCAATAACAGTGCAATTTCAAGCACTTCGGTTTGGAGGGGGAGGGAGTGTGTGATCCAGGGGCCTCCTGCTACACCCCAGATCACCCCCCCCAAGAGGAGGAGAATGAAGAAAGGCCAATGATGCTAGAATGGGAGGGCAGTCAGATAACGGAGCTAGTAAAAAAAATCATGCATGTTTTAAGAGTAATTTGCAAATTCACACTGAGCTCTCTCTTCTTTGCTTTCACAGAGGAGGAAATCTCGGTATGCAGAGCTGGATTTTGAGGTGGGTGTCTCTTTCACTACATGCGTGTCTCACCCTTGTCCTCTGGACTCCCTTGCTGTGAAGGGGAGCCAAAGCCACTGCTTCCAGGGTATCAGTAGTTTGATAGAGAAATTTTCTGAGGAATAGGGAACAGTCTCTGATCTTGGTAGTTTATGCCTGGGTTCATAAGATCATCTTCATACGTCTAGGATGGAGAAAGTATGACTTAATAGCAGTCTCTGTGAAAAAAAGATCTTGAGGCCTATCTGGGGGTTGCAAGCTCAGTATGATTTAGTAGTGGGTATGACGTGAGAATCAAAAAGTAATGAAATAAAAGTAATGTGTGCTTGCACTGCATTGGGAGGCATAGTTTACAGGAATAGGGAGTTGATGGTTATGCTGTCCTCTACCATGCTTAACAATAGCTAGCATTTCTGTAGCACTTTAAGGTTTGCAAAACCTTTTACAAACTTCTCATTTGATCCTCACAACAACCATGGTGTAGGTGCTGTAATTATCCCTATTTTACAGATGAGGAAATTGAGGTGATCAGTGGTTAATCGACTTGCCTAGGGTCACACAGCTAGTAAGTATCTGAAGCTGAATTTGAACTCATATCTGGAGAATTCTGTTCAGTTTTAGAAGCCACAATTTAGGAGAGATATTGATAAGCCAAAAAGCATTTGGTGTGTGTCAGACAGAATGTTAAGGGGTGTCAAATCTGTGCCACATAAGGGTCAATTGAAAGATCTGAGGAGGTTTAGCTGGGAGAAGACATATGGAGGAAATAAATGATAGCTACCTTCAAGAAGAAGCAAGGGGGCACAGTGGATGGAGCACCCTACTTGGAGTCAGGAAGGTCTGAGTTCAAATCCAGCCTCAGACATTTACTAGCTGTAAAGTCACAAGTCACTTAACCTCTGCATCAGTTTCCTTACCTGATTAGACTAGTTCTAATCTAGGGATGGGGTACCTGCAGCCTCAAGGCCACATGTGGCAGTCATCTGAGTCCTCAAGTGTGGCTCAAAAGGTTCCTCACCCCTGGATCCTGGATCCTTTGACCACAGAAGGGGAGAACTAGGGAGCAATGAGTAAATATTGCAACAAAGCAAATTTAGTCTTGACATTAAGAAAAAGTTCCTAAATTTAGGATAACCCAAAATATATTGGACTGCCTTGGGAGGTGGTGAGTGGCCCTTCACTGGAGGCCTTCAAGCGAACACTGGCTGGCCATTGTCCAGTGTGTCAGAGTGGGGATTCTTTTTCAGCGATAGGTTGGCATGGATGGCTGCTAAGGGCGTTTATGAGGCAGCTAAAGACACAGTCAAGGGAAGGCAGGGGTTGAGAATAAGCATTCATCTAGCACCTACTGTGTGCCAGGCACTGCACTAAACACTTTACAAATAGTGTCTCATTTGAGAGTCAAGAAAGCGCTGGACCCGGAGTCAGGACGTCCCAAGTTTAAATCCTGCCTCAGATTTGTTGTGTGTGTGACACTGAGCCATTTAATAAACATTTATTAAGCACCTACTGTGTGCCAAGCACTGTGCTAAGGGCTGAAGATTCAGCAAGAGACAAAAGGTAGTCCTGTCCTCAGAGCTTCCAATCTAACGAGAGAGACAGCATTCAAACAAATATATACAAAGCAATCTGTATACAGGATAAGTAGGAAGTAATTAAAATAATTAACCAAGGGAAGGCACTGGAATTAAGAGGGGTTGAGGAAGGCTTTCTGGTGAAAATGTGATTTTTCTTGGGACTTGAAGAAATCCAGGGAAGCCAGAAAGTAGGCAAGTCACTTAGCCTCTGTCAGCCTCAGTTTCCTCATCTGTAAAATGGAGATAATAATAGCTCCTACATCCCAGAACTGTTGTGAGAATCAAATAAGATAATAATTGCAAAGTGCTTAGCACAGTGCCTGGCATAGTAGGTGCTGTATAAATGTTATCTATTATCATCATTATTAGGCAGATCAAATGAAATAATATATGTACAGCATTTTGCAAATTTTAAAGTACCATATACATGCTCGCTATTATTATTATTCCAACTGACATTCTGTGTAATTTTGTGAAGCCCGACTCTAAATTATAAGCCAAGTCTAATAGAGAAGCAAGCACATGCCCTCTGAGAGCTCTCTTGTGGATAAAGTGAGTCCCATGCCACATCAGTAGGGGAGCTTGAATGCAGCTTCAGGCCAGGTATGACAAGGCTCCCTGGTCACACACCCCCTTGGACTTGGGAACCAGTGTTTGTGAAATGGATGGGATCTCCAGGGTGGCCATTAATTTCTCTCTCCATTATGCTTTGTTGTATGTATTTCACCTTTTCCCCAGAAAATAATGCACACCCGGAAACGCCACCAGGACATGTTCCAGGACCTGAACCGCAAGCTGCAGCACGCGGAGAAGGAGAAAGAGAAGGAACCACCTGTTGCAGAGAGTAAGGTCAGTGACCTCACCCAAAAGCCCAAGGCTCAAAGCCAAGTGTGGTCCTTGGAGCCCCAGATTAGGCATCAGGAATACCGGGATCCAGTCTCTGCTCCATCAAAAAATTCACAGTGTGATCTTCAGCAAGCCCTTTCCCATCTTTGGACTTGGTTTCCTTCTCTAAAAAAACCCAAGGTTTAGATTGGATCATCCATTCTATCATTTAGCATTCAGTGGTTCTGTGCATGGACTTGGGAAGGGCAGCCAGGTTGGGGAAGGAATGTGGAATCATGGGAGGGAGTTGAATTCAGTCAGTTAGTCAGTAAGCATTTATTAAGCACTTGCTAGGTGTATACCAAGTACTGTGCTAAGTCCTGGGGATGGGGGGGGGTGCCAAAACACTCTCTGCCTCCAAGGACCTGAGCTTTCTTTCTAACTGGGGGACACCATGTAAATAACTGGGGACATATAGAATACATACAGAGCAGATGGACAGTGATCTTAGAGGGGGGGAAGTCCCTAGCGGCTGGGGGTGAAGGAGAAGACTGGAAGAGACTTCCCCAGGAGGAGGTGGCTTTGGAGTTGAGTCCTGATGGAAGCCAGGGGCTCCCAGACACTGGAATAAGGAAAAAGAGCATTTTTGGCATGGGGAACTGCCATGCAAAAGATATAGAAAGGGGAGATGACAATAATAATAAAAAGAATGACAGTAATATTAATAGCTAGCATTTGTAGAATGTCACACTCCAAGAAAAGTAAGGAGACTATTGAAGTTGGGTTGTAGAATGTATGGAAGGTAATAAAATCCAAGAAGATTGAGGGGGCAGGTTGTGGGGATACTAAAGATGTTAGGGAGTCACTAGAGATTATTGATTGGGCGAGGGACATGCTAAGACCCACACTTTAGGGAAATCACTGTGGCAACTGAGTGAATTTAATTCAGCTCTATAAATATCTATTACTAGTTAAAATAACAACTCCCATTTCTATTTTAACATTTATAAAGTGTTTTCCTCAGGACAACCCTGCGAGACAGGTAGTATGAGAATGATTAGTCTCATTTCACAGAGGATAGTGAAGCCTAAAACATCCATGATCTTTGTGGTTCATGGGTAGGATGTGTGAGGGAGAAACAAGAGGGAAATTTGGAAACTAGAGTGGTATGAGCCATGAACTCTCTTAATTACGTGTCACCTCTGAGACTATTTCTCCATTGCAAAATAGAGGTAACACCTACTTATCTAGCTCACAAAGTTATTATAAAGAAGGTGCAATGAAATCTGAAGTCACTATTGAAATGTTCTAGTTATCTACTAGTCTCCAGACAATTCTTTGCTTTCCCAAGGAGTTCAGAACCTGACTCATAGCCTTTTCCTCTATTTCAAGAGACACACACACACACACACACACACACACACACACACACACAAAGACAGAGACAGACAGAGAGACAAAGAGACATAGACAGAGAGGCAGAGAGAGAGAGAGAGAGAGAGAGAGAGAGAGAGAGAGAGAGAGAGAAGAGGGAGAGATAGAATTAGAGAGAAGGGAGGGATGTGTATGAACACATGTATATATAGAGACAGAGAGAGAAAGGAGAGAGAGAAAGGAGAAAGAGAGAGAGAGAGAGAGAGAGAGAGAGAGAGAGAGAGAGAGAGAGAGAAGAGAGAGAGAGAGAGAAAGTGTGAGGAGCTAGGAACTGGCTTTAAAGTCAGGAAGCTCTAAATTCAAGTTCTGCCTCACACACTTAATAGCAGTGGGACCTTGGGTGAGTCAACTCCTCTCAGGCTCAGTTTCTTATTCTGTAAAATAGGGATAATAATAGCACCTCCCTCACAGGGATGTTTTGAAGATATAATGAAATAACATATGTAAAGTGCTTTGAACTTTAAAGTACTGTATAAATGCTAGTTATCATCATCATATGGGCAGCTAGGTGACACAGTGGCTAGAGTGCCAAGCCTGGAGTCAGAAGGGTTCATCTTTGAAAGTTCGAATCCAGCCTCAGACAGGTTACTAGCTGTGTGACCCTGGGCAATCACTTAACCCCATTTGTCTCAGTTTCTTCATCTGTAAAATGAGCTAGAGAAAGAAATGGCAAACCATTCCAGTGTCTTTGCCAAGAAAACTCCAAATGGGGTCACAGAGAGTAGGAAACTACTGAATCATCATCATTATTATTAGTTGTTGTTATTATTTTTTTTTTATCTGCTGGAAAAAGCTGAGCTCACATACCTCCTAGGTTCACTACAAATTTATGTTCTCATGTGAGTCTTCCCCATAGCCAATAATCTTTTTATCCCTCCTTGTCTGCCTCCTAATCACACTTTTCCCTGTATAGCTATTCTAAACCTCCCCCTCTCTTCCCTGGCCTCCTACAACATCCCACTCAGCAGAGAACCTCACTTCTTTCTCGATTTAGAAATATGAGGCCATTTGTCCTAGGCTCCTGATTCTCTCCTATTGCCCCCCTCAAAATCTCTCTTCACCATCCCCTATTCTCTTCCCCTTTATTACAGTTTCTAATGAAAAAGAGGAATTTCTTCTTGTGTTGGCCAACCCTTTACCTATGCCTTCAAGCCTGTCCCCTCCTCTCTTCTTTTAGAGCTTGTACCTTCAATCATGGCCTTCCTTTCTCTTGTCTTCAGTCTCACTATATTAACAGCTCCTTCCCTAATGCCCACAAACACTCCCCATCCTTAAAAACCCTTCTTTTGGACCTATCATCCCACTAAGCATCCTCCTCTATTTCTTCTCCCTTTCAGAACCAGAGCATCAGAGCATCATTTATGTCATGACCTCCATTTTCTTACCTCCCAGACTTTCCTCAAGTCATTCTGGCTTCCGACCTCACTACTCAACTGAAAACTGTCTGAGGTTACCAGTGATCTTTTAACTCAATGGCCTTTTTCTCAATTCTCATTCTCCTTGACCTGCCTGAAGTTCTTGACTCTAGTAACCACCCACTTTCCCACTTCCTCTGGATTCTGTCTCCCCCAGCCCCTACTTCCTCCTTCCCATTGCTTCCTGGAGTCTGCTCATTTTTGGTTCTTCTGCTCCCTTTAGCACTATTACTTCTCATCTCTTTTGCTGGTTCATCATTATTTTTCTGCCCAATAAATATGGGCAAAATTTGTCTTCATTTCTTTCCCTACACTCTCTCTCCCTTGGTGATCACATCAACTCCCTTGGGTTTCATTAACATCTAATGAAGATTCCTCCCAAATCTCTACATCTAGCCCTAATCTGTTTTGAATGTCCTGCATTACTAATGGCTTGGTAGAAATCTCCACTTAGAAGTCTCTAACTCAGTCTGTCCAAAATGGAACTCATTATTTCCACCACTATATCCAGGCTAGCCTTCCTCCAATTCTTCATATTTCTCTTGAGGGAATCATCATCCTTCCAAGTCACCAGATTTGCAAGCTCAGTGTCATTCTTGAACAATACCCCTCTCTGACCCTTCATGTGAATGAATTAAAAGAATTTATTGTAATTGTTTTCCAAGACTTGTCATTTCTACCCCTACTACAATTCTGAAATCCTTCCTCTCCTCACCTTTCACAGATGCTCTGCCCTCATCACCTCTCATCTGGATTGTGGCAACAGTCCCCCTAATTGGTCTCCGTGGCTCGGTGTCTCCCCTCTCCAGTCCATCCTCCACCCTGCCACCAAACTGACACTCCTAAAACACACATCTGACCGTGCTTCTCCCCACCCCAAAATCTTTGGGTGGCCCTGTTGCCTCTAGGGAAACATTTAAAATCGTCTTCTGGGTTCTTCCAAATCTAGCTGGCCCATATCTCTCTAGTCTTATTTCATTACTTTTCTCTTTCATGAACTCCATGTTTCAGTCAAAATTGTCAAATGCTGTTCCCCAAACATGGCATTCCATTTACCACTTTTTTTGTCTTTGCACAGACTGTCCCTCATGGTCAGAGGATATTCCCTTCTCATTTCAGTCTCTAAAAAACTCTAGCTTCCTTTAAAGCAATGCTTAGGGACCACCTCTTACATGAAGTCATTCTGGATGCCCAGTTGGTGGTGGTGGTGGTAGTAGTAGTAGTAGTAGTAGTAGCAGTAGTAGTAGTAATAGTAGTAGTAGTAGTAGTAGTAGCAGCAGCAGCAGCAGCAGCTAGCATTATATAGAACTTTAAGGTTTGCAAAGCACTTTTCAAATATTATCTCACTCACTTTATCCTCACAACAACCTTGTAAGGTAGATTATTATCCCCATTTTACAGATGAAGAAACTGAGGTAGATAGAAGTCAAGTGACTGGGCCAGAGTTTTTCCCTCTTGAAATTATTTTGTGCTTTATTTGTTCATTTGGTTCAGTCTTGTCCCACTCTTTGTGACCCCATTTGGGGTTTTCTTGGCAAATATGCTAGAGAGGTTTGCCATTTTCTTCTCCAGATCATTTTTACAGATGAGGAAACTGAGGCAAACAGGGTTAAGTGACTTGCCCAGGGTCACACAGCTGAGAAGTGTCTGAGGCTATATTTGATTTCAGATCTTCCTAACTCCAGGCCCACCATTCTATATCCACTGCTCCACCTAGCTGTGACATAGACATAGAGATATGGCTAGATGAAAATACACACACACACACACACACACACACACACACACACACGAGTATGTATATGTATATATACATAAGTATACACACATGTGTATACATTTATACATGCAAATATGTGTATATAATGTAAATAGAAAGTTTTTATGTATAACACATGTATACACACACACACGTATATATGTATGTAATCTTTTCTATGTTTATGTTAAGGCAAGGCTTGAACCCAAGTCTTTCTGACTTGAGGCTAGCTCTTTATGCACCGTTCCCTTCTACTTGCCATTTTGTTTGTAGGTTATGAGTTCCTTGAGGCCAGCAACTCTCTTTACCTCTTTTTGTATCCCCAGAGCTTAGCACATAGTAGGTACTTAATCAGTGTTTATTGACTGACTCAGTTAGTGCTAAATAACTGTTCAAGTAATTGGAATTATTAGCTGCCACTTCTCCTGCCCATCCCCCATGCCCCTATCCTGTCTCCTGAGGACAGACCAGGGATTATTGTTGCCCAGGCCACTGAATTCATATGTAAAGAGCCCTGGATTGAGTGGAGTATCAGGAAACATGGGTTTAAGCCCCTGACTGATTCATTGTGTGACCTTGGACAAGTCCCTTCCCTTATCTGAGCCTTGGTTTGTTTCCCGTTTTCTGCAGATAAGGGGAATGAGCTCCTTCCTTTTCCTTTGTGAGTACCCCATAAGGAAAGTAGGTGGAATTACACACATAAAATCCTGTGGTAAGCCAATGCCTCTTTGTCCAGGAAGTCCCCTTCAATTGCACCAACACTCAATGATCTCTCTATTCTTTTAGCCAGTCAGTCTTTTTCCGTTGTGTATTATAGCCATTAAATGTTCTGAGTCCTGGGGCCAGGTCTCCGCCTTCTGATGGCCGGTATTCAGGGAGTGTTGGACTAGAGTGATGGACTAAATTAAAAGCCTATGAAACCCACCAGATAACCTAGTAACACTTTGCTTCTTTCCCTACTCGGTGTTGTTCCTTTGTTTATCTCTGCCTCTCCCCGACTTTGCCTCTCTGTCTCTACCTTTTCGGTTGTCTCTTCTTTTTTTTTTTTTCTCTGACTTCCACCTTGTCTTGGCTTTGCTGTCTTTCTCTGTCTCTGCTTGTTTCTATGGCACTGACTCTGTCTCTCTCTCCCTCTGCATTCCTGTATCTGTATTCTATACCCCCCATGTAAATCTCTCCATCTCTGCCTCTCCCTGCCCTCCCCTCCCTCCCCTCTCCTGCCATCTCCTCCCCTCCCTCTCCTCTCCTCCCTTCCCCTCCATCCTTTCCCTTCCCTTCTCCTCTCCTCCCCTCCCCTCTCCTGCCATCCCCTCCCCTCCCCTCTCCTCCCCTCCCCTCTCCTCTCCTCCCTTCCCCTCCATCCCCTCCTTTCCCTTCCCTCTCCTTTCCTCCCTGCTCCTCCCCTCCCTTCTCCTCTCCTCTTCTCTCCTCTCCCTGTCCCTGTCCCTTTCTCTATGCCTCTTCCTTTCTTTCGGTCCATCTTTGTCTTTCTCTCTGATTTTGTCTTTTTCTAACTCTGTCTCTAACTCATTACCTCTGCCCATCTCTTTCTCTCTCCCTGTCTTCCCCTTCTCTCCCACTGCCTACAGCCAGAGAAGCAGCAGACACCTAACAGAAGACCTTGGGACAGTGTCCGGAAAGGTCAGACAACGCCCGCCTGGGTGAAAAAAGAGATAGACCTGCTCCCCCCTTCTCCACTAGAACTCAAAACCGTGGAGTGGGAGAAGACCGGGGCTACGATACCTCTGGTGGGACAAGACATTATTGACCTCCAGACCGAGGTCTGAGCTGGGGCCTGGGGCTGGGGACGAGGCAGGACTCATCTTTCTCCCCCGAACCCCATTCCCCCAAACCGCCTCCCAACCCCAGACTCCTGGGAGGAAACCTGCTGCGCCTGGCCCTAGGACCTACAGGCCTGAGGATCCCTGGAGTGGAGGCAGGTTCAGGGGGCCGGGGCAGGGAGGCGGCAGCGCTGGTTCCCCCCAAGGAACTGCCTCGGAGCCAAGCAGCCTGGCCTCTGGCCAGGGCACAGAGATTGGTATCTCTGGGACATACAGTAGTGTTAGGTTCTGGGAGGGGGGAGGGGTAAGAAGATGGGCAACAGGGAGGGGGCCCGTGGCAGGCCTGATAGCCATTGACCAGAGGGGACCGTCCAACCTGCAGAGGCCAGGCAGAGGAGCCAGAGACTGGACCCGTCATGTGATTCGAGGAAGACCTCCAAGGGCCCTGGGGGTGGCCCCTACATGGTTCTAGGTCTCAGGCCTGCTCAGACAGGCCCCCTGCCTGCTCTCATGGTGGGGGTGGGAGACAGAGAAACCACCTGGCTGGTTCTTCTCTGCCCTGAGGCCCCATGGCGGGGAGGAAGGACACACTGGTGATCAAGAAGGCCAGCTTTCCCAGGAGCAGCCCTGGCCTCACCTCTCAAGCCCTGGACATCCTTTTTTAAGACTCCCCCCAAATCCTTCCACAGGGGAGAGTATTTGGACACTCCTCCCTAAGCCCAGGCAGAGAGCCTCCCACACCCTGGCCCTCCCTGAGCAGAGGGCCAGAGCACCCACCCTCCAGAGGGGAAATAGGGCTGGGTGTACAGGGATGGGGGTAGGGGGGGAATCTATTTTTTTTTCTCTCCTTTTCTTTTCTTCAATAAAACAAGAATTAAAAATGGAAGCACTCTCTCTTCTTGATCATTGTCTCCCAACCCCAGCCTGACTCTCCCAGTTCTGGCTTCTATGAGTTAGAAAGAACAGATTTAGGTGTATTGGAAATAGTACTGAATTTGGAGTCAGGAGACCTGGGTTTGGATACAGGCTTCATCATTAACTTGCTATGTATCCTTAGGAAAGTCATTTGAACTCCCCAGGCCTCATTTTACTTATCTATAAAATGGGTATAAACTTAAGTGCACTGCCTAGCTTACAAAATTATTGTAATTATATAAACTCTTTATTTTTATTTTTTCAATTAACAAGCATTTATTTTCTCTATTTCCAATCTCTACTCCCCCCTCACTGGGGAAAAAATTCTTAACAAATCTCCAGTAAAACTAACAAATAGGCACCATCAGGCAACACAAATTAATTCCCATACTTTCCATGAACAAAAATTTCTGTCTCATTCTGCATCTCATCTCTGTGTCAGGAGGTGGGCAGCCTGTGGTAGTCAGTCCCCTGGAGACGCAGTGTTGGTATTTCAATGTTGTTTGTCTTTACAGTGTTGTTCCTTTATAAATTGTTCTCCTGTATCAGTTTATATGTCTTCTCAGATTTCTCTGAAAAAAATCCCTTAAGCCATTTCTAATGACATAACAATATTCCACTATATTCCTGTAACATCATTTGTTCAGCTGTTACACAAATGATGGGCAGCCCTTCAGTTTCCAGTTCTTCGCCACCATTGAAGGAGTTGCCATAAATAATTTTGTGCATATGAGGCTTTTCCCCCTTTCTTTGTTTTTGGAGGATAGGATTATAGGGATATTGTGAGGAAAGCAATCAGCAAACCTGATCATGGGATTTATTTTATTATCATTATTATCATCATCATCATTATTTTTATTTTTATCATCTTTGCCTAGGGTGGAGAGGGGCCAGGCTTGGGCAAGGCCAGGAGCCACTAGGGAGGGAGATAAGAGGCCCAGATTCTAACCCTGGCCTTGCTCTGGCTCACTGTGTGATCTGAGCTTTCCACACATTCAGAAATTCCCGGAGCCACCAGGAGCCTTAGAGCATCAAACACAGAGGAGAAAGATCACCTGGTCCAATGCCTTCATTTTACAGACAGGGAAACAGGCCAAGAGAAGGGAAGCGTCTTGTCCGAGGCCAAACAGGAAGTTAAGTATCTGAACTGGGATTTGAACCGGGGGGGAATGGGCTGCCTTCTGGAGCTGTGGTAGCAGAGCCTGGACAACCGTTCTAGAAATGGGACTCCTACTCAGGGATGAGTTGGACCCAATGAGTTCTGGAACTCTGCTAACCCTGGGATTATGTGATTCCTCACCCCAGATATAGTATTTTTCCCTAGGATAAAGTGTTTCCTGTCTCTGGGCCTCATGTTTCTTCTCTGTCAAATGGGGGCAAGCATGTACCTGCCTGCCCTACCTCACAGAGCTATTTTAAGGGAGAGTGTGTGTGTGTGTGTGTGTGTGTGTGTGTGTGTGTGTGTGTGTGTGTGTAAGAGAGAGAAGGAAGAGGAGGAGGAGGAGGAGTAAGGCCAGACTGGCCCAGGGGACGGTCTTTGGCTGCCATGGAGGTCTTGACCCTGACCCAGGTTCCAGATGGTATTTTTTTGACAAGCAAGACCTTTTATTTTTTTCCCCCTTTTGACACTAGTTTCGGACAAAAAAAAATACCTATGACATTTCTCTTGCTATCAGCTGTATCATGGGCAGACAAAACCACACTTAAGTACTTAGTATGTGCCCTCTGGGGCTCTATGGGAGGAAGAGAAAGAAGAAAGTTCCTAGTCCAGACATAGCACCTTAGGCCACTTGAGTATTGCCTGGTCCAGACTCTGAGAAGAACCACCCTCTCTGTTCCTGATCCCATCCCGGCTGCCTTCATCCTTCTTCCCCATCTTCCACTACATCCCTCAGGCCATAAGGACCTGCAGTTAGTGCCTGGAGACAAAGGGTAAGGGGACTAGGAGTGGTGAGCAGATTTTTCTACTATGTTTGAATCACCTTTTTTTGGTTCTCTCTACTGCTTTCTGGCTACACAGCTTTAAGAAATCAACTTGCTTTCTGTAAGGACTGAAAGAAAAGATTCTTCACAACAGCTGAGAGTCAGTACTTTTCTTGAGCTAATTCTTATGTTTCCTTGCACTCCATCTGTCTCAGTTCTCCTTCCTCCTCTCCCTTCTGTTTTCTTTTTTTCTTCTTCCTTCCTCTTTCTTTTTCATCCTCTCTTGCTCCTTGCTCTGCTCTCTGTTCCTTCCCCTTTCCCTTCCCTTTCTTTCTACACTTATTTTCCTCTTTCTCCTTTCATCTTCCTCATTCACCTCTTCCCTGTTCTTTCTTCTTCCTCTCTTCTCCATCCTTTGCCTCCTTTCTTCACCCTTTTTTCTCCTCTTCCTATTCTTTCCTTTTTCTTCTCCTCACAGTCACAGAATCTAAGAAGCCATCTATTCCAACCTGTACTTGAAAAGAAATCCCCTTTACATTATGTCCTAACATTAGACATTTGCCTCCCCTTGAAGACCTTCATCTAAAAGCCTTCTGCAAGCAGAACTTCCTACCTAATGAGAAAACCATTGCACCTGGGGAAAGCTCTATTAGGAAGTTTTCCCTTACATTAAGCCAAAGTCTGCTTCTCTGCCAACTACATCCTTCTAATGATGCATTCTGGGGCCAAACTGAAGGTCTTCTCTTCCTCTTCATCTTCTCTCTTCCTTCTCATCTTTCCTCCTCCTCCCTCCTTTCTTTCTCTCTTTGCCAATCACATTTTTCTAGTTCTTCTTTTCTCCTCCTCTCTTCTCACCATTTTTCTCCCTCTCTCTGATTCTTGCCTTCCTTCTCTCCTCTTTCTACCCTATGGCCATTGTCTTCAAAGTCCATACCTCATTTTCTACAAAATTTTAGGCACAAATAACTACCTTCTTTTTCTTTAAAAAAAAAAAGGACCCCAACCTGGACTGCTTTGTATATTCCCAGGCAGCATCTTTCTTAAAGTCCAGGACCCAGACAGAAAGGAGTTACAGGGAGTTGGATACTAGCTATGTGTTTAGAACAAGGGAGAGGGAAGATAAAAGCTCAAGAGAGGATCATAAGTCATTAGCCAATGACTTTCTGTATGGTCTCCAGAACTATGTTTAATCTTTCTGATCTCAAAAAATAGAGTAGTGAAAGTCATCCCACAAATAGATGCCAAAAAAAAATTAAGCTGGAGAAAGGACCCTTGGCCAAAAGGTTTGGGATGGAGGTGGCAGTGAAGGAGCAAAGCAAAGCAATTATTGGGATGTTCAGATCAGTGATACTTGTGACTGGCAGAAATCACAGGAATAGAGATTTAGAGCCCGAAGGGAACTAGGAGTTCTCCATTCCAACTTCTTCATTTTACAGAGGAAGAAAGAGGCCTAGGTATCAAATAACTTGTCCAAGGTCACATCAGTAATAATGGAAGGGCACACATATGAACTAGGTCCTCCAAATCTATACCCACCATGCTTTCCATTATACCATACTGTCCAGCCCACCATTATTTTTCTGATCTTAAATACTGGAAGCTATCCTGTATTCTCAGGCTAGAGGCAACTAGGTGGTACAATGGGTAGAGTGCTAACCTATTCGTCCTGGATCGAGGAAGACCTGAGTTCAAATCTGGCATCAGACTCTTACTTAGGTATGTGACCCTGGGCAAGTCATTTAACCTCTGTCTGTCTCTGCTTTTTCAACCATAAAATCAGGACAATAATAGCACCAACTTCAGTTGTTTTGTGAGGCTGTATACATGTACACCTCAACATGTGTCTAGACTCATGACATGTGTGTGCAGTACACATAGTACAGTTACATGGGTGTAACTTGACTCGAACATAGTGATGTCATTTTGGTCCTCTTCAAGAACAAAGGACAACAAAAGCCAACATGATGCGTCTGTGTGTATATTTTAGAAATAGGCCCGAACTCATGAACCGTGTACATGTGCATGTAGATGCACTGCAGATGCATGTAGATGTCTGGACTATGACACACATCTAGAAAAACATGATATGCACGTACATGTAGGTCTAGATGTGCATCTGGACTCATGACATGTACATGTACTTGTAACACATGCACACGTCCACCTTCTAGACATACACGTCATGCCTTTCTAGACTTACATGCATGCATGTGCCATGAATCGAGTCAAACATATACAGTATGATGTGAGTTCAGTAATACCCATCTGGACATGTATGCCTGGACACACTTGTGACACATGTACACGTGTACATCTGAAAGAAAAAAATTACCAGTATCATGAATAAAAAAGTGAATTTACCACCAATGAAGAGAAAAGACAAGCAGTTATTAAGAATTATTTTGCCTAACTAAATGCCAATAAAACTGACAATCTAAATGAAATGGATGAATATTTACAAAAATATAAATTACCCAGATGAATAGAACAAGAAATAGAATACTTAAATAACCCTGTCTTAGAAAAAAAAAATTCAAGCAAGCTATAAATGAGCTTCCTAAGGAAAAAAAAACCAGGACCAGATGGATTCACAGGCAATTCTATGAAATATTTAAGGAAAAATTAATTCCAATACTACATGGACTGCTTGAAGAAAAAAATAAGCCAGATTTCTTCTATGACACAAATAGGGTCTTCATACCTAAACCAGGGAGAGTCAAAACATAGGAAGAAAACTATAGACTATAATATATGAATATTGATGCAAACAGTTTTAATAAAATACAAGGAGATTATAGCAACATATCACAAATATCACATTATCACAATATATCACTATGACCAGGCTGGGTTTATACCAGGAATACAGGACTGGTTCAATACTTTTAAAACTATAAGCATAATTAACCACATCAATAGCAAAAACAACAGAAATCATATGATTACTTCAATAGATGCAGAAAAAGCCTTTGACAAAACACACCCGTTCCCAATAAATGCCAAAAAAAAATCCTTTCCTGTTTAAAAAAAAAACGCAACACCCAAAAGTACAGGAATAAACAGCATTCCTTAAAATGATAAGCAGTATCTATCTAACACCAAGAGCAAGTATTACCCGTAGTGGGAATTTCCAATATGATGAAAGGTGAAGCTAGGATGTCCATTATCACTATTATTATTCAATATTATACTAGAAATGCAAACTATAGCAATGAGACAAGAAAAAGAAATAAAAGAAATAAGAATATACAAAGGAGAACAAAACTATCACTTTTTCCTCGATTACATGATGGTTTACCTAGAAAACCTTAGTATGTCAACTAAAAAACCAATTGAAACGATCAACAAAGTTGCAAGATATAAAATAAACCCGCACAAATTGTCATTTCTATATATTACCAACAAAATATAGCAAGAAGAGATAAAAGGACACATTTCAATATAAAACATTTGAGAGTCTACCTGCCAAGACACACACAAGAATTATGTGAACACAATTACAAAACATTCTTGACATACATAAATTATGTGTCTAAATAATTAGAGATATATTCATTGTTCATGGGTAGGCCACATCAATATAATAAGAATGACAACACTGCCTGAATTAATTTACTTATTCAGCACCATATCAACTACCAAAGAATTACTTTATAGAGATAGAAAAAATAATAACAAAATTCATTTGGAAGAACAAAAGGTAAAGGATTATCAAAGGAATCAATGAAAAATTGTGAAGGAAGGGAGCCTAATAGTACCAGATCTCATTAAAAAATCATTAAAAAATTGGTATGGTGTAAGAAATTGACAGATTGATCAGTAGAACAGATTAGGTAAACAATATACAGAACCAAATGAATACAGTAACACAGTGTTTGATAAACCTGAAAATCCCAGTTATTGGGGCAAGAACTCTCTTTTTGACAAACCTGGTAAAACTGGTTTGGCAGAAACTAGGAAAAGTTTAGCACCTTATGTCACATACCAAGCTAAGCTCAAAATGGGTGCTTAATTTACACATAAAGGGTGATATCATAAGCAAATTAGTGGAGCAGGGAAGAAATTGCCTGTCAGATTTATGAATAGGGAAAGAGTTCATGACCAAACAAGAGATAGGGAGGTTCATGAGAGGTAAAATGAATAATTTGGATTATATTAAATTTAAAAGTTTTTGCACTAACAGAACCAATGCAGCTAAAATTAGAACCAACTAAAATTAGAAGAAAAGCAGAAAACTGGGGTGGGGGGGGAGAATTGCTGCAAGTTTCTCTGACAAAGGTCTCATTTTTAAAATAAATAGGGAACTGAGTCAAATTTACAAGAATAAGCACCATTCTCCTATTGATAAATGGTCAAAAGATATAAATGGGAAATTTTCAGAGGAATAAATCAAAGCTATCAACAGTCATCTGAAAAAATGCTTGAAGTCATTAATAATTGGAGAAACACAAAGTAAAATAATTCTGAGGTACCCATCAGATTGGCTAATGACGAAAAAAGGAAAATGATGAATGTTGGGAGAGATGTGGGAAAACAGGGATACAAATACACTAATGCACTAATGATGGTGGTTCTGTGAACTAGCTCACCAATCTGGAAAGCAACTTGAAATCATGCTGAAAAGACTATTAAACTATGCAAATCCCTTGTCCCAGCAATACCACTGCAGGGGTTATGCCCCAAGAAGATCAAAGAAAGTGGAAAGGATTCATATGTACAAAAATATTTATAGCAGCTCTTTTTGTGGTGGCAAAGAATTGGAAACTGAAAGGAAGCCCATTAATTGGGGAATAGCTAAGTAAATTACAATCTATGAATTTGATAGAATGCCATTATGCTTTAAGAAATGACAAAGGGGATGATTTCAGAAAAACCTAGAAAGACTTGTATGAATTGATGCAAAGTGAAGTGAGCAGAACCTGAAGAACAATTTACACAGTAACAGCAATATTATAAAGATAATCAAGATTGTGATCTTGATTTAGCAATTTATGTGAAAGATGTAGTAACTCTATCAACACAATGACCAACAGCAAATCCAAAGCACTCATGATGAAAAATGTTCTCTGCCACCAGAAAGAGAAGTGATAAACTCAGAGCACAAATTGAAGCATATTTTTTCTCTTTCATTTTCTTGCTTTTTTCCCCCCACAACCATAGATATTTGTAATAAGTTTTGGGGTTTTTTGCCTTCTCATTGCTTGGGTTTGGGAAGAGAGGAGTGAGAGAATTTAGAACTTAAACAAACAAAAAAAAAAGAATAAAAAACTGTGATTAAAAAAGGGAGGGAGTACTTAGTCTAAGCATTTAAACAAACTCGGAGATTGAGATGCTGGCCTAAAAAAAGTCATGGAGGTGAGAGATTGACTGCCATTTAAAGGAAAACAGTAAATATTTCCATTTGGCTAGAATATGGAGGTAATGAGGGGAAATACATGTAACCATCCTAGAAAGGAAGGGTCAAGACAGATTGTCAATGGTTTTAAATACTAGAGAAATATTTAATTCAACTCAGAGGCAATGGGGAGCCATTCAAGTTTCTTGAGCATGGTACTACTCTCATGTCCCCATGGTCAGACCAGCACCTTAGAGGTTTTTTTTTTGAGGAAGAGAGATTGGAGAGGGGGAAAACACTGCCTTCTTGACCGTTTTCCCACTAACAATTGTCAATGACATTTCCTCTTTTGAAATCCAGGCAATCTATTTATGGTTGCAGGGTAAATCAACATGGAGCAGTGGAAAAAGAGACGAATTTGGTATCAAGATTCAAATCCTAGCTCTATTATTAACCACTCCTGTGATCTGGGTCTCAGCTTCAACAATCTTCTTCACTCTGTTTTAGCCATATTTGACACAGTTACACCTTAAATGAAAGGGTGTTTAATGCAGGGGAGAGGACACTGATTCTAAAATCAGAGGATGTGTGTTCAAACCCCTTCTGAATTCTTCTTAATTGGGTGACTTTGGGCAAGTCACTTCCTTAGATTTTCAGTTTCCTTATCTGTAAAATAATGTCATTGGACCAGAAGGCCTCCATGTTCCCCTGCAGCTTAATATCTGTCACCCCATGACCATCTTACTTCCTTTTAATGATGTTCAGTCACTTTTCAGTCCTATCTGACTCTTCATGACCCCATTTGGGGTTTCACTGGCAAATGTATTGGAATGGTTTGCCATTTCCTTCTCCAGTTCATTTTACAGATGAGGAAACTGAGGCAAACAGGGTTGAGTGACTTGTCCATGGTCATGCAGCTAGTCAGTGTCTGAGGCCAAATTTGAACTCACAAAGATGTCTTCCTGACTCTAAGCCCGGGATTCTATCCACTGAACCAACCAGCTATCCTACTTCCTTTGATTATATAAAACTTAAAAGTTTTTGCACTAACGAAACAAATGTGGCTAAAATTAGAAGAAAAGCAGGAAACTGGGGTGGGGGAATCTTTGCAGCAAGTTTCTCTGATAAAGATCTAATTTCTAAAATATATAGAAAACTGAGTCAAATTTACAAGAATAAGATCCATTCCCCCATTGACAAATAGACAAGGGACATGAATAGGCAGTTTTCAGAGGAAGACAATAGCCACATTTCTAGTCCTGGGGCAAACCAATTCACTTCAGATCAGCTTTAATTGTTAGGAAATGTTTCCTTTTATTGAGCCAAAACTTGTCTCTCTGTAACTTCCACCCTTTGTTCTGGGGCCAAGCAGAATAAATCTATATGACAACCTTGCAAGATGACCATTGTGTCCCTCCAAGTGTTTTCTTCTTTTTCTCAGGCTACACAAAATCTAGTGATGGTGAAAATGAAGGCAGTAGTTATGGTGACAGTGGTCACCATGTTGGTGACTGAAACTGTGATGGTAGTGGTGGTGATGAAGTAACAATGGAGATGCTCTGTTGGGATTATTTAGGGTCAGCAATTCCCTAGAGAGGGGAGAATGGTGTCTCTGACTGGCAGCTTCCGTGTGATTTTAAGGACAGATTCACTCAAGGAAGAACTGATGAGAGCAATCAGAGGCGTTGTGACACGTCACCCACCCTCCCTCTCGTAATCAATGGTAATGAGTCACCCACACTCACTGTCACTAGGTCCCGGGTTCCTAAGGGGAGCCTTTATCTGACTCACAGGTCCTCAACTTTCCTTTTGTCATGTCTTCACAAGTCAAGGAATTCCAGGAGGCAAGAAAAGGCTGAGAGGCTGATAAGTTAATCCTGCTTTAAGAAGGAAATCCTAGACTGACAGAATGTCAGAGCTGGAATCTTAGATTATAAAACATATAAGGACAGAGATAGGAAAATGATAGCTGAAGCTATTTAGTGCTCAAAAGTGTACTAAGCACTTTACAAATGGTGTTCTATTTCATCTGAGGTACTGCAACTATTGCTGTCTGTTTTTACTTATGAGCAAAATTTCAAAGAAGTAAAATGATGGTTAAGTTTCAGGGCCAGGATTTGAATTCAGTTCTCTCTCTTCCCACTATATCCCTAGTGTGGCGGTGGGGGCACTCTAGGAGGGACCTTCAAAGTCACCTAGTTGAACCCCTTTACATAAAGGGAAGCTGAGACCCAGAGAAGGGGAGAATTGGCCAGATCAAGGTTACAAAGCAAGTCAATGGCAGAACCAAATCAGAAACGGAGGACGGAGTCCTCTTACCATCATTGCCCTCTAACATCTCCCTAAAATAGCCTGGCCAGCTAGGTCTCTCTCTTATTTGTTGGGAGGTTTGCTTTTAAAGACCTTCATGGCAGTCACCCTCTGTCACCTGCATCTCAAACTTTACAACTACTGCCATGACATCTTTACTTATGAGCAACTTAAATCCTGCTGATTATTGATCCTTTCTCTGGGGCAGAGGCAAATCCCCTTCTCTGAAAGAGATTGGAACAGTCAACATTCCCTACTGAATATGACTGATTCCACTTCCCTTCAGCATAGAATCATATTCATCTTCCTAATGCACACACTCTGATCATATCATCAATGGCTCCTATTGCCTATAGGATGAAGTCCACACTCCATACTTCAAGGCTTTCCACAATTCTGTCCCAATCCATCTTTCCTACCTTATCTCCCGCTACTCCTTCTCACCCACTTTATATTCCAGCCAAACCTCTTTCTCTTTTCATCCCTTATATAAATTGTAGACTTTTCCTGCCTCTGAATCTTTGGTAACAGCACTTTTCCTATACTTCATCAATCCCCTTTCCTTGAAGTTTCCAGTGCTGCCCAGTGAAATGCTATTTGTCCCTTCAAGTAAAGCCCCTATACCACCTTCTCGAATACCAAGGTCACGTAGCTAGTTAGTGACAGAGCCCAGTCTAGAATCCCTGCCTTTTATCAGTCAAGCAATAAGTATTTAGTAAATGCCTATGCTGTGCCAGGTACTATAGGCTAAGCACCTTCCTGGCCAGTGCCCTTTCTCTTATCAGGCATTCTATCTCTTTTGAGAATCACTTCCTCTTATCATTCAATCTTGACAGCATTGGCCACATGCCTTTGAGGACTTAGCTTTTCCTGTTCCAGACCCTAATGGCAACAGCAAATGCTCAAGACTTGCTTAATGCCTCCCTTCCCTCCTACCCTTCTGTGTTAAGGGATTACACTGAGGTTATTAGCTGCTCGAATGAAAGGATGAACCAGCAGAAACAAGAAAATGAATATAAAGATTGATGGGCTGTGTAAGGGGTAAGTGGATAGAGCAGTGGATACAACAGTGTCAGGTGAGAAGGAAGGAGATAGAAAAGAGGAAGAGAGGACAAGAAAAAGAAAAACACAACTGAGAAGTATAAAATCTGGAGAGGAAGAAGGAGACAAAAAAGGGAGCCACAATTTTCTAGTGAAGTTAAATTATGGCCCCTTGGGATGTTCAGTTATGGCAGCATCTTCGAGATTTAGCAAACAGTTGGAATGATTCTTCAGCTGCCTTTGGAATGCTTCCTCAACTTTTGACGTTACCAATACCTTGTGTCCAATGTTTTTACTTTATATCTGTATTATGGCTATTAGGTCTATATATTCAATGCCCCAGACCGTTTCGAGTGTGAGACTGAAAGAGATGTATGGCATATTTCATATCTGCAAAGGTCACTGATTGCCCTGGTCTCCTACTGATTCAAATCAAAAATTTGTTCATGTTTCAATAAAGTCTTCATGATTTGCTGTGGCCCAAAGGACTTACTCTGTGGTAGCAGGTCCTCTGGGGATGAGCCACTCTGAACTTAGTGAGGCTGGTCTGCAGATAACAGATGCGAAGTCTGTGGCCAGACCTTTCGGACTTGACAGTATCTACCTTTCAAGAAGTAATGCACTGTGGTAGAAAGAGAAATGATGACTTTGCAATCAGAAGACCTGGGATTGAATCTTGCCTCTGCAACCTACAAGTGCAACCTTAGACAAATTCCAAACCCCTGGATCTTCTTTATTTCCTAATCTATAAAATGAGAAAGATGAACAAGATAGTTTCTAACTTCCCTCCCAGCTCTAAATTCAACAATGCTATGATAATATGGAACAGCTAGTTCTGACATTGAAACGAAGGGTCATCATCTCCCTAGGTTGTCGACATTTTCAGAGCCTAAGACCCCAGGCATCTCACAGCCCACCAGATAAAATTTACTCAAAGTCTTTTCCCACACAGGGAGACCAGACACAAATACAAATACAAAGGTAACTGGGTTATGATCAGGCGGTCTCCCCTGAATCTCCCATTCTCCCTCCAATCAATCATGTTCTACAACCACACTGTAGGAGCCATGGTAGGGAATACCATCCTGGCAGCTCTGGGCCTCCTTACATTTCAATGCTGCCTGTAGGGAGCCTAGGCATGGGGATGAATGAATCAATCAACAAACATTTATTAAGTGTCTACTACAAACCACCAACCACGCACTATGTTGGATGCTGGAGTAGACAGATAAAAATCGAACAAGTCCTACCCTGAAGGAGGTCTATTTGGGGAGACAACAGGTACATGTGTAGGTGTTTTCCAAATGCATTTAAGGTAACTTGGGTGGGGGAGGGGGGAGGAAGGGATGGAGAGAGAGAGGCATTAACAGCTAAGGGAATTGGAAAAAGCTTCATGTAGCAGATGGCATGTGAGCTGCGCTTTGAATTAAAATAGGGATTCTGAGTGGTGAAGGTGAGAAGGGAGGGCATTATAAGTATGGGCCAGCCTGCAGAGAGACACAGAGATGGGAAATGGAGCTTTTTTCATGAGGAATGGTGAGAAGAGCTTGGCTAGATTGAAGGGAAGTTATTGAGTAATTAGTTGCTACCTGCAGACAGCATAGGCATGGGAAAGAGGATGGTGCCCTCCTTAGTAGCTGTTGAGCAGAAAGGAGAGTAAAAAAGAAAACCAAAAAGCATTTAAATAGTACTTACCATGTGCCAGGCTCTGTGCTAAGCACTTTCAAACAAATATCTCATTGGATCCTCTTAACAAGCTGGGGTGGGGGTGGGGGTTATAATTTTATGATTGAGGAAACTGAAGCAAACAGAAGTTAAGTGACCTGCCCAGGGTCACACAGGTAGTGAGGATCTGAAACTAGATTTGAAGTCAGGTCTTCCTGACTCCGGGCCCAGTACTCTCTCCATCTCACCCACCAGCTGCCTCTTTCTCCTGTAACTCACCTGTCTCCCAACAGGGACTGGTGTCAACTCAGAATCATCTTCTATGGGAAGAAACCTCCTTCACTCAGAGTGACACCAGCTAACCAAGCCTCACTAACAGGAAATTAGCAGAGTGGAGCCAGTTAATGAAGGCTTCCCAGAGGAGGCAGGTACAAGGGTGGGGAACCTATGGCCTCCAGGCCCCATGTAGCCCTCTAGATGCTCAAGAGTGGCCCTTTGACTGAACCCAAACTTCACAGAACAAACCCCCTTAATAAAAGGGTTTGTTCTATAAAACTTGGACTGCCCCCAAGGACCTAGAAGGCTACATGTGGCCTCGAGGCTGCAGGTTCCCCACCTCTGAGTAGACCTTGGAAGTTGAGGGACATCACCGACTTTGAGGAGGCCACACCTAGATTTGTCAGTGGTTCCAAATCAGACTAGGTAGAGGGTTATGTGTGTAGTGGTAGAGGCTCCCTGAAAAGGACATGGCAAGAAAAGCTCTTGATCTATGGAGCCTGTGGCTGGACATTTGAGGAGTCAACACCTTGCTAGTTTCTACAGCCTTCTCAATGGGTCTGTCTGAGGATATTCCAGATTGTAGGTCATTTGGACCACTCTGGTCAATACAGAGTCCTCCAAAGGGCAACAGAATCAGATGTCAGAGCTACATGGGACCAGAGAGCCCAGTTAGTACAGCCTCCTTACTTTGCATAGGAGGAAATGAATGACCACACAGAAAGTCAGTGGCAGAGCTGAGACTAGAGGTTACTATGTTCCTTAGAGTGGGAAGGAGAGCAGCACTCCATTCGTCTTGCCTGGATGGAATTATCTACCATGCCAACCCAAGGTGAGCTGAGCTGAGGAGTCTAGACAAGATTGATGGCAAGGTTGGGATTTGGAAGGGACCCTGGGGTTCATCAAATCCTGGGGTTCTTAACCATTTTTGGTGGTCAAGGAAGCCTTTTGGAACTCTGGGGAAGTCTATGGATCCCTTCACAGAATAATGTTTTCAAATGCACAAAATAAAAATGCATAGGAATACAAAGGAAATCAATTATATTGAAAAAGATGTCACTTTTTTCCCTTGCAAATTCACAGACTCCTGAAACCTGGTCCACACACTCTCAGTTAAGAATCTTTGATCTCATGCTAGCCCTTCATCTTACAGAGGAGGACACTGAGGTAGAGAGAGGTGAAGTCATTTTCCCAGGGTCACACAGAGTGAGGCATTGGGTCTGGAGGGCTGGCCTCAAAGCCAAGAAGAACTGGGTTTAAGTCCTCCTTCTAACCCATGAGGGTTCCAGTGTTCCAAAGACAGTGTTTTGCCTTGAGATGTGGGGGGCAGATAGGGCTAGAAGAGCAAGTGATAGGGGTCAGGGGGGCGGTGATGGAAGCTTGTGGAGCAGAAGCCTTGAATGAAATCGGCTGTATTCTCCCCCAGCTCCTCCCACACCCCCTTTCTCAGCTGTCAGCCTCCTGCCTGTTGATCTTCCCCTGCATCCCGTGCCAGGTTGATTAGCCTTCTCGAGGGTTCCTGGTACTGCTGGCACTCCGAGAAGTCTTTCCAGGGACTAAAAATAACATGGGGTGGAAACAGCTCTAAATAGCTGGGGAATGTGCCAGTCACTCAGAGGGGAGCGGAAACAGTGCCCATACAAGGCAGCTGGGGATGTAGACAGATACGCCAGCCAACCTGAACTTATCCTCTTGCGTAAGCACCTGGAGTTCCTCCTCTGGGAGAGGTGTGTGATCAAGAACCCTCTCATACTTCCAGGATCCCAAAGAACATAGCACAGGGAAAACTCATAAAGGGTTCGGGTGGCAGGAGATGCCAGCCCCCCACTGCAGAGGTTTCTGTGCCCCAATTTCTCCCTGCTCCCTTGAGAAGAGGATAGATGGTCTCAGTTAGCAGGAGCTGAGAGCCCAAGGGTGCAAGGACTGTCCAGAGGAGATTTAAGATGCAGGCTGGACCAGATGACTTTTGAGGTCCCTTCCAGCACTGAGGTTCTGAAATGTTAGGAGTCTGATATTCTGCAATTCTGCAGGATAGTCAGTCATGTTGAAGGTGTCTGCTCTGAGGGACTGAGAAAGCCATCCACCTCCCACCTCCATCTGGCCTAGCAGGCTCCCACTTCCTCTTAGCCTAGGCCTAGGATACCGACGTATCCTCTGTTGAGGTGAAGATGCCTTTCTCTGATGCTTTTGATTTACACAGTTTTCCTGATTCAGCTCAGCCTTTGCGCTTCTCCAGTCCCTGCTCTCTAGAATTCTTATTATGACAGAAACATACTCCTCATTCTAATAAAGAAATTGCTTCCATGAACACTCCCTGTATCTTCTTTTAAATTCTGAGTTTTTTATTCTGTATTTAATAAAGGGGGGAGGGGATGGAGAAAGGGAGAGAGAAAGAGAGGAGAGATACAGAGAAATAGAGAGAGGGGAGGGGAGAGAGAGAGAGAGAGAGAGAGAGAGAGAGAGAGAGAATTTCTATATACAAAGTTGTTGAACAGAATATGAATCACAAATCTTTATTGTAAAATCACGGATTTCTATTACCTATAGTTTGCTCAGTAAATATATATATATATATATATATATATGTATATATATATATATGTATATATATATATATATATGTATATATATATATATATTTATACATGCACATACACACACATACGTGTGTGTAGATGTGTGTGTAGATGCCCTCCCCAACACAAGACTCAGTATACTCCCATCAATGCCCCCTTCCATGCCCTCCTCTGCCCATTCATTGAACAATCTCTTTTTCATAGAACTGCAGAATGAGAGAGATGGCAGGGAATTTAGCACTGGTCAACTCCAACCTGTTCCTGAAAGTAACCCCCATTCCAAAATACCTGGCAGGTGGTCCTCCAGCCTTGGCTTGAAGACCTCCAAGGAGGAGGCTACCCCAAAAAGCAGCCTACTCCAATTCTTAGCAATACTTTAATACATCTATCACTCACACATAATAAGTCAGTCATCGTGACTGAAAGCCCCCTCCCACCCCCACCAGGCTAAACCATTGCCCTCCAACCTACCCTTCACCTTCCTCCCACTCCCACCCTGCTGTATCAGATACAGAACTTTCAGGCTAACTAGTAAAAGTAGCAAAAATAAAAGGTACTGTAAAGCACTAGGATATTGTATCCGAGCGTAACTATTCATTGGCCTCTACCATTGAATGTCTTGCCTCCATCTTCCCTCAACCCCACCACTACCCTCATCATTTTCCTGCTAATCATTTTAAACCCTGCCAGTCCTCAACCTGGGTTACTTCCAAACTTGATCCATTCCCACTTCTGGGTAGCTAATTGCAGCTGGAGAAAGTATTCCACTCTGCCAACTGAGTCTACCACAGATTCACATTATCAGATCTCAACTGGACCCTTACTTTGTTGTCATTGTTCGGTTACTTGTCAGACCTGTCTAACTCTTCCTGACCCCATTCTCTGGGGTTGTGAGTCTGCACAGATATACTTTTATTCTTTCCTGATTGGCTATCATGCTCTCTGCAGTCATTGCTTTTCAAGCTTTCTCTCATCTCAAACCTTAACAGAACTCTTAGCTCCCTCTCTCACACTGGATAATATCTTTCTCCTTTCTCATAGAGAAAATCAAGGCCATCTGTCTTAAGTTCCCTTCTCTCCTCTCCCATCATTCTATTCTGCAATACTTCTCCATCTCTCCAACTCCTCTTCCCCTCCTTTGTTCTAGTCTCTGAGAAAGGACAACTTCTCTACTTGGGCCTTTGATACCATCCCGTTTTGTCCTCTCTGGGAGCTCTCTCATCTTTATCTTTCCCTATCTACTGGCTACTTCAAATTTTCTCTATTCATAAAGTTACTTGACCTAAGGTTCCCTCAAGTTATTATACCATGTCTTTATCATTATTCCCCTCCACATATCTACAGTCTGGCTATCTCAGCCTACTTGCTGGCCCTCACCCTCTATGTTCTATCTCCCACTTCTGTGCATTTGCTCTGGCTGTCTCCCATGCCTGGAATCCCCTCTTTCCTTTCCTTCAACTGTTAGAGCTCTTTGATTCCTTTAAGGCTCATCTCAAAAATCACCTCTTGCAGGAACACTTTCCTTGTCCCCTGACGCTGCTAGTATTCATTGTCGTTTAGTCATTTTTCAGTCCTATCTGACTGCATTTGGGATTTTCTTGGCAAAGATACTAGAGTGGTTTGTCATTTCCTTCTCCACCTCATTTTACAGATGAGGAAACTGAGGCAAAAGGGTTAAGTGACTTGCCTAGAGTCATACAGCTAGTAAACTGAGGCCAGATTTGAACTCATGAAGATTAGTCTTCCAGACTCAAGGTCTGGGACTCTATCCAATGCACCACCTAGCTGCCCTGTGGCTACTAGTACCTTCTGTCCATAGAAACTAATTCATGCATATGTAATCTTACTTATCAGAATGTAAGCTTCTTTGGGGAAAGACTGTTTTTGCTTTTTCTTTTATCCCCAGCACTTTTCAAAGCCCTTAAAAGAGTTGATTAGGGGCAGCTAGGTGGCGCAGTGGATAGAGCACCAGCCTTGGATTCAGGAGGACCTGAGTTCAAATCTGGCCTCAGACACATAACACTTACTAGCTATGTGACCCTGGGCAAGTCACTTAACCCTATTGCCTAGCCAAAAAAATATAAAAAGTATTGATTAACATGATCCCAAGCTTCTAGCAAGTCATCCATACTCTCCTTTTCTGCTGCTCTATCCCTTACTTCTGACCCTATTCCTAAAACTACTCTTTCCAAGATTCCCAATGCTCTCTCAATGGCTGGGCCCCATGGCTCCTTCTTGGTCCTCATTCTATTTTACTTCTATTTAACTTATGACACCGTCAACCACTTCCTCCTTCTGAATTCATGCCTCCCTTGGCTTCTGTGTGATACTGCTCTCTCCTAGGTTTCCTGTCATTTGTCTCTCTTTCTGGGTCATCATTCTTCTCCCACTTATGAAACGTGGGTGTCCCCTAAGGCTCAGTCCTGGCCCTTGCCTATTCTTTCTCTGTGCTATCTCTTGATTTTATCTTCTCTCATAGGTTCAATTATCCCTAAACAGGTGATGCCCAGATTTCTATACTTGGTCTTAATCTTTGTCCTGAATTCCATTCCCATATTTCTAAGTTCTTGCCGGCAATGTCCGCCTGCACTGCTGTCAGCTTGGATTCACCATGCCAAACGTACTGCTCTTCAAGGTTCTATACTTTTTTTGAGGAAATTACATCCTCCCAGTTATCAGGTTCAAAACCTCAATATCTTTATCTGTATATACACACATATGTGTATGTGTACATACATATGTGTATGTGTATATATATATTTTGTTTTTATACCACCTATATTTCCCTAGATAACCTTCCCCTCACCTTCTTCCAGAAAGATAGCTTTTAGAGGAGTAGGAACTGGATCTGTGATTTCATTGCTATAGAGAGAGCTGCCAATGAGGAAACTATTTCTACCAGCGCAGGTCGACACCTTCTCTGAACTTAGGCACTTAGCGAGCTGGCTAGGCCCTAGAGCCTTGAGAAGTTACATGCTTTGTGCAGGGTCATGTAGCTCTTATGTGTCAGAGGCAGGATTTAAACCCAAGACTCCCAGGGCCTCAAGGCCAGCTCTATCCAGAATCATTTCTGTTTCCATAGCTCTTATAATAGAAATTTTAAAAAAAGAAAAAGAAAAAATGGCTCAGTAAAACTAAATAACACACTAGCTAAGTCTGCCATGATATGCATTGTTCAGCCTCCACAGTTCCTTATTTCTGCAAAGAATAAAGGGAAGAAAGCTCTTACGTCTTCTTGGGGGGAGACCTTGGTTATTATAATTTTGCAGCTTTCAATTTCATTGTTGTTCTTTCAATTTTCATTGTTGTGGTCTTCACTGGGTACCCCCACTTCCTCTCCTCCCATTAACTCCTACCTTCTTTGCAATCTTACTTCTGACCTCATCATTCCACCATTAACTGCTCTCTCCAAGTTACCAACATGTAATACTGTTTATCACCATGCCTAAAAGCCCTTTTTCAGTCATCCTTTCTTCACTTCCCTGTTTCATTTGACATTGCTAATCTCTCTCTCAGAAACCTTCTTCTCTTTGGAATTTTGTCACGTTACTTTCTTCTGGTTCACCTCCTACCTGTCTGCTGACTCTTCCTCACTCCACTTTGAAGGCTTTCATCCATATCACATTCCGTATCTGTAGGGTTCCCCAAGTTTTTCTCCCAGGACCTCCTCTCTGCACTTCCTCAGTTGGTAACTTCATCTACTCCCATGGGTTTAATTAGTATCCAATGACTCCCAGACCTGTATATCCACTCCATTCTCTTCTCTGAATTTCAATCTCACACGATCAGCTTGGACATTTTGGACTGTGTTTCCCACAGAAATATCAACCTTAATATGTCTAAAACAGAAATCATTATCTTTCCCTCCAAACCCACCTCTTTCTCAGCCTTACCTTTTTCTTTCAAAGGATTCACCATCCTTCTGGCTTCACCTTCGCATTGACCTCAACTCCTCCCTCTCCCTCACCCTCCATAGCCAATCAGGCAATCTTGCCCTTTCTTCCTTCACTACATCTCTCCAATATGATACCTTTTGTTCACTTACACAGCTACCCCCTTAGGTCAGGAGACCATCGCTTCTCACCTAGGTTAATGCAGAACCATGCTAATTGGCCTCCTTCCCTTTCTGCCTCAAGCCTCTCTCCTCCTCCACACAGCTGCCAAAATGATTTTCCTTAAGTATAGATCTGGCCAGATCCCTCTCTGGGCTTGTATTGCCTCTAGGATAAAATATGAACTCCTCCATTAGGCTTTTCAAGTCTTTCACAACCTGATCCCAACCTATTTTTCCAACTTTATTTGAGTATATTCTTTTCCTTTCACATTCTGAGATCCAGCCAAACTAATCTTTTCTCTTTTTCTCTCCTTCTACCTTCCATTTTTCATCTCCCTGGCTTTTCACTGGCAATTCCTCATATTTTGAATGCACACATTCAGACAATGTAAAATAGTTAGTATTATTGATTAGGTAAATCCTTATAAATTAACATTAATGTTTTTTACATCTTTAAAAACTTTAAATATGCAATATGTCTTTTCATTGCCTTTTTTTTAGACAACTGGCATTGGGTTCACAAGATTTTGCCACATTCTTTAATTTTTCATCATGTATTCACACTTCTATCATGTTGGATGTTAAGTGTATTTTTGACAAACAGTCCATTTTTTCCAAGTCTAGCTTTGATTATAATCCATAGTTTTTCACTACAATTTAAATCAAATGAGTTCCCAGGCCAATGAAGTATATTCGTCTCCAAAACTATATTAATCTTTTGCGATGTGTGCCATGATGTACAGCTGTGTTATAATATTTCCATTTGGGGATTTCTCTAATTCTGGGACAGAAGATTAAGATACTCATCTGAGTTCATCATTGTCTTAATGGAAATAAGACAAACATTTGCAGGGGTGGAAGCAGGTAGAGGATGGTGCTTGTGCAATCTGCCAATGATACCTAGGTCTTAACAGGCTCACGCAAAATTCTTTTGACCATGGCTTTGGTATAGTTTGGAATGAAAAAGGGATTTTCATTAGTAAAAAAAAAAATTATCTTTTCCCAATCTTCTGCATCCTACTATTCGCATTGCTCTGCCCAGGACAAGAGTTTTATCTCCTTAGAAATGGAATCTTTTTTTTTTTTAATGGTCTTCCAGCTTTAAGAAGCCAGTGCTGCACTGTGAGTGGAATCAAGAATAACTCTTCCAGGTGCTAGATGTCTCTGAAGATCTTTGTTGTTGTTTTGTTTTCTGAGATTTACATAGGCTGCTCTGCACCAACAGTTTTGTCAATTCATGGTGGAGTTTTTTTTTCCCTTCTATTTGTAGCCACTTTCTGCTTCTTTGCTACTGATTATATTTCATTAGGGGCTCGCATGATCCCTTATCTGAATTCCCGCACTAACTGTAATATCTAAACTTTATCAAAATGTGCTTTTTAAGAGCTACACTTTTTGCATGTTTCCTTGGAGAATATCCACTCTCAAAACCCACAAAATTAAAGACACAGCAAAGGAATGTGCCATATCATCTATTGATGGGGTGGCAACCTGTGTAAGAGCATGCCTCTGGGTGTTTGGGGTGGAGGTCATTTTTGTAACTTATTTTGCTATTATTTAATTAACTGTCTTTTGCTTTGAACTGATACATCTCTTGCTTGGTAAGAGAAGTACATCAGTGAGAACTCTCAACCTGTGGTTTTGAGTGGAACATGACCCACACCCACAAAAATGCCCTGAAACTTGAGTAGTTTTCTGGAAATATGGGGGAGGGGGGAAATGCAGGTATAGCAATTTAGTACTGTAAAGAGCCTTGGCCAAGGAGCCTGGAGACCTGACCTGAAGTCCTGGTTCTGCCATTGACTCATTAGATGACTTTGTGCGAGTCACTTTTCCCCAGGGGGGCCTCATCTAAAAATGGGAAGAATGAAACCTTTACCAGCTGACCCTGCTGGTGTGCTGATACAAAAAAATAGTGCAGTTGATTTTTTGCCATATGACTGGGAGTCTCCACGACAATGTGGTCCTAGGAAAGGCTATGGTTTTCTTTCTCCAGGGGTCTGACCTGTTAATAGGTATAAAAGGCTACTTATCTTGCATGGTCATTGAAATGACACTGGATTTCCTCAGAGAGATAAAATTCTCTGGAGATTCCTGAGTTACGGAGGTTTCTCCCAACCACCTCCTTTGTCCCTTCTTTCTAACTCTGTCACTGGTTGGAAGAGGGTCATTAGTAGGGGAGATGACCCTAGCATAAAACAGAACTGTGGGGAAGGTTCCTGAGACAGGGCTGGGGCAGGAATCACATTGATGAACAGAACAGACTATGAATGAATATCTGTGTTCTGTAAATTATGGTTTTTTTGCTTGTTTGTTGCTTTTTTTCCTTTTTCCTTGTCATAGAATAATAACATCGTGGAGGACTAGAACCGCAAGAGCCCTAAGACACAAAGACGATAAAGGAACATGTGAGACCATCAAATCAAACACCCTCATTTTGCAAAGAAAGATACTGAAGCCTGAGTGGCAAAGTATCAGATTTCTCCAGGTTATATGGAGTCAGTGGCACACGAGCGGAGAACTCCAGGTCCAGGACCCTCCTGCATGCCAAATAGAGAACGTTCCATGTCCACAGAGTCTCAGCTACAACAAGGAAAGGAATGCTGTAATCCGGGATGCATCATGAGTTCTCTCACGCTTTAGATGGTGCTCTTGGACTAGGCAGCCTTGTGCTATTTTCACTGAGGCTGTCAAGGAGATCAGGAGCACAGATGTTTCACCAAAGGCCTGAAATGACCCGTGAAATTCCTCGGGGAATTAGTCAGCTAATATGCATGTACTAAGTGCCTGCTATGAGCCAGGCGCTGTGCTAAGCGCTGGGGATACAAAGGAAGGCAAAGGACAGTCCCTGTTCTCGATGAGCCCACAGTCTAATGGGGGAACGACATGCAAACAGCTACGTACAAACCAGCTCGATACAGGCTAAACCGGAGATCATCCATGACAGCAAGGCACTAGCATTAAGCACACCACCGTCAGCTCCTAAGCCCCCATGAGGAACAGCACCGTTCTTGGCACTTGGGGTAAAAAGCAGTTTGCTGTCAGATCACTTCTGGTCTGTGAGCCGAGATACAGTCTTTGCCTTCAGTGGGGTCTTTGTTTGAAGGGAAGGGTAAGAGAATATAGCCTATGGACTCAGAAAGTCGCCAGTCTGAAGAGGGAAACGTTGAAAGAGCCTTCTAGGAGAGCTGGGTCTGAGAGACGGCCGTCACGTGAATTGAGCGGAGAGTATAATGATGACGGAACAAGTGGACTTGAGCGCTGAATGTGAGCCCCAGAGGCACGCAGGGACTCTCAGAATTAAATAACAGAAGGCTCCCCGCAAGAGATGAGAGGGGCCTTGGATTGGCCCCCATCCTCGCCTCGGCTCCAGGGTCATTGGAAGGAGGACGCCTGGGCTGACCCGGTCTTCTTTCCTTTCCAGGCTGCACCCCTGACTCACCTCCTAGAAACCGATTAGGAGACTCCGACTCTTGCAACCATCCAGACGAGAGGTGATGAGCGCCTGAACTAGAGGGGTGGCCATGTGCGGGGAGAGAAGGAAAAGCTTTTCTGACGGGAAAATCCGCAAAATTTGGCAAATGATCTCTCTCTCTCTCTCTCTCTCTCTCTCTCTCTCTCTCTCTCTCTCTCTCTCACACACACACACACACACACACACACACACACAGTATATGGTGCTTCTCTCTTCTGATTGACGGGGGGAGGAGCCATAAAGTCCTCCCAAAGCCTTCTTTTAGAGAGGCCTCAGGGTTCTGCCAGCAGCGCCTCATTTTCCAGGGGCGGCTCTGCTTCGTTTCTGCTCCATGGACGTCATGCTCCCATCCCTGGTGCTCCCCCCTCATCCTTTTCAGCTTCCTTTTGCGTACTGTCTTCCTTAGATTGTAAGCTCCTTAAGGACAGGGACTATCTTTGTTTTCTTATATGTATCCCTAGTGCTTAGCACAGTGCCTGACACATGGTAGGCACTTAATAAATGTTTCCTGACTATTAACTATTGTGAGGGATGGGGAGGATTAACATGGTGGTTGTAAATCTGGCTGACTCTCCAACCTCATCTCCCATTGCTACCTCTTATACAGCCTGAGCTCCAGTCAAATAAGACCTCTTGGTCTGGCCCAAGTGGGCATTTCAGGCGTCATACACTGACCAGCTGAGCTTAGGACCCCCTCCTTTCTTTAGAGCGGTCATCAAATCCACTCCGTCATCACCCAGACCCTCGTCCTCAGTGTCATCCTCAATTCTTCACTCTTGCTCATTCCACACATAATGATTACTTGCCAAACAGCACTACTTCTACCTTCCCAACATCTCTTGTGTATGTCCTCTTCTTTCACTCAGCCTAGTTTATACCTTCATAATTTATATCTTCACATTTCACACTAGTTTATACCCTCATCATCACCTCTAGCCTGGACAACTGAAATAGCCTTTTGGGGCAGATAGGTGGGGGGTGGGGGTGGGGTAGAGCACCAGCCCTGGAGTCAGGAAGACCTGAGTTCATATCCAGCCTCAGATACTTGACACTTACTAGCTGTGTGACCCTGGGCAAGTCACTTGACCCCAACTGCTTTACCAAAAAAGAAAGAAAAAAGAAATAGCCTTTAAATTGAGTTTCCTTGCCTCAAGTTTCTCTCTTCCTCAATCTACCCTCTACTCAGTTGCCATGGTGATTTTGATAAAGTACAGGGCTGACCATGCCCCTTTCTCCACTCCCAATGACCCCAGTGGTTCCCTGTGACCTCTAGGATCAAATATGAACTCTTTGACTGACATTTAAAATTCTTCATAACCTGACCCCTCACTACGTTTCCAGCCTCCATGTACCTGACTCCCTTGTCTGCACTCCACAGTCTGGCTACTACACTGGCCTATCTGATGTTTCTCAAATATGATACGCCATTTCCCACCTCCAAGCCTTTGCAGTGGCTGTTACCTTTGCAGAGGTGTACCCCACCTCTCACCTCCTCACGGCTGCCACTTCATTTACTGGACTTTCTTCAAGACTCAGCTAAAATCCCACCTTCTTCAGGAGGTCTTTCTGAGTTCCTTCAGCCCGCGATGTATGTAGTGACATGTTATCTCCTCTGCTAAAATGTGAGCTCTTTGAGAACAAGAACTGCTTTTTTTTTTTTTTGCTATTTTTCTGTATCCCCAGCATTTAGCACAGTGCATGACACATAGTATACACCTAAATAAATGTCTGTTGACTGACTAACAATGCGCTGAAGTGGAAACAGCACTAGACTTGAAGAGAAGAGATGAGTTCAAATCCTTGTTCTGACCCATTTTACCTGTATGGTTATGAGAAAGTCACAATCCAGCCTTAGTTTCCTCATCTTCAAAATGGAAAAAAATAAAATAAAAGCTTCTATTTATGTAGTAAAGTTTGCAAAACATTTTCCTCACAAATAGCTAGTGAGTACGTGATATAAAGTATTAATACCTCCATTTGACAGATGAGAAAACTGAGGTTCTGAGTCACTAAATGTCTTAACCATGATCATATAGTAAATGTCTAAGGTAGGATTTGAATGAGGGTCCCTTGACCCTAAAGCCAGAATGCACTCCACTTTACTGCAATAAGTCTCACAGACATACACTTCCAATTGAGTGCACAGGCATCTTATGGGGGAAAGTCAGTCAATAAACATTTATTAAGCACCTAGGACATGCCAGACACTGTGCTCAGTGCTGGGGATACAAAGAAAAGTAAATGATAATCCCTGCTCTCAAGGAGCTCACAGTCTAACGGGGGAGACAATATCTAGACAATTCTGGCCAAACAAGAAATACACAAGATAAACAGGAGATAATTGGCAGAGGACCAAATAAAGGCGGATTGAGGTTCTGCTTTGCAAAATGCTGTAAATAGCGCTAGAGTGACATGAGTTATTAAATCTAAGAACAACCTCATTCCCTGCGGCTCTCCTCTAACTCTTGGGCACTTTCTTACCTGTATAGTGGAGTGGCTATGAGGACAAGGTCAGAACACAGAGACAGTGTGGCAGAAGGACTAGAAGGTTAGCCTTGAGGTCAGAAAGTTCCAAGTTCAAGTTTTTCCTGTGACCCATACTAGCTGTGTGACCCTGGACACGCCCTTTAAAGTTTTGGTGCCTTATACAATTCTGTTAGATTATAAACTGCAGATCAGTTAATACATGCCCCTAGCCCCTTTTGGAGAGGGGACAGTTGGGAAGGACATTTTGAAGGGAGGCCTGGATGTTTGGATCTGACCATTCTTCCATTACAATTGGTATTCTAGGAGGTTGGTTGTCCTCACCCCACCCCCTCCCCACAGTTCCTAGAATATTTTAAATGCCAACAGAATTTGACATTTGTTGGAACCTTCACAATTCCCTGAAGGGCCTCAGATAGGGACACCTTTGGGTGAACTATCAACCAGCTTTGATTTTAGATGGCTTCTTCCTCCAAGAAGACTTCCTTATTATGCTGGCTTCAGAGAGAGAGAAATGTCTGTATCAGCCAGTCTAATACAGACTCCAACTGCTTCTTGTCTGAATAACTGAAAAGTCCCTCTTCCCTGGAGGGTCCCTTCCCTCTCCCTGCCCCTCTCCCTCCACCTTCCCCTCTCCTAAGCTCTTGCTGATCTATTTCACCCTCCAAAAAAGCAGGACGTATGTAATGGCTTGTTTCCTTATCTGTAAAGTAAGGGGATTAAACTTGGTGATTTCTATATCCCTGTGATCCTGTTTTGGTAGTCTGAGGAAAAAGAGGTATTTGGGGAAAACAGAGACAACGAGGACTCCCCAAGCTCCCACATGTTCTCCTAGTCCCCACGCTGATAGCAGATGACATTGCAGGGAGATATGGTGCTGTGCCAATGTGGGCTTTGTCTGTCTCAGATGGGAAGCCCCCGAACCCCAGGGCTTGTCTCTGTGTCACTTCACTTCTTGAACACTCTCTCCCTTCTCTCTGCCCTGCCCCCATGCAAAGTGATGAGGAAAGGTTTAAGGATGGAGAGGTTGAGGGTTAAAATACCACCCCCCCCACTGTATCTCTGTCTCAGAAACCTGCAGTGGCTCCCCACCACCCACAGGAAACACCCATCCTCGTTAGCCTTATATTCAAGACCCACCATGATTTGGCTTCAGCCAACTTTTCCAGCTTCATCTCTCCCCCCCAGACAAACAGGACTCATGGCTGTCCCTCCCCCAAAACATCCTGTACTTGCCTCTCTGCTGAGCACACTTACCAAGTCCCTTCCCCTTGCCTGAAATGGCCTAACTCATTTGGGTGCCATCTCTGCCTGTGGAAGTCCTCCATCCTTCAAGACCAAACTCTGCTCAGATACTACCTTTTAAGGAGGCCCTTTCTGAACCTCCACCGCCCAGGCAAAAATAACATCTTTGTCTTCTTAACTCCCCTTGTCCTGTGTCTTGCCCCTCTCTCAGGGCATTTATAACATTACTTGTACTGTAATTAGGTATATACGCATCTTGTTCTAGGCTGTGAACTAAGTGAGGGCCCTGAACCCACCTTGTACTGAACTTATGATGGGCCCTACTAACTAGGATGCCCTCCCTTGCCTGCTTTGCCCATTGTATTTCCATCCTTTCTATAAGATGCGATTCAATGCCACCTCTTCCAAAAAGATTTCCCTGGTTCTCCTGGTTAGGAAAAGCCCCCTTTCCCCTGGACTTCAGACTGCCCCTTGTTTGGTGCCTCTCAGAGGCATTTGGTACGTGTTATGGTTTATCACATCTATCTGGTCATGGCCCACTTACTACAATGTGTGTTTCATGGCATCTGGGATCATGTCTCACTTCTACCTTGTCATTTTTCCATCACCCAATGCAGTGCTGGCACGTAGGTAAGTCCTTAATAAATGCTTGTTGAATTAAACTCAACTTTTATTTTGCTACTGATGAATGAATGATAAAACCAATGACTTTTTTTTTTAAAAAAAACACAAAAGGCAAATTACTGAAGCTTCAGGCCACATATTTGGACAGCTCATAGATGTCTTCTGAATAGTTCAGGTAGAACTTTCTGATGTTGGGGTCTTGGTCCCTTCGAAGCTCTTCAAAATCTAAAAGGGGAAGGTCGAGAAGAGGTGGAAAACTGATCTCTAATGTTCTTTATCAGGGTTATGGAGAGCCCAAGATGAGGTGGAGAGAAACAAGATTTGGTGATGATTGGTCCTAAGAAGAAACTTGAATATAAAAATACTTGGAAAGGAAGGCTAGGGGAGAAGGGTGCTCAAGACTTTATTGGGAGAAGATGCAGACAACAAAGGAGATAGCTTCTGTAGCTAGGGAACCCTAGATTTGAGGGAGAGATAAGGCTCCTGTTATTAGGGAGCCCACAGCTTGAGAGAGAAAACTCAAGACCATGCCTGTAGTCTGAGGGAGTGAGATGCAGTCTCAACCCTCAGAGAGCCTCTATTCTGAGAGAGGGACGTGCCCCTGTCCTGTGGAAGCCCTTGATACAAGAGGGAAACACAACCTTCATCCTACAGACACTCCTGGTCAGAAGAAAAGATATAGACCCATCTCTTAGGGGCACTCTATTCATCACTTTACTCTGGGAACTTGTCCTCAGGGAGTCCAAGATCTGAGGAGGAGACTTAGCCCCTGCCCTGTGGCGTTGGGAGGTTCTTGGTTTCACTTGATTCCCGTGTCTGGTCTGTTGGAGTCTCTTCTCCCCACCCCAAACTTAGAGAGTAAACATCTGAGACTACAGCTTACTTTTTGTCAGTAGCTTCACATCTGACTTGTTCAAATAAAAGCAGAGATCAGAAAAATACTCCTGAAGCATTCCACCTAAAGCACAAGGAAGACAACAGCCTGGACGTGAGTGAGAAGGCAACTCCAGGCTTTCACGTCTGCAGCTATGAGCTGGAGCCAGGACCCTTCTCTTGTGGCCCAGGAACCCCCTCCTCAGTGAAGGATTGTGACCGCAGAATCTCCTGGCCCAATTACAAATATGGATGTTAGCTCTAACCTTGAGAGAAAGCCTGGAGCCCAACCCCACGGGGAGAGCACATCTCTGCCCACTTCAGCTTAGGCACGATTGGTCCTGGTGCAGGCCAGGGTTGGGATGTGGAGGATGCATATGTTCAGTGAGCCTCAGAATGAGGGACCAGAGGCAATGAGGACTCTAGTGAGATCCTGCGGGGAGGGCTGGAGGCCTGATGACCCAAGATGATCAAAGCAGGATGAGGCTCACCAATAAACTTCATGGCTGCCTGTTGGAGGTTCTTCTGAGGGCTCTTGACGTACATAAAAGCCTGCAGGAGGAACAAATGGTACTCTCCAAAATTGCTCTCCACCTGGGAAGAAGAAGAAGAAAGATGAGAAGGTCATCAGAGGCTTCTGGCATCTGAGACTGGCAGCCCTTCTTGCCCAGTTTCCACAAGCCTAGGGGAGGAGGCAACTCAACCCCACCTTTCCTATGTATGCATCTCCCTGCTAGAAATTCCAACTGTGTGAAACTTTAGGCAAGTTCCTTTGCCTCCTTGGCCCTCAAGTTTCCCCATTTGTCAAACTAAAGCTTTGGATTTTGTCCAGGAAATTAATAAAAATAAGGTGATTGAAATCATCGCGCTCTGGGACAAGGAAGTGGGGACACTTTTCCTGAAAAAGAAAACACTTAGAGGTAACATGATAAAGGGGTGTCATAAGAAGAGGGATTAGATTTGTTCTGCTGGGTCCCTGGAGCAGAAGTAGGAGCAATGGGTCTCCTCTTACATGGAAGAAGATTTAGGCTTGATGAAAGAAAAAAGCGTCCCAGTGATAAAGAGTCTGGCCCCAAAGTGGGATGAGCTGCCTTAGGATGTAATGCGCATGCCTTCCCCTCCTCCCTCCCCATTTGTCAGGGCTGTGTAGAAGTAGATAGCTTTGGGATCCCTTTCACCTCTATGTGACTTTTTTGATCAGATGACCTCCAAGGTCCCTTCTAGTCCTAGCAACTCATAACTCTAACTTTAAGCTCCAGTCAAATGGATGAACAGATAGAGGAGGAGAGATTTGTCAGTTCCTCAGAAGAGACAACCATTTCCCTTAACTTTAAGGCTATTTCCACATTGATGATGCATAGCTGAAAATCCATCATTGCCTCTAGACCCAGTTGGCCTGTCCATCAAGAAGTGGAATATTTTCTACAGGGTGAAGACAAGATGAAGGGACCTATCAAAGGTTTTGCCCTAAATATGGAGCTAGAAATTCCACTATTAGCACTTAATTTCTCTGAAACACATACAGCCCCCTCCACACTTCTCTTTTCAGACAAATCCACATGAGGGGAGAGGAAGCCTATTAAGCTGTAATAATGTATATATGATAATAGTTATTCAAACCTGAATATTATTAGGTTTACCAGCAACTCAATCTGCCTTCACCTGGAGCAAAAAGAAGTGTGGCATAGAGGCAAACGTAGGAGACCTCGAATTAGAAGACATAGAGTTAAGCCCTGGTGCAGGGTGACTAGGGGCAAAACATATCCCCTCTCCGGGCCTCCTTTTCTTTATATATATGAAGTGAGGATAATAATAAACTACATCATTTACAGAGGTATGGTGGAAAAAAAGCATCTTGTAAATTTTAAAACATAAAAATGTGAGTTAATATTATTATTAATGTCATCTGGCAAAATGTAACCTCGTTGAGAGTAGAGAATTTTTTCATTTTTTCTTTGAAACTCCCTATCTAGAACAATATCAGACACATAATAGGTGCCTAATAAATGCTTATTAAATGGAATGATCAGTCTTGGTTCTCACACTGACAAGAGCTACATGGCTTCTGGCAAAACAACTCCCTTGTCCTGTGCCTCAATTCCTCATCTGAATTGGGTTAATAATCCTTGCTCTCTCTCCTTCATAGAGCTGTTGGGAAAGAATGGGAAGTATTTTGTAAATTATTAAGCCTTTAAAATGTTAGAGATGGTTATTAATATCATTGATTGGCTGAAACTTTGAATGAGCGAGTGGAGGTGTATAATTTTGGAGTACGAATCGCTGTTTAGTTTGGGGGACCCTGAAAAACTGAACACACGAGATGCTCACTGTATAAGAAGGGAGAAGACACCAGGAAGGGGCCTAAAGGTGAGGTCATGAGAGTGAGTAGATCATGTTTACTTCAGACTCCAAACCTTCCTCAAACGGGCCCCAACTTATCTTTGCAGCCTTTTCTCACTTGCCTTCATTTCCCCTGTGTGCACTCTGCACTTGAACCAGACTGGTCTTTCCATCCCTCTCATGCATCAGGCTCATCTAATCCTCCATGCCTAAGTCTCATTGTCATAGCTGAGTCAGGAGTGGGTATGACAGACCCAGTCCATGACTATAACAATGGGTAATAACCAAGCAGAAGCAGGTCATAGCAGACTGACACCATAAGAAACCAAAGCTCTGGGGAGGCACTTGAACTCCTATCAATTCTTTGAAGTATATTTCCAACATAATTGGCTGTGGAAATCTTTCCTCCCCACCCCTACTCCTGCCCCCATTGGTAAGAATCTTCCTCCCTTAAGGACTAGCAACTACCGCAGAATAGGAGGAAGTAATACAGCCCACAACTACTTCAACAAAGATCCGAGAAGGGTGCCCGAGTGAGGAGGGATCAAGAGGTAGAAGGGAAAAAAACCATATTGGTTCATTTTGGTTTTTCTAGCCCAAGATGATGAATTTAGTCATCAGGCAAATAACCGGGTCAGGAATTAAGGAGCAGGGCTCGGTCTGTAGCTCTGCTCCTCTGACCCCAAAAAAGGGATCTCAAATTCAGCCTCTGGGTTCTTGCCAGGGTTAAGCCTGCAGCTCTATCCTGAACCTGGGAAACCAAACAAGCATGGTTGACAAGGCCTAGGGACAGTAATTGCATACTGGAAGCCCACTGAGAGGCAAGTCTGTAGTTATGTTGTAGACTCAAACTGGGGTCTAGAGTGTGGAAAATCCAAGAGAACAGCAAACCAAGTATGGCTTAGATCAAATCACATAAGACCAAATTGAAATGTATGATTCCTTGGCCTGAGCTGCCCCTGTAATCCTGTAAGTACTCGGCACTCAGTAGAGCAGCAAGTCTCCAGATAAAACAGACTCAGAACATATAAGCCATGACATTCCCTCTAGAAGTGCGCAGAGCCTGACCCTACCACAGTGTGCAACCTAAGAAAACACACCTGGAAGAATGTATAAATAAAAACAAAACTCCCACCATAAGGAGCTATTAAGGTGCCAGGAATTACCAAGACATAAACAAAGAAAAGAAAAACTCCAGAGCACCTGAGAGCAAAGTCTTAAAGAAAAACAGCCTGACCACAAGGTCAATTAGAATTCAAAGAAAAATGAAGCAAGAGTTTGTTTTTGTTGTTGTTTGAAGTGTTAACATTGATATTATAAGTGAAATGGCAGAGTTAATGGAGAGAATCGGAAAAGAAATGAAACTCTGGAGGGAGACTTGGAAGGAGAATTAACAGCTTAACACAAGTACAAAACCTTATCTAAATAATATACTCCATGAATATAATATTCTGGAGGGCAAAGGAGATAGGATTACAACCAAGAATCACCTACCCAGCAAAACTGAGCATAATCTTTCAGAGGAAAATATGGTCCTTCAGTGAAATAGAGGACTTTCAAGCATTCCTGATGAAAAGACCAGAGCTGAATAGAAAATTTGACTTTCAAATACAGGACTCAAGTGGAACATGAAGAGGTAAACAGGAAAGAGAAATCGTAAGAGACTTATTAAGATTGAACTGTTTACATTCCTGCATGGAAAGACGATATTTATAACTCATGAGACTTTTTGTCAGTATTAGGGTAGTTGGAGGAAAAAAATTATATGTATGTATATGCAGATAGATAGATAGAGGGCACAGGGTGAGCTGAAGATTAAGGGGTTATATCTGGAGAATAAAATTAAGGGATGAGAGAGGATTATACTTGGAGAAGAAGAAAGGGAGAGGCAGAATGGGGTAAATTATCTCACAAAAAAAAACAGGAAAGAAAAGTCTCTTACAGTGGAGGGGAAACAGGGGAAGATGAAGGGAATGAGTGAATCTTATTCTCATAGGATTTGACTTAAGGAGGGAATAACATACACATTCAACTGGGTATGTCTTACCCTACAGGAAAATAGGGGGAGAAGGGAACAAGAGAGCAGGGGGAGGATAGAGAGGAGGGCAGATTGGGAAAGGGGGTAATCAGAAGTAAATACTTCTGAGGAGGGACAGGGTCAAAAGAAAGAATAGAATAAATGGGAGGACAGGATAGGATTAAGGGAAATAGAGTTAGTTTTTCACAACATGTCTACCATGGACGTGTTTTGCATAACTGCACATATACAACCTATATTGAGTTGCTTGCCTTTTCAATGAAGGTGGGTGGGGAGGGAGGAAGAGAGAAAATTTGGAACTCATAGTTTTAAAAACATATGTTTAAAAAAAATGTTTTCACATGCTACTGGGAAATAAGAAATATAGGAAATGGGGTAAAGAAGTCTATCCTGCCCTACAGGAAAATAGAAGGGGAAGGGGATAAGAGAAGGGGAGAGAGATAGAAGAGAGGACAGACTAGGGGAAGGGATATTCAGAATGCATGCCATCTTGGGGTGGGGAGAGGGGGGAGATGGGGTGAAAATTTGGAACTCAAAAACTTGTGGTAATGAATGTTGAAAACTAAAAATAAATAAATTTATATTAAAGAAAATGAAAAAAATATATACTCCATGAAAATTAGAATGGACCAGACTGAAGCTATTGACTCCATAAGACAACAAGATGCAAAGTTAGGAGATTGAAAAAAAAATAGAAGATGTAAGGTATCTCTTATTAGAAAAAAAAAAACTAACCTGGAACACAGATTAAGGAGAGAATTTAAAAATCATTGTACCACCCAAAAACCATGATACAATGGATATAATATTTCAAGAAATCATGAAAGGAAATTGCATAGACCTATTAAAACAAGAGGGTATTATGAAAACGGAATCTTCAAATCATCTCCTGAAAGAAAAGGAAAACTTCCAGGAACATTATAATCAAAATTCAGAGTTGCCAGATCAAACAAAAAGTGCTACAAACAGTAGAAAGAATCCAAGAGCCAAGGAATCACAATCAGAATCACACAAGATTCAACAGCTATCACTTTAAAGAAGTGAAGAGTTTGCAATAAGGTATTTCAAGGGGGAAAATATGTCGGGAAATATGACATGCATAAATAAGAATGATCAAAATTAAAATGTAGTAAGTCCATAAAGGAGCGAGGTGGAAAGTCTTACAACCAAGAATTGCTTACCCAGCAAAACTAAATATAATCTCTAAAAGGGGAGGAGGGGAAAAATTCTTTAATGAAGTAGAGAGCTTCCAACATCCATGATGAAAATATCAGAACTGAGTAGAAATCTTGAAAAGCAAAACATAGGAGTCAAGAGAAACATAAAAAGGCAAATACACATGAGCGATCAGAAGAGACTATACAAGGATAAAGCGTCTGCTTTCTAGCAAATGATACAAATGTCCCTTTAGAACCTTAACATCATCAAAGGTCATATAAAGTATTAAATATGACAGAGACCATTGGGGTGCTTTTGTTAGGTTTTGATGATATTAAAAGAAGAAAGAAAAGAGAGGGGAGAAAGGAGTACTTTGGGGGAGAAATGTCAGGGAACTTAGTATCTCAAGTAATTGGAAGACACAAGGAGAAGTCTATACAAATAAGGAAAGGTGTGGGGATTAGGTGTCATTTGAACCTCTCCTTCATCTGAACTGGTCAAAAGAGGGTAGAAGACAAGCACACAGAATTTGGTATAGAATACAGCCAATAGAGTAAAAGGAAGGAACTGGAAGAGGAAAGAGGGGGAAATAAGAGGGAGGGAAGATTAAGAAAGGGATTAATCATAAGCAAAATAAACTTTAAGCTTGGAGGGGGAGTTGTGAAAAGCGTTTCAAGAGAAAATAAAGAAAGGTAAGAATTTGTGATTGAGGTCTGAATGAGGAGAAGGGAAGAGGGGCAAGGGAACAGAAGTTGCCTTAATCAGTTGTAGAATATTCTTCCTGAGTACACTCTTCTCCCACCACCTTGCTTTTTTTTTTTTTTAGAGACAGAATGAGGAAGACAGGTGATTAATTCTAAAAGAATAGTATGTAAGGGAATACATAATTAATAACTACAACTCTGAATGTAAATAGGATGAACTTATCCATAAAACAAAAAAGGACAGAAAAATGGAGCAGAAAGCAGGTTACAGTGGTATGCTATTTATAAGACATACACTTGAAACATAAAGATTCACAGGGAGTTAAAATAAAGAGCTGGAGTAAAATCTACTATACTTCACATAGGACTTTATCTGCATAACTCTATTATATATGCCATGTATTACTGTATACTCTAGTTATCTCCATATTTTATATTCTGATCAGACAGTAAAACTCCATGGGGGCAAAGACATTTTAACTTTGTGCTACCATCCTTGTGCAGTATAGTACTTTGCATATATATAAGTTACACAATAAATATTTGTTGAATTAAATAGATTAAGGGATGGAAAAGGACCCCTCACACAATTGTGACCAGCATCATTTTTGGCATAAAGATCTATTCTCATAATTTATAGAGTCATAGACTCTCAGACTTCTCAGTGGGAAATCATAGCATCAAAGCACAGCTCAAGTGACTTCCCCTCAACTTTCCCTTATTGCCATCCAGGTAAATCATGTCTCCCATCTCCCAGCACTTCACATTCCCTTTATGCACTTTTTTGTTGCTGTTGAGCTATTTCAGTTGTGTCTGACTCTTTGTGACCCCATCTGGGATTTTCTTGGCAAAGATATTGGAGTGGTTTGCCATTTCCTTCTCTAGCTCATTTTCCAGATAAGGAAACTTGAGGCAAACAGGGTTAAGTGACTTGCCTAGGGTAACACAGCTAGCAAATGTCTAAGGCCGGATTTGAACTCATGAAGATGATCCTTCCTGACTCCCAAGTGCTGTATCCTGCAATACCTCACTCCTTTATGGACTTACCACATTTTAATTTTGATCATTCTCATTTATATGTGTCATATTTCCCTACATATTATCCTTGTAAGCTTATTGAAGTCGATGACTTTATCCTATTTATATCTGTGCCTCCACTAGCATGGAAGTATAGGGTATCTCTCACAGTACCTAGGTCTGGGCTGGACCATATTAAGTGTTCTGCTACAACAGCAATCCCTCATACATATACAGAACTTTATGGTTTCCTGAGGACTTTTCATATTCGTTATGTCACCTGACTCATGACAGTCCTGGGAGGTCAGGAGGTCATGGATGATACTGCCACCTATACAAAGTAGCTTCCTCAAGGTTGTGTAGGCGGTCGGTGATAGAGCTGAGACTAGCAATTTTTATTACTAGAATTTAGTGATTTTTATTAATGACTTGAATAAATGCATAAATGGATACTTATCAGATTTACGGAGGACATGAAATAAAATAAAGAGGGAGAACTAACACATCAGATGCCAGAGAATCCAACAAGTTCTGATCAGATCAGAATGACAGGCTAAATCAGAGAAGATTCTAGGAAGATGGCAGAGGAGGTCAGAAAACTTCTAGCTCTCCAAATTTCCTCCACAAACAAAAGACAGAACATCGCCTCAGAGTGAATGTAAAGCAACAGAAATAAATAGGAGTCGGGGTAAAGCAGTTGCCCTCCTAAGACAACTTGAGAAGAGCCCAGGAAAGACTGAGTCTCCAGGGGCAGAGGTTTGGCCTGAGTGGGGTGCAAACACGTCCAGGCTGACTCTGCAGAATCAACAAATGACAAGGCCTGGGGCAACTGTGGTTGGGAGGCAGCCTTGGACACTTTCATCTTGCAGACAGTGTGGGGGTCTGATGGCTGAGTAGAAGACTGAAGGCCCTTCCACTGTTGAGGGATGCCAAGCTGTGGGGAGAAGGAGCTAGCACATGCTTGGTGAATGCAGTAGCAGAAGGATGGGGAGGCTGCTGGCTGTGGTCACTTGCAGGAGAGCAGAGTCCCTGGTGTCAGCTCCAGGGCAGAGAGGACAGCTGTAGTTTGCAGCCACCAGAGGGAACCACAGTGAGCAAGAACGTTTGCAGGACGATTCGGTTGGGAGCCCTCACTGTGGCCTGGGGTTAAGGGGAGGACCCAAGGCTGGGCCCCAGGATAGAGCCCAAGAAATAGCAGCAAGAAGAACCTGAGCCTTGAGGCATCACTCCCCACACCTTGGGACTAGAACTTGATCATATTAATAACTGCTACAAATAAAATAAAACAGAAAAGGAGTAAACAAAGGAGAAAGAATCCAACCATAGATGCTACCTTGGGGATAGTGAAGATCTAGATTCATAGTCAGAGGAAGATAGTGGAGCTAAAAAACCCACTTCCTGTTCAACGAGAAACATCAAATGGTCCCAAGCCCAAAAAGAGCTTTTGGGAGAACTTAAAAAGGACTTTAAAAATTAAATAAGAGAGATCAAGGAAAAATTAGGAAAAAAATAAGAGCAATTCAAGAAAATTATGAAAAGAAAGTCAACCAATTGGAAATATAGAATAAAAAAACTTAAGAAAAAAAATTCCCTGAAAACTAGAATTGGGCAAGGGGAAACTAATGACATTCTAAGACACCAAGAAGTAATAAAACAAAGTGAAAAGAATGAAAAAATTGAAGAGAATGTGAAACATCTCATCAGAAAAACAATTAATCTGGAGAACAGATTGAGGACAGGCAATATAAGAATAGTTTGAAAGGTACAATAAAAAAAATCTTGATATGATATTTCAAGAAATTATTAAGGAAAATTGCCCTGAAGTTCTAGAACAAGAAGGCAAAGCAGAAATAGAAAAAATCTACCAATCATCACCTAAAAGAGATCTCAGAGGGAAAACTTACAGGAATATCAGAGCCAAGTCCCAGGTTAAAGAGAAAATATTGCAAGCAACAAGGAAAAAAAACAATTTAAATATCATGGAGCTACAATAAGGATTACACAAGACTTACCAGCTACTACATTGAAGGACCAGAGGTCTTGAAATACTATATTTCATAGGGCAAAAGAGTTGGGGTTACAACCAAGGGTAACTTACCCAGCAAAGTTAAATATAATCCTGAATGGAAAGAAAACATGGACTTTAATAAACTGAAAGACTTTCAGGTATTTATGTCAAAAACAACTTAATGGAAAATTTGGCATATGAGATCCAGGAAAAACATTAGGTAAACATTAAAGATCAATTAAAAGAATCTCAACAAGGTCAAATTGTTTACTTCTTATATGTGAAAATGTCATCAGTGCTCTTATGACTGTCGTTATTTGGGTAGTTTGAAAGAAAGGCTTGGGCTGAGCTGTGTATGATGGGGTGATCCTAAAAAAATAAAACTGTATAGGGAGAGATAAAAGGGAGTAATTATCTCATACAAATGAGGCCTGAAGGGAAGAACTGACATAGAAGAAGCAAGTGGGGAGTGGGGAGAGCAGGTAGTACTGGAACCTTACTTTCATCAGGAATGGGTGAAAGAGAGAACATATATATGTAGAAGGGCATAAAAGTCTTCTAAATTCAGAAAGAAATAAGAAGCCTAGGGGATGGGATGGAAAAGAGGATAAGGGAGGGAGACTCAGAAGGTTGGATAGGTTAAGGAATAGGAGGGCAAAGTAGCAGGTAGAAATAAATTAGAGGAGTAAGAAGGGATAGGGTAAATAGGGTGAGAAGGATAGTGAGGAAAAATAGAAAGGAGGGAAATAGACAAGAAGTAATTATAACTTAGAATATGAATGGGATGGATTTACCCATAAAATGGAAATGGATAGCAGATTAAGAATTTGAATTCAACGATATTTTGTTTTCAGGAAACACAATAAAAATGAGAGATACACACAAAGATAAAATAAAGGGCTGGAGCAGAATTTATTACATAATAAAAGCAAGGATAATAATCATGCTCTCAGACAAAGTTAAAGCTCAAATAGATTTAATTAAAAGAGAAAGGTAGGGAAATTATGCTATGTGTCACCAATATTATTCAATATTGTTTTAGACCATTTAAAATAACTAGACAATATAAAATACCTGAGTATACCTGCTAAAACAGACACATGAAGTACATGAACACAAACATAAAACACTTTTTATACAAATAAAGTTAGATTTAAATAATTGGAGTAATATTTATTGTTCATGGGTAGGTAAAGCTAATATAACAAAAAATGACAATTTTACCTAAATAATCTATTTATTCAATGGCATCCCAATTAAATTACTAAAAAAACCATCTTACTGATTTGGAAAAAAAATAATAGCAAAGCTCATTTCAAGAACAAAAGGTCAGCAATTCAAAGAAACCAGGGAAAAAGATGTAAAGGAAAGAGATTCAGCAAATGGCCTTTAAACTATATTATAAGGTGGGAGCATTGTTGAAGTGTAAAATGGATATTTTAATTACTTTAAATTAAAATTTTCTTGTATAAATAAAACCAAAGTAGCCAAGAATAGAAGGAATGCAGAAACTTGGGAAACTTTCACAGACAATCTCTCAGACAGGTTGTGATTGTGTTGGAATACTGCTGTGGTGAAGGAAATGATGAGCTGGTTGATTTAAAAAGCCTTGGAAAGACTTGGACCAATGAAGGAAGATGCTATCCACCTCCAGAGAAAGAGATGACAAGTGGAAATATGTATAGTATCAGCTTGCACACATGTGTATGAGTATATATGTGTATGTATGTGAATGCTTATAGATATTTCTATAGATATATCTGTATCTATATCTATCTGCATTTAATTGTAGCCTTCTTTAGGGCAGGGGGTAGGGAGAGGGAGGGAAAAATAAGGTAAAAAGTACATAGCATGGAACAAAAGAAAACCTAGAAATAATCAAAGAAAAGCTGAGTAGCTTTGAAAACAATTTATAGTATTTATCATATAGGTTTTCTTGACATGGACATTTATTGTTTTATACTGAATCCTCTCATATTCTGCTGTGTACATGGAAATGTTCTGTTTTTCCTTTTCTCATTTTGTATTTAAATTTAAAACGAATAAAGAAATTTACAAAAAAGAATGATAGACTAAGTCAAATAAAATGAAATTTAATGGAGAAGAATGCAAAGTGCTACAGTTGACTTCAAAACTTATGCGCATAAGAACAGGATGAAGAAAGTTTGCCAGGACAACTATATTAGACAAAGATCTGGAGGGCTCAGGGGACTGTAAGCTCAAAATAAGCCAACAGCAGACAAAGGCTGCTTTAAGAGAGAGATAATGTCTAAAGAGGGACAAGATGGACCTATTAAACTCTGTCCTGTACTGTTTCCTCCCCATAAAAGACTGTTAGGAATAAAACGATTGCAGAAGAATGTCCGATGTGAAAATCATCTCTCTAAATCTATGGCCCTGGTCCGCTGCTCCTAACTACCTCTACCCCGGACCACACAGATGCTGAAATTCCAGAAGGAAAGTTTACTCCTCTCACCATGTAGAGAAAAATGTCTTTCTCAGCTCCCAGACCCTCACGCCAGGCCAATGCGTTGAACAGTTCTTTTCGAAAGCCCCAGTTGAGTAATATGGCAAGACGCATGAATGTGGACTTAGTCTTCTACCAGGAGAAAGCAGAGAAATATCATGTCAGAGTCTTGGTTTTCAGACCTCATCATAGTCTTCCTCATCCCTACCACCAACTTCCCAATCTCGTCACTTCCCATGCTCCCTATCTCCTTCCTGAGCACAACTGAAAAACCAACAATGAAAAGGTTTATATAACAGGAAGTGCTGCTGCAAGACACCAAGTGATTGTTGGGAGCCTGGTATACTAGGTCTCCTTTCAGGCACTGGAGGGGATTCTAATGGGTGACTGGGGGAGCAGGAAGGGGAGGAAGTGGACTTCCTCGGTCAAAGAGCCTCTGTCCCCAGCCCCAGCTCTGTAGCTCTGGTTTCCACAACCCTTCCCTCTTTCATAATCTCCCGTCACTCTCTTTATTTAGAATGGCCTTCTACCCGCTATTGCTCAGCCAAAAGCCTAGGCAACATTCCTTAGGAACTCTTCCTTGGCTATTCTGACCCACCATAATGGCTCTCATGTGTGGACTCCTTCAGTAGATGACAAACATCTGAATTTTGACATATATGATGTTGCAAAACGAGCTGGAGAAGGAAATGGCAAACCATTTCAGTATCTTTGCCAAGAAAACCCCAGATGGGGTCATGAGGTGTCAGACACGCTGAAATGACTGAACAACAACAAAATATATGATGTACCTTTCTCAGCTGTCTGTGAGTGGATCTTCTCTTCCCATGTAAGCTTTGAATTACCTCAGGGACAGAGACTTTGTTTCCTCCTCTTTCTATCTTTCCCACAGAGTAGCTGAGCTCACAAGTTGGCTCACAAGAGGTTCCTAGGAAGTCCCAGGTGAATGATCCATTCTTACCACAACAACCTCTGGGCATGGGTCAGCCAGATGGAAGAGGAGAGGAACCAGGCACTGAAAAGCATGTATCTTCAATTGTTGCTCATACTTCTTCCCACCACTATAGATCACGTCTCCATAGAGGAAGATGGCTTCTCCTCGAACCTCGTCTCTCTCCTGAGGAGGACAGATCTACTAAAATTGGATGTTAGGTTTGAAAGGGCAAATACAATGGTGCCACCTATGGACTTTGGGCTTAATTTAGCATTGACAGGTAGGATTTTTTCTTTCTGGGTGTTGGGAAAACAAAAACTGATTTAAAATAGTGGTTAGGCAATGATCCATGGGGGAAAGATATGACTTCAAGTTATAAGAGTTAATAGCGGGACATGGCAGCTGAAAAATAGGAATGCGATCTTAGACAGAAATGGAAGTAATAGTCTGACTGTTTACCCTATTCAGAACATAGCTAAAGTATTATGGACAGTTCTGGACACCAAATTTTGGGAAGGACATTGATAAGGTGAAGGGTATCCAGAGGAGGGAGACCAATAGGTGGAGGGGACTGGAAACCAAGCCATAGTGCATTGAATTGAAGAAACTGGACATGTTTAGGCTACAGAAAGAAGACAACTTGGGATTATAATAGCTGTCTTCAAACTATTAGAAATGTAGAAAAGATTAATTTGTTTCACTTAACTTCACAGAAAAATACTAAGACAACTGGGTATACAGCTATGTTCTGATTAGTGAGAATAATAAATCCTGTGAAGTGGTCACATATATTCAAATTTGTGCTATTCAAAGTTGTAATTATGGAAGTTATGGTAATTTTTTCTAGCTCAATGGAAATGGTGAAAGGTAGATTTCAGCTCCATTTAACAATCTCTCCCTCTAAAAATATCTCATAACCCTTTCCTTGGATTTCTTTGCATATTTCTTACTCTCCTTTTAAGCACATTTATTTCTATATGACTTTCCTTTGTCATAGATTGTAAGATTCTTGAGAGCAGGGTTTATGAGATCCTATCTAACCTTGTATAGGGGCCCTATACACAGTAGGAGCTTTATAGATGTGTAACCTTTGTTTAAAGAATCTTCTATTTCAGCTCCTAACACAATAGTTTGTTTTTATAAAGGACAATGCAGATGGTCTCATCCTCACTGATTTGTTTGAGGTTTGAGTTAGCATATGAGCTTTGCATTCAGAGTGTGGCTGTGACTCCAGGAGAAGATAAGAAAGGAATGGACCACGAGGATCCATTTTGCTATTGGGATTTGAATGGTGGTCATTACGGGAATAGCAGATGGTGCTATTGGATGGAAAATGCTATGGGATAAAAGAACACACATTGGCCATTAACTTTGAGACCAAAATTAGTTGGGGATGGGGGATCCACTTACTAATAAAGTCTTGGGTGTGCTTGTAAACTAGATAATGACACAATTAGATGGATTTGGACCTATTTGAAAGATTGGACTCAAAGAACAGTCAATAACTATTTGACATCTTCTTGGAAAGAAGCCACCAGTACAGTGTTCCAGGGATCTTTGCATAACTATATGCTGTTTAATCACTTTATCAATGACTTGGACAAATTAATAGACGACATCCTTATCAAAGTTTTAATTGGCAGTGAGGAAGTGTTAACACACTAGAAAATATAGAAAGGACCCCTCCCTCTCCCTAAATCTTTACAAGCTAGAACACTGGGTTGGATCTAATAAGATGAAATTTAATAGGAATATATATTCTTACAATCCTTTAAGAGACAATCTTCAGGAATACAATATGGGGAGGGCATGTTTAGAAAACCTATTGTTTAGGGGCAGCTAAATGGAAATGGTGAAAAGTAGATTTCAGCTCCATTTAACAATCTCTCCCTCTGAAAATATCTCATAACCCTTTCCTTGGATTTCTTTGCATATTTCTTACTCTCCTTTTAAGCATGTTTATTTCTGTATGACTTTCCTTTGTCATAAATTATAAGATTCTTGAGTTAGAAAAAGCATAGCTTCCAAGAATAAGGAGTTAATAGGCCCATTGGGCTTGCTCTGTCATGATCATAACACATCTGGACTAGGCATTCATTTTATAATTCATTCAATAAAGATTTGTCATTGTTCAGTCATTTCAGTCGTGTCTGACTCTTTGTGACTGTATTTGGGGTTTTCTTGGCAGAGATACTAGAGTGGTTTACCATTTCCTTCTCCAGCTCCTTTTACAGATGAGGAAACTGAGGCAAACAAGGTTAAGTGACTTGCATAGGGTCACAAACATAGCAAGTGACTGAGGCTAGATTTGAATCTTGGTCTCTGACTCCAAGCCCAGCACTTTACCCATTGCACCACCTAGCTACCTTCCATGAGCGTAGCGTCCTAATTGATCTCACTGCCTCAAGTTCCTACTTTTTCCAATCCATCCTCTACATAGTTGCCCAAGTGGGCTTCCTGAAACACAAGCTTAACCATGTTTTACTCCCTTACTCAATAAACTCCAATGGTTTTCAGTTGCCTCTAGCATCAAATATAAACCCCTCTTTAGAATTTATGACCCTTCACAAGTTGGGCTCTAACCTACCTTTCTAAGCCTATTACTGATATATGACTCCCCTCCCCCCATTCTATACTCCAGTCAGATTGGCCTTCTGCAGCTCCTCACACATGACACCCCATCTCACAACTCTGTGTCTTTGCACCTACTGTGCCTCTATGCCTGGGATGCACTCCAAGGTCACCTCCACTTCTTAGAAGCCTTTGTTTTCTTCAAAACTCTCCTGAAACAACAACCTCTACATCAGGGGTTCTTAACCCGAGATCCATGAACTTTTTAATTTTTTAAAAAAATTTTAATAACTATATTTCAATATAATTAGTTTCCTTTGTAATTCTACGTATTTTACTTCATGCATTTAAAAACATTATTCTGAGAAGTTGTCCACAGATTTTACCAGACTGCCAGAGGGTGTTATTTATGACATTAAAAAAAAAGTGAAGAATCCCTGATCTACATGAAATCTTTCCTGATTTCCCCTTAGCTGCTACTGCTCCCCCTGATTTACCTTGGTTTTTTTAATTTCATATATAATCTGTAAATACTTAAGGGTGTGTGTATATATATTAGATTATATATTATGTATGTATGTATGTTGTCTTTGCTAATAGAAATTACTGACCCTGGTTGAGTAATCCCATTTGCCAGTTCTTTCACTAGGTCACCTGGGCCATCTGACTTGAACTGAACAAGGTCAGCAGGAGATTTCTTACTATATCCTTACTTATCTTAGATATCAACTCCCTACTGACCTTTTTTTCTTTTGTTCTTTTTTTTTCCTTCCCAGTACAAAGCTCTTGACAGAGGAAATAGAAGCAAAATAAATTACCTTTCCTCTGTTATCAGTTATCATCATTCCATCCCCTTCGAATAGCAATCTTACCCCATCTTTCTTTCTCTTGACCCTTAATATAACTAAAAATTTCCCCCCTTTTTTTGTTGTTTTTGTTTCCTTAACAGACTCAGCTCCTTCTGAGTTTTAGTGTGTCTGACAGTATTCTTGTAGAGCCTTGCCACACCTAGTTATATTACTGTTCAAGTCACCTATGCTTACTTTTTTGCATGACTTTTAAAAATCTAAATTGGTGAGTGAATTTCTATGCCTCAGCATAGCTTCCTTTAGACAATTCCTTTTCTCCTAGTGGGAATTGTTTCACTTTCAGTCTTCAGTATTTCATTACTGAGAGCTTCCCATTCTCTTAGGCTAACTTCCCTTGTAAAATTTTAGTCACGAGGTCCTTCCTATCCTTTCTCTGAATTTACTTTCTCAAAATTTGAGGTGTATGTCTCCTTATTATAGGCTTTATCAAACTATTCACTTCTCAAATAGGTCTTTCCATTTTGAAGAAAACACCGTCTGTGCCCTGAAATCCATCGCTTTCTTGTACACGATTTTGTAATATTTAGCAATGTCTTCTAGGTTCCTCTGGGTAATATCATTTGTACTCAAATTAATCACCAGAAGTGTGCAGTATTCACACATCTTAGTAAGTCTTCAGAGATTCTCCTTCATGTCTGGGATGCATGGGAAACTAGCTAACCCCTTTAATATTATTATCGCTTTGGAGAATAGTTGGCTCAAAACCCCCTCAGACAAGAGTCACCAACCTCCACTATTCCTTCTTCTTTCTCTCACCCTTAGTGTGTGAACTCTTTTCCAACTATCCCTGAGGATTTACAACACCATTCCTTGGAGGACAAAGGCTGCTTCTTCTGCAGAGGGTACAGCTCCATCCTCCTTGAGACTATCCTCATATCGATTACTCATCTCCAAGTATTTCATGGTCGTTCTTCTTCTTTCTTTTCTGTCACATTCCTTCACTTTCCCACTTCTTGATGGCAGTCATCATTTCCTTTTGCCTCTTCAGATTAATTTTATCCCTTTTGTTTTTTATTCAAAACTGAAGCTCTTTTTCTGGCTTTTCCTTTTATTGTATGGTTTTTTGCTTTGTTTTGTTTGTTTTGGGCTAGGCAATGGGGTTAAGTGACTTACCCAGGGTCACACAGCTAGTAAGTGTTATGTGTCTGAAGCCAGATTTGAATTCAGGTCCTCCTGAATCCAGGGCTGGTGCTCTATCCACTGCATCACCTAGTTGCCCCCTGGCTCTTCCTTTTAAGGGATACTTCATTCTCATTGATAACTGTTCTACAAGTTCCTTTAATAGAAAGACTGGAATTTAAGAATATCTCAAAGGAACGAAGTTTTTGTTCCTTTGTTTTGTGTCCTTGAAGTCCCTTTAGTGTTAACTTCTCTTCCAGGAAGGAGAGTAACCCATTCTTTCTGCATACATAACAGCCACAGAAATACAACCATTGCGCATTCTAGGTAGATCAGTACAACATTCACCCAGCTCTGAGTGAGACCTGGAAGCGAGATTTGCAATTCTTTGTTGTTCTTGCTAGCTGCTATTCTGAAGAACTGCTGAGGCACATTGCTTGCGCTTATCTTGAACTCTGCTTTCTCACCTCAGCACCTTGACAGTCATACCCATCTTTCCTTCTTTCCTTTTCTCCTCTTTTATTTTGTATCCTTCTTGTTCTGCTTCTTGGGATCTTCTATAAATCCTTCTCTTTCTCCTCCAACTTAAACCTTTCTCCTCCTTTGGATGGAATCCTACTTCTTCAGATTATCCTTAAATCATCCCCAAATTCCCCTCCTTAAATTTAATTGCTGGACTTGGTGATTCCAAATGCCTTCAAAATATCCTTCTTTTTCTTCAGCTCAGGCTCTTTTTCCCACAAAGCCTTCCACCATTATAATCAGAGCTCAAATGATCATTAATCTATGTAATAGGAGTTTTTTTTTTAAAAAAAGGAGATATTACACACTTCCTAGTATGTTTTACAATTTCTCTCATCCCATCAAAAGCCCATGAGACTCTAGGTGTCAAGTCTGAGGGCAGGGGGTAGATTCACATTCTTTTGGGACATTTTCATGGTGAGAAGAATAGAGAAGGAAAAAAAAGTAGAATCCTAAGGATGAACAGCAGTTTCTCAATTCGTAAGCCAATGAGAACAGGATGACCCAGACAGGACAGTTGGTGATCGAGGTCCAAAGGAAAGTTAGAAAACTGCCAGGAGGGGTTGTTTTCACCAGATATAGAGAAGAAAATACATAAAGGGCAAAATATTGGGGAATTGGAGAGTGGTATCCACTTATTTGAGGAATGGTTGAGTACTTTAATGTTTGGTTTCCTTTTCTGTTTCAATTACGTTACTGGTTCTGTGCTGCGGTCTACTCATGTCAGTTGATACGGTAATCACAGTACCTTGTGGGTAATCACAGCAGGTTGAATTTAGAAGTCTCCAGTATTACACTGGCACAGCGACTTGAGCCATGCATGGTCTGCTTACCAAAAAACCAGCCCTCATAAACATGAATCCAAGTCCGTGAGAGGCTACTACTGGTTGGCACATGGGCAACATTCTTTCATTCAATAATTATGCATTCAGCTCCTGCCATGTACCAGATACTGTGCTAGGCTGTGGGAATATAAACACAAAACAACAACAACAGACAAAAAACCCTCATTGCCCTCAAGGGGCTTGAATTTTGATGGGGGAAACAACATGAATGCCTAAAAGTGAGTACAAAATATATACAAAATAAATAAAAAGTCATTTGGGGAGTGGACCAGCAACTGAGAAGCAACATCCCTGTTTCTGGTGAGGGCATCGCCATTCTCCTAGTCACTCAGGCTCCTGGTCTCACACCACAGTCATTCAATCTACTGCCAAATTTTGCCATTTCCCACTTTACGAGGTCTTTTGTATAAGTTCCCTTGTGACCTAGCACACATCCACAGCCCTCGTTCAGGCCCTCACCACTGGATTATTGTGATAGCCCTCTGACCAGGCTCACTCCTCCAATCCAGCCTCCACTAGGCGGCTACAGTGAATTTCCTAAGGGTTATGCCTCTCCCTCCTGCACCTACGTCAACCCCGCACTCAGTCCAATGGTCCCCTATTATCTCCATGATTAATTGTAGAATTTAAAGTTTTTCATAATTAGTCTCTTCTCACCTTTCCAGGCTTCTTATACTTGACTCTCCACTGAGCACGCTACAATCTTACTTGCTCTGATTTGCACATGAACTTCATCTCCCCTGTCTGTGTCCTTGCTTTGCATTGGCTGCCCTCCGTATTTGGGATGCTCCTCTTCGCATCTTCCAGTTAGTTTCTCTGGCTTCCTTAAAGACTTAGCTCAGATTCTACCTTCTTTACAAGGCTTTTCCTAGCCCCCTCAACTACTAATACCATCTACTCTGAAGTTATCTTCTACCTCCGTTATAAATATTTTGCATGTACCTCGCTGTTCATGTGTTTCCTGCCTTATTAGAATGTCAGTTTCTAGTGGACAAGGACTAATTTTACTTTCATTGTATCCCCAATGCTTAGTGCAGTGACTGGAACACAGCAAGCACTTAATAAATGCTTGATGACTGTTTTTAAAACCAGGAAAGAGGAGATAACAAAATATTAAGTTAAAAAGCTTTTGCATAAATAAAATAAATGCAGGTAGACAAAGAAGAGAAACTGTGAAGTGGGGGAATAATTTCAGCAAACATAAGCCAAAAAATTATATCCACAACTCATAAACTATATAGGTATATGTGTAGTACATATACATATATACATATATATACATATATACATATATATACATATACATATATATGCATATATACATATATGTACATATATACATATATGCATATATATACATATATATATTATATCCTTATTTACATATATATTTGACCATTTATCAATGGAGAATGGCTTTTGGTCACACATACATGCACACTCCATATGTGTATACACACATGCATATTATATATAGGCATGTAACATTTATCATATATATATACACACATATTATATGTATACACACAATACACACACAACATATATATCTCCTCCCCAAATTGCAGGTCAATGTTGAAATAACTACTGATACATACAAATACAATCTTGGTTGGGCTGTAAATTGGTCCAAACATATTGGATATCATTTTGGAATTATGCAAGAAAACTTATTTCTACTCTCTGAGTCAGCAATGTTTTTACTAAGCATATACCCTAAGAAAGTCAAATATTGAAAGAAGTCTAACTTACACCAACATATTCATACTTCTTTGTGATAGGAAAGAACTAGAAAGAAAGTAGGTGTTCATTGATTAGAGAACACCTAAAAAGCTATGGTTTATGAATGGACTAGAATATTGTTATTCAGTAATAAATGAAAAATAGGAAAAATTTAGAGAAACATAGCAAATTTAATATGAACTGATATATAGCAAAGTAAGCAGAAACCAAAGGATAATGTGCATAATGATTACCACTACATAAGTTAAATGACGGCTAAAAGGAATGTTGAGTAATAATATATGTTAAGTCCTTTATACACTGTAAAACACTGTATAAACTTTATAAATTATAAATAATTATAATAAATGTTGATAAATATGTATATATACTATACAAATATATAATATATAAATAAAATTGTAAACCAACTTATGAATAAAAATACTATTATTAGCTATCAGTGATAATATTAATAATAGGAAAACCAAAGAAGTCCTCAGGAAATAGATACTAGAAGCATATTTTCTTCCTCATGGAAGAAAGCCAAAGGAGATGACAAGGCTTTATACAATGTCACTTTATCAAATGTACCTGTTTTTGTTTTTTTCTTTGGTTTTTTTTTTCCCACAAGGGAAAATTCATGGCAAAGAGAGATTTTGTTGTGGCTTTTTTTCCCTCCAGGTATGACTGTGATGTAAAGACAAAGGGCATCAATAAAATGTTCTGTTTTGTCTTGAAGAAAAAAAGTACTTCAAAGTAACACCCTGGGGCCAAGGTGAAGTATTCTAGACAAGCCATAAATGAAAGGCCTGTTATTCCAGGAAGCTAATGTGATTTAGTGACACTTCAGGTTAAGAGCTGAATTCTTCCCATTAGCCCCTGACCCCGGGCAACTCCCCCCCACCTTTGCCTAGCCCTGACACCTACGTCATCAAAGAGGTCAAACAGCTTCTCTGCCACCTTGAGGCTGTTGGAGCCAGCACCTTGTAAAGTCAGACGATGCAGGATTTCACCAATGATGCTCATAAGTACCAAAATGTTCTCCTCTTCCTTAAGCAACAATTTTTCCATCATGTCTGACAGTTGGTTCCGGAGCAGATCTCCCTGCAGGGAATGATGATGAAAAGGAGAAAGACCTTAATGTATTCTGGCTAAAGATTTACCAGAAGGCTCTGTATATTCTACAAAGCTAAAACTGTCTTCTGGACCCCTCCCACCTAAAATACCAGCTCCCCTCAGAATTTTTTCCCTGATCTGTCAGGCCTTTAGCAAAATAGTAAAGGGATGAAAGTTTGCCTGTGTGCCCTCAAGTTCCTCCTTTCGCTGGACAGAAAGAGGGTCTGGAACCTTGTCTTATGAAGATGAATTAAAAGAACTGTGGATATATAAGCTGGAGGAGAGAAGAAATGGAGATGATATAATTGTTGCACGTATAACACACTGTAAGAGGAATATTGACAAAATAGAGTTTATCCAAAAAATGGCTTGGATGGGTCTCGAAATCAAATTACATAAAGATCAGTTGAAGGAGCTGGGAATGCTTAGACTGGAGAAGATCTTTTGGTGAATTCAAGAGCTCACTTGGCTTGCTATTTATTGACTATTGACTCAGTAGAGCAAAACACTACCTAAAAGGCACCTTTCATGCATATATCAAAATTATTCAAGAGTTCATGAAATATATAACAAAAATATAACAACAGATAGCCTTATTCAATGATCCTCTGGTGATTATTACCAGACAACGGATATGATAATGACTTTTGCCAACCAAAGGTGTTTGCCACTATAATGGAAGAGATCTCTTTTAAGTTGAAGAGTAATTCTCTGTAGATGGTGAAGTCCTCCAGATGCTCTTCTTTGCAGATTTTAGTTTCATGAAACCCTAGAATACTACACAGACTTCTGGAGAAGATCCATAAGCACTCAAAGGATTTTGGCTTAAATATCCACATAAGAAAACCAAGTGAATGAATAGTCTCTATTGTCCAGATTATGACAAGTAGTTATGAGAACAATGTATAGAGCCCAGCTCTATACGTAATTATTTCTTGGATAGATACTGATAGTGGATAATGAGTTTTGGTATTAAAAGCAAGAGTGAGCTAAATTACTCTCAAGAAGTTGCAAAGCTCCTTTAATTCCCCTTAAATTAAGGTCCATCTTTTTAATAGTAATATTCTGTCATCATTGTTATATGGCTTTCAGCCAATGACTATTACAGTTTCTGAAGATTTAAAAATGAATATCACTCACAGGACAATGAAATGGCATGTGTAGGTATGATCACTCTATAACACATAACAAACATACAAAGAAAAAAAACTCGAGTAAGGGAGGTCATCTAAGCAAGTAAGTGAAAAAAAAATGAGATAAGCATGCGGCAAGAACAGGAGAAATCCAATAAGCAACTCATGTTCTACTGCTATCAGTGTTATGTCAAGAGAAAGCAAGGGAGGCCTCTAGCATATAGGGTGAACCACCTGTGCCAAACTTCTTGGGAGATCTGGACAAGAGTGACATAAGATTGGGTAAGAAGAAATAGGTTGCAATCCGGATTACTGGAGGGAACATCTGAATTGGTGAGATTTTTAAAAATCCATTTAGAATTTCAATATTTAAGTTTGTAGGTATTCTTGCTCAGGCATGTGTTGAACTAGATGACCTCTGAGGTACCTTCTAACTCTGAGACCTGTGATTCTATGTTAGGGGGATGTTGGGGGTGGGGGGAGGAAAAAAATAGGGTAAAATAAAAGAGAAGGGGCAGCTAGGTGGTGCAGTGGATAGAGCACTGGCCTTGAAGTCAGGAGGACCTGAGTCCAAATCTGACCTCAGACCAAACACTTGACATTTAACTAGCTGTGTGACCCTGGGCAAGTCACTTAACCCCAATTGCCTTAAAAAAAAAGATAAAAATAAAAGAGAGACTTTTGATAGTGCTAAATAAGAAAGTAGTGTATGTCCAGGGAGAGCATGAAAGAATAAGGAAGTGACTTTTTTTTTTTTTAACAAGGTGGTTGGGAAAGGGAGGAGGGCAGGGAGAAACAATCGTGGCCTTAAACCTTAAATCCTGAACTGGTGGGGATATCCTTTTGGGGGACACTTTCCATCAACAGCTGTGAGTATTTCCATTCTTACCTTCTTAGGTTGAAGCAGAAGGCTGCCCAACCCCTGCAAACTCATGGTTTGTACCTCCTTATTGGAATTTCTCAAGGATGAAAGTAGGAAGCTCCGGATAGACCACCGAGACTTATAGCGTGGGACCTCTTTGCTGTTGAGAAGCTGAACAGAATTCTTAGAGTGAGCTTTTCCCATCATGCAGAGCTGGCCCTGAACTCTGGCCTTGAAAGACCATGTCAGGGACATAGGAATGGATATATGTGCACCAAGAATAACCTCACGCCTTGCTTATCCTGCCCAGGGTGGGAATCAGGAGTATGAAAAATACCCATTCTCCATCCCAGGTTCTTGGTTTGAATGGGCCCCAAGGACAGGTGTGGCCAAGGTTGGGACAGGCTTCTCTATCTTCTTCTTCACATAGCAGGCATGGTGCAGCAAACTCAATGGAATTTTGTTCACTGACCTCAAAGTCCTGTCAGGGATCTATCCTCTGGTAGTTTCTTTTCCCCACCATTCTGTGGCCAGTGTTTCTGCTCAAATTTAGCCTCTCTTGGGGCATGAGATCCCCATGGAAACTCAGTGCTGGGACAATGAAAGCCTAGGACTGAACTTCCTCTCAGCTATCAGGGAGGAATCCCTGAGAGTCAATATTCAGGGATTGGACAACATGTCTGAGCAACAGCTTTCTGTCTTATTCCTAAGCTTGGAGGATTTGATCTGTTTCCATGCAAATTATTTAACCTGAAAATGTCTTATCTTCTCAGTCTGACTTCTAAGAGCTTCTCTCACCTCCTGGATCTTTTAACTGATCTTTCCCAGGCACCTCTTTGGGCCCATTATTGCCAAGTCGAGAAAGGTCTGACCTTGAGTTCTAGCTTGGCTATTTACTGCCTGTATGATCATGAGCAAGTCTCATCCCCTCTCTGAGATACAGTTTTCCCATTTATAAAGCCTAGGATATTTTCTTCTAACTACCCTACCTCATACTTGGCCAAAATGAGGCTCATCTTCCTCTTTTCTTCCTACTTACATCCTTGGTTAAATCTTATTCAAAGGCAGAAAAAAGAATCAGAGATCACAGATTCACAAATCTCAGACTGGTAAGGTAACTAAGAAGTCATCTCATCCAATTCATAATCTGCTTGAGAGAAGGGATTGTTTTTATTTTTAAAATTTGTCTTGGTTTGTCTTCATATCCCCAGTGCTTTGTACATAAAGAACACAATAAATGCCTAGATTGGATTGGGTACATATGATCCAAAACAAATCACTTAACTGCTGACAATTTTTCTCCCAGGGTTGTTTTGGGGGAAAGCATGTTGTGCTATAGAAAAATGCTCCAGAAATGTAAATTATAATTATAGGGAGCCCATTACTTCCAAAGAGAGCTCATTCTTCTTTTGGACAGCTCTGATGGTTAGAAAGCTTTTCTGTAGACCAAGCCTAAATCTCCCTCTCTAACCATTCTTCCTAGGTCGGCATTTTAGAGCCATGTGGAAATATAATCCTGCCATATACTTGCAGAAAGATTTCACGTACTTTGTCACCCTCTCAAAGTCTCTTTTCTCCAGGCTGAAGAGTACTAGCAACATGAACTGGAATCCCCAGGGTACTGGTAAACAGCTCTAATCTTGGTCAAGGCCCTTAGATCCCCAGAGTATCAGTTTCTCTCTATATAAAATAGGAATAATGAATTTTACCCTATCTGCCCCCTAAGGATGTGAGAATCAAATGACAAAAATGGATATGAAAATAGTTTACAGATTATAAAGCTCTAAATATAAATGATAAGGATTTGTGATAAAATGAAACCCTCTGCTTTGGATACTATTCTATACTTTTCAAAGTATACATTCAGATTTTCATTATTGCTTCCATCTACATCATTTCATTTGAATCTCACAGGATTCCCTCTCCTCCTTTAATCTTATGCTTACTTTAGTTGGTCTAGTTCAGGGGTGGGGAACCTGTGGCCTGGAGGCCATCTGTGGCCTTCTAGGTCTTTGGGTATGGCATTTTAACTGAGTCCAAGTTTTGTAGAACAAATCTTTCTATTAAGGGAATTTGTTCTGTGAAGTTTGGGTTCAGTCAAAGGGCTACACTTGAGGGGCTAGAGGGCCACATGTGGCCTCAAGGCCGCAGGTTCTCCACCCCTGGTCTAGTTCCATGTTCTGTCAGCCTAATATTTCATTAAGAAGAGCTCTTTGATATTTGCCTGGGTCTTGGGTTAAAAGCAAGCAAGCAAACAAATAAACAACAACTACACAATGCAGGATGAGAGAGGTATGACTAGATGATAACTTTTCTAGAAAATAATTGGGATCTCAGTGGACCACAAGTTCAGTGAATCAACAGCATAACATGGCAACCTCCCAAATTGTAGTGAAATCTGAGGATGCATTAAAAGAGATAGGGCATCCAGAATGAGCAAGTGAATAGTCCTGCCATTCTTTGACCTGCCCAGAATCTATTAGGAGAAAAATGTTCAATTCTGGATGCCACATTTCAGGAAATAAATTGACAAACCAGTGTCTGTCCAGAGGAGGGAAACTACTATAGAAAGGGGACCGGAAACAATGCTGTACAGTTATCCCTTCCACATCACAGAGGTTAGGGATGTGGCACCCCCACAATCTGGAAAATACATGTAAAAAATTTTGGCCCTCCTTTCATACCAAAGAAATCTGAATTATTATGATATTAAAAGGTAGAATATGTTGAGATTATATAATACTATAAATATATTTTATGCATTTCTGAGTTTCTAAACCTCTTCTGTGTCATCTGCTGGCCTTTGCATGTTATCTGCGGCTTCTGCAATACTGTCAAAAAATCCCCATTTAATTTCTTATGCCAACCCACAATATATCAAAACCATGATGGGGAAAGTTGCACTGTGGAAGGGATAACTGCACAAGGGTTGGGCTAACTGAGGATGTTTCAGTTGAAGAAAAGAAGACTTAGAGGGAAATGATAGCTGTTTTAAAATATCTGATGGGCTGTCATGCGGAAGACAAAATAGATATGTTTTGCTGGATCTCAAAAGGACAGAACTAGGAACAGTTGGAGAGAGTTGTGAAGAAGATTTTAGGTGCAATGCAAGGAGGAAAACCTTTTTAAAGTAATGGCTGTCAAAAAGTGAAATGGGCTGTCATAAGCAGTATTTTCCATCAGCAGAGGTCTTCAAATGGAAACTGGATTGCTATTTGCTGGGGACGTTGAGAAGGCAACTCTTGCTTAATCATATAAACACGACTAGGCGTTCTCCAAGGTCCCTGGCAACTCTGAGATTCTGTGACTCCATCATCTACTCTTCCTGCCCTGGTGGGAATGAAGGAGATAACTGCTTACCACATAGGGTACTCTAAGGTGTATACAACAATTTTACCTGCAGCTACCATCAAGGGGACCTCTTCATATGCGTCACTAGACCAAAAGTCATCTGAACAAAACTACTCCTCTGCCTTTGCCTCATGAGCTCTTCCTCACAACCTTCCAGAGAAAGAAATACTCTGGATTCTCAGTGTCCTGAGGTTGTGAATGTGAAATTTGGAGTTCATTCCTCCCAAACAGAGTAGATGTGAGACTCTACCTGGACAGCCTTACCTCAGTGATAACGAGGATGCCTACCAAATGATCCCGCTCATATGGACTCTTCATGCTACGCATAGCATGACTTAAAATGCTCTTGATCTCACACTTGTAGTGAGTTATGGCTCTAGGGGGAGAGAAATAAACAGGGAAAAACTCTTAATCTCTAATGATGGACTTGTCCAGTTGAGGATAGGGTATAGAGAACCAAGGGTCACAATTGAGAAGGAAAGTTCAATAGGTCAGCCAACTAGCATTTACTGTCTATTATGTGCCAGGAACTGTGCTAAGTGCTGATGCATATGACTTAATCAACAGATTAAGGAAGCAGCCATCTATGGAATGCAATTTAATGGACACATTCTCCCAAATGCTTCTCTTATTATTCTGTCACAGGGTCTGAAATTTTACCATTAATGCAACATTTCTTTAGACTACATGTTAGCCTCTTCCAAAAAAGAAAACCCAATAAATCAGTGTAGGGAGAAAATTTAAAAAACCCATATGTACATATGTATTTATGTATGTGTGCGTGTGTGTGTGTGTGTGTGTGTGTGTGTGTATATATATATTAGATATACATACACACACACAAACATATATACTAGAAATATATACACCTCTGTCTCTCTGTATCTCTCTCTCTCTCTCTCTCTCTCTCTCTGTGTCTCTGTTTCTCTGTCTCTCTGTGCATGTTTCTCTCATCCACTGCCATTTGTCAGTGGGATCACTCTTTCTTGTGTTTCAAACCCTTGGGTTTTAGCATTTCCCTCCCAGGATCTCATTTAAAATGTCAGTCCTTCAGAAGGAAGAGCACATCCAGTTCCCAACCACTCAGTGGGGAGGAGTTTTCAGACACCTCCAACCTGCATAGGATAGACCCAAAGGCAGTCTGAAGACCATGGAGGTAAGGTGAAGGATGTCTATTAGTATAGAAATGGGGAGAAACATTGGGTGCAAACTCCAAAGATATTGCAGGCATGCATCTTGGGATCTAATACCTCAAGGGGTTTCACACCTCAAGGAGAGCATGGCCCAAATTTTCCCTCTTGCCCTGTCCCCAGTATCTTTTCCCCATGTACCTGGTCAGGAGGGTCACACCCTGTTTGAATGTATTCATATTCGTGAAAAGGTCCCAGCCCTGTTGTAGCTTCATATAGGCAAATATCTCCCAGTTGTCAGTGGTCCAAAAGAGACCTTTCAGGGCCTCTAGGCATGTCCTGTGGAGCAGAGAAATCAAGGTAAGAGGGTTCAAGTTTAGCTCCCAATTCCTGACTCTGGAATGTGTTTACAGGGATTTGTTTACCTGGGCTGCCCTCTGCTAATCCCTAATAAGCCTATTTTATTACTAGAACTTTGGCAGATCAGAGACTTTCTCAGTGTAGGCATTCTCTTCACCATGGTAGTTAAATCGTGGCACTTAACTCCTCCATGCTTTTACATCCTGTGTGATTCTTGTCTATATCTTCCTATCAATCTTTGCAAAAATCCCATAGCTTCAAAGTTGGTAGGAACCTCTGAGTTCATCTATTTTTATATCTTTTACAAAATATCCAATATACAGTAATTTTGTAATTTAGGCAAGGTACACCTTTTCTTCAGCTTGATTTTTAAGTATGTCTGATTAGACTGATCCTTTTTTTGTTTGTTTGTTTGTTTGTTTGTTTTGGTTAGGCAATGGGGTTAAGTGACTTGCCCAGGGTCATGCAGCTAGTAAGTGTTACATGTCTGAGGACATATTTGAACTCAGGTCCTCCTGAATCCAGGGCTGATGCTCTATCCACTGCGCCACCTAGCTGCCTCGACTGGTCTCTTTTAAATTAACATAGATTTCACTGCAGAATCAATATGATTATTCTAGGTCTTGGTGCAATGTCATCTATCCCTGAATTTGAAGACCTTCCCAATAGCAAAGAAACCTTTTGTTTAGAATGTGCACATGACATCTGTAACATTGGCACACAGTTTAGGGGAGGGCTTATCTCTGTTTGAAACATAGCTTGGTCTTAGCACTCATTGAACAAAACTATCTATTAGTTCCATCTGTTAGAGAGTGTTCTGTGACTTCAGCATATATATGGAAGAAAGCCTTCAGAGTAGCATTTTATTCCAAGGCAAGTGCTTCTGAAAAATTATTATAGAATAAATGCTGACAAAGATGATAAATACTGGGAATGGTAAATGTTGTGGAAAGATAAGTACACTAATGTATTGTTGAAGGGGCTATGAGTTGGTTCAACCATTCTGGAAAGCAATTTGAAATTGTAAGAAGGTGAGTAAAATGCCCATACCCTCTGACACACTGGTAGATATATAGCCTAAGGAGGTCACTGACAGAAAGAAGAGTCCCATGTTTACCAAACATATTTGTAGAAGCACTTTTTGTAGTAGCAAAAAAGTGGAAACTGAGCAAATGCCAATCAATTAAGGAATGACGTACCACAATATGACGCATGAATGTAATGGAATATTACTGTGCTATAAGAAATGAACATGAAGGACGTGAAAATGCAAAGGCTTATATAAACTGACACAAAGTGAAGCAAGTGAAAGCAAGAAGACAATATGAGCACTGACTACAACAACATAATTGGAATGAAAACAAACAAATCAATTGAAACTGAATGCTGTGAAATTATAATGACCAAGCTTTGCCTCAAAGAACATAAGAGAAATGACTTCCCCTTCTTCTTTGCAGAGGCATAGGACTGTAAGTAGAGCAGCTAGGTAGCACGGTTGATAGAGCACCAGGCCTGGAGTTAGGAAGACTCATCTTCCTGAGATGAAATCTGGCCTCAGACTCTTACTAGCTAGGTGACCCTGGGCAAGTCAATCAACCCTGTTCGCCTCAGTTTCCTCATCTGTAAAATGAACTGGAGAAGGAAATGGCCAACCATTCTAGTATCTTTGCCAAGAAAACCAATGGGGTCACAAAGAGTCAGATACAACTGAATAACAACAACAAAGTGGGGATGATTGGATCCAGTGAGAGTTTTTTAAGGATGAGGAAGATATGGGAATATTCAAGAGCAAGATTCCACATTCCAAGGGATCCATGTAGGTTTGGTCACAAGCAAAACTAGGTATGATATGATCTTTTTTAAGGATGAGAAGATATGGGCACATTTGTAAGTAGTAGGGAAGGTGTCATTAGATAGCAAGAGATTGAAGATTAGAGAGAGTAGGAATTCTTGTGGGGACAATCTGCTGGAGAAGTTAGGAAGGATTGGCTTTGGTAAGCAGAAGGCCCATTTCTTCATCTTCATCTGAGAGCAAGGTGAAGGAGGAGATAGTGTGAAAAGATGTCTGAGTTTGGGGAATTGAAGATGAGAAAAGACGAACTATTAGAGAAAGACCTCAAATTTTTTGGTGCAGTATGAGGTAAAGTCCTTGACTAAAAGAGTGGGTGAAGGGGTTGTGGTGGTAGGCTTGAAGAAAAGACAAAAATGTTTGGAACAGACACTGGGTGGGGGTGGACTAAAGAGAAATCAATGAGAGAATAGAATACTTGCCTTGCAGCTGTCAGGGGTTGGTTGCAACAAGTAATGTAAATTTGTAGTGGACTCAATCAGTATGTTTTTGTGATTCTCTTCAGTTTCATTCAGGAGGATGTGAATAAAGGCAAAGGAGGTAGGTGGTGTGGGGTAAATCATGGTTAGAGCTTGACAAAGTGAGATCAGTAATAGGACAAGTGGGTAAAGAATTCAGGAGTGGAGGATGGTTTAAATTGAGCTGGATCACAAAGGGTTCAGGATAAGAAAGGGAGAGGAATGGAAGGTATGTGTCCTTCATCCCATCTACTGGATGCTCTGCCTCTGCTGTCTATAGCTGCTGTCGTTGCCACTTCTGTATCCATCCTCCAGCTGCCTCAGCCCTTACAATTCTCTAGCCCCATATAGCCCCAAAGATTGTAGCAGCTTCATGGTCCCCTCACTTACTTCAGGAACCCTCAGCATTCACCTAGAGTCAGTCGTTGCTTCTGACTACCATATTCAGGAAGTTTTCTTCTTCGGGTGGCATGTGCCTTTTTGTCTTCCCAGGATCCCTTATCCTTCCAGTCAGGGTTTTTTTTTTTTTAACCTGTGCCTTTGGACCATAAGTCTTTCTTACTGTTGCCAGCACACAGTTGTGTCTTGTCTCTCTCCTCCACCCCTCACAAAAGAATGGGGAGAAGGAGAGAAGGTGAAAATAAAGACTTAGCCTTCAGCTGGCTCTTCTACATGCCTACTCTACTTGTCAACTTTTTTCTCTAAAAGATGAGACTATTTGTGATTTCTATACATCTTCTGCTGATATTTTCCAAATGACTTTGTACTTAAATGTACTTTGTCCTTGGCTGCCATGAGCTCTTGGCTTGGCATGTAAATCAAGTTTGGGGCTCAGCCAAAGTGAATTCATATCAGCCCTGGGCACACATAATTAGAAAGGCAAATCTATTGCATTTAAGAGAAAAACAACGATAGAACACATTCTAAAAGCAAGGAAATCCATAGGATTCTGAAGTCCCTGTGCTGGAAAGGAACTTGGAGGCACTTCAGGCCCATCCCTGCTTTCCATCGTGCAGAGGGCTCAGGACAGATGGTCATCTACTATGGATCATCAAGGAGGAGTTTACAGTCTTCCCATCATCCTGGTGCTTCCTCTGGAAGTGATATAGCTTATTTATGTTCTTCCTAATATCAGGTACTCAGAACTGGGGCAGAACACTACTCCAGGATGGACAAAAACTCCAAATATTCTGCTAGAAAATGTACTGAATCAATTGATTATCAGCTCTGAGGGGCAACCTGATGTGGCATACAGATCTACAAGTCAAAAGACCTGACTCTGCCATTTGGTGGCCATGAGACCTGGGTATCACTTCACCTCTCTAAGGCTAGGTTTCCTTATCTATAAAGAGATAATAACAGTAACTTCTTTTCTTACCTCATAGTGTTATAGTGAAGAAAATGTTCTGTAATCACTATAGAAATGAGAGTTTCCTTACGTCTACTCTAGTCTTGTTTTCCTGGCATCCACTGGCTCATCACTCAAAGTCAGGAAAATCTAGGTTTAGATTCTCCATCTGACACTAACTGGATGACCCTGGGGAAATCACCTAATTCACCTGGGCCTCAGTTTACTCATTTGTAAAATGAGGAGGTTGGACTCAATGCCCTCTAATATTCCTTCCAGTTCTAAATGTGTGATTCAATTTTATTCTCTCACTCCTATGTATCTGATGAGCTCCATACTTTTCAGATCTCACTTTTGCTGTCTTTTTTTGCATAGCAGTTCCATCTCTTTGGTAGAGTCCTGACTCTACCTTCTGGCTCTGACATCTGACTTTTCTTCCTGCCTCATGTTAGCATACATCTATTTCCTGTTTGTCTTCAACCTGACAGTTGGCTGTCACCTGGCCATCACTGTCTGGCTGGGTATGCCTTTTGTGGGGTAAAAGTATAACCAAAATGAGTGACTAGCGAGTCAGCCACATATCCTGATCGCATGTATGAAGTAATTTCATTGTCAATCCTTCTACAGAGGAGACCTCAAGACAGGAAAATCTGTATTAAGTAATAAACACGTGCATCACGGGAGCATATACCATTTTTGCTTGCTCATAATATTTTATTAAACTAGCCCTCATTGCATAAGCACTCCCTTCTCTTTATAGAGACATGTATGCGAACGCATGCATTCATTCAATAAGAATTTATGAAGCCACACTATGTGTCAGGCACTGAGCTAGGTCCTTGAGATCTAAAGACATAACAAGACAGCTCTTTTCCTCAAGGAGCTTACATTCTATTGAAGGGAAACAGTATGTACACAGAAAATTAAATGCAAAATATATGCAGAGTAGATGCTAAATAACTCCCAAGAAAGGGAATTAGTGACTAGAGGGTACAGGAAGAATATCAGGATAGACTTCCTAGAAGAGGTGGCACTAAGATTAAGCTTTTCTATGGGCAGAGGGCCATTTGCAAGACTGTGGAAAACAGATGTCCCCACGGCATGATACGTGCTGTACAGGATAACTCTTAACACCAACCACAAGTCGGGCCAGCTGCTTTTTAATTCCCTCAACAAAGTGTAATACTAAAGACCCTCAGGGTAAAGATCGAGAAGCAGAACAAAAGAGTAGACACTTTGTCTACTCACTAATTAAAATGCTGGAAAGTTCAAAGTGGAGATTGTGAAATGAGGAAGCAGCCATGCCACCTACAGAAACAGGCCCCCTAAAGAACAGAGGCACGAAGGCTGAGTCACCGTAGGTCCGATCTTCCGCAAGCAGACGAGTATGCCCCCTGGACAGAACTGGAAAAGCACGGCTGGGGGGCCGGAGGCAGCCACATCTCCCCTAATTAATTGCTGCTGGCTCCCAAGAGTGCAACCCTGATGGGCTACTGCATTAAAGGAAGCCGAGGGTGAGTAAGAGTCTATGTTTGGCGGCTAGTTCTCTGCCGAAGGGCAGCACTGTGCTTTTACTACCACATAAACCCCACAGACAAATCTGCTTAGTGTGTTGAAAGCTGAGCATAGTGCTTACTCCTTCCCGGAGCGACTCTTGCTTTTTATGACTTCTGTTTTTCATATCTTTGGTCTCAGAATTTAAATTGTCACCTTCTCCAGTCTAGCCAGTACCCTATCTTCTCTGGGCTCCGGGAGCGCCCGGGGTGGCTATGGACTCACTATAGATAATCATTTACAAAGTCAGTCTTTTGGAACTTATTTACAGCTTGAAACTAAAGACCCCCCTTCCCTTCGTTTAGCTCCAGGCAGACCGGGGTGGAGACCCTTGCATTCTACGCTGCTTTTTCATAGGGAACATTTACTGGCTGGCAGGATTGCCTTTCTGTGCAGTGGGGTCCCATCTAGAGGAGTATGACCAGGATTGGGGGAGAGCTGGAAATCAGGCTTTACTAGGATTGTTTGAGAGAAGCTGAGGATGTTTAACCTGTCAAAGGGAAAATTTAGGTCGTTTAAAAGACTGTCACAGACTAGAGGGCACCTGTGTGGACTAAGATGGCAGAACTAGGAACGAACTGGAGAAGTTAGGAACAAGAAGGTGATTCCCTGTATGCGTGTTATCTGCTGTTTTCCCCCCACCTACTTTGTCCTTGCAATGGGCCCAGCCTGGGGCCAATGGACAAAAGAAAGTCGTCTCACTCAGGTCCAGGTGCCTTGGCTGGTCAGAAAGATGATCACGCAAACTCCAGGCAACACGTCAGGGTTAAGATTACAGAAAAGGAAGAGCAAAGACTCGAGTGGGAGAGTTGGCCTCTTCTGTTACTACTGAACAGCGGAGCTTTCCCTCTGGCTCAGAAATGGGAAGAGTCAGGTAGAGTGAAGCACCTGCGATGGCTCGCAAGAGGCAATCTCCAGAGGCCTGAGGCTCTCACCTGAAAGGACTGAGATACTCCAGCTTCAGGATATCTTCAAAATTGTCCAGAGAGTTGTCAACCATGTCCAGTTCAAAGAGGTAGTGCAGCTGTGTCAACAGGCCCAAAAAAATCCCGGAAAAGGCCCAATGGACTGTTATCCGGAACTCCCGGATGTAGAGGAGCTCATACACTGTATTCAGTGCCTACAAAGGGAGTTGGGGTGGGAGGATGAGAAAAAACACACAGCTTCAAGTTGTGCCACTTTTATCAGGGCACTCCCCTGATCAGAAGCCAACCACGGCTCTCCAATCAAGTCCAGCCTCTCAGTCTTTAGGTCCTCTAACATCCAGCCTGACCTTGCCCATCTAGCTTTATTTTCCTATCACTACCTCAGTAAGAGGTTACGAAAAAGCACTGAGGCTGAAAAAAATTATAGCATGTATGGAGAATGGTGATCAGTGCCATTGAACTGGAGCATAGGGCATGGGAAGCAGATTTGAAATACAATTGGAAAGATGAAGTAGCAATAGACTGTGGAAGGCCATACATGTCAGGCTAAACAGTTTGAACTTACTCATTAGGCAATGGGGAGCTATTGAAGGGTCTGGGGCAGGGGTCTGACATGACTAGATCTAGACATAAGGAGAGAAATCTGGAAGCTGTGTGAAGGGTGGTTCGGAAGAGAAAAAGAGTGCACCAAGGAAGTCCTGTTAGGAAGCTGTGGCAATATTCAGGCAGGTAGTAATCAGGGCCAAAAACAGATGACTGACTATGGGAACGGGGAAGAGCTGATGACTCAAGAGATGTTGTTAAGGATTAGGGCTAAATGTGAGAAGTGAGGACGATGGAAGAGCAAGAACTGATACCAAGGTTTCTAACATAGCTAAATGCTTTAAAAAAAGATTTTCAAAGGGTTTTAACATGTTATCTCATTTGATTTACACAACAGTCCCTTGGCCTAGTTAACACAAGTATTATCTCCATTTTACAGGTAAAGAAACTAAGGCTCAGAGAGGTTAACTGATTGAAAGTGGGATATGAACTTAGGTCTTTCCTAACTCCAAAGCCAGCATTCTTTTTTCACCATACTATGAAAGACAAGTTGAATGATTGTGCTGCAAACATGAAAAGCAAAATGAGAAATAGGAGCCAGCTTGGGGTTGAGTTTAATGGTTTGCAAAGACCCCCTATAGACAGCTGGAGATGGGGCCACTGCAGTTTAGGAAAGAGATCAGGGTTAGAAATATGGGCCATAGTCATCTCTATAGAGCTGGTAGTTGAAGTCAAGGGGGTGAAAGAAATGACAAATTTATGGACTAAAGAGAAAGAAGAGTTATAGAGACAGAACCTTGGGAATCATCTGCCTTAATGAGTCATACAGAGGACAAGAAGCCAGATCTGGTATGAGACATAAGGGTGCTTGGAGAGCCAAAAGGATGTGGTATTTTAAGCCAAAGAGAGAGAATATAGAGAAGGATGATGTGATCAAAAGCAGCAAATGCTGGGGCAGCTAGGTGGCACAGTGGATAGAGCCCCAGCCCTGGAGTCAGGAGGACCTGAATTCAAATCTGGCTGCAGACACTTGACACTTACTAGCTGTGTGACCCTGGGCAAGTCACTTAACCCCATTGCCTAGCCAAATATATATATATATATATATATATATATATATATATATATATATATATAAAATGCTGTAAATAGATTGAAGAGGAAGCTGTTGCTGTCCAGTCCTTTCAGTCATGCCTTATTCTTTGTGACCCTATTTGGGGTTTTCTTGGCAAAGATACTGGAGTGATTTGTCATTTCCTTCTTTTTACAGATGAAGAAACTGAGGCAAACAGGCTTAAGTGACTTGCCCTAGGTCACACAGCTACTAAGTGTCTGAGGCCAAATCTGAATCCAGGTCTTCTTGACTCCAGGCCCAGCACTCTATCCACTGCACCACCTAACTGCCCTAAGAGGAAGAGGACTGAAAAAAAAAATTATTAGATGGGATAATGAGCAAGCCATTGATTGAGAGGTCAAGTCAAATATTACCTAACAGACATCAGGGTCAATAGAATTGTGGAGACAAAAATCAGGTTGCAAGAAGTTAAGGAAACATTGGGAAGTAAGAAAGTGGAAGCTTTAGGTGTAGACAATTTTTTTTTCAAGAAGTTTGGCAGTAAAAGGGAAAGGGATCCTTAGATGAATGGGTTAGAAAGGCTAAAGAAGTGATTTTAAAAATACTGGGGCTCCTTGAGCATGCTTAAAGTCTGAAGGCAAGGAAGCAATGGAGAGGGTGAGATTGAAGACACCTCAGAGAAATGAGATGACTTTGGGGTAAAATGTGCTACAGAAGATAGGGAAGGTTGAGAATGGGAGTGCGGAACCTTCAGCCTCAAGGCCACGTGTGGCTCTCTAGGTCCTCAAGTGCATCCACATGGATTCAGTCTAGGTCCTCAAGCATATCCACATGAATTTAGTCAAAGGGCTGCCCTTGAGGACCTAGAGGGCCACATGTGGCTTCAAGGCCATAGGTTCCTCACCCCTAGATTAGGGCTAAGGGATCAACTTTAACAAGAGGTGGGAGTATGTCTTCTTCTCTAGCCAGAAGGAAAGAGAGAGTGGTCACTGCTAACTGAGCTTCTTCAAAAAGTAGTTATCACTCAGCTTTTGTCTTTGAAAGGACACTTTAGCTCTAAAGAACCAAGAAGGACCCAGGGTAGGGTCCAAAGGAGAGAAAACAGGACACTGGTTGCTTAAGGCCAAATCTAGGCTCAGGAAAATAAAAATCTCAGGATTCCTTCTGTCATGCTCTTCTGAACAGGAATGCATGTAGGGATTCAGGGAAGATGCTATGTCCAGAAAAATATATTAAAATCTATTTTTCTGTAGTGTTTTGTAACTTACAATGTGTTTTTCTCACAATCATGTGTAGTAGGTAGGACAAGTATCATAATTCCTACTTCACAGAGGAAACTGAGGCTTAGAAAGGTATAGCAAGGAAGTTAGAGTGATATAGCAGAAACAGCACTGGATATAGAGTCAGAGATGTAGGTTCAAATTCTGGATCCACTACCTATTAGTTGAGTGACCTTGGACAAGTCAGTTCTTATCCCTAAGCTTCAGCATCCTCAGCTGTGGGGAAAAAAAAAGGTATTAGACTAGATAACCTTTAAAATCTTTTCTAGCTCTAAATCTGGAATTCTATGATACCTATTGGCTCTCAGTCTCTAAATGATCTCTAAGACCCCTTCTATGCTGTGGGACCTTAAATCTTATGATTACCTATGACTTGGCCAGTGTCATACAGTTTGTTAAGTTTATAAGTCAGCACTCAAACCCAGATCTCTCAGATTTAAGTTCAGTGTCCTTTAGACTATACTGTCATTCATTTGATTAGAGCCACCCTGCAGGTATATCTCTTGAGAATCTTGTGTCTAGGAACAATAAGATGAGGAACCCCCAAAATGTGAACAGCCAAGAGAGCTTCATAAATTAAGCCCTACAAGGTAGATGGGCAATCTAATAGTGGAAGTTTAAGCAGTGTGATGAGGAGAGAGACAGACAGACAGACAGACAGACACACACACACACACACACACACACACAGAGTCAGAGATAGAGACAGAAAGAGAGAGACAGACAGACAGAGACAGACAGACAGAGTCACTGTGTTACTTTTGACAAGTTATTTCCCCTGGTTATTTGCCCTTTCTGGATCTTAATTCCCTCCTTTGTAAAATAAAAGTCTCTTCCAACCCTAAAAGTCAATAATTCTGTTGTCTACTCAAAGTAGAGGTTAAGATGCCTCCTTATAAGAAGTGTTATGGGAAGCATGCCCAGCATCGCTGCTTACCTCTATGGACTCCAGTTCTGTCTTATCCATTATGTTTTTTGAAATCATGTCTTCTTCCGATGGCCGATTCTTCATTTTCAGGTACAGCAGGGTCACGAGTCTCCTCATCAGATTTTTATCCATTGCCAGGATCTTCCACATCTCCATGACCTGCCTACAAAGTGTAGCCGGGTTACTTCACACTGTCCCCACTCCTCTTTTGCCCAAAGTTCAGGGGAGACTTCACTGGAGAAGTGTGGGAGGGAGAGAAAAAATGCTTCCACAGAACTGGGAGGCAGTAGCTTTCCGTTTCCTCAGGAGGGGCAGGGGGGAATTTCATGTGGGCATATCTGGAGATTACTTTATGTGGGTATGACTGAAGATGGTTGTATTGAGTATTTGTCCTTCGTGCAGATGCCAAAGCAATTTTCCTGAAGAGCAGACCCAATTACATTACCTTGTTATTCAATAAATTCCAGTGGATGCCTAGTACCTCCAGGATCAAGTGGAAAACCCTCTGTTTGGTCCTTAAAGCTCTTCGTCCACCTGGCCCTTCCTAGTTAACAGTCTTTTTTCACTCTACTGCCCACTCCATTCACTCTATGATCTGGCTCCACTGAATACTCTATCTCCCATATCTGTGCCTTTTCATTGGTTTTCCTCCATACTTAGGACACTCTCCTTCCTCATTTCTGCCTCTTAGTTTCCCTGGATTCCTTAAAAGGCTCAGCCCTGGAGTCAGGAGGACCTGCGTTTAAATCCAGCCTCAGATACTTGGCACTTACTAGCTGTGTGACCCTGGGCAAGTCACTTAACCCCACTGCCTAGTCAAAAGAAAAAAAGAAAGGAAAAAAGTCTCAGCTCAAATCCTACCTTCTACAGGAGACCTTTCCCTTCAGTTGCTAAAACCTTCCCTTCTGAGATAACCTTGTATCTACTTCATAAATACCTTGCATATTACTTACTTGTTATCTCCTTCATTAGAATATTTTTGCCTTCCTTTATATCCCCAGCACTTAGCACAGTGTAGGACACATAGTAGCATTTAATAAATGCTTGTTGACTGACAATATACGGATGTGAATAAATATTACTGTGCATAGGCATGACCCAACATTATCATATACGAATGTGACCACACAGTGTTATGAGGTGGTATGGCTAATTATTACTATAGACGGATGTGTGTATAATACATGTAATATTACTATAGAAGGACATGGATATGTGTATGTATATACATACATATTTATTTATTATCATGTGTGAGTATTATTGCATATTTTGGGGTTTGGCTATGTCTATACATTATCATACTACATATTATTACAGGTATGTATACTATGTACACTACATATTATTATAGGTTAGGTATGATAGCATATTACTATATGTAAGATTATACATTATATGTAAGTGTGATTATTATTACTATATATAAATATCATTCCTGGTTAGCCTAGAAAACTGATGTTGCCAGATTGACTGATATGACCAGATTAAAGACTTCTTAGTAGGAAATAGCTAGGCTCAATTGCTAGATAATCCTGGGATATAAACTTTTACTTTCATTTTTATCTTCTTTCCTCTGATGGCTTGCAAAGTCATCACAGATCACAGATTTAGAGAGAGAGGAGGGACCATAGAAGTCACTGAGTAAAATTCCTTCATATAGAAATGGAAGCCCAGAGAGGTTAAATGATTTGCTCAAGGCCCCTCAGATAGTAATTAACAGAGACAGGATTTGAACTCAGGTCCTCAGACTCCAAATTCAGTGTTCTTGGGGAAAAGCCCATATCAGGATTTGTAACCTGTTGTAGAGGCAATTTGGGGAAAGCAACATATCTGACACCCATTTTCTTCTCTGACAAATGAGGAGGATAGATCAGCTATCCTTTAAGGTGTCTGCCAGCTCTGGTCTTCGTGTCCCACATTGTAAGGTCACTTTCACCATCTATGAATCTATAAAAGAAGGGACTGCTCCCGGCAGGTTGACTAATCAGGCTAGTTGTAGCATAATAAGCAGGAACAAAGAGTTACTAAGGGTTTTGGGTGGTTGATCACTACTCAAGAAAGAGTGGAATAGAAAAGGACAACCCTGGGACGGCTAAAAGAGCCTGCCTGCCTCTTTCTACTCCAGATACTCTAAGCACCAAACTCTTCTTGTTTCCCAGGTGATAGGTGATTCTATGTTAAAGATGGGACAAAGGGATGCCTAGAGAGGAGGAAGGATTTGCCCAAGATCACAGTGAGTGGAAGGAATGGATGGTTCTGAGAGCTTGGGGAGCCCCCTTTTCTAAAGGAATTCCAAAGGCAAAGGTTTGTTGTGGCTCACCTCTTCAGTGATTTCTGAGACTAGAGACTTAGGGTTATAAGATCCTACACATTAGAGCTGGAAGGGACCTTAGAGATCATGTAGTCCAATCCACAGATTTTGCAGAAGAAGGAACAGAAGGCCAGAGGAGCCATGATTTGCCCAGGGTCTGGTTCTGAAGACACATGCAGAAGTTTCAGGCAGTAGACTCAGTCCTCCCCATCCCCCCCAAGGCTTGGTGGTACCTGTCCACTGGTCGGGCGAAGGACAGGAGTACTTCCACCACTTCCTGAGTGTGCTGTTGCCCAAACTTCGGGATAGTTTTCAGAAGGGACAGCTGAACATTCGAGAATGTGACAAAGGGGAACACCTTGTATATGCCCTGAAACACTTCTGCCACCTATAGGGAAGAAACACGCAAGGTAAGTTGCTCTTGCAATGACAACTCTTCATCTATAAAATGGGGCTAGTGATACTTGGACAATTTTTACAGAGTTTTCAGAAAAGTACTTTATAAACCCAGAGGACAATAGAAATGGCAGATGCTGCTGCAGATAATATTTATGTAGTACTTTAAGGTTTGCAAAGTACTTTATAAATATTTCATTTCATCCTCACAACAACCCTGTGAGACAGTACTATTTTAATACCTATTTTACAGTTGAAGAAACTGAGGCAAACAGGGTCACATAGTTAGTAGGTGTCTAGGGCAAGATTTGAATTCAGTCCTCCTGAATCCAAGTCCAGAACTCAATTCAGAGCACCACTTGGTTGCCAGGACAAAATTATCATCATCATTGCCATCACCACCATTACTGTCACCACCATCACCACCATCACCACCATCACCACCATCACCATCATCATTATCATCAATCATCGCATATGTATCCCTCATATTCCTTTCAAGTCCAACAAGCAGTTTGACACAGCAGTTTTCCATGGAATTATTCATAAGAGCTACCAAAAATGACAGAAAACTGAGGACCAAGGATTTCATTTCCAGCAGGTATGGAGGGCAAGATGCATGATATTTATCTTGCAGACCACCCTCCTAGAAGAAAAGGTAGAGGAGTTTGAAAAACATTTCTCCATTTTCCAGAACAGAGGTGTCAGACACAAGGCCTGTAATCTACCTGAGTGCTGCCAGAACCTGATTAAAATGTAATTGGGAAATATTTAACAAAATAAATAAAAATACAATAAAATCTAGATAACATTACATTTTAAAACTGCCCACAGGGATCCTTATTATGGATTAGTGGCCTCCTTTATTATTTAAGTTTGACATCACTTCCCTAGGACATTTAAGGAGAATGAAATATTCCTTTAAAAAGTGGGAGAAGAACCAGAGGACACAAAGATTGCTCCAGATGGATTTACAGGAGCATTGCACCAAAACTTTAAAGAATTAATATTTATGGTACATAAATTAGTCTCAAAAAATGGAAAAGGAAACTACCAACTCCTTTTATGAGAAAAGCATAGTCCTAATACCTAAATCAGGGAAGGATAAAGCAGAGAATTATAACTATGAACCAATATTATTAATAAATATTGATTTAAAATGAAATTTAAACAAGAGACTTCAATAAATATATTGTATGTACATGGTATACACTATAAGCATATTCTATATTATTATATGCACATGTTGCATACATATAATAGATATATTATCAACATATATTATCAATATTATGTTATATTGTATTAAATATGTTAATATTATATAAAGTATATATAAATATTATTGATTGATGAAATTATGGGCATATAATTATAATATATTCACTATACATCTAATTATATTATATGTATATGATATATATATTCACTATGATCAAGATGGAATCATGCCAGTGATATAAGGATTATTCAGCAGCAGGAAAACAATAAATATAGCTTATAAAATTGAAAATTAAAACCTCATAATTATATCAATAGATGCATAAAAAGACTCTGACAAAGTACAACACAGCACAGGACTAGAAAGACATTTCTATATGAAAATTATATAATTAAAACCCAAAGATAGCAGTATTTACAATCACAGTCTCTGCACAGGCACAACACAATCCCTCCCCTCCAAATGATATATTTCTTTACTTATGCTTCAATGGAAATTTTCTTTACACACAGCTTTTTATCAGTTTCTCATGCACAAAAGTTTTTTTTTCCTCCTGCCTCTTTCAACAATCATATTATGCACATAGAAAAGGGTAAGTATCTTATATCACTCACAAGATGAATCCATCACTTTTCTTTAATAAAAGTTTGTTTTCTTCCCCTTTCAAAAACCAAACTATTCACATAGAAAAGGAAAAGTAACTCATAAAATTAAGAAACACTAGAAGCTTCTTCTAGTAAATAAAGGAGAAAACCAAGAATGTCTCTTTTCCCCACTGTTACTTAAGATTGTTTTAGACATGCTACAAATAGTAATAAGCCAAAAGAAAGAAAGGCATAAAGATAGACAAAAAGAAACAGACCTATACCTATTTGCAGATGACATGATACTTTACTCAGAAAATCCTAGAATCAGCCAAGAAACTAATTGGGACAGCAGCTTCAGCAAAGTAGCAGGATAAAAAATAAATAAATAAACCAATAAAAATTAACAGTATTTCTATATAGCAATAACCAAATCCAGTAGGAAGGACTAGAAAGGGAAACCCCCTACAAAATGACTATGAAATACATAAAATAGAACACTGGACTTGAAGTTAGGATGAGCTGAGTTCAAATTAAGCGTCAGACATTTTCTACCTATGTAACTTTGGGTAAGTCAAGTAATCTCTGCATGTGTCAGTTTCTCCATTTGTAAATTGGGAGTTATAATAGCACCTATCTTTCAGGGTTGTTGTGAGAATAAAATAGTATTTTTAAATTCTTCTGAAAACCTTAAAGCTTTTTATAAATGCTAGCTATCATCATCATCATTATTATTATTATTATTATTATTATTATTATTATTATTATTATTATTATTATCAGAGCTTCCAGGAACAAGGATAACTTTGTGCTATTCTACATATATTTGATTTAATTTGTATAATGTTCTCCCATACTCTCCTAATACAATGCTTTCTCATGGTATGGAGGTTATCCAGGATTCCTGAAACATATTATGGTAGAGTACAAGCTGTGGTAAATTTGGCCAGATATGGACCCAATAACAGAAAGTTTGTTTTCCAAAGACCCATCTGACTAAGTATAAAAAGTACAATACCAGCAGATGGGTCACCAGATGATAAACTCTTTGGTCAAGGAAACCCATAAAATAAACAGACTCTAGTGGGAGCCTCAATTTACTCTCTCAGATCTAGAAAAATCTAACCATTAAAGAAATAAAGAAATTGAAGAGATGAATGGAATTTTAGAAAATTTAGATATGATATACTCCTGGAGATTATTGAATGGTAATAGAAAGAAGCATATCTATTTTCAGCTATGCATTGCACCTTCACAAAAAATTGATCATGCATTAGGACAGAAAAACTTCACAAACAAATTCAGAAAAGTAGAAATATTAAATACATCTTTTTTTCTGATCATGATGCAATAAAAACTATATTCAATAAAGGGCCTTTGAAACACATATTAAAATTAATTAGAAACTAAAGAACCTAATCCCAAAGAATGAGCAAGTCAAAGAACAAATCATAGAAACAATACTTAATTTCACTAAAGATAATGAAAACATTGAAATAATATATCAGACTATTTGGGAGGCAGCCAAAGAAATATTTAGGGGGAAATTTATATCCTAAACACTTATGTCAATAAAAAGAGAGAGAGAACAGATCATGAATTGGGCATACAACAACAATAATAACAATAACCAAAAAAACTCTCTAGAAAAACAAATTTAAAAGACCCAATTAAACACCAAAATAAAAATCCTAAAAAATTAAAAAAGATTAATAAAGTGAAAAAAATTAAATTAATACAAAAAACTAAGAGCTATTTTTTTAAAAAAAAACAAGAAAACAGATAAACCATCGACTAATTTGATTTTTAAAAAAAGAAGCCAAATTACCATTATTAAAATAAAAAAGGATGGATTCAAAACCAATGAAGATGAGATAAAAGCAGTCATCAGGAACTATTTTTGCTTAACTATATTCCTATAAAATTTGCAATCAAGTGAAATGGATGAATATCTACAGAAATATAAATTGTATAGATTAACAGAAGAGGAAATAGGATACTTAAATAACTCTATCTTAGAAAAAGATTGAATAAGCTATAAATGAGCTCTTTATTATTTTTATTAATTTATTTTGATTTATTAACAATTGCTTCCATAAGTTTTTGATTTTAAAATTTTTCTCCCACTCCTTCCCCATCTCCCTCCCCAAGACAGTGTACAATCTGATATGGGCTATACATATACATTCCTATTAAACATATTTTCACATTAGTGATGTTGTAAGGAAGAATTAGAACCAATAGGAGGAATCACCAGAAAGAGGAAACAAAACACAACAGAAGAAAAAAAATAGCAAATAGTATGCTTCAATCTGCATTCAAACTCCATAGTTCTTTCTTTGGATGTGGATAGCATTTTCCATCATGAGGCCTTTGGAGATGTCTTAGATCCTTGCATTGCTGAGAAGGGTTAAGTCTATCAATATTAATCATCATACAACGTGGCTATTTCTGTGTACAACATTCTCCTGGTTCTGCTCACTTCACTCAGTATCAATCCATACAAGTCTTTCCAGGTTTTTCTGAAGTCTGCCTGCTCATCATTTCTTATAGCATAATAGTGTTCCATCACATTCATACACTACAACTTGTTCAGCCATTCCCCAATTCATAGGCATCCTTTCAATTTCCATTTCTTTGTCACCACAAAAAGAGCTTCTATAAATATTTTTGTACATGTGGGTCCTTTTCCCATTTGTATGATCTCTTTGGGATACAGCCTTAGAAGTGCTATTGCTGGGTCAAAGTAAATGAGCTCTTTAAATGAGAGGGGCAGAAGAGAGGGAACTGGACCAGATGATACAAGTAAATTCTACCAAATATTTAAAGAATAATTAAAATACTGCATAAACTGTTTAAAATTCTATAATATAAGCATGATCTTGATACTTAAACTAGAGAGAGACAAAACAGAGAAAGAAAACTATAGATCAATTTCCCTAGTGAATACTGACATAAATATTTTAAATAAAATACTAGCAAGGAGATTACAACAGTAAATAAAAAAGATTATACACAATGACCATTCTAGATTTAGGTCAGAAATTCAGGACTGATTGAATATTAAGAAAACTTTAAATATAATTGAGCTTATCACTAACAAAAAGAACAAAAATCATAGGATCATTTCAATAGATACAGAAAAAAGCTTTTGATTGAAATACAACACACATTTCTGTTTTAAAAAATATTAGAAAAATAGGAACAAATGGGTTTTTCTCTTAAAATGATAAATATTATTTATCTAAAATCAAGAAAAAGCATTAGCTGTGGAGGGAAACTAGAAGCTTTTCCAATAAGACCAGGAGCAAAGCAAAGATGTTCATTATCATCATTACTATTCAATATTGTACTAGAAATGCTAGCTATAGCAATAAGACAAGAAAAGAAATTAAAAGAATAAACATAGGCAATTAAGAAAAAAACTTTCACTTTGTGATAATATGATGATATACTTAGAGAACACTAGAAAGTCAACTTAAAAACTAGAGGAAACAATTCACAACTTCAGCAAGTTGCAGGATACAAAATAAATCCACACAAATCATCAGTGTTTCTTTATATTATCTTTTTTTTTTAGGCAATTGTGGTTAAGTCACTTGCCCAGGGTCATACAGCTAGTGTATGTCAAGGGTTTGGTCTGAGGTCAGATTTGAACTCAGGTCCTCCTGACTTCAGGGCTGGTGCTTTATATACTGTGCCACCTAGCTGCCCCTTTTTCTATATATTATCAACAAAATCCTGCAGGAAGAGATAAAAAGAAAAATTCTTTTTTTTTAAACATTTTAATTCATTTACTTTTAGTTTTCAACATTCACTTCCACAGGATTTTGAGTTCCAAATTTTCTCCCCATATTACCCCTCCCACACCCCAAGATGGTGTGCATTCTGAATACCCCTTCCCCTAATCTGCCCTCCCTTCTATCACCCTCCCGCCTTCTCTTATCCTCTTCCCCTTCTATTTTCCTGTAGGGCAGGATAGATTTCTATCACAGTTTCTTATTATGTGTATCTTATTTCCCAGTTGCATGTTTTTAAAACTTTGGGTTCCAAATTTTCTCCTTTCCTCCCTCCCCACCCACCCTCACTGAGAAGGCAAGCAACTCGACACAAGTTATCCATGTGTAGTCATGCAAAACACTTCTATAGTAGTCATACTGTGAAAAACTAACTATATTTCCTTTCATCTTATCCCACCTCCATTTATTCTATTCTCTCTTTTGACTCTGTCCCTCCTCAGAAGCATTTGCTTCTGATTACCCCTTCCCCAATCTGCCCTCCCCTCTATCATCCCCCTGCTATCTTATCCCCTTCCCCCCTATTTTTCTCTAGGGTAAGATAGATTTCCATACCCAATTGAGTGTGCATGTTATTCCCTCCTTAAGTCAAATCCAATGAGAATAAGATTCCCTCATTCCCTCTCACCTTCCCCCACATCCCCTCCACTGTAAAAGCCTTTTCTTGTCTGTTTTATGTGAGATAATTGACCCCATTCTACCTCTCCCTTTCTCCTTCTCCCAATATAATCCTCTCTCAACTCTTAATTTTATTCTCTAGATATCACCCCTTCATCTTCAACTCAACCTATGACATCTATCTATCTATCTATCTATCTATCTATCTATCTATCTATCTATCTATCTGTATTTACATATAATTTTTTCCCTCCAACTACCCTAATACTGATAAAGGTCTCATGAGTTACAAATATCATCTTTCCACATAGGAATGTAAACAGTTAACTTTAATAAGCCCCTTATGATTTCTCTTTCCTGTTTACCTCTTCATGCTTCTCTTCAGTCTTGTATGTGAAAGTTGCATTTTCTATTCAGCTCTGGTCTTTTCTTCAAGAATGCTTGAAAGTCCTCTATTTCACTGAATGTCCATTTTTTCCCCTGAAGGATTATATTCAGTTTTGCTGGGTAGGTGACTCTTGGTTGTAATCCTACCTTCTTTGACCTCTGGAATATTGCATTCTAAGCCTTCTAGTCCCTTAATGTAAAAGCTGCTAAATCTTGTATTATCCTGATTGTGTTTCCAACTTGAATTGTTTCTTTCTGGCTGCTTGTAATATTTTCTCCTTGACCTGGGAACTCTGGAATTTGGCTATAATATTCCTAGGAGTTTTCCTTTGAGTATCTCTTTCAGGAGGTGATCAGTGGATTCTTTCAATTTCTATTTTACTTTCTGGTTCTAGAATATCAGGGCAGTTTTCCTTGATAACTTCTTGAAAGATGATGTCTAGGCTCTTTTTTGATCATGGCTTTCAGATAGTCCAATAATTTTTAAATTAGCTCCCCTGGATCTATTTCCAGGTCAGTTGTTTTTCCAATGAGATATTTCACATTGTCTTCTATTTTTCATTCTTTCAGATTTGTTTTACAATTTCTTGATTTCTCATAAAGTCACTAACTTCCATTTGCTGCATTCTAATTTTTAAGGAAGTATTTTCTTGAGTGAGCTTTTGGACTTACTTTTCCATTTGGCCAATTTCCAATTGGCATTCTTTCCTTATTGGCTTTTTGGATCTCTTTTGCCATTTGGATTAGGCTATTTTTCAAGGTGTTATTTTCTTCAGTATTATTTGGGTCTCCTTTAGCAAGCTGTTGACTTGTTTTTCATGATTTTCTTGCATCACTCTCATTTCTCTTCCCAGTTTTTTTTCTCTGCTTCTCTTACTTGCTTCTCAAAATCCTTTTTGAGCTCTTCCATGGCCTGGGACTGATTCATATTTTTCTTAGAGGCTTTGGATGTAGGAGTTTTGATTTTGTTGTCTTCTTCTGGTTGTATGTTTTGATCTTCTTTGTCACCAAAGAAAGATTCTATGATCTGACTTTTTTTGCACTGTTTGCTCATGTTCCCAGCCAATTACTTGAGTTTTAAACTCTTTGTTAAGGTAGGGGTCTTCTTTCAGTGTGAAGAACGTACTGTCCCAAGCTTCAGGGGTTTTGTGCAGCTGTTTTCAGAGATACTTCTAGGGACCTGTAAAGTTTCAGTTCTTCCAAGTTGGTGTGATCAAGGATGAGGTGTTTACTCCTTTCCTGGCCTGGGCTCTTATCTATGAGTGACCACAAGCACTCTTTTCTGCCTTGAAACTGTGAGAAGGATTCCTTCACACCAGCACTCCTCATCACACCAGGACCACCACACAGAACTTTGACACAGATTCAAGAACAGACAAAGCAGTAGAATCCTGCTTCAGCACCAGCAAAGAGATCCTTGTAACCCCCCTCTGATCAGCCACCCGGTTCCCCCTCCATGTGGGTCGAGAGCTCAGGAAGCAGCCACCACTCCAGCACTGCACCAAGACTGCGGCTGGGACCAAGTTTCTCTCTCACCATGGTCTGACAGACTTTTCCTACTGACCTTTTAAGTTGTCTTTGGTGTTTGTGGGTTGAGAAGTCTGGAAACTGCCAGAGCTGTCCATGATTCAGTCCCCTCAGGCTACTCCAGGTTTGCTGAGGCCTGGTCTTTGCTTTTGTGCCCACACTGAATTGTGCTCCTCTCCCAGCCTGGCACAATAGATCTTTCCCATCAATCGTCCAGGTCGTGTTGGGCTACACATTTGTTTCACTCTGTCTTTTTGTGGGTTCTGCTGCTCTAGAATTTGTTTAGAGACATTTTTACAGGTATTTGGAGGGGTTACTGCTTTTACTCCACAATCTTCGCTCAGCCAAGTTGAAGAATTCTATTTAAAATAACTACAGACAGTACAACATACTTGGGAATATACCTACCAAGACACATATAAGAACTATGTAAACACAATTACAAAACACTCTTCACACAAATATGGATTGAAATAGAGAAATATTAATTGCTCATGGATAGGTCAAGTTAAAATAATAAAAATAACAACACTACCTAAATTAATTTACTTATTCAACACCATACCAATCCAGAACTAGAACAAATAATAGCAAAACCTATCTGGAAGATGAGGCACAGAAGGTTAAAAATGCCAAAGGAGTCAATGAAAAAAAGTTGTGAAGGAAGTGGACCTAGTAGAACAAGATTTCAAACTACTCTACAAAGCCATAATCATTCAAAACAATTTGACACTGGATAAGAAATAAAGATCTTGATCAATGGAACAGATTAGGTACACAATATATAGAAGCAAAATACAATAACCTAGGTTTGATAAGCCCGAAGGTCCCAGTTATTGGGACAAAAACTCGCTATTTGACAAAAACTACTGGGAAAACTGGAAAGCAATATGACAGAAACTAGGCAAAGGCCAACATCTCACACTATATACAAATATAAGGTACATGATTTAGACATAAAGAGTGATATCATAAGCAAATTAGTGGAGCATGGAAGAAATTGCCTGTCAGATCTATGGCTAGGAGAAGAGTTCATGATCAAACATGGGATATAGAGGTTTATGGGAGGTAAACTGACAATTTTGATTACATAAAATTTAAAAGTTTTGCACTAACAAAGCCACTGTAGCCAAAATTAGGAGAAAAGAAAGAAACCAGAGGAAACAATCTTGGCTGCAAGTTTCTCTGATAAAGCTCTCATTTCTCAAATATAAATGAAACTGAATCAAATTTTGTAAGAATAAGAGTCTTTCTTCAATTGATAAATGGTCAAGGGATATCGGCAGGCAGTTTTCAGAGTTTTTAGAGAAATCAAAGCTCTAAATTTCTAATAATTAGAAAAGTACAATTTAAAACAACTCTGAGGTACCACCTCACACTCAACAGATTGGCTAAGATGACAGAAAAGGAAAATAACAAAAGCTAGAGACAGCATTGGAAAATAGGTACACTAATGCCCTATAAAGAACAGGAAATTGAGGGGGTGCCCACCAGGTGGAGAATGGGTAAACAAATTCGGCTTGATATAATCGGGGGGTGGGGGGGTGGGGGGGTGGAACTTCCTGACAATTTGAGCTTAATTCAGGAGTAGAACAGTTCATATTTAGAGCTAATAAATTCCCTACCACTGAAGCTTTTCAAGTAAAAGTTGGATGATCACTTATGAGGCATTTTGTAGAGGGGATTCTGGTTTAGGTAGGAGGTGGACTATATGTCCTCTGAGGGCCCTTCCAGATCGGAGAGTCTACAATTCTGTGAAATGGTCATGCTGGTACCTTTGGTCCTCTCCCTTCCTGTATTCTCTGACAGATTACTCCCACAAAATATCCCTTCTGTTCCTCTCACTGTGTTTTTGTTTTTCTGTCTCTCACTCTCTCATCTTTAATCTCTCTCTAGGTACAGGTTCCCTCTCCTTTAAAAACAAGCAAAAAAACCTCTTGCTTGATTCTTCCATCCCCTCAAGCTATTGTTCTGTATCTCTTCTACCTTTCAAAGACAAGCTCCTAGTTCAATCGGTCTACTTTGCTTTTCTCCACTTCCTCTTCTTCTATAATTCCTTTGTATTCTGGTTTGTGACTGTATCACTCAGTTGAAAGAGCTCTTTCCAAAGTGACCAATGATCTCGTAATTGTCAAATCTCCTGGCCTTTCTCAACACTCATTCTTTTTTATCTCTCTGCAGCATCTAATATGGCTAACCAGTTTCTTCTGGATATTCTTGCCTCTCTGAATTTTTATGACTGCTCTCTCTTGGTTCTCTTACTTGTCTGACCATTTCTTCTCAGACTTCTTGCTGATTCATCATTCATATGGCTTCCTTTATCTGTGGGTATACCTCAAAGCTCTGTCCTTGGTCCTTTCCTGGCTTAGTGGTCTTTTCAGCTTTCATGGATTTAATGATTATCTCTATGCAGATAACTCCCAGATCTATAGTTTTAGGCCTAATTTATCTGTGGAGCTCCAGTCCTGAATCACCATTAGTTATTGAACATTTCAAATTGAATGACCCATAAGCACTTCAAACTTAACATTTTCAAAATTGAACTGTTATCTTTACTCCAAATCCATTTCTTTTCTTAACTTCTTTATTTCTATTGCAGACACTACTATATTTTCAGTTACCCAGGTTCAAAACCTTACAGTCTCTCTCACCTACCTCACATATCCAATCAGTTGCCAAATCTTGTTAATTATACCTACACAATATCTCTCACATCTGTCCATTTCTTTCTACTCTTATGGCCATCACTGTCTCTCATCATCTCTCATTTGGACTGTTGCAATAGCCTTCTAATGTGTCTCCTTGCCTCATTTCTTCCTTCTTTAATCCATCCTTCACATGGCTACCAGTGTTATTTCCTAAAGTACAGGTCTGACTATATCATTTGCCTGTCCAATAAATGCCACTGGCTCCCTATTACCTCTAGGATCAAATACAAACTCCTGTTTTTGCCATTTAAAGTCCATGACCACCTGGCTCCAATCTAGTCATATAGTCTTTCTTGCTGTTTCTCAGCCAAGGAGAATTTCTTAAACATATACTATGTATCAGACTTTGTGCTAAGTGTTAGGGATGCCAAGAAAGACCAGAATAGTCTCTTACCTTAAGTAGCTCATATTCTAATAGAGAAGACAATGTCAAAATAAATAAGTATACTATACAAGATATATATAGAATAGATAGAAAGTAATCTCAGAAGGGAAGGCACTAGCAGCTGGGAAACCAAGAAAGGTTGCTTATGGAGGATAGGATTTGAACTGAGTCTTGAAGGAAGCCAAAAAAACTGCAAGGTAGAAGTGAGGGGGGAAAATATTCAAGATATGGTGAATAGTCACATGACAAACCATCTCCTATCTTTACACATGTGATCCCCTATGCCTAGAATGTACTCCTTCTTTACTTCTACTTCTTTGAGAGATACAAAATAAGGCATACATTTTCAGACAAGGACAATATGTTGATTTGCCTAACTGTATTTCTTTATTTTGAGAAAGAGCCTTATTAGGGGTGGGTGGAGGGAGTCACTGGAAAGTTCATACACATACATGTATATACACACATATGTATATGTACATACCTGTATGTATATATATGTATGTCAATTTGGAAGGAATTCTCCAATAGAGAGCCCAAAAAGTCCGATCTTGACCATGTGCTGTCCAAAACCACTCATGACTTGGCTAAAAGCATAGCTAAGCATCTTATCAAATTTGCAAATAACATGAAACTGGGATCGTTATGCCTAAATTGGTTCCTCTGCAACTTCCATCAGTTGCTCTGAGTTCTGCTTTTTGGGGCCAAGCTGAACAAGGCTAAGCCCTTTTCCTCAGGATAATTATTTAGACACTTGAAGACAACTATTATGATCCCCCTAAATATTCTATTCCTCGGGATAACCATCTTCATTTCCTTCAATTGATCTTCATATGGCATGATCTGGAGACCTCAACCGATAAGTGGTTAATGACATAAATAAGTAGTTGTCAAAGAGAAAAGGATAAAAAGAAACATAAATCATCAATAACCACCTGAAAAATTGTCCAGCTCCATCCCCACTCTCAAAGCCCTTCGAATGTGACTTAGATTAGTTGGCCTTTGAGTTTCCATGCAACTCTGGGAGTCCGAGGTTATATGGGCCAACTCTTCAGTGACCTCAGGAAGACTTCCCTACCCCTGCCCAGCTTCCCCTCCCCCAGAACTCTTAGGGCGGCTTTCCCACTACAGAGCAGTAGCATGTCGCCACCCTTCCGCTTTTTCTTGGAAGGGAAAGCTTCTGACCTGCTCAGTCTCGAGTCCTTGGGTCTCTAGGAAGCAGTTGAACAGCTCCAAAGCCAGATTGGCCCGGATCTGGTTGTTGCTCTTTAGGCTGCTCAGGAAGGTCAGGATGAGTTGGGTGTTTTGATTCACTGAGAGGTTTTGCCCAAATACCTGCAAAAGCCAAGAATCAGGGGATTATCTTTTAGAGAGCTAGGTCCTACTGGGGCCAGGTGAAAGGTGACAGCTTCCTCATAACAAGAGGAACCACTGGTTCTCAAAGAATCTGGAATGAGTGAAAGTTGCATCAATCTTACTTAGGCCGAGTATATAGATACCAATGAAGTCCCACTATTATATAGGCCATAATACAGATGCCCAGAACAAGAATCACAAATAGAGCCCAGTTACATGATCCAGATAAGCAGTACTTGACTGCATGAGATCTGATGCATTCCTACGCTGGCGTAAGCCATATGAAGGTAACAGAGCCATCAAGCCATGCACCTGAACTAAGAGCCTGTAGTAGTGTATGTGCCTATGCATACACATACATATACAAATTGAAATGATGGTCAAGGGAAGGAAAGTCAAGACAAACCCTGTAGTCCTTCCACAATCCCATTCTCTTCCATTTTCTGCAAATGCGCATGCAGTAATTCAATGTTTCCCCTACTACATGTGCTCTGACACACATGAACACTCCATCTTCATTCTTTGCTCTCTGCACCAAAGCTGAGCTTCTTTATAGTCAATCATTATTCACTAATGGTTTTATTCATCCATTGAAATTTTGACAAAAATTTATTATCAGATGATAGGACACAGAGCTAGAAGAGATCATCCAGTACAATCTGTTTATTTTGTAGATGAGGACACTGACACTCAGAATTTGAGTGACTTGCCCAACATCAGGCCAATAGCAGGTAACAAAGTTTGATTTAAAAATTAGGTCCTCTAGTTACTAATCACCAGCTTTTTTTACCTCCCCATTTTTCCTTTCAAAGAACTACTCAGTGTGTGTGAAGCCCAATATTTGACCCTGGGGAAAATACTCTTTCCAATGTTTCAGTGCAACCATGATTTCATCAGTATATTTCCTCCAACAATGCAGGTGGCAACCCTTCTATTCTTCCCCATCTCAAGTGGCTCTCATCTGTCTTCACATAAATATGCCACAGAGGGTCCACTCAGCATGATGGGGACCTATCCATATTTAGTGGATATTATGAATCATAGGAACTATCCATCAGTTAGCTGTTCCTTGCCCTTTCTACTTGACCTGACCATCTTTATTCTGGTCATACATTTCTCAAATATGATCTCTTATATCACCTTTCCTGTGTAATTCATCTCTTAAAATGTATTGCAACTTGCCCATACTCATCATGTGCCTATCTTTTGCTTGGCTTTTGGGTAATCCTAAACTTCAATCATTTATAGATGATAGAATACCATGACTGGAAGCTATATACCAGAAAGATATTAGTGTTTAAATGATGAGCCTTTGTTTTAGGGGGAAACTTGCATTCATCAGAAGAACTATGTAATTTCCCAAAGTGTGCTATCCTTGTGCTGTTCAATTCTGGCCCAAACCATTGTTCATTTGCGGACTAGACCAAGAGCTGAAGACGAAATTGAGGCATGAGAGACATACGAACTGTCATAGCAGTCCTTAAGGCAGCATTTTGCTTTATCAAACTAATTATTGTTATTGTTGTTGTTGTTCTTTATAGTCTACAAACATAGATAGTCCAATTGTGTATTCTTTAGCTCTTTCAATCACTTGTGTGATTGTCAAGATATGGTCTACTATGAAATATCATTTCTGAATATAACTTCTTGCCTTGCTTTGATGATAGCTTCAGCCTTCAAAAGGTGTAGAACCAATGAGGGGCACTGCTCCTCTAGGTATGATTTTCCTCAACAAGGAGGAACTGGTTGCTGGGGTGAAGATAATGGAAACCTTGGAAGAGTGGAGAAGACCACTCCATTTTAAAATCTGTGATATTGAAAAACAGGAAAACTGGAAATGGTCTGATGTGTGGATGGTGAGACATAAAATTTCAAAGGGTTCAGAGAAAGGCTAAGTGAGGTCCCATGATCTAAAATTATGCAAGGAAAGTCAACCCAGGAGGGATGAGAAACCCTTAAGAACAAAATTCTGAAGTCAGAAAGAGACATCTCCTATGAACAGAAAGAGGGAAATTTTTTTAACCATCCCAATATGAATATACCAGACACTCTTCAACTAAATTAAATATTTTTGAAAAGACATTTGCATGTAAGGCAGGCAATGGATGATGAATTCAAGAGTGTAGGTGGGTCCTACAGTGATAATGTAAAAGTACCAAAGCTCAGAATGAGCAAAGTAAAACAAGGAAGTTGAGAATAATACCATTCCCCAAAAGAGATTTGGGGCCACGTAAGGGAAAATTGTATAGTTTTTAAACTGATTGGAACACTAAGTCATTGATGCTCTAAATATGAGTTCCTTGTTCAGGGATGTACTGTAAGAAGAACTGCAGGAGAAGGATACGAAAAGAGACAGAGAAAGAAGTGATGTAGGATGCAGTAGAAAGACATGGAAAATTTAAGGACAGAAGAATTGAAGGTATTGTGGGAGTTTCTATATCTGGGATTGCCCTTTACCTGACCAATGAAGAAGACCAGCAACAAGCAAGCAGGAAAAATTGGCCAGAAAAGTAATCAGTATTTTGAGTCCCAAATTACCTTAATCAATGAATATTGAATCTCTGGGAGGACATGAGTGGAATAATATTGTAAGAACTTCTTAGCTCCCTGTATGAGTGGCTGATAAGGTCTCAGTCTTAGCACCTTAACTATGTTCCTGGAATTCCTGGGTTTGGGGAATGCCTACAGATTGGCTAAGGGCTATCTAGCTCTGGAAGTAGCCATGGGTTTGTGATGTTATCCTTTGTTTTTTCACTTTTATGAGTACTGGTAAAGAAATGTTTTCAATTAAACAATAGTTTCCTCAATTGTAAAACAGGGATAATAATACTACCTATCTACCAGGATTATTGTGAGAATCAAAAGAGGTAATATTTGTAAAGCACTTAGAATAGTGTCTGGTGTACATAGTAGGTACTAAATAAATACTTGTTTTTTCCCTCCCACTACTTTCTTTTTTCCCTCCTTCCCTTCCTTTCTTCCTTCTATGATCAATACCATTATGTGGCTAGTCTGACTTTGCTGAAATGCAGCATGAAGGGAAGAAGGAAAAGTTTCTAGTGAGTGGGGGCTGAGCCAAGAGACAATTTGGATAGATCTACAGATGTCACACACCTAGACCAATGAATAAAGTCCTGCCACCCACAAAAGGGGCAGAAGCAGCTAGTTCTCTGAGAATCCCTAGCCCTCATCCAGGTAGCAATGTTTCCTAGCTGTTAAATGTCTTTTTGTATTCACTGTTTCTTCCAGTCAGAAACTTTTTCTAGACACCAATCCTCAGTTGTTCACTACTTTCAAGGCCCTTACCTACTCCTTGGAAATTGTGTCAACCAAAACCGAGAGATATACCTCAGGTCACAGAACAAATTATCTAACTCAAAGTAGTATGCTTCCTACTACAAAGATGCTGCTAATCAGAATGGAAGAAGATTGAGATAAGGAAACTGAAGCAAGCTGAGGAATTGTGAAGAACACTGAATTTGGAGTCAGATAACCTAGGGTCTAGTCTCAACTTCTGCCATTGACAGGGATGACAAGAAACTTGAAACTATGCTATATAAGAATTAGTTGAAGGAAGGGAGATGTTCAGCCTGGAGAAGGGGAAGATGGGAGAAAGAGGAACATGGTCTTTGCATTCAAATACCTGAATAACTATCATGGGGAAGAAGGAGCAAATCAGTTCACTTGCCCCCTGAGAAAAGCAGCAAGGAGTAGAAGTTAGAGGAAGGACAATGTCAGTGCAACATGAAAAAAGAGCTCATTAACAATTCAAGCTATCCAAAGTTAGAGTGAGCTATCTCAAGAGGGAGTATAGTGTTCAAGAAGAATCTGTATAAACACTGTGTAAGAGGTGTCATTAAAAGAATCCATGCTCCAGGCAAGGGATGATACTTGAGTACCCCTTGAAGTCCCTTAAAATCTGAGATTCTAAGGCAAGCACCATGCATGACTTTGGGCAACACATTTTACTTCTCTGGGCCCCAGTTTCCTCCTCTGTCAAGGTAGGAGGTTGGACTAGATGAGCCCTAAGGTTTCTGCCAGTTGATATGGTGTGAGAATCTATGGCTGGAAGCCCACACATCCTGACATCATGGTCCTCTTATCTCCTTGTCTCCCTGAAGCCCCATAGCCTGGACATACTTACCTTTACTAGATGGGAGCAATTTTTATTCACTTCCTTCAGCAACTTCATGTCCAAATTCTTCATTTGCTTCGATGTATATAGGCACTTACTGTTTTCCTCAGTCCCTAGTATAAAGAAGTATGTTTGAGATACTTTCACTGGAAAATTCAGATGCCATATTGAAAAAAAGGACGTTGGAAAATTGAAGTGTAGGCTGAACAGCGCAAGCTGGATGGTGGGAGGATTATTAGAAGGGACACCCCACTTAAACTGTTTAAACAGCTTGAGATGTTTAGCCTGGAGTGAAGACTTGAGACGACGTGATAGTTGTCTTCAAATGCTTAAAGGTTGACATATTGAAGGAAAAGATTTTTTTTTCTGGTTAAATGTAAGAGCTAAAGGCAGAAGCTTCAAAAAGACATCTAAATTCAAAATAATGAAAAGTTCCGTAACAATTAATTGTTCCAAACTAGAATAGGCTACCTTAGGAGGCAGTGGGTTTCCTCTGACCAAAGGTCTTCCTCCAGGGTCTCATATGTGGCCATTAGGCAAAGGCTTAATGACCACATCCTGGAATACTCTAAGTGCTGTTCAGTTAGGGGTTGAACTAGGTGGTCTTTGAGATCCTTTCCAATTCAGAGGGTCTATGACAGTCGAGTTCTTATATAGATTCTAACACTATTTGGGTATAAGAAAAACACTTCCCTTCCCAGAAACTCAGTTTCCATCCTGGTGAAATGGAATAGTTGAGCTAGCTGATCTCTAAGATTTCTTCAAATTCTAAAATTCTAGGATTATCTTAATGGCCACTTGACAAAAATAGTCATTGGTATCAGACTGGTGCTTCATTGTAATGAAGGGAATCATTGAGTGGTGGCAAGATCACTGTACTTGGAGTCAGGAGATCTGAACTTGAGTCAAGCTCTGCTTACAAGGGATTTGATCAGGCAAGTCACCCTAGTTATCTGTATCTCAGTTTTATCATCACTAAAATGGAGGAGATGATATTTACTCTACCTACCTCACAAGTTTATTGGGAGAAAAGTGTTACAAATCTCAAAACGGAATTGTTACTTTACAATAAAATATCCTGACTCAAGAAGCATGTAATCTGATTTAAAACCCTCACTCCTTCTTTCTGTGGTGTCTCCTCTCTTGACTTCTCCACTGCTGAGATCCCTTATAGCTGTGAGATTCTGTGTTAACTGAAATCTACACAAAATTTAAAAAATAAATAAATATCCATACCTACAACTTTCTCCCCATTCTGACTGCTTGTTCAATGGCAGTCCCATTGGTGGCTTAGTTTTATCCCTTTGGATTTCTTTAGACCCATCCACCCAAAAAGGTCCTTAAGAGGTTGGATCTAACAAGGAAATCCACCACATCCTCCTCCCACCCCCACATCCTCAGGGAGAGGCACTTTGGAACGCTTCTTTCAGGTGATAGAATAAGACCTCAATGGACGGAGTATTGGAAGACCTCATTTCATATGCTGCATCAGATACTAACCAGCTGTGTGACTCTGGGCAAGTCATTGAACACCTCTAAGCCTCAGTTTCCTCATCTGGAAAATGGGAATAATATAAGCACCTATCTTACAGGTAGTTGTGAGGATCAAATGAGGTAACATATGTAAAGCATTTCACAAATCTTAGAAGCTAACTGTACATAAATGCTGGCTGTTGTTACTATCATCAAATCAGCAAACACACAGGCAACTCTCATAAGACTGAATAATTGGACTTCACAATTAATTTCCACTTCCCAATGCTTCACCCTCAAAGCAAACAATAACAAGCCACCTAAATTCCATACTAGAACTCCTATGGATTGTTACAGGTTCCAAGCCCCTGGATTTTTTTCATCTCATTCTCAAGTGTTCAAAGCATTAATGCCATGGCCCTGGATGTCCCTCAAAGTAGCTGAGTGAGTCACAGAAAGCTGACAGAAATTTTATTCCAGTCCATCTAGGGTTTATTCCAACATCTACTCATTCAAAGTTGTTCTCTCCCCCCAAAAATTAATACTTTTAAAGCATGGTCATATACATTATGTTGTTGGATCACAACTGTTGTCATGAAGGCAGAATGACTAATATCATTCCCATTTGACAACCAAGGAAGCTCATGTCCACAGAGAGAGAAGGTAATAGACTTCTGGGTCACACAGTTAGTTAGAGCAGACTATAACCCATTTTTTATTTCTTCCCATCTAGGGCTCTTACTTTCATGTATCAGGAGCTGTACGAGGAGCAAAATGCATTGTCGAGCACAGCGCTGATTTTCTTCACTCTCATCTCTCCAAAGAAGACTGAACAAAGCTAACTGATGCCCCATCATTTCCAGTGATGTATCAGACTAAAGAAGAAAGATGAAAGAAAAAAAAATTAGCTTGCAGGGAGGGGTAAGGAGATGTATCTGATGAGAATTCCATCCCATTCCAGTCACAAGTTTCTCATTTTCCAAGGTTATAGGTCATCTTAGGCAATCATGGAAAAGGAAATAGAGTAGGACAAGGACACCTGGGTTCCAGGCTTGACTTTGTTACTAATTAGCAATGAAACTTCTGGCAAGTCACTTGAATTCAGTTGCCTTATTAAATTATCTCTTTCCTGCTGACTTCCCAGAGGATTTCCTGAAGGTCAAATGAAAAACTCCACATGAAGATCCTTTAAAAAGAATAAATTTACTATAAAAATGTAAGCGTGTATAACTATTAGGAAACTAGACTCATAACCCAAAATCTGATTTACTTTTCAATCATGAGGGAAATTTTTTGGTTATCCTAAGTAAGACCCTGAACTTCGATTCCAAGGAAGTTTTAAATAAGTCTAAGGAAAAAAAGGTATGGCATAATTGGTTTACTCAATAAAAAGAATTGTGTGCTGATAGGCTGAGGAAACTTTGCTCTGGGAGTCACCAATAAATCATCAAGGAAATTGAGAAAAGATTCATTAGAGAGGTTGGAGTGAGTGTGACCTTCTAGTATGTGCCTGAGGAACAAAAAGTAGGATTGAGCCGTGGTAGAGAAAGGGCAGACATCAAAAGACTTGGCCTGAGGAAAGGCCCAAGAAAAATTGTCTCATTGTACACATTCCCCTCCAAGTGTCTGTTTATCCAGAGACACTGTAATATAATCTGCTGTTCCATTTCTCAAATATTTCCAGTAAACTGACTTTTGCCTTAAACATAAAGAGGCCAGCAATTAAGTAGAGAGAGACATGAATATAAGGTTAGAGGGAGAGCTCGTTCTCTGCCTACACGTTAAGAATTTTCCTAACAGTGGCTCTGAACAATGGTGACTAAGCTCAATGTTTCATCCAAAATAAACTCCCTAAAGCTGAAGAGATGTGAAGTACATTGATGTTAGGGGCCATCGTATGGTCTTGTGGGTTGAAAATAGGCTAATTATTCTTACAGTGTTACAGATATAATCACTGTATTTGGGTATTTGAAGAACTTTTGTGGGAAAAAGTACAAACTCATACTAGAGGACTTCAACACACCGTTGATTTTCCCTCAGACACCTTAATCACTCAGATCCTCAACCTGCTCACCTCCCATGAGCTAGGCCTCCACCTCACCTCAGCCACTCACCTTTGATCTTGACTTCACTCACAAATATACCACCTCCATATTCAAGAATTTTGAAATCCCCTTATTTGACTATAATCCATTGGCCTTTTGCCTCTTCTGCCTTCTCTTATATAATCTTACTCTTCATCTGCATCATAACCTCTAACCTCTTGACCCCTAAAATCTCCCCCAGGCAAATTTCCCTGCATTAGCTTCTCTTTCCTCTCCTCCCTCTATTGACTCCTTGCTGAACCAGTTCAACTCTCTTCTGTCTTCCTTCGTCTCTTGAATCCCTATCCCCTTTATCATATTGACAGTTACACCCAGCCAAGCCTCAGTCTTGGATCATTTCTACCATTCATTGCCTTTTCTCCTACACATATACTGCTAAACAAAGTAGGAGAAAACCAAAACCATTCTGACTAGATTCACTACAAATTTATGCTATATAACCTCAACTGGGCCCTCCCTGCTATGAGGCACTCTTACCGTATCTCTCTCTTTAAACCCCTATTCATTCTCCACAGCAGCTCTTCCAAACTTTTTCATCTCTCCTCATACTTCCCATGCCCCTCTCTCCAACTCTCTGAAAAGAACCTTGCCTCATATTTTACAGGAAAAAATTGAGGCCACTTGCTGTGAACTCTCTTTTCCTCCTTCTTCCTTGTCTCCTGTCACTCAGATGCCTTCTGTCATTATCTCCTCCTTTAAACCAGTCTCACACAATAAAGGCTAAGCCCTCTACTTGTTCAAGGGATCCTATTTCATCCTGTCTCCTCCAACAGATTGCCCCTTCTATCATCCCCACTTTTTCACTTATTTTCAATCTCTCCCTCCCTACAGGTTTATTTCTGACTGCCTGCAAAGATGCTCATATCTCCCCATCCTGAAAAAACCCTTTCTTAACCCTTCTATCCCTGCTAATTTTTGCCCTATATCTCTTTAGAACTTTGTAGCTAAGGAATAGTTTACCTATCAGATTTATGGAGAACAGATTAATTCATGACCAAACAGGAGATAGAGAACATTATAAAAAGCAAAATGGATAACTTTGATTACACTAAATTGAAAAGTTTTCGCACAAAGCTAATGTAACTAAGATTAGAAGGAAGGTAGAAAATTGGGAAAGAACTCTTACAACCACTGTCTCTGACAAAGGTCTCATTTCTAAATTATGTAGAGAATTAAGTCAAATTTATAAGAATACAAGTCATTCCCCAACTGATAAACTGTCAAAGGATATGGACAGGCAGTTCTCAAATGAAGAAATTAAAGCCATCTATAATCATATGAAAAAATGCTCTAAATCACTATTGATTAGAGAAAGGCAAATCAAAACAACTCTGAGGTATCACAACATACCTATCAGATTGGCAAAGATGAGAAAACAAGAAAATGATAAATGTTGGAGAAGATGTGGGAAAATTGGAACACTAATGCATTGTTGGTGGAGTTGTGAAATGATCCAACCATTTTGGAGAGCAATTTGGAACTACGCCCAAAGGGCTACAAAAATGTGCATGCTCTTTGACTCAGCAATAGCACTTCTAGGGCTGTATCCCAAAGAGATCATACAAATGGGAAAGGACCCACATGTACAAAAATATTTATAGCAGCTCTTTTTGTGGTGGCAAAGAATTGGAAATTGAGGACATGCCCATCAATTGGGGAATGGCTGAGCAAGTTGTGGTATATAAATGTAATGGAATACTAATGTACTATAAGAAATGATGAACAGGCTGATTTCAGAATAACCTGGAAAGACTTGTACGATCTGATGCTGAGTGAGGTGAGCAGAACCAAGAGAACATTGTACACAATAACAGCCACGTTATTTGATGACTAATATTGATAAACTTAACCCTTCCCAGCAATACAAGGATCTAAGACATCTCCAAAGGCCTCATGATGGAAAATGCTATCTACATCCAAATAAAGAACTACAAAATTTGAATGCAGATTGAAGCATACTATTTGCTATTTTTTTTTCTCTTCCATTGAGTTTTGTTTCCTCTTTCTGGTGTTCCTCCTATTGGTTCTAATTCTTACTTACAACATCACTAAAGTGAAAACACGTTTAATAGGAATGTATAAGTATAGCCTATATCAGATCGTGTGCCGTCATGGGGAGGGTGGTAGGGAGGAAGGAGGAGAAAAATTTTAAACTCAAAAGCATATATAAATGATTGTTGATAAATCAAAATAAATTAATAAAAAAAAGAAAAGTCCTCCCCCCGAAAAAGAACTTTGTAGCTAAACTCCTCAAAAAAGGCCATATACAATAGGTGCCTCCACTTTCTCCCCTCACACTTTCTCCTTAACCCCTTAGATGCTTAGTAGCTATGTGACCCTAAGCAAGTCACTTAACCCTGTTTGCTTTGGTTTCCTTATCTGCAAATGAACTGGGGAAGGAAATGGCAAAGCACTCCAGTATCTCTGCTAAGATAAACCCAAATGGGGTCACAAAAAATCTGACACAACTGAAGTGATTGAACAACTACAGTAATAGCAAAAATAGGAGGGGAAGGGTTTGGGGAGAAAGAAAGTTCTGTTTCAGATACGTTTAGCATAAGATATTTACTGGACATTGGAGATGTCTAAAAGGTGGCTGTAGATACAAGTTTGAAGGTCAACAGAGAGGATAGGGGCAGGATAGGTAGATTTAAGGATAATCACCATAGAGATGGCAATTAAAAACATAAGAACCGAGTGAGATCGCTAAGTGAAATAGTATAGAGGGAAAAAAGAAGAGGCCCCAGGATAGAACCATATGGGGTATTTATGGATTGAGGGTATGATTTGAGGATCCTACAAAGGAGACTTGGAAGGAACAGTCAGATGTGTAGGAGTAGAATCAGGAGAGAGTGGTGTCCTGAAAACCTAGAGAGAAGAGAGCGTCAAGGAAGAGAGGTTGGTGTCAAAAGTCACAGATAGGTCAAGGAGAATGAGAATTGAGAAAAGGATTTGGTGACTAAGATCAGTGGTAACTTTGGAGAGAGCAGTTTAGTTTTCCTTACTCCCCGTTTTCTATCTACCATACCATCTAGGTGCCCTCCCAGTGCTTCAGTCTGGCAACCTAGGCATCATCTCTGTCACCTCCACGATCAAGTACAAAATCCTATGCTTGACGTTCAAAGTCCTTCGTTACCACCGCCACCCCACTTCCTTTCCAGTATTCTTACACCTTCCTCCCCACCGTGTACTCTTTTGATCTAGTGGCACTGGCTTCTTGGCTGTTCAATGAACAAGACACTCCAGGTATTTTCTCTGGCTATCTCCTCTGCCTGGAATGTTCTCCCTTCTCCACTCTACCTACTGGATTCCCTAGCTCTGCTTAGGTCCCAACTAAAATCCTATGTTTTATGGTTGATTCTTAAAATCCTGCCCACCTCAATCGGTGTTTTAATAAACTTCGTCTCTGACTGAAAACATAAACCCTCTTTTCCAGCAAACCTTTCTGAACTGCTCTTCATTCTAGTGCCTTCCCTCGGGTAACCATCTCCTGTTTAGCCGGTATAAAGCTTGTGTGTATGTATTTGTTTTCCCCATTTTGAGCTTCTTAAGGGCAGGGATCATTTTGTTGTCGTTGTAGCTATAATACTTAGCACAGTGCCCGCCTGGCACATAGTAGGTGTTCAATAAAGTGTTTATTAATTAACTGATTGACTTTGTATCAGTACAGCTAAGTCTTTCCGCGTTTCTCTTTATTCCTCATATTTGTTGTTTCTTACAGCACAGCATTTTACATTACACTCATGTATTACAACATGATTAGCAATTGATGCACATCGATTTTGTTTCCAATTCTTTGCTAAGACAAAAAGTTCTGCTATAAAGTTTTTACTACAATGGGAGCTAGATAACACAGTGGACTGAATGCTGGATCTGGAGTCAGGAAGACTTGAGTTCAAATCCAGCCTCAAATACTTACAAGCTGTGTGATCCTAGGCTAGTCACTCAACCTTTGTCAACTTCAGTTTCCTCAACTGTAAAATGGGGATCATTCTAGCATCTACCTTCCAGAGCTGTGAGGATAAAATGTGATAATATTGATATTATTGTTTTATTATTATTATTCTTTTCATCAGTGACCTCCTTAGGGTATATATCTAGTAGTGGAATTTCTAGATCAAAGGGCATAAACATTTAAGCCATTTTATCTGAATAATTCCAAATTGTTTTCCAGAATTATTATACTAATTCACAGTTCCACCAACAATAGAGACCACAATTGCCAAATTTGATAGTATTTTCTCAGTCCTAATCCTTCTCTATCCATCTGTTGCCTTTCATATTGTTAAGGACCATCTTTCCCTGAGTACTATTTCCTCTCTAGGCTTCATGACATTACTCTCATCTAATTGACTTCCCACCTGTCTGACCATTCCTCAGTAACTCATCATCCATATCATGCTCCTTAACTGCGCATGTTTTTCTACTAAGCCTTCTTTCTTTACCCTCAATACCAGGGGTTCTTAACGTGGGGTCCACAGACCCTTAGAGGTGTCAACTGATATATATTTAGGAAGTCTCTGAATGGGGATAGGAAAAAAATATACGACTTTATTTTCATGAATCTTTGATTTTCCTTGTAATCCTGTGTGTTTTATTTTATTCCTTTAAAAATATTCTGAGAAGGGGGTTCATCAGCTTTATCAGACTGTCAAAGTGTCCATGATACAAAAAACACTAAGAATTCTGTCTCTATTCTGTCTCTCTTGGTAACGTCATCAATTTCCATGGGTTTCACTATCATCTCTATGCCAGTGACTCCCAGACATATGTACCTAGCCCAAGCTTTTCCCAGGAACTTCAGTGCCATGTCACCAATTTCCTATCAGCCATTTCAAATTCAAATTCAAGGCATTCTAATTTTATATGGCTAAAGCTGAACTTACTAGATTTTCCCTCAACCCCTTCCTTCTTCCAAACTTCCTGATTTCTGTCAAAAGCACAACCGTTCTTCTAGCCTACCAGGTTTGTTGTAATCTTGCCATTATCCTCAATTCCTCGTTCTTGTTCACTCATCTCCAGTTAGTTGCCAAATTTTGCTATTTCTACCTTCACAAAATTTCTAAAAGCCGACTCCTCTCTACTCTCATAGTTACCACCACAGCTCAGACTTCATCATCTCTAGGCTAAATTTTTGCAACAGCATCCTAATTGGTCTCCCTGCCTCAGGTCCCTAGTCCGCCCTACACACTGCTGCCAAAGTAATTTCCTTTTCGCACAAATCTGACCGCAAGACTCCTCTGCCCAACCCACTCCAGTGACTTTCTATTATCTTCAGGATAAAACACACCCTTCTGTTTACCTTTGAAAGCCCTACACAACCTGCCCCTAACCTACCTTCCCAGCCTCATTAGGCATTATTCCCTCCTTTATATTCTGTGATCCAGATAAACTGGCCTTCTCTTTGTTCCTCACAGATAACACTCCATCTTTTCATTCCTTTCATTTGCATTGGCTGTCTCCCATGCCTGGAATGCACTTCCTTTCTACCTTTGCCTCATAAGACCCTCTCTTCATTTACTCTGTAACTCAAACATCACCTTTTTCAAAAAACCTTTTCTGATACCTCATTTGCTAGTGCCCTCCCTCCCAAACCACTTTGCATTAAACAACTTTGCATATATTCATATTTATTCACTTATTATGTATGCTGGAAATATTTCTAGATATATTTGTCTCCTCCAATGAAACGTGCGATTATTTCAAGTAGGGATTGTTTTCATTCTTTGTACTTGTATACCTTGCACCTAATAAAGTGCCTGGCACATATTAGGCTCTTAATAAGTTCTTTCAAAAAATAGTTGGTTAGGTGGCACAGTGGATAGAGCACTGGCCCTGGAGTCAGGAGGGCCTGAGTTCAAGTCCAGCCTCAGACACATAACACTTACTAGCTGTGTGACCCTGGGCAAGTCACTTAACCCCATTGCCTAGCTCCCCCCCAAAAAAAAATAGTTGGATGATTGATTCTTTGTATGCATCACTTTATCTAGATCTCTTTTATCTAGACGACTGTCAAGTCATTTTCTCTTTTCTCCCAAGTACCTAGTTCAGTCTTGCACTCATCCCCAACACTTGCCCTATAGTGAAGAGCTTCCATGTGCCTATTCCCTCTAACAATCTGGCTTCCCAGATCATCATATTCTTTAGCTTCAATAACTTGAATTTTCACTCCATCTCAGTTATCCATGGGGATAGTTATAACCTTGCTCTCACCTTTACCCATAATTCTTCTACTTCCAGAATCTTACATTCTAAAATACTCCTCTGATTACAAATTCCTATCCTTCCAGATCTCCTTATGTCTCATTCTTCATAAACCTATTCTTAATCATCACAATGACTCAGAGCATTAACATAGTGCCTGTCACATAATAGCACTTAAAATGCATGTTGACTAATTGATTGACCTGGAGGTCACTCCATTTCTCCCTGCTCTTCCTCAGTCACTCTGGCCTCACCTTCCTCCCCTTACAGTCTTGACCAGACAGTTCATAATGTACCATCTACTCTTGATCCATAACCCTATTGTTGCTCAGCTCTTTCCAAAGTGCAGGCTTGCATTACTCCAGCCATTCCATTTTCCCACGTCTTTCAAGCTGCTAAACAATGATGGAGAAAATCATATAATCCTACTAAGTTTACTAAAAATTTATTGTGTAATCTTAACTGAGTTGTCAAGGCTCCAGAGCATTCTTTTTATTCCTCCCTGATGCTCTATCACATTTCTCAGACTGACTTCAGCAAACCTTTTTATCTCTCTTTAAGCTTCCTGCAATAGCTCCTTCACTCATATCAACAAGAAGGTGGCCCCTTCTATCATTCTATCTCAAGTGTTGTATCTGGTTTAAGTCCACCTCCTGCTTCTTCGCTGACCTTTGTATGAGCCTCATTTTCAATTTGTTGTTTGTTTGTTTTTTGTAGACTGTAGGGTCTCAGTGATATAATACTGGAAGAATATTGGTATTTAAAAGATGGCCTCTTCCACGAAGTCCTATTCTGATGCCTCACTGAGGCATGGTGATAACCCTGAGTTCTCAATTGCTCTTTAATTATTGGCTCACTCCACAATGCTGTAAAAAACGTACAGGTCTTAAAAAAAAAACCCAACAACTTAAAACAACACTTAAAAACACTTAACACTTAAAAAAAAATCCCTGCCCTGCCATCCTCTCAAACTTTGTTCCTATATTTCTCTCTCATTTCATAGCCCAAACTCAAATGTATCTCAATGTCACTGAGGTGCTAGACCCTCCAGTGATATAGACCTCATTTGATCCATATCTGCCCATTCTGAGAGGCCCTTGTCTATGTCAGGCAGTTAATCAACTAGCAGGTATTAGGCACTTATTTTGTGCAAGATATTGTGCTAAGTAACGAGAATGCCTCTCAAATATTCTCCACAGGGAATGTTCCAAGAGTACAAATACTCTTCCACATGTGTTAGGACCCTTCCTCATTTGCTCATGAAATTGCAAGGATGCCAGTGGAATATATAGAATAATCACCAATTATCTCTCACTCTTACCATGTGACCAGCTCATTTCCACTCATCTATTTCTTTGGTAGACACCCTTTACACAATTTCCTTAATTCCTTGTTTGTAATGTGATGTACAGTGCTTGTGTCCACCATGTGCCTCCTCGTTGCCCTTTGTATGATCCTCAATTTCAGCTTCTTGTAGACTGAAGTCTGTCATGACTTGTAGCCATATAACAACATGGGACTTTGTGGGCCTCCTCTGTAAAGTCCTTTTCTGATGACTCCTTGTGACATGGAGATTACCCCAGGTTCTCAACCAGTAAAGCACAGTATCTTGCAAGGTCTAACCTAAAAGACTGCAAGTACATTGCCAGCAGCAGACTATCGCTGCTTTCTAAGGACCAGTCTAGCTACATATTAACACATCTCATCACTGGTAGGCTGACCATTTGGCGATGAATTCTTTATCACCTAAAACATTTACAACTTGGCTTATTTAAATGAGTCACTGATACTGAAAGGAGGCAAAGAAATGGAGAAAAGAATCAGCATCAATTACAGTAATTTGACATAGAAACTCAAGCAGCATAAATCAACTACCGTAATAATAGGAGGCGAAAAGAGCCTTAAAACCAACTTAGTCAGCAAACATTTGATCTCCTTGTTAAGCTGAGAAACATATAAATGAAAGATAGTGGAAGATGATTATCACTGATGTCCCACAAAATAGCAAGAAGCAGTTTGGTGCAGGGAAAGGAGGGGAAACAATTTAAAGAAAACTTAGCAAAAAATCAAAATAAGCAAAGTCATTCCAAAACACATTTAAGCATAAGACTAAAAAGAGGACCAAAAAAAATCAGATGAAAGATGGAAAAGTTGTAAATATAATTTAAAGTTTTCTATTGATGTATTTTCACTTTTTTATTTCACATGTCTGAATGCATCCCTCCCCATCACTTTCCAGTGAGCTATTTCTTATAACAAAGAATTTTTAAAAAGGTAGGGGAAGCAGCTCAGAAACACCAACCAACTCAGAGTCCCAAAGTATATGCAATTCCACACCTATGATCCTATATCTCTGCATATTTTCTTAACTCTTCCCCAGAGCCAAGTACCTTGGTCACTATATTTATACAGATTTCAGGTTTTTGAGCATGAGTGTCTTTCAATGTACATTATTGTAGTAACTGTAGATGTGTTTTCCTGGTTCTACTTGTTTTACTCTGCATCAGTTCATATCTTCTCTCATGCTTCACTAAGTTTTTCATATTCATCATTTCTAAGTGTGCAGTAACATCCCATTACATTGGTATACCACAATATGTTTAGTCATTTCCCAATTAACAAACTTTGTCTCCAATTCTTTGCTACCGCAAACATGCTGCTATGAATACGTGAACATATTTGACCTACTTGCAGTCTCTATGCCTAGCAGCAAAACATCTAAATTAATGACACATCATAGTTATTTTTTAAGCAAAATTCCAAAGATCTTTCCAGAATGATTGGATCAATTCACAACACTACTTATAGTATATTAGTGTATGTCTTTCCACAGCCCCTTTAAAATTGACTAGTTCCATCTTTTGTCATCTTTACTAGTTTTTCTGCTCGAGGAATAAAACAAGAGTTATTTTAATTTGCATTTTTTCTTATTATTAGTGATCTGGAGCAATCTTTAATATAATCATTAAAAACTTAGTCCTCTTTTGAGAACTGTTTATTCCATCTTTTGATCACTTATCCATTTAGAGTTGTTTTTTTAAATTTTATTTATATTAATCTCTTATTAGATATTAGACTCTTATCATAGATATTTGTTACAAATTTTCCTGAAATGATGCTGTCCCTTCTTTTTCTAGCCATACTGATTTTGTTCATGCAAAAGTTTTTTAATTTTGTGTAATCAAAGTTATCTACTTTGTCTTTATGATTGTCATTATCCTTTGCAATGATTTTTATAGGAAAGTCTTTTTACCATCAAAAACAGTGAAGCTATCATGTCTGTTCTTCAATAGCACAGTCTCAAAAGAGCTTACAAGGGAAGTAGAAATGATAATGAAGGAAATCAGATGGGAAAAGTAGCAGGCAAAAAGAGACTGAGAAGAAGTGGTCAGACCAAAGATAAACAGATGAGGTCAGTGCTGGAGGTGATATTTTGAGAGATTTGTGAGATTGAGTCTGAAGGTATATAAAGGAGGAGAAGATTATAAAGGTGGGGGGGAAAAAATCTTTTTCTTTATTAATGCCACAAAAGGGTGACTGATATAACATCAATAACTACCAAGCAACACCGACATAAATTTTTATGACAATAAAAGACATCCTTAATGAAGGTATTAGAAAGGAACAGGCAGGCTTCCATAGACAATATTCCACTGTAGATGACCCCTTTGCCCTAATATAACTGACTGAAAGATGTAAAGAATGCAAGATCTCTCTATACTTATCATTTAAATATAAAAGCATTTGATTTGATAAAGCAAAACAATGTTATAAATTCTCTCTTTTGACAATGTATTTCCCCTACATATACAAAAATGATAAGCCTACTTGAATGATGCAACAACAGAGATGACTTTGTCAAATGCTTCTTCGAGCATCAACTTCAAGCATGACATTAACTGGCAGGTGTAAACTCACTGATGGTATTTTCCACTGCCATGAAAGTCCAGCAGAGAGTCCAAGTTAAAGAGGACTTCCCTATAAATCTTAAGGTCCTCTAGAGTCTTTGGTTTGTGGATAACATTGGTAATTGCATCAAGCCCAGGAACATTACAGAATTTTCTAAGTGGATTCATAATCATTCAAAAGAGAGAGAGAGAAAAAAGTTTGCTCTTTTGAATGAGCCTAGCTCAAAGGAATCTAACTATCCATAGTGGAAAAACCAGAAAGAATATCTATTGTTGAGACTATTATATGTGGTATACAGACAACACAAAGAGCTCATTCATCAGTATATAGCTGAAATAGATATACAAGGGACAATGAGGTAGGCTTATATTGAACAGTTGGAAAGAGTAAAGAATTGCTTTGGTGATATTGTAAATTTATTTTACTGGCTCAAATCTTCTTCCCCAAAACAAGGCTTTTTATTTTTTTAAACAACTAAATTCTGAGAAAAATCTGTCTATATGAATTACATCTACTTTTCCATCTCGCACTCAGGTTTCAATTCCTTAAAATCTTATGCCTGATACCTCAACTTGACTGAAACTGTGTTCTCTCAAATTAAAAACATAGCCTAATTGTCCATTGCTTTCACCTCAGTTATTATTCCTCTTCACCTTTCACCAGCTTCTAACACTGTCATCAACCAGTTCTGATACTTTGTTTTTTGGAACACTGCTCCCTCCTGGTTTCCTTCTGACCTTTGCTGCTAAGAGTCTGAAAGTCTACATGTCTTCACATCAAGGTAGATCCAAATTGGCACTAGAGAATTAGTCCATTACAAACCTACTTTCAAAAATAATTGTGTTCACATTCTCATATTCAGGGTTATTTTAAGGACTCATTGTAAAGGAGGTTTTTTTTTAAAGATTTATGTTTGTTCTGAGCTAAGAATTTCCTTAATGAATAATATACCTTGATAAATAAATAATAAAGTGTCCCTTAACAAATAAATAAGTGATGAATAATAGTGTCCATTAACCATCATGTTCTCATGCCCAAAATAGTGTGTTTATTTGTTGGCATTCAGCTCATCTGGTCATTGACAGAATTCTGAAATCTAGTTTACTCTGGCTGATACCACCCATATGCAAGTCACTTTACCCTCCCAGCGTCTCAAACCCTTCATCTATAAAATGAGGGGATTGGACTAGATGTCTCTGGGGTCCCTTCTAGCTCTGAAGGTATGAGCTTATGATCCTTAACAGATGTGGAGTACTGCAAATTTGTTAACAGAAAGTCCAAGCGAATGTAGGCTGTCCTTCAGGGAGAGGCTTTCTAGCCATTGTACCACATAAGATGGTTATAGAGGGAGCAGCTGGCCCTGACATAGCTAAAAAGCCTCTCCCTGAGAGGAAGAGCTACAGGGAGTCTGCTGCAGAGCCAAAAGCTCCCTCAACAAGTTGAGCAGCCAACCAGACAATCAGACAATAATAGTCTATTCTTTTCAGCTGCCTATGACTGCTGCCATTTCCATTCTGGCACCTGCAAATGGAAAATATTTGCAAAAATTGTCCTACAAACTGTTTTCTCCATTAAGGAGAGAAGAAATCGGATACTTGGACCCTGACATCAGGTCCTTATAGAGGAAGTAAGAATGACACAAAAGAGAACAAAGGCAGGAAAAGTAGCCAAATTGGACCATATCTAGATAGAGGAGATGTGGCTGGTGGTAATACAATTTTGAGGGTTTGAGGGACAAATATACAAAGTTTCTGAAGTCAGGAGAAGGAAAAAATTCTTGGAACTATGAAATCACATTGACCAACTCTCCCTGCCCTTCTTTCCATCTTTAGGCTATATGCTATAAGACAGTACATTAGTTTGAAGTCTTTGGTCTATTCCAAAGAAATGGTGAAAAACCTTTTCTTTAACTTGTCAATTCTTCCAAAACAATTTCCTGAACTAAATTCTTTTTAACCCTTGCCAAAGACCTTTGAGGAAAATGGTTAAAAGTTCACTAAAGGAGAGCTGACATCCTAGATGATAGAACTAGGGTGGTGACTTAACAAGAGGGCTAGAGGGAGGAAGTTGGTCAATCCATTTAAGAGAAGTATCCTCTTCCCCCCAACCCACCCCAACATACACTTTGACTGGATTAGGGGAATGATCAGACTAAGAGAACAAAGTCTTTTATTCAGGTAATGGAAGCATCTCTTGAGCTCTCTTTTGATCAAGTGGAAAAAGCAGAATCCTTGGCAGAGTGGTTGAAGAGGGACTCAATGATTTAGGGAAGTGATTCTTTAGATGTAATCATCTTTTAAATCACTATTATTCTGAGACTGTTACCTAAACAATGAATCCTCGTTCGATCTTGACTGTGGAATTTTATCTATTGTTTAAGAATATGATAAATTGTAATTCTAAAATGGCTTGTGTTAGATTTTCAAAGCCAAGGAGACATTCTGCCCATTTTTGGACGACCTTCTGTCTTTAAGCAAAAGATGCTTAGAATGATTTTGAGTTAAATTAATTTTTTTAAATGTTTCTAGCAGATGTATGCCTAAAACAATGAAGATTTTATTCTCTACAGACTATATAGACATTGAAAATAGATGACCAAGAGAATTTCAGTCACTATTGAATCAATAACTATTGACCTATGCTCTAACTCTCTCATCTTTACAAAATCTTTAGCAAAGTCATCCATACACATGTAAAAGATATCCTCAATGAAGGTATCGTTAGGAGAAAACAATCAGACTTCCAAAAGCAATGTTCAACAGTGGACCTTAGCTTTACTATCTCACGATTATCTGAAGAATGAAAAGAATATAAGATACTATTGCGAATAGTGTTTGTTGATTGTGATAAACTCTAATGAACTGAATTATGAAAAAATTTGGAATTTATTCTACTAGAGGATAAATATAGCTGATTGATTGTCTCCTGAAGGATACTAATGATCACTTTGACCACACTTCCCAAATGTCCTAACCTGCTGGACCAACCTTTCCTTTCTGCTCAGTCATTATGAGTCCATTAGCTGCCATTCTTTGAGTGCCTCTAGTAGGAAGAATCTCCCTCAAGTTCCTAGTTGCATCAATAAGAAGGAAAAGTGAAGCATGGGGGAAGATGAGGGAATGATTCTAAACTCACAATCAGATTCAAGTTTTCCTGGGAGTACTGGAGGAGCCTCAAAGCAGTCTTCAGGGCCCGGAGCCGAGCATGAGTCTCATTGGCCATGAGCCAGGGCTCAAAGTGCTACAGGTGAAGCAAGAAAAAACATTTGGCTAAGTGAGAGCCATAACAGTCTTGAGGGCTTATTTTTCTCATTCCCCAGTCCTTTACCCTACTCCATATATACCCACTAAAAATTGTTGACTGAATGTCTAATCATAGAGAGTCCTGTGGGCAACCTGATTAGATAGATACCACGGGGATATGATACAAGTGGCACCTCCAAGCCTCGCCATTCCCTGAATATATTCCCCCTTCTTTTCAACCTGTCATAATATCACCATTCCCTTCTCCCCATTATTATAGTCATTCTCCTTTGTCATATCTAATGAACAAGCCTATATTCAGTACCCACTGTGCATGTAGCTATGAGCTAGGCATTTGGAGGGATATAAAAATACTATTACCAAAATGCCTGGTACCTAGTAAGTGCTTAATAAATGCTAATTGACTATTATTAATAATAATGGATTATTACATGCAGTACATTGTAGTTTATAAAGTACTTTATCTCCAACTTATGACCTACTATTATCCCTATTTTACAAATGAGAAAACTGAAGTTTAGAAAGACTATGTGACAGAGTAGAGTAGTAAAAGCACTGTATTTCTGGAGTCCAATCTTGTTTCTGTCACTCCCTCTGTGTGTGGCTTTTACCACAGGGGTGTTTGCTTTTTTCTCACTTAAGAAACAAGGAAGCAAATTTCTCAGGGCCCTCCTAATGCTAATATACCATGATTCTATTAATTGCCCAGCATTACATAGCTGGGAAGGGGCACAGCCTGGACTTCAAGGAAGACCCTCTAACTCTTAAGTCCAATGTTCTTTTCACATCCTCTCCCTATTCCTCACATCACTAGTTTGAAGAGTCGTTAGGAATACAGACTAGCAGGGGTGGGGAACCTGCAGCCTCGAGTTTGCCTGTGGCCCTCTAGGTCCTCAAGTGCAGCCCTTTGACTGAATTCAGGACCTAGGGGGCCACATGCAAACTCGAGGCTGCAGGTTCCCCACCTCTGGTAGGAGGTGGAGGGAGGCCTCAGGCTTTGTAACTTGAAGGGGACATACACAAGAAGCAAGAAAATGCTCTATTGAGCTCTTTGGGAAGAGAAGTAGGATAGAATCACCTTCGTTTTCAGGGAGCGTATGGTCTAGCTGAAGAGAAGAAACTAAATGAATACATGTAAAGGGGAAGTATTAGGGATCTGCAAGTATTTGCTGTATCTTGGAAGCTAACACAGTGCCCGGCACATACCAGATGACTAAGAAATACTCCTTGATTGATTCAGTAGGAATTGGACTAGATAATAATAAGGGCTAGTCACATGGAAGAGTGATACATATTCACGTGGCACCAGAAGGAAAATTTAAATTTCATGGCAGAACACCCCGAATAATAATTAGAGCTGGACAAAAGTGGAATGGGCTTCATTCATGAGTTGTATCTCACTAGAGGTCTTTAAATAAAGGTGTATTGTGGAGGAGGCTCATATTTCAGGTCTGGGTGGACTAGAAGGCTTCTGCAGTCCTTTCCAACTCTGAGCTGATGGGAGGCTATGATGCCACTAAATGATCTAGGGTAAAGACTTCACATTTGAAGTCATATATTTGGCTATCTAAGTCATCTGGTCTTCAATGGGGCCATCAAGCCATGACAGTGAGACTAGAACTCTGACCTTGTCATCATTGTCAAGGAGGAGCATGGAAAGGGGGTGGAGAAGGAGGGTATGTTCACAAGCAATGGAGATCCTGAATTACCCATCCTCATCTTCATAGTACTAAAAAGCCAAAGTAAAACTAACAAACTCGATCCATTACCCAAGGATTCTGGATAATGCATTGCCAGGTTTCTGGCAATTTAGAAATATCTGGATGCAAAGCTGAATTTGGCGTTCCTCATCCCTAAGGAGATAAAGCTTGAACATAACTTTCAAATTAACACAATGAGGTCTTGGTGAAGGGGAGGGGAACATGGAAAGGGGCATCATTGCTGATGCTACACCATCACTACCATCCCTCACCTGCAGGAGAAATTGGAGCTCTTCCATTGTCTGATGCTCAGAGAGGAAACACTGGAGAAGCTGATCAAGGTTCTCCAGCATCTTGTCATACAGGTACTACATGTAGAAGAAAACAAGTCATTTCTGGCATCTCAAAGTCTGGCCTAACAGGGAGACAGTGTGAGATGGGAGAACAAGGGCTGGGGGTGGAGATGAAAGGCACATTCAAGTTCCAATTCTGCAACTTCCTACCTGTGTGACCTTAAAGAAACTGCTTAACTTCTCTGGGTCTTAGTTTCATCATTTGTAAAAAGGGGGTTAGACTAGAGAATTCCTTCCAGCTCTGAATCTCTTATCCTATGATCCTATGAACCATTTCAGCTCTGGAGAAGCCTCAAGAATTCTTCAACTGTAGTCCCCCCCCCAAACCCTGTCTTAGTCTGTCCCTGGGGGCTCCCAACAGAATGTTTATATTTAATCATAGATTCTTGCAATGTTCTTTCTGCCCTCAAATATCACATAAACAGTTGCTAGCTCCCTTATGCACTCATCTTGTATTATATTTTATCTGTTATTTATAAATGTCTCATAGTCTCCAAGACTCTCACTCCATATTTATATCTCTTCCAGTATCTAATATAGTGCTATAATATAGGAGGAATTAATGAATGTCAAATGAATAAATGAGTGACTTATAAAAATCATTCATTAATTTTGAAATACAGCATATTTTATTATAAATGTCTATCTCGCAATCAGGAGAAAAAAAATTCTAATTCCTTCTTTAATACTTACTGTGTGACTGTAGAAAAGTCAGTTAATTTCTCCAAGCCTCAATTTTCTCATTCATAAAATGGGGGTGATCATACATACCCTTCTTGCCTTGAAAGGTGTTTGTGAGGAAAGTGCTTTGTAAACCCTATGAGGTTACAGAAATGCCCAGCTTCCCCTGCAGATGCTTCTTAAAGATCTCCAGGCAATTGGATCCAGCCTGGCAGGTTGGCCCTCTCAGTGCCTAATAGCCTTTCTGGCTGAGAAATTCCTTTTAATAATCATAATTCATTGCATCTGCACAGCACTTCATTATTTCCAAAGTGTCTGGTCCAACTTCTCACAGGTAGAAAGTAGCACATTTGAGCCTAAACTTACATTTACTGACCTTCAGTCCTTGCAACACACTCTCTCTCCCCTTGCTCACCCAATTAGGAACATTGGAATATAGGATTTAAATTCAGAAGGGCTTTATAAGTCATCTTGTTAAATCCCTTCATTTTATATATGATGAAAATTAACTCTTAAGGGAAGCAAGGTGGCTCCCCCAGGTCACACAGGTAAATAGGTGGCAGGACACAGATTCCAACCAGATTCTGACTTCAAACTCCAGTACATCACAGAGGCCTCCAGATACATACTTAGCCAGGGTGTGCCCACTCTACCCCATGCCCTATTGAACTCCAGTTTTGCGGTCATCTCCCACTGGGCAAAACTTGCCAGGTGACCTCAGCAGGGAGCAGGGTTGTATCACCTCAATTTCAGATGGAGTCTCCTGATGAGGAAGACTGTTTGCTAACATCCCTGTGGCTGGAAGCATGAACAGGCTTTCAAAGCAGGTACTGAGCACATTAGTTTTGACCTTTGCATCGAGACATTGTTGTAGAGAGCTGAGGCAAGGGACACACAAAGAAAATATATTCAACTATAGGATAAAGATATCAAAAAGATATCAAAAGATGACCTGCCTCACTGAAGATCTAGGAGACATAGATAGGTATAGGGTTAATGATAAGGCTAGGGATAGGGAATAGGGATGAGGATAGGGATGATGATAAAGATAGGGACTAGTCATGTGATTTCACTGGTATTTTGAACTCCCAGCTGAGAAAATTGCCTCTACCAATGCGTGTGACTCATGGAATGGAGAGTTAAAATAGAAAATAACTTAAAATATAAAAATGGGTCATTTTTTAGAATAAATGAGGATGGTGCTTAATATCATTATTAAAGGATGTGGGCTATAAGCAGAGGCAATAGGGAGCAACAGAGAGTTAATTAAGTAGGAGAATGACATTGTCAAACCTGTGCTTAAGGACCAATAGTAGGTGCTTAATAAATGCTTATTTACTGATTGACCATCTAGGTGAGGGCATACATCTAGTCACTTTCGTGACCCATAGCAGATATTTGTGAGATGGCTGGTAGGATAGGGATAGATTAGAACCAAATCTGACACCAAAGTCAAAGCTCAGTCTAGGGTCAGGGTTTAGGACTTCTGTCATTCAAGATGCTCATTTAGCTTCTGTTCAGTCTGTGACCACGGTTAGGACCAAGCATATGGCTGAGGTTGTGGGTCTACCTAAAGTCAATCAGTCAATCAGTGAACATTTATGAGTGCCTACTCTGTGCCAGGCATCATAGCAGGGATAGAAAGACAAATAGGGACTGAATTGCCCCTGCTATTAAGGAGATTGTATTCTATTAGAAGAAACAACATACACATACATAAGTGAGACAAAAATATAAGCAAGATAAACATCAGGATTAAAATCAGGATGGGTGGCTAAGTTGGGGCCTGAGTTAGGATTTGGTCTGCAGTCAGGATTCAAGATAAATCTCTCGCTGGGGTTGTAGCTCAGTAAGTGGCAAGGATGGAGGAGTCATTCCGTGGCTAGAGCACAGAATAAAGCTACCTAGCCCAACAAGAACAGAGCCCAAGGCTCAATAGTTCCATCTCCCCATCCAGGGCCACAGACCCTTCTTCTTCCTTTATCTGCCTGTGCTTAGAAGGGTAGGGGCCTCGCTGAGGTTTCTGGCCTTGAATTTCTATATAAAGGGCTAATGTGTGCTAACTTAAGGCGAATAAATACCTCAGTGCGCTGATAACTTGTAGGCTCTTCTGATGAAAATATGTGTCAAAAAATTCTCGAGGTTCCTTCTGAATACTGATCTGAGAATGACAAAGCCAGAGAAGTGAGAAGAGCAGAGTCCTGCCAACCACCTTGGCCTGTTTTCAAACTGTCTGATTTCTCCTTAGCGGTCACCCAGCCAGGGCAGGCCATGGGGACTTCTTACCTCCGACTCAGGAAGCAAAATCTGCCAAGGCGTTTCTAACCTTGAGAAGAGGAAAGATGGACTCTATGGCATTTTACAATGCAGGATCTGTTACCAAGCCCACTTCCAGGTCCTGAGGCATCATCACACCTGCTTTTCATTCCATCCAAATCCACCCCTCCCTCAATGTCTGTATTGGGAAGGAGAGGAGTTTTCTGTATGATGGGATGGGCCAACCAAAAAGTAAAAATGCCTTGGCTAGCCACTAGCAAAGGTCATCAGTGTTAGAATCTGTCATTTCATCAGTATAGAAACATTTCCATTAATAAGGATCACAGATACCCCATGACTAAGTAGGTAGTTTCATGAATTTCAGTGACCAAAAAAAAAAAATCCATCCTCTTGTGATTAATCCACTGGTGTTTAGCTTTTCAATGCTGACCTTAGCTACTTCATGGGACAAGAACATGCACATACTCCCCAGAGTTGCAGTCAAGTGAAGTTGCCAAGTACTTATTAAATGATTACTGTTCCAGGCACTGTGCTAAGTGCTGGGGTTATAAAGGAAGGCAAAAAAGTTTCTGTTCCCAAGGATCTCCCATTCTAATAGGGGAGATAAGATGCAAACAGTTATTTGCATGCAAAATATGTACAGGGTAAATTGGAGGCAATCTCAGAGGGAAGGTATTGATAAGGGGTATGTTGGAGCTAAGGGAGAACACCTGGAAAGGCCTCTTGCAGAATGTGGGATTTGAGATGAGGCTTGAAGGAAGGTAGAAAGCAGATGCAAAAAGGGAGAGAGTTCCAAGCATGGGGAGCAGGCAGTGAAAAGTACACAGAGTTAAGAGATGGAGTGTGAGTAATACCAATGAGGCCAGAGTCATTGGACTATAAGAAAACTGGAAAGGTAGGGCCTGAAAAGCCAAATGGGATTTGATATTTGGTCTGAGAGGTAATACGGAATCCCTAGAGCTAATTAAGTAGGGTGAGTGACATGGTCAGACCTGGACCTTGGGAGCATCACTGAGGCAAGCTAAATGGAGGATGGAAGAAACAAGGAAGACACTCGAGCAAGGAGGCTAACCAGAAAGCTATTAGAATAGTTCCTACATAAAGTAAGGAATGGCTGTATCAGCTTGGTGGCAGCAGTGTCAGAGTAGAGAAGGGGATGCCTGTGAGAGACGTTGTGAAGGTAGAACTGATAGGGCTTGGCAACAGATTAGATAGGGAGGATGAGCAAGTGAGGAATCAGGGCATGGCTGGGAAGATAGTGGTGTTGTGATGGTAACAGGGAGGTGTGGGAGAAGAAGATTTGGGGAAGGGGGAGGCAGGGAGAATAGGAAGTTCAGTTTGGGGCATGTTGAGTTTCAGGTGTCTATGGAACATCCAGTACAAGACGTCCAAGGCCTAGTGAAACCTGCCAGTGCTCGCTAAGACCACCTCGACATTGAAATGAAGCACCTGTGGAGGATTATTTATGTCGCTTTATATGGAAGTTTTATTAGGATTTCAGACTTTTGGTTAAAAATAAACTATTCAAGTATTCTTTTCGTTCCCCATTTTTCCCCCATAACACTCCTGAGTGCAGTCCAAACTAGATTAAAACATAATTGAGAAATATGTAACAAAATGAATAAAAATATATTAAAACATAGATAATACTAATATGTGGTTTTCTAAGTCAACATGTGGCCCACAGGGATCCTTACGGATGCTTTGTTGCTGTTGTTCAGTTGTTTTCAGTTGTGACCCTATTTAGGGTTTTCTTGGCAAAGATATTGGAGTGCTTTGCCATTTCCTTTTCCAGCTCATTTTACAGTTGGGGAAAATGAGGCAAACAGGGTTAAGTGACTTGGCCCAGGGTCAGTAGGGAGTGTCTGAGGCCAGACTTGACCTCAGGAAGATGAGTCTTCCTGATTCCAAGTCTGGCACTCTATACACTGCACCTCCAAGCTGCCCAATATGTATAGTTCAGTGATGTCCATTTCTATTTGAGCTTGACATCACCACCTCACACATATTTAGTGATACATTCCTTCCAAATAATAGGTACTGCCATATTTGCCTCATTCCTGTTATCTGTAATCATTCTACTAGCCCTAGTCCCTCCTCAATTCTTATTATTACAGTGGAAAGGGATGAAAATCACACCATTTGCACTCTAGCCCTCTTCCTCCAACCAGAACTTGGACTCTGCCCCTTGGGACCCGGAGTGTTGATAAGTGAACTTTCACCTTAACTTGCCTGGAAGCAGGACACCATTCCGCTTGCAGCCATTTCCCAAGCAATACTGGAAATACCCTTGTTTTAAACCCAGACCTCTCCCCTTTTGAATTCTGGCTCCCAGTCATCTGTTGTCTTCCCCTCTTAAAATGTAAACTCCTTGACGCAGGACAAGGGGAGGGGTTGGGGGAGATGTTGCATTGCTTGCTTAAAACTTTATCCCCAGCCCCTAGCACTTAAAGCCTTGACATTCATTCCTTTATCTGGTGTCAGAAAACCTAGATTCAAATCCCAGATTAGCAATTTACTATTAGCTTTATGACCCCAGGTAAATCACTTATTCTCTCTGGGCTCCAATTTCCTTATATGTGATTTGAGGGAGTTAAACAATAGTCTCAACCCAATTCCTTTCAGCCCAAATTCTATGATATTAGGATTCCCTATTTAGCTCAGCCCTCACCAGGCCCAATCCATTGCTGTCTACCCTTCTACTGGCTTTTTTCACTGTGTGAATTCTCTTGTGAAAAATAAAAATATCTCTAAATTCTTAACCTTTTCTTGCCAAAAGGAGATGAATTTAATTTTATCTCCATCAACTTATGAAGACAATCAACTTAGACAATGGGGAGGAGAAACCTGGAGCAATAGAGAGAGGAGGAACCACACTGATGGAATCCTGGATTCTCAGAAGTCAATATTATGGTTTGAATTATTGAGATCTATGGATGTCTTTGATTTTAGTGTTGTGAGCAATCCAGTGCAGATCAGAGCCCCTCTTAAGTCTGGTCACCATGAGTAACTACAACTGAAAAAAATTACCTGCCAGGTAGCAATTTAGTAGTGAAATTAACTCAAAGTGATTTCTGTGTTTGCACATCATTGAACAATTTTTTTAACTGTGTGTATTACTTCTTAATGTTGATAGTTTCAGACTCACATATGTGGAACATGGAAAATGCCGCTACTAGCCATCAGTCGATTGTCACATATTAGATAGACTGCCTCAGCTTCCTTTAAGGCCCTTCTGCCAAGGTCAGTGACACTAAAGGCAGCTGATTGAAACAGAAATATTCAATCAATCAGCTGGTTGTGAGGTCTACCTAGTACCCTTCATCAATCTAACTTTTGCACACTGCACATAGTAAGCAGTTAATAAACATTTGTTGGATTAGAAACTGGAAAGGAATGGAATTTTGGCCATTATTGACCTCCTTTTGGGTTGTGTAGGGATAGTATGAATACCCTTTCCTGACCCCCTTTGCCTGATCCAACCCTATACTAGATTCTATGGTAAGGGATAACCATACTCTTCTTGGGAAGTCTTGCAAGTGGGGCAAGTGGTGATGGACTGCAAGGGCCAGGTAAAGAAGTGGACTCTAAAGTGACTAGATGTCAGGTATGATATTTTCTTTTGAAGGCTGGCAAATATCTGATCAGGTCAGGTTTTGAGATTATCCAATCAAGGTCTAAATTATTGACCAGTCTATCCTCATTAGGACACCCCCCCCCCAGTAGCCTTTAAATCACACCTTGTGTATCATCCTTTGCAAGTCATGAGAACTCATGCTAATTAGTTTCCTAAAAGGTATTCCTGCTTCCACTTCCCCCTCCACACCCTTTCAGCTCTGCAATTCTGGTCAAGTAACTTCTCTGCTTAAAAATTCTTAATGACTCTTTAAATCCTAGCAAATATAGTTCAGACTCCTTTGCCAGTAAGCCAAGGCCCTCTGAAATCTAGCACCACTCTGTCTTTCCAGTCTTATATCACGTTAACCTCCTAAACATGTCCCACAATCTCTGAACTCCAGGCTTTTGCTCAGATAATTCCTTCTACCTAGAATGACCCCCTTTCCCTTTTTTTGTGCGTTAAATTACTATCCTTTCATTTTAAACACAAATGCCATCTACTCTTCTTATTGATTCTCTATCCTACCTGTATCAACCTTCCTCCTTGGATTGAAATCCAAGCACTTTGTTTCACACCTCTCTAATAGTAATTAGGAGCAACACGGTATAATAGATTCAGGATTATCCTAGGAGCCCAAAAGAAATGGGCTGTGTGGCTAACATATGATAGCTATGTTACCATGGGCAAGTCACTGAATCTAGCTCTAAGCCCCTAACTATTCACTAAATTATAAAGTACAAAGGAGCTGCTGACCTGTATGGATGTAGGGAATTTCCATATCTAGAGCTCCTCACACTTGAATTTATAGCTCCATTCTCATTCCCACCTGTACCCTACACTCAAATTGCTCTCATGGAATATTACATATTTTGATTTTCCATCGGTTTCCTAACCCCCCCCCCCAAACTATAAGTTCCATGAGGATCAGGACTAAGCTTTGTATGTTGAATTAAACTGAGCAGAATGTAGGTAGTTGTGTTTACATGTATGTGTACACATACATAGTTGCTTATTCTTTTGCAAGTATATTTGTGCAAGTTTGTATGCTTAATGTAATTCTGTAGAAAAGGGATACTTCCATACTTCAATGGAATGGCAATGTCAAAGATATGACTATTCTTTCCAATATGTTCCATTCATATCTTCTTATCCTATATGGCTCTTTGCATTTGTCTGTCTCTTTCTTAAAGAGTATTTTGTGGTTGTATTCATATGCTTCTCGTGTGTGTAATGGTGAGTAGACTCCAATATATTTTATATAGTCTGTAGTTACTTATAACAGAATTGTTTTAACCTAGTCCAGGTATTTGGAGAAGATAATATACAGAAAGAGTAATGATTTGGGGAATTTATTTTATACCCTACTTTACTGCTTTGCTACTATGTTTTCAATTTAAGTTGAATCACTAGGGTTCTAGTCACCAAGTTATTCTCAAAAATAGATAATTTTGCTTCTTCTTTGTTTATGTTTATGCCTTCATTACTGAGAAACCCTGTATTCCCTACTTATTTTTTCTATCCATATCTATTTTTACTGTTGCCTTGTCTGAAATGATGATAGCTACCCCGGCTTTTCAAAATTCTCCAGTGGTATAAGAAATTCTATTCCAGCCTCACATTTTAGTTCTGTTTGAATCTTTATGTTTCAGTCATCTTTTTATAAGCAACATATTGTTGGATTCTTCTTTCTAATCCATTTTGCTGTGTTTCACTTTTATGGATAATTTCATCACATTCACATTCACAGTTATGATTCTAAATTGGGTATTTCCTGCCATCATATTCTCTAATTCTTTTTCCTTTTTTCCTTTTATCTATGTTTGTTTCTTCTCAGACCCAAACAGAATAAAACCCTGTCAAATCTGGATGTTACTTCACTCACTCTGTAATCCTTGAAAACAGTGAGATCCTTCTCTCTTTTCCCAATATATTACACTGTAAACACTTCATCATCATTTAGCTCTTTCCAACAACTCAAATTTACCATTCTAGATTTCTTTCTTACTGTGTTTGCATTTTAAGATTCTAATCAATTTCAGTCTTTTCACTCGAAAGTTCTCTTTTTCTATTACAGGTCCATTTTTTCTCATTTAGGATTATCCTGTTTTTCAGTCTGTTGTTCTTATATATAAACCTTTATCTTTTGC